>NC_092118.1:7377183-8074683 GCF_045679555.1 Salvelinus alpinus | reverse complement strand
AGTATGACCTCTTATACACAATAAAGGAATGATGTCTTGAATGGTGTCTTTCTTTGGCTTCAATTAAAAGGTCTTGGTATTCATCATTTGTTTCATTAAAATGTCTCCAGTGGTATGGATAACAAAGTAAATTGGGAGCCTGATTTAGTACAGGATTACCCCAATATGAAAACCGACATATCAATTATAAAAAGAGGATCATTAGTTTGACCATGTCTTCACTGAGCTATGCAGGATCAATTGGAACATGAAGATGCCAAGCTCTCCATAAACAGTCATGGGTACATAGATACTCTTATGTGAGCTTTGATTTAACTCAAAAGGCTTTCTGACACCATAGTAAAAAAAAATTAAAAAAAACTTGCATGGCTTTGTTCAAACATCCAGTGCAGTGAGTTACAATGGCGCATTACTTCATGTGGTAATGCAGAAAACGAAACAAAAAGCAACATAGCTTGGATGCTAATGTCATTGCAGGTCAAACCATTTTTTTTTTTAACTGTCCATTGTCATTAAAGTCACACCCTGTAAGATGCGCATACCATCAGCGTGTCTTCAACACAAATGTAAACAATGAATCAAATGCATACCATGACATTCTCACAAGAAAATATCACTTGATTTCTAGCTGTAGGAATGCTATTCCATGAGAACACAACTTGTCTCAGTATGACTTGAAGCTATACATTAGTTTACAAAGTTCTCCTAAAATAACAAAAACATAACTAAATGGAGGAATAGGTATTTGGTTTGGATTACGATAACATAAGACAGTTGGTCATTAATCGAAATGACTGGAAATCCCAGACTGTTGCTTTAAGGCTGAAAGAGAAGAGCATAGTGGATAGGATAGTGGATTGTTGAGTTATGGGAGATATGAGTCCCGATTCCTTGCCTTCTCCCAATAGTGAGCACTAGTTCACCCTTAATGGATGTAAAAACACTCCCTTTGTGTAACAAATGCCAACAGTCCACCACATTTCGTCCACCTGTCCATTCCTTCTAAATCCACGAGGGGGAGTGAACGAGCGCACACTTATAGGACAAGGAATCGGAAACAGCTATGGACTTGGGTGCGTGTCCACTGTCAAGAGAGCGGCTGGATAGAAAATTAGCATATTTAGAGGTACAGCACTACAAGACCAGTATTAGAACAAACTGCTCTAGAGAAAGCACAGTACGCACCAATAAGAACAGTTCAATGACTGACAAACCAATGTGAGGCTTTGCTTAAACTGTCTACAGCGTTGGTCCTTCAATCTAAAAAACACTCACTTACAGCCTCTTGCGAACACTGTAAAAACAGACACGTTTTAAAAAACATTCTTTATAAAAAAACACATCAAAATATAACAATTTATATATTTTTTTAAACAATGACTAACTTAATATACAATTTAAGCCATAAAGGCTAATTCGACTTGGCACAAATGATAAATTTCAGATTTGCATTTTTCCCCCTCATTAATATATACCAGTTCAAGGCAGCAGCAGTCTGTAGCAAAAGAAAACGCATAAAATAAAGTCAGAACAACTTCCTCCATGCCATTTCCCTTTATAGTGGTGTTTCTTCACAGGCAGTCCAAAATATATAAAATATTTTTTTTAAATAAACAAGCTTCATCTGTTTGGTCCAGAACGATAGTGGATCCAGGTCCTAGCTGCCCCCCTGTGGGGTCAGACGATGTCGGGCTGGCCGAACATGTGGTCTCGGCCGGGTGGGTACTGCTGGGTCCAGTCGACCGTGGCGGGCTTGGACAGCCCACAGCAACGCAGCTGGAAGAACGACACAAGGTTCCGCACCACACCCAAACTATGGAGGGAGAGAGAGAAATGAGAGTAATGGAGAAAGAGAGAAGCACTGGCCTACAATACTAAATAGTGTGAGGGAATACTGTTTATCGCTTTCAGTCACCAAGTAAACGGAATCGGCAGGCTAGCCTGATGAAGGTTAGCCTATCTTGTCTAGCCATCTTGTCTCAAGAAGGTCCACAATGGAAATAAGTCCCAGACTGTGTGTTATCCTCGATGATTTTACTCATGTGCACGTATGGCTTTTTCAAGTTTTACGTGTGCTTTTTTATTTTTTTAATATATTTTTTTTAAATGGTCAAATTAATAAACCAAAGAAGACCACTTACTTGTAAGGGTTCTGTCTGAGAGAGATGGATTGTGGGAGTTTCCTCTGACGAAGCACCAGGTTTGCAATCTCTGCGTTTGTCAGGCCGTAGAACGCAATCTGTTCAGACACACACATTCTAACTAATATAGAAATGTCACTACGCCTCCAAATCGTCACATTGGCTTTACAAGTCCCTGTCGTTAAAAAAATATATGATAAAACAACGATAAATAATGCATCCGTTGAATATTTCCTCAAAAAGACAACAGAAATAGCAGCTCTCCTCCCAGCCCGGCATCATTAAGGCAGTGAGCAGCATGGGGGACTGCCCCGGGGAAGACACTGCAGCAAGACGGCGTCAACACAGAAGACAACACATCAATCATGAATAATACAAGCAGCGTTTGATTCTGAGCAAATCAAAAAGACACGCGCAGCGTGTAGCTCGAGTGCACATAGTAACGCGGTAGTTTTCTTTCACAGCGTTTCAAGAAGTTATTCAAATACAACATGCATACAGTTGTAGAAGTGGAGGTAGCATTGTAGCATCATATAGCTACTACACAAACACACAATTACCTGGTAGAGCTGTATGACCAGGAGTATGGAAGCCCAGGTGGTATGGAAGAAAGCTAGACAGAAGACACCCAGTACCCAGGAAGAACAGCCCACCAGGGCAGAGATGGCACCCCACACACCCTCCTCCTGGTAGTGCAACGGGCAGTGCTTTGACCAGTCTGGCAACACACACACACGAGAATGTCAGGCAGGAAGACAAGTACATGCGTTAAGAATGTACACAAATAAAGTACTATTGTCTATGTGACCAATTGAGACTGTCACTCACACACGAGACATCCGTAGAACATCCACGCTCCCATCAGGCAGAGATAGAGCAGGAAGAGAACAAAGAAGTGGTGATTCCTGGCACCTGAAGAAAGTAAGAACGGGTGGGAGAAAGAGACAAAGTGGCAAATGATGGCTGTGCATTTGTGTCAGCTAATCTTAAAAGAATACTGCGTTTCCAACTGTTGAAATACTAGCCGACTGCCACTACAACGATTGCATTCCACTACACAACCCTATTAGCGCGTATTGAGCTTTAGTGTAGATTATCCTACAAACTGTATCTATAATTCAGGGTACATTTTTAGTCACCTATGCAGCCATTGATCCAGACGGAGTGATGATCCTGTTTTGCCACGCAGGCGTCACAGGAGAAGCAGTGACTGGCCCTCATAGGCTTCTTCATCTGCATGACCGAAACAAATAAACCAATCAGCATTTCAACATATCACCACATTTCCTAACATGTGAAAGCACGAGCAAACATATTTTTTCATTGGAGGTCATGAGTATCCCTCTATCTCGCTAATAGCTACGGTTGAGTAAACGTGTTGGAATGGAACTGGTCTACTTTGGTCCTTGTGGCTTACCATACAGGAAGTGCAGAAGATCCTGGGGTCCAAGCAGCCCGCCTCTGCCAGCAACACCACATTCTGTAGGCGACACAGAAGACCAACAAGATCCATCACGTCCATGTCATTGAAGTAGATTGGCAGCCAGGTCACATGCCATCTACCCCTCCAGCCAGACCAGGGTAAATGTTGACCCGTCCATAATGTTTTTCTAACAGTCTTTAAAAACCAAAACAACGCCTCTCCCGATGTCCTGCTCCTTACCAGCTTTTTCTCTTCCTCAGTTGCCTTGACGATGCCGGGGTCAGTCCTACAGGAGCGGAGGTAGTAGTAGAGCAGAGCCGTGGCGTTGAACGTGAACAACACCTGTACCGTGGCACTGGGACCATGTAGGGAGATGGGTTAAGGACATAACATCGCACCACATACAGTAGGTGTATTCCAACCTACCCTGGAAGTCACGTTCTACCTGATAATTCAATCGCACCCACCTAGTGTCCCAGGACTAAATAGGTCCCTGATTGGAGGGGAAGAATGAAAAAAACACAAATAAAATGACTGCGGTCCAGATTAGAATTTTATGGGTGTGAAACGTTAACTACTTTAGCACCTAAACCATGATACTGGACTGAGATGGACTTGGTACGAGAGCGCGGCGCAGCGGGAGTGCTGCAGCCTCTCAAGCACATAGCGGCATGGGTAGAAAATACCACCCGAACCCTATACTTTCGCACTGTCTACCCTGTACCCCGCCATCTGATAAAAACCAAGTCCATTTTTTTTTAAATGGACTTGGTTAGGCTGGACTAGAATGGTCTGGACTGAACTAGACGAGATTGAGATTGACTTTCCTAGTCCATGACAGGGGGCTTTTTAGTGTTGATTCAGTACAGTGTTACATGCTGGGTAAGTACAGAACGTAGAGTGCTGCGCTGCGCTGGGTTGGAGTGTGAGTGACAGTAGAGGCCCTGTGTTAAAGGATATCAGGCAGGAAGCACAGGCACCAGGTGACCAGCATCCAGAAGATTGATGCCATGAGAGCTGTAGCAGGAACCAGCGACTGCAGGGCCGGGCTCGCCAACTGCCTGTAAGTGTACACACACACCCACACTTATTATTGTACATGTTATAATATTGTTTCAACTGTTCGCCCGAGTGGCGCAGCGGTCTAAGGCACTGCATCTCAGTGCAAGAGGTGTCACTACAGTCCCTGGTTCGAATCCAGGCTGTGATGAGTCCCATAGGGCGGCGCACAATTGGCCCAGTGTTGTCCGGGTTAGGCCAAATAAGAATTTGTTCTTAACTGACTTGCCTCGTTAAATAAAAGGTTACATTTAAAATGTAAATTAAAAAAAATATCAGTCTTGTATGAAAATGAGTTGCCCCATCAGTGCTCCTAGAGAGTACATCTACTTAATGTCAGCAAACAAGTGCCCAGGGAGATTTGACAGAACCAAGCACGGACAGTATGAATAAAAGCAGGCTACTAGAGTCAGTACGTGAGCGCCATCTTGCGGAGGTCCCATGTAATACCAACAGAGCTCTAGACAAGGGGTGCACTGCGGATCTCTCAATGCATCTCAGTTAACTAGCAGTTGAAGAACACTCATAACAGTTGATCAACCCTAACCACTGTGATGCCGTGTGGTCTCGTCTACGGGCGGCCAATGTGCGTTCTCACCGTTGAGCCAGGTTGACCACAGCCATCACACAGGCCAGCAGAACCCCTTTCAGCAGCCAGGATTCTGAGCTCAAGTCGGCTATCGCTCCCACACTGCCCAGCACAGCAACGCAGAACATAAACTGAAGACACACCTGGAGAAAGACAAGAGCAGAGAGAGAGAGAAATAATCACTTAAATAATCTTGACTGAAGAGAAATACTAAATATTAATTCCAACCACAATGTGAGGGAAACTGCAGCGTTGGCATCTGTTTTAAGCCAAGGTTAATTATTGTTCTCCCTCATGCTGTCACACACACACACACGATACTGGAAATATGGGTCAACATCTCTCATAGGCATTTGTTGAGCATATGAAAGTGTCGTGGCCCACACCCTGTGTGTGTTGACGTAACGTAGGCAGAGGAAAAGTGTGTGCGTGGCGTCCATACCCTGTATCGGTTAACTAGGCGCAGGCAGCGGGAGCTGGAGTGTATCCTCTCCTGCTTGACGTGGTTGAGCATGTGGAGGAGCAGGGGGCTGTGCACCTGGTGGGCCAGGTCTATGGGACTGTGACCCTGAGGAGACAAACACAACACAGTCACAGCATCACACTCACAATCCTTAGTTAACCTCACACACACTATAGTCCATTATATTCACTATAGCAAATAAATACGCACATGTTCATCTTTCTAATACACATGCATCTCAGAGACTTATATGTTAGTAACATCCCGAGTATGATGCAAGCATCGATTTAGTCTATGCTTTTATAACCCCCCCCCCCAGGAGCTCACATTTATGATAGGATTAATTAGTGTGTGTGTGTGAGATCTCACGTTGGCGTTCTCGGCATCCACGCTAGCCCCGGCCTCCAGCAGGATGTGGGCGGCGTCCACGTTTCCCGCCAGCACGGCACAGTGCAGCGGAGAGTTCCTGTTCACTTTGTCCACCGCACTCACCGACGCATTGCACTTCATCAGGAAGTTAGTGGGCTCGGGCCTGCATTAAATGATTGGTTTATTGACTCCCAGATCTCCCCACCTTAACCATGACCTTTCTTAGTAGTACATGACCAAAACAACCTAATAGGCCAGTTATTGTGGACATATGTTATTGTAAGCATACATAGAAAAGAGACAAATAATCATTGGGTTGCAGGGAAACGTACCCAATGATTTTCTGTGCTGCCAACATCAGGGGTGTTTGCCCACTTGAGTCAGGAAGGTCAACTTCCTACAACAGCAAAAAAAAAAGAGAACAAAAAAAAAGAAAAGAGGGCCCTGTTAGACTAAAGAGGGTGAATAAAAGAGAAAGGATGAGAAAGCACAAGACTAAAAGAGAAGGAGAGTGTATGGCTGAGAGAGAAATAGTCTCACTTGTCCCTTGGCCAGGAGGTAAGCTGCTATGGGCATGTGTTGGAAGAGGATTGCCAGATGCAGGCTGCGGTAGCCCTCCCCGTCGGTCACAGATGGGTCGGCTCCGTACCGCAGCAGCTGGATCACCATGGAGAGGTGGCCTTGCCTGTCCACAGACAACCATCCATAAGTCACCAAACCAAATATTGGCACCCTTACTTTTTCCAATGGAGCCGAATGTTCTGTTTTTTTTCTCTTCAAAAGTGGTTGAATTACTATTTTAACCCTGTAAGCACCTACAACTTACCACAATGAGATGGAGCACCACAGTACGAGTCACAATACCCATAAAACCTTGCAGTTCACCATTCATTTTCCCCATAGGGGATTTTAGAAACACTTAAAATAAGGGCTGTGTTTCGTGTAAGCTACCCAGGTGTGACGTTTTGATAACCGTGTAAATCTCTCTAGGACGAGGTGACCTATCGATATATTCGCCTGCATTTACCCCCCAAAAACGAAATGCTAATTAGCTACTAATGTGGTTATCAAAACGTCACGCCAGGGTAAGCCTACACGAAACACAGCCCTTATATTAGGCGCTTCTAAAAATCCCCTATGGGGAAAATGAACCGTGGGAAAACAATTGGAACAATTTCCCTGTTTGGCTCTATTACACAGTAAATGAGAACTTGCCCCCAACCAAATTCATTTGAATAATTTAGTCCAGGCCATTTTTGACTGAAGTGAAGAAAAAATATATATCATAATTTCAGTTTATTTTCTTGGTCGTATGCAGTTGTAAATCAAACAAACAAATAGACTTGTGAACGTCGCAAGTTTTCTATTTAAACTTATCCGAGAAGAAGTAGTAAATCACGTAAGGGTGCCAATATATTTGACCGAAACTGTAAGGGTGGATAGAGAGGGAGAGAGAGGTGACCTTGCCTACCAACAAAGCAATTACCTTATGGCCCAATGCAGGGGTGTGGAGTTCAGGTCACCACCTAGTTGGTCTATGACGGCCCCTTTGGATATATAATACCTATGAAAGAGTATTGAATCTTAAAAACACACCTACCAATGCCTTTGCACAGGAATATTCCGCTTAGCATGGGCTCCTCTTTGGGAATGACGTAGGTTTGTTGTGTGTGAGAAAAAAGTCAACATTCAAAATCTAAAACTACAGTCCTAACCAAATAAAATGGTATTGGTCACACACAGCAGATAGAATACAGTATATACATATTAGATGAGTAATGCAAGATATGTAAACATTATTAAAGTGACATTATTAAAGTGACTAGCGTTCCATTTATTAAAGCGACCAATGATTTCAAGTCTGTATGCATGTAGGCAGCAGCCTCTCTGTGGATATTTAACAGTCAGATGGCCTTGAGATAGAAGCCGTGCTGCACAACCAGACACGTGTTTGATGTCGAGCCCTTACTTGACCACCTCTGCGTGGTTGTTGATGGCTGCCCAGTGTAGGAGGGAGACATTCTCCTTGTCAGGCTGCCTCACATTGTAACCAGCCTCCACCAGTTCCTTACATCGGTCCAGGATACCAAACCTAGAATCCAAATCACGGGGGGGAGAAGATATTGAAAATCGATTCACTCGCACATAGAATACATCTTTCTATCCACCTCTGGAAGGTGTACTGGAATATACACATGAATCAAAAGGAGAACCTGGTACAATAAACAAGGTTACCATTTTTCCAATTTGACAGTAAGCTTCAACATTGTCATATCATATCCATGTACTGACACTAGGGGTCAGTATTTAGTCCTGCTCATAAATTGATGCCATGGCTTTTCTGCATTTGGTCAGAAAAGTTATGCTAGTTATTATCATGCATGACTACAATTACATTTACATGGTCTGGTTGGAGAACAGAGATGTTGAGTTTGAGAGAGAAGTGGCAGGAGGGATGCAGGATTTTCAGAGGAACAAAACAGAACACGTGGTCCTGTGTTGCTCAGTTGGTACAGCATGGCGCTGGCAACGCCAGGGTTGTGGGTTCGATTCCCATGGGGGACCAGTATGAACACTCACTACTGTAAGTCCCTCTGGTTAAAAGCGTCTGCTAAATGACTAAGATGTAAACAAAATATCTGTATAACTCCTCCTCCTATATGACATTATGGTGGGTTAGCTTAGAATTACATTGATAATCCCTTTTTCCTGTGCCATCCAAATTTGTGCATAGCCAAGGTACCATGTTATTAGCTAGCTGGCCTGGTAACGATTCTAAAGGTTGTTTGTTATCAAACCAGAAACTCGCTAGTAGTTTACAACGGCCCGCAACATGGCTTGTAAAATTATATAAATTGTGCGCCAATTCGCGTAGAAAGGGAAGATGGTACAGTAGCTCCGGTAATATAGAGCATTACGTTTGAGTGGTTTGGGCTAAAAAAAAAAAAATCTGTTTTAAGTTATGTAAAAGCGCAAGCGTGACTATCACCGTGCTCCATTTTCCCTATTTGGCAGTGGAACTTAGAGACTGTGTGACAGCGAAGTCCAACTGGCCTGTGTTCTTACAGGAAAAATAAAAAGATAAGTATTCACTTCGCACAACCGCTCCAATAATTAAACAAATGTAACAGAAACACCATCACTCTGCACACCGCAGCTTGTCATCACGGCTAAAATAACATTTTAAAACTGATAGAGATGCGCAGAAACAACGGACGGAGAGAAGTAGCCGATGTGGTTAGGGATGAAGCTGGCTTGCTCACAGCTGTCACACGTGATATATGATGGATTACTCGCTCTGAACTCGGTTTGATATTCTATTTGTAGGACGCATAGGGTTGCATTCTGTGCTCAGGTCATTCAATTTTGATATGAGAAACACACCATCATTTGTTGGTATCAAGGGGATTCGATTAAGCCGGCCCGGGTAGGCATAGTTCGCACCGAGTGAAAAGTGATTGTATTTGTTTTGGAACTGGGCTACCTGCCATGAGCCGGGTGCCCTGTTCGACGGCAAAGTTGGCTTAAAACAAAAGTGATGTAGGTTAAGCACTAGCATTCTGTGTTTTCACAATGCAAAAGTGATTGCTTTTGATAAAAACACCATCTGTCTTCCCAATAAAAACTACACTAAACAAAAAGATAAACGCAACAAGTGTTGGTCCCATGTTTCAGGCGCAGAAACAGTCCAATATAAATAAGGCCATACTGATAAATGTAAAAAAAAAATCGTCATCACTCATCTTAAGTGGCACTGACCGCTACTCTTCCCTAACATGCATTTGTCTTCTCTATTTTTCGTCAGGCATAGATATGACAGACAGTTGGTGGTCGGAGCAAGTCTCTGGAGCCGCTGAGGGTGTATTAATCCTGCTATAGGACTCATTGCGGCCAGCACTAGCAGGTAAAACGACCGACTAAAATGAACAAGTCACTCAAAAAAATGAATCATGACTCGAGTCAGTAAAAAGAGTAGTTAGCAAAATCGTTCGTGAACTGCACATCACTACCTGTGCTACAATTCTAGGTTTAGTAATAAAGCAACCACATTTAGAAAGGGTAAATCCATTTGAATTCATTCACTTTCTGACAGCACCCCTTCTGATTTGAATGAAACCTTCCATAGATATTTGCCAATTGTAGAAGTGACTTTTTGGATCCGAATGCCAAAACTTTCAAGAGATACTGGTACTCAAAGTTGACCCATTTTGTATACCCCACCATACCATGAGACATCCATGTATTCGTAACTGGAAATAATAAAACAGTTGAGATTTATATCATTTAAAAGCTTACAAAACAAGATTATCAAACTATTTTACAATATCTTAAATTATACATTTACCTTAAAATGTCAGTTGCAGTATCCAAAAATGTGTGAACTTATATTCGCATAGCTTAGACCCTATTTTACATAATTTGAGTTTTTTTGTGTTGTGCCCGCAATCGATTGAGACATCATGCTCTTTAATACAGGATGAGTGTCATGTTTTGGCTGATAAAATTGACATTTCGACTTTCAAATGGTGTCACCATTCTTGGAGGTCGACATCAGAGAATGTTGACTTGAATGGAAATATCTGTTTTAAATTATACTGTCCATCTTCCTTAGGAAAGATATTGAAATATAGAAAAAAAGAATAGATGTGACCATTTAAAAGTTGACATTCAACGGTGGTTGGATCGTAATTGTGGTAGTAGTTAGAAGTTAAATTGTCAATAATAATTTTAAAAAATGTCAATAGTGTACCAGCTAAATTTCAGTGGTCTGGTCAATTCTATTTAAATAGGCAGGTTTCCATTGACACAGGTTTATTCGACAAAAGCAACGTGGCAAAGAAAATCATCGCGACATGTGTAATGGAAACGGCAGATATAGACTACACAATGCATTTGAAACGTATTCAGACCTCATGACTTTTTCCACATTTTGTTACATTACAGCCTTATTCCAAAATGGATTAAATACAAATCCTCAGCAATCTAACAATACCCCATAATGACTAAGCAAAAAACAGGTTTAGAAAGTTTAGCAAATTTAAAAAGAAATAACCCTTATTTACATAAGTATTCAGACCCTTCGCTATGAGACTCGAAACTGAGCTCAGGTGCATCCTGTTTCCAATGATCATCCTTGAGATGTTTCTACAACTTGATTGGAGTCCACCTGTGGTAAATTCAATTGATTGGACATGATTTGGAAAAGGCACACACACCTGTCTATATAAATGGTCCCACAGAGCAAAAACCAAGCCATGACGTCAAAGGAATTGTCCGTTGAGCTCCGAGACAGGATTGTGTCGAGGCACAGATCTGGGGAAGGGTACCAAAACATTTCTGCAGCATTGAAGGTCCCCAAGAACACAGTGGCCTCCATTCTTAAAATGGAAGTTTGGAACCACCAAGACTTTTCGTAGAGCTGGATGCCCAGCCAAACCTGAGCAATCAGGGGAGAAGGGCCTTGGTCAGGGAGGTGACCAAGAACCCGATGGTCACTCTGACAGAGCTCCAGAGTTCCGCTGTGGAAATGGGAGAAACTTCCAGAAGGACAACCATCTCTGCAGCACTCCACCAATCAGGCCTTTATGGTAGAGTGTCCAGACAGAAGCCACTCCTCAGTAAAATGCACATGACAGCCCGCTTGGAGTTTGCCAAGAGGCACCTAACAAAGTACTGCTTCAACAAAGTACTGAGTAAAGGGTCTGAATACTTATGTTAATGTGATAGCTAATTTATATAAAAAAAAAAAATAACATTTCTAAAAAACAGTTTTTGTTTTGTCATTATGGGGTATTGTGTGTAGATTGATGGGAAAAAATTGCCTTATTCTAAAATTGATTCAATTGTAAACGTAACAAAAAAAAAGTCAAGGGGTCTGAATACTTTCTGAAGGCACTGTCTGTTTCATGTCTCTGTTAGCTCGCAAAAAGCCATAATTGATAAAATGCAATAATTGACTAATATTTGACATTCTAATTCTCATCTGCTAATGTATCACAATGGTCCATGCCATCTGGTCCATGCCATGGTGAAACTTTGCACTCTGAAATAATTGGATGGTGAACCTCCCCAGACAACCAAAAAAGCAACCCAAAGCAGCCTGAATTCAAAATTTATGTATTTTTTTTTCTTTCATTCACCCATCTACACACACCATCTACACACAATACCCCACAATGACAAAGTGCAAACATGTTTTTATTCAACCCTGACTCAATACTTTGTAGAAACCCATTTAGCAGCGATTACAGCTGAGTATTTCTGGGTAAGTCTAAGAGCTTTCCTCACCTGGATTGTGCAACATTTGCCCTATATTCTTTCAAAATTCTGTCAAATTGGTTGTTGATCATTGCTAGACAACCATTTTCAGGTCTTGCCATAGATTTTCAAATCAAAACTATAACTCGGTCACTCAGGAACATTCACTGTCTTCTTGGTAAGTGTCATGACGTTGGCCTGGGGGTAGGTTTATGACAGTCATAAATACCTCTCCCCCCCTTTTTCCTCTCTCTACCCTACTGATGTGACATTTGAAAATCCTTTGGTTAACATAGAGATTCTGGGAACATCAGAAGGTGGGGGGAAATTAACTATATTCTGGTAATCCGACCAATTGAACATATGCGGTGGTACTTAATGAATATGATGTCAGTTCGGTTGTCATCTGAGACATTCCCATCAATAATAGGAGTACATAAACTCTACAGTGGAAAGTCTGCACATTGTAGTTATCAGATTCACATGGAATTGTTGTTCAATTTAAATGTTTGAATATAAAATGATTGGTGAAGAGATTAAATGTCATTTTAGCTTCCAAATGAGAGATTTGGGTTTTCATAAGGTTAGGGCTCTGCTCAATCAGTGGCCCGCCCCTGTGAAGAGACATGGGTTATAAAACTTTTCAAGCACACCCTTCTCGCTCCACTATATAAAGCCTTGACGAAAATGTAACCTCCTGTTCCAAGTACGTGAGGTCTGCAGCCTCTGCGTTAAAAGGACTAACATGTCAACTACAGAACTAAGCCAACCTCAGCGTGAGCTTTGGTTGCGAATGGTATGAACTTTGAACTCTTATTCACTACAGAAGTGATACCTCCTAGCCGTTGAGTTAGCAACAGCAGCTGCAAACGTGGGCTAGGAAAGAACAGACAGAGTATCCCGTCTACCACACAACGACGTTACAACAACGTATTCAATTTACCAGCAGATACATTCTTCAAAGGACAAAGGACTCGGTTGGGCAGCACGGCCTTCCATCTACCACCAACCTACCGAAGCGCAGCTCAGAGTAAATATTTATTGCATTTTCCTTTTCCAAATGGGCGGTAATTTAGAATGCATAAGATACTGTATTTACGATAGCATGACTGGTACCTTTGTTCCTCAAGTCTTCCCGCTCTTTCACTCAAACCCAGCCCCCTTTTCTTTTGTGTAACCAGCTGTCATATCTGTTCTGTCCGCTAGGGACGTTTTCCTTTATGACTTCATTTGTAATCAAGGTACGATTCATTCTGTGTATATGTAATTCTGTGTGATTAGTTAGGTATTTAGTAAATAAATAATTAAACCCAATTTTGTATTGCTGATTCAACTTGTTAGCCAGGGTTCGCGAAGATATCTGAAAGTTGTAAATTCTTGGTTGAGACTGAAATAAGGTGACGATTAATATTGACTGCTATTGATGTAAAATATTACTAGGTCTTTAAGAGTTTATTCGGAAGATAACTGCTCTATAAATATTATTTCGTGGTGCCCCGACTCTCTAGTTAATTACATTTACATGATTAGCTCAATCAGGTAATATTAATTACGGAGAAAGGATTTTATAGAATAGCATGTCATATCACTTAATCCGGCATAGCCAAAGACACGACATATGTAAGCAACTGCAGTGTAGATTTGGCCTTGTGCTTTAGGTTATTGTCCTGCTGAAAGGTGAATTCATCTCCCAGTGTCTGGTGGAAAGCAGACTGAACCAGGTTTTCCTCTAGGATTTTGCCTGTGCTTAGCTCCATACCATTTCATCCTGAAAGACTTCTCAGTCCTTAACTATTACAAGCATACCCATAATATGATGCAGCCACCACTATACTTGAAAATATGGAGAGTGGTACTCAGTAATGTGTTGTATTGGATTTGGCCCAAACATTTATTTTATTTAGGACAAAAAGTGAATTGCTTTGCTACATGTTTTACAGTACTACTTTAGTGCCTTGTTGCATGTTTTGTAATATTTTGTATTCTGTACAGGCTTCCTTCTTTTTACTCTGTCAATTATGTTAGTATTGTGGAGTAACAACAATCTTGTTGATCCATCCTCCATTTTCTCCTATCACAGCCATTAAACTCTGTAACTAATTTAAAGTCACCATTGGCCTCATGGTGAAATCCCTGAGCGGTGTCCTTCCTCTCCGTCAACTGAGTTAGGAAGGACGCCTGTATCTTTGTAGTGACTTGGTGTATTGATACACCATCCAAAGTGTAATTAATAACTTCAACATGCGCAAAGGGATATTCAATGTCTGCTTTTTATTTTTACCTATCTACCAATAGGTGCTCTTCTTTGTGAGGCATTGGAAAACATCACTGGTCTTTATGGTTGAATCAGTGTTTCAATTTCACTGCTCGACTGATGGACCTTACAGATAATTGTATGTGTGGGGTACAGAGATGAGGTAGTCATTCACCTTAAACCCTATTATTGCACACAGAGTGAGCCCATGCAACTTATGAGTCCTGTTCAATGACTACAACTCAGTTTAACACCATAGTGCTCTCAAAAGTCATCGCTAAACTAAGGAACCTGGGATTAATTGCCTCCCAACTGGATCCTGAACTTCCTGATACCACCTGGGGGTGGCCTAAGGGTAAGCAACAACACATCCGCCACGCTGATCCTTAACACGGGGGCCCCTCAGGGGTGCGTGATTAGTCTCCTCCTGTACTCCCTGTTCACCCACGACTGCGTGGCCAAGCACGATTCCAACACCATCATTAAGTTTGCCGACGACAACAGTGGTAGGCATGATCACCGACAATGATGAGACAGCCTATAGGGAGGAGGTCAGAGACCTGGAAGTGTGGTGCCAGGTCAACAACCTCTATCTCAACGTGATCAAGACAAAGGAGCTGATCATGAACTACAGGAAAAGGAGGGCCGAGCACGCCCCCATTAACATCGACAGGGCTGTGGTGGTGCAGGTCGAGAGCTTCAAGTTCCTTGGTGTCCACATCACCAAAATAAATGTCATGGTCCAAACACACAAATAGTAGTAAAGAGGACATGACAACAACTATTACCTCTCAGGAGACTGAAAACATTTGGCATGGGTCCTCAGATCCTCAAAAAGTTCCACAGCTAGACCATCAAGAGCATGTTGACTGGTTGCATCACCGCCTGGTATAGCAACTACTCGGCATCCGACTGCAAGGCGCTACAGAGGGTAGTGCGTACAGCCCATTACGTCACTGGGGCCAAGCTTCCTGCCATCCAGGACCTCTATACTAGGCAGCGTCAGAGGAAGAACCTAAAAATTGTCCAAGACTCCAGCCACCCTAGACAGACTGTTCGCTCTGCTACCGCACGGCAAGCGGTACCAGAGCGCCAAGTCTAGGTCCAAAATGCTCCTTAACAGGTTTTACCCCCAAGCCATAAGACAGCTGAACAGTTCATTAAATGGCTACCCAGACTATTTGCATTGAACCCCGCACATTGGCTCTGTACCGGTACCCCCTGTATATAGCCTCATTAATGTTTTTTTTTTTTTTTTCTTACTTTAGTTTATTTAGTAAATATTTTCTTAACTCTTATTTTTCTTACAACATTTTTGTTTAAGGGCTTGTAAGTAAGCATTTCACAGTAAAGTCTACACCCGTTGTATTTGGCGCATGTGACAAAACATTTTTTTAAGCACATTTTTACTCCTGCGCTTATTTAGGCTTGCCATAACAAAAGGGGTTGAATACTTACTGAATCAATACTTTCAGCTTTTCATTTGTTATTAATTTGTACACAATTCTAAAAAGACAATTCCACTGACATTATGGGGTATTGTGTGTAGCCCAGTGACAAAAAAATCTCAACGTAATTAATTTTAGATTCAGGCTAACCCCCCAAAATTGAAAAAAAGTCAAGGGGTATTAATACTTTCTGAAGGCATTGTAGATGGGAGGGCATACAGGCTGTCGCCAATTTATTAACACGTAATTTGCCTAAATAAGTAATGGAAACACTTCAACCACTACATTTTTATCCGACATTGTAGGTTTTTGCAAAATAGTGTTTTTTTTGTAGGTGTGAAGTCATTACGGTCAACTGTCTTAATCAACACAAGACAGTTCATTTCCTGCTAGGGTGTGTTTCCATTTATCACATCTACGCGAGCTTTCTAAATGTCAAAATAAAAAATATGCACTGCACAAGTTAATGGAAACCGCTAATGATTGAAATGACACCCACCCTGTATTCAAGAGCATGTGTCTCAACCGATGGCGGGCACAACACACAAACCTCAGATGATGTAAAGTAAGGTCTAAGCGTCAACATGTTTACGCATTTATCTTAAGGTTAATGGCACAATTGTTCATTTTTTTGGTCATTTATTTAAAAAATAATGACAGCCCTGTTTGTAAGCTTTTAAACTATAATCAAACTACATTTTCCAGTGATGAAGACATGGATGTCTCATGGTATGGTATGCAAAATGGGTCAACTTTGAGAACCTTTATCTCCTGAATGTTCTGGCATTCAGGTCCAAAAAGTCACTTTCTGACCACTTCTTCCATGGGCAAACATGTATGGTAACTTTTGTTTAAATAAAAAGAAAGGTATGCTGTCAAAAAGTGATTGAATTAAAAATGGATTTACCCCATAGTTAATCCCGCGCTTCCTCCAATGCATATAACTGTTCTGTGGGTTATTACACAGATGTGAAGTAGACTGAAGAAAAATTAAGTTAGCTGAGGCAAGTGGGTGGTAATGTTAGTTTGCCAACTTAAATGCTAACGTAGTTAGCGAGCTAAAGTCAGCTAGGTAGCTAATGTCAGGTAGCTAACGTTAATAACTTCCGTGTGTAATTTGTGCTATTGAAACATACACAACTATAATTTGCGTCCATCAACTATATTCACAGCATCATTTCGAATACAGGTTGCATTCCAAAATTCCCAGTAAGGAAACGAGTTTGTTGTGTGGAGTGCGTGATGACACAGCCACCAGAGAAGGTGATCACACAGGGAGAAGATCTGTTTGTGCGTGCCACCCCCCAAAGTTTTTACGGATCTACACGATTCACGTGGATGAATATTGCCGGGAAGAGTGACGTGTTCACATCCCTGAAAGCAATTCAGTCCTCAGAAATGCCATTTAGCCTGAAGGCAAAGTAGTAAGCACAACAATCTGATCCCTACTGCTTTATGGATCTCCAGGGGGGGATTTCAGATGAAATCCTATTATCCATATAGTGCACTAATTCTGAGCTATGGAGCAGAACAATTTTACTGTGTGGCCATTAAATAGGGCTTCGTATGAGACACAACAGAGGTGAATCTTACTGTGTTGCCGTGACAATGTCCCAGCTGCTGCTGTCATCCATATGCGACCGTTTCTTGGGCTGCTGAGTGTGATCTATCTGGTCAGCTCTTGGGCCAAACTGGCCATGGAAAGCAGGCATGAATCCGTGCGCCATCCTACTGCCGTGATCCCCGAATCCATGCACCGCAGGCACATGCGAGTCACCCCCGTGGCCATGGCAACTGTCATGGTTGTGACCCTGTAAAATATACACACAAAAAAGAGAGCGAGAATGGGCACAGTATCAACTATGGATGGGAATTCTCAATTCTGGTGAGTTTGCCTGACTTGCAAATAGATGGTATGCAGTGATTGACATTAAGGGTTGGTCTACTGCCGTGGGGAATTGACTACTATAATTTCTCATTGTGGCCAATTCAAATTGCAGAAATTCTGTTACCCATTTGGTAGCAGAATTTAGGTTTTAAAATCACTTAATTCATAAACAAAATTGATATCAGTAAAAACCCTAATTGATAGGTCTACTTTGTTATTTCTGCGAAATGTCGTTATCCTCCCTCATGAGGGAGAGAAATAAGGAACTATCTTAAAGATACAGTTAGTGGGTTTTTGGTTAATAGAATCTCAAGGCACAAGGCAATGTTTCTTAAACTTACAGAAGGCAAATAATTTCATCAAAACGAAATATAAGTGTTGATATTAGTTGCCAGGGGTCTTTACTTCAACATTATTGTGGTGTATTTCTAATACCTTAAGACTTTCTGGTAGATGGAAAGGCTATCCCAAAACCCTTCAATTAAATGTTAACTAAACTCAGCAAAAAAAAAAAAAGATACGCCCTCTGTCAACTGCGTTTATTTTCAGCAAACTTAAACATGTGTCAATATTTGTATGAACATAACAAGATTCAACAACTGAGACATAAACTGAACAAGTTCCACAGACATGTGACTAACAGAAATGGAATAATGTGTCCCTGAACAAAGGGGGGGGTAAAAATCAAAAGTAACAGTCAGTATCTGGTGTGGCCACCAGCTGCATTAAGTACTACAGTGCATCTCCCCCTCATCGACTGCACCAATTCTTGCTGTGAGATGTTACCTCACTCTTCCCGGACATTTTGGGGGGGGAATGGCCCCAGCCCTCACCCTCCGATCCAACAGGTCCCAGACGTGCTCAATGGGATTGAGATCCGGGCTCTTCGCTGGTCATGGCAGAACACTGACATTCCTGTCTTGCAGGAAATCACGCACAGAACGAGCAGTATGGCTGGTGGCATTGTCATGCTGGAGGGTCATGTCAGGATGAGCCTGCAGGAAGGGTACCACATGAGGGAGGAGGATGTCTTCCCTGTAAACGCACAGCGTTGAAATTGCCTGCAATGACAACAAGCTCAGTTCGATGATGCTGTGACACACCACCCCAGACCATGATGGACCCTTCACCTCCAAATCGATCCCGCTCCAGAGTACAGTCCTCGGTGTAACGCTCATTCCTTCGACGATAAACGCGAATCCGACCATCACACCTGGTGAGACAAAACCGCGACTCGTCAGTGAAGAGCACTTTTTGCCAGCCCTGTCTGGTACCAGCGACGATGGGTTTGTGCCCATAGGCGACGTTGTTGCCGGTGATGTCTGGTGAGGACCTGCCTTACAACAGGCCTACAAGCCCTCAGTCCAGCCTCTCTCAGCCTATTGCGGACAGTCTGAGCACTGATGGAGGGATTGTGCGTTCCTGGTGTAACTCGGGCAGTTGTTGTTGCCATCCTGTACCTGTCCCGCAGGTGTGATGTTCGGATGTACCGATCCTGTGCAGGTGTTGTTACACGTGGTCTGCCACTGCGAGGACGATCAGCTGTTCGTCCGGTCTCCCTGTAGCACTGTCTTAGGTGTCTCATAGTACGGACATTGCAATTTATTTCCCTGGCCACATCTGCAGTCCCCATGCCTCCTTGCAGCATGCCTAAGGCACGTTCATGGAGATGAGCAGGGACCCTGGGAATCTTTCTTTCTGTGTTTTTCAGAGTCAGTAGAAAGGCCTCTTTAGTGTCACTAGTTTCCTTAACTATGACCTTAATTGCCTACCGTCTGTTAGCTGTTAGTGTCTTAACGACTGTGCATGTTCATTAATTGTTTATGGTTCATCGAACACGCATGGGAAACAGTGTTTAAACCCTTTACAATGAAGATCTGTGAAGTTATTTGGATTTCTACAAATGATCTTTGAAAGACAGGGTCCTGAAAATAGGACGTTTCTTTTTTTGCTGAGTTTAGCTACAAAAGTAGCCCATGCCCACCTTACAGAATGATATCATGATTATTTGCGTCAATCCATTTGTTTTGCTAACTCTCTCTCATGTGTGCTACAGAAACCAAACAGTGCTAGGTGCCTGCAGTTGAATTAAAGGTACACTCAAAAATGAATTTCTTAGATTTTTTCCAGACCTCAAAAGTGTTCTCCTGATGTGGTTTATGCATTGTTGTGGACTAAGAACATTCCATTTTGTAGTTTCTTTTATTAAAAAAGTGTGACTGAAAATGTTTTGGAAAAATCTGAAACCTGTGAATTTCAGTCTCATTTATCTATTTTAATAATAGAAAATGTTGAGTATACCCACTTCTCCAGGCACCACTAAACCACTGGCTGTAACATTGTCAATATTATGGGATGAAGAAGCAGCATAATCTGGCATATTAATTACAGTATTTGTGAGGAAGAAAAGGCCTCCCCAGTTGGCAATGAGCATTCTACAGGCAGGCAGCCTTCCAAAGTGATAGAGTGTGGTGCAGACAGACCATGCTTTCTCGCTGCATACAAGTAGATGGGCCGTATGACTGCTTGCTCTGGACACCAGAGAAGTGACATGGTATCCCTACTTGATATTGAATGCTAACAATGACTTGCTGTACAGTTATTGGATCGGGTGTCAAATTGTAGGGAGAGGATTACCATAAATAAATATTCAGCTCCAAAAATGGTTTGGTAAATCTAAATATAAACGGTTTACTTTGCAAACTCACCAGCAATGAGGGATCAAGCAGAGTATGTGAGTAGAGTTAAGCGGTCGGAAATCCCACTCAAAACTCCATTCCAACCGCTCGTCTTAAAACCACTCACTCCAAATCTGCTAAAAACATCTGCTTCATTCATTTATATAAAAAAAATATATATAAAAAAAAAAATCACCATTTAACCAACACCCATCTATTTTTGTGACTAACCGGACCTACCATTTGGTTTTGAAGTATTGAAACCAAACCATATGATTTTAATAAACATGAAAAGGTGACTAAGAAACACTCATAATTTCAAATAGGCTACATGTAGTATTAAACAGCATATAAACACTAAATAGGTCAGGAGCCAGACAGGTAGCCAGCTTAGGAACGAATATGAATTATTTAGGCTATATTTTTGCCTATTTAAATTATTTCAAGGCTATAGCCTACAAATAAATACATTGTGAAGCATTTGCAAGTGCGACACACTAGGCTGGCAGGAACATTAAGCGCTCAGCATTTAAACATTTTGTTGTATGAAATCATGATTGGTCTATAAATTGTGCATATAGACTGACTTGTTAGAATTACATAAAAATGAAACCTAAAATGATTAGGCTCAGTCAACAGTGCCTTTGAATTCACTTTTAGAAACATGAGTTTGGCCAGTCTGTAGATTCAGGTGCCTGGAGAGCAGGCCCGCAGCGGAGAATTCCCTCTCACTGTTTGCAGAGCCACTGGGGATGGTGACGTGAGCGCTCCAGCTTTAGGGAAACTTGCTCTGCGCTAGTCAAATTGGGCTCTCACATACTCTGTCTGGCATCAATCAATAATTACTAGCATTGGCCTAATGGTCTTTTGGTATGTAATTTCTTTAAAAGAATTTACTTATGAAACGTGCATTTGAAATTTCTTGTAAAAAAATCATTCTTACACAATCAAAACATGCTGTAGACAAAATAATGAAAAGGGCTGTGTGGTAGTTTCAATAAATATATACGTTTTTTTTCCTTGATTTGATTTTTTTTTGTTTTACTTGTGACTGGACTCTACTCTCACAATACACGATTTGGCCTTGACTCGACCCGTTCTTCCTGGGACACGGACCTAGTTACTCGAACAATAGTGACTTGATCCCACCAGTTATCAGACCTAGCTAAACTGGTTACTGCAGCTTTGTTAGGAAGTTAGCTAACTAGCTACCTAATACAGTTTACCAGTTCTACGACACATATCCATCTATTAAAACAAATAAAATAATTAACTTGGCAAGTCAATTAAGAACACATTTGTATTTACAATGACGGCGTCACCGGCAAAACCCGGACGACGCTGGGCCAATTGTGCGCCGCCCTATGGGACTCCCAATCACCGCCGGTTGTGATACAGCTACCTAACCAACCTAGCTAGCTATACTGAATAACGCCAGATGCATAGACGATGACAGTTGTCTGAAACGTCGTTGGTAATCTGACATTACATACCTACTGATCAGTGCCAGTTTAGTTATTTTAACGTTATTAGTTAACTCGCCTTGGCGTGCATGTCTGCTGTCTCTTGTCAATGGCATTTCCCCAAACTTGCTGCCAGTTCAGGAAGCAGCTAACTATCAGTAGCTACATATGCTGGCTATTTTATCACCGCTCTAAATAGAAAACAATGATTCCCTTCCTCTTTAATCAAGAATCACTGTAAAGTTCAACTTACGCCAGTATCTCCCTTCCAATCCATTGTACAGACAGAAATGTGAAGAGAGGACAACGAAAACGTTTTATTTTGCTCGCGAACTTCCTTCCCCTTCGGCCTCAATTTCCTGTATATATGAGCCACAGTATACGTCCCGCCTACAATCCCTCAATTGTATTTTATTAATCGGAATATAGACCCCTTTCTGTGTTTGCAAACATTGCGGCACAAGGGCTATGCGCGCAAATTGGTGGCAGAACAACGGGAGTTCTTATAGAACGCCAGCAACAACAAAAAAAGGCTGTATTTACATCCCACACAGCACACATACATCTCGCCGACGTCCGCCTGACAGCGGTAGCAGGGGCGAAAATCTGATATCAACCTTGGAGGGGACAATTACATTACATTTTCTCAAGAGCAATTCCTGAGGGGGACACCAAAAGTAGTGCTGTAACACATAGCCTACGTTGTAATATGTTAAATGTATATTGAGGAACCATAATTCCTACAACTGAATAATTGATAGGTACAGTAGTTAACTGAATGGTTTAACCAACTTGTTCAAATGTTTAAATCATTATAATACTACTACTAATAATAGTTATAGCAGTGCTCCTTACCAGTCCAGTATGTATGCAGGTATTCGTACTTACAACTAGCAATATCAAGAAAGGCCAGTAGGTAGCAATGGTACTGTACACTGTATGGGTGTAGTTTTCATAAATACAATGAACATGGTGTGATCTCATCTAAAATTATCTCCATTGAGAACCATCACAAAGTTAGTCTCCGTATTGAATTGACCTTTTAATTTGACTTTTTCTGATACATTTATATAGTCATTAAATGTGCCACTGGCCTGAGTCTACTACAATATCTTTACAAGAACAAAAAGCTTAAAATAAGTACAGTTCTAAAAGCAAAATAACTACTTCAATGAAAAACCCAAATAAATCAAACAAAATATCCTTCAGTCAGTGTCTCAACTCTTCAAACAGCAGCTATGGACAAGTATGTCGCACAAAGTATGCAATTTTAAATAAAATAACATGAAATAAATAATTTGTAAGTGTACTGTCGTGTACTGTCATGTACTAAAAACTACTCTCCTCTAGGCTGCTTAGTACCCGCTCATACTGCCCTAGCACAGCTCTAATAGCAGTATTCCGCACAGTCCACCTTGTTGGACATAGGGGTTTCCGGGTGGGCAGATGTGTTTCTTTGGACGTGGCAATTGATTCAAACATGCTCTTAAACTTTCCTGACTGGTCATAGAGGACACCTAACTGATGGACCCAAGAAAGGGAATCCCGGATCAGTGGGGAGGCTGAGCAGCCAGCCTGTGTAATCAGATTTACACAGTGTGCTCCACAATGGACATAGAGGGCTAATGGCTGCTGCCTTCTCACAATTGCCTGTGCACCTGTGTATTTTCCTGCCATGTTTGAGGCACCATCGTAACTCTGCCCACGTAAGCCAGACATGGGCAAATTGAGCCTCAACAACACTTCAGTTGCCACTTTCGCAATGCCCTCGCCTGTTGTCTCCGACACCCTGTATAGCCCAATAAACTCCTCGTGAGGGACAAGGTCATGGTCAACATAATGCAAAAAGACACTCTCCTGTTCAGCACCAGAGACATCTTGAGTACCATCAACAATTAATGAAAATTGTACAATCGGAAGAGATCTAATCTCAGCTGCAATGCCTCGAATGATTGTATTGGCCATGATGTTCAGAATTTCATTCTGTGCTTTGGGGCCTCTTGAAACGTCAACACTCTGTTGGCAAGAGTTTGCAGTTCAAAAATTGTGGGTGTGGCTGATATGGTTTTGTGCCATCACTGAGGTAACTGGACAATGCTGTGCCACTGTCCCCTATACTGGTGCTGCTGGCAACAAGGGTGACACCTGGTCCTGCCGTGGCTGTGACATTGTTCTCTGAAGTCTCTCTCCCTGGGTCTTTCCCTTTCACCACCCTCACAGACTCAGTCTGTCTCCTAGAAAAGAAATAAGGTGTTTGCCGTACTCCTAACTACCGGTACCCAAAACTACACAATTAATCACAACAGCAATACCATTGCTGTAAACAAATCTTAGTTT
The DNA here is from genome assembly GCF_045679555.1 of Salvelinus alpinus. NCBI lineage: Eukaryota > Metazoa > Chordata > Actinopteri > Salmoniformes > Salmonidae > Salvelinus > Salvelinus alpinus. The sequence continues at coordinate 8,050,313 of NC_092118.1, read as the reverse complement.
AGTCACCAGTTTAAGTTGAGAGTGGGGGTATCCATGGCATTTTCCAATTATGTCCCTATTTTACAAGTAAAAAAAATTGAGAACCTTTCATAATGTTGCCAAACAAAGACTCAACAAACTTACCTGAGACTCCCTGTCTCTGCCAGTCTGTCCCTGCCTATCTGTCCCCAGCTCTGCTGTCTGTGTGCCATCTGTTGCCTGCTCTGCCTAATGACATCATTGTGAAACATTCCATTAGCATTTCACTTCTTTCTTATGAACATTTTATCAACTCGTCTTTGAGATATTAGGCTACTAGAGTTCTTACTTTGCGTTTTGGTGTACTGAAAAATACTCTGATGTCCGTCTTTTTACTTTTTTCTGCCATTTTTCTACCTGGCTGGCCGGTCTAGCTGCACACACACACATTTACACAACATATGCTACAACCTTTTCTAATTTTAATATAGTTTGTTTCATATTGGCTGGCTTCCAACAATAGCTGAATTTGTAAAGCTAGCGAGCACCAACTCCGTTTCTGTGGTGTTTGCCATAATCTTAAAAAAAAAAAAGGTGAAATAAAATAAATGTAAAAAAGTTCACTAGCGACAATTTAGCTTTTGCAACGAGACCATTAAATATATTTAAGACAATGGTATAAGAGAGTGTAGTTCTATTCAGTTTGGACTTCAGTTTATCGCCAACCTTATCACAGGGACTTTGAAGCACTACAGCTGCATGCAGATCTTGGAATAAACTGACGATAGCAAAGATTCCATCTTTGACGACGCCACATTAATGGAATAGGTACTAGCTAGCTTGCTAGTTAATGTTTGCTTTAGTTTGCGCGCTAGCTCTGCAAATTCAGCTAGTGTGTGAACCCTGCCAACATAAAAATGTAAACATTGCTATGGCGCGATTGACTGGATTAACCTCACGTCAGTTACGTACATGTGCCTTTCAGACAGTAGATACGAACCCTCTATTACCTTGCCAGCTAAAGAACTGGCAGTGGATCAAACCATTGTGAGGCAAAGGGCGGGGTGGTCGCAATCTTTTGAAACTTAAAAAGGCGCTATTAAGTGTCTATAATCAGCACAACTGCTTTCATTGCGTATTATTAATATTTTTGAAATTACATAGTTATGTTTACAGTGATAGATTGGGGGGGACAAATCATATTTTTCCCAGGATGGGGGGGTCGTGTCCCCCCCGTCCCCCCTGGGATTTCCGCCTATGAGCGGTAGATCGTGTTCCATTTAACGTCGGCAGGAGGGCGGCTGTGATTGTGTTACTGTATATCGAAATGCATTGCGCGCTGCACAGGCACACCGGCCGTAGATCGCGTAGACATCGACATTGGGAAGAGTGTCACAATGCTTTAATAGCTGCATCCTCTCAATGCATAATTCTTCACCTGCGGGGGACAAGTTTCACATATTTTAGGCATAGCCTACCTATGGACAGTCAAACATTTTCGGGTCATGGTTGGCAATCATTTTATCAGAAAATATATATAAATATATGCATAAAAGCGCAGGTGTCAGTTCGGCAAATCATAACCCAAGTGGCCACCTCTTCTGCGCGGTGTAGAAGATGAGAAATCCAAAAAGATGAGTTGGTAATCACTGAATCATCCATCCACATTGCGTCTCATAACAATGCTTAACACTTTGGTGAAGTCCAGGGGTTCGCAAACTGGATTCTCAAGCGAGAGACCACAGTTGACATCCACCAGTTGCACATTTTACTCATATATTTTTTATATGAGTGTGCCATCCTGGATGAGCTGCACTACCTGAGCCACTTGTGTGGGTTGTAGACTCCGTCTCATGCTACCACTAGAGTGAAAGCACCGCCAGCATTCAAAAGTGACCAAAACATCAGCCAGGAAGCATAGGAACTGAGAAGTGGTCTGTGGTCACCACCTGCAGAACCACTCCTTTATTGGGGGTGTCTTGCTAATTGCCTATAATTTCCACCTTTTGTCTATTCCATTTGCACAACAGCATGTGAAATGTATTGTCAATAAGTGTTGCTTCCTAAGTGGACAGTTTGATTTCACAGAAGTGTGATTGACTTGGAGTTACATTGTGTTGTTTAAGTGTTCCCTTTATTTTTTTGAGCAGTGTATAAAGGGATTAGGGTATAGGCCTACATGAGGGGATTTGATAGACGAAGAAATGTAATCAATAAATGGGGAGATCTGGACTAGGATTAATTAAACAATTTTACGAAATAGGCTTGAATTACAAACTGACCCAGTATAGCATGCATGCAGCCACCACTTCAAATTATCCAGTCATATAATTCCAATAAAATACATTAATGAAATAATTGAGTGTTGTTATCTACAGGTAAATAGAAAACTGAGAAAAATAGCAGTACAGCCATGATCAAAACTAGTGCGAGAGACTAACGACGTGACATGGATCATAGCATGCAAGCAAAATCTTAATTATACCTAGCTCACACAGTAGCAAGGCTCAGATTTTTGGGGGACTGTTGGTTTGCCAGTATTTACTTGTTGAAGCTGAAGAAGCTAACGTTAACTGTCAAACTGAGTAATTATCTATCTTATTATTACATCTAAGTTAATTGTCACAATTGAACTAGCTAAACGTTTGTAAATGCTAACGTTAACGTTAAAGTATAGCAAACGTTATATCATCTACTAGCTAGCTAACGTAAACTCACCCCATTCCGTACAAATGTGCGTAACCGCGACATTCAAACGAGGCTACAAAGAAAACTAATGGGACTGTGTTGACTTCAAAATCGGGGGTGTGAACTAGGTTTCTATTCAAGTGTTGATCGACATGGTAATGGCTCTATAGTATTGGAGAAAAGTTGAAAAAACTGACCCTCCATTACATCTTGACGTGTCATATCGTAACGTACAGCATGCATAAAGCAACTATTTCTGTCTTACAATCTCTCTCCATCAGGTGTAGCACTTCTCTCATCGTTTAAAAACAAGACATGGACAGTGACGGGGGTAAGGGGGATACCTAGTCATTTTATTTCCGTCATCATTGCATGTGATCATCATTATCAAAACCGCTGTTTACTTCTAAGATCACTTTAGCACCGCCCTAAAAACCCGATTCAAATTCGACACAAACCTTCAAATAGGTATGTAACGACACATTATATAAACTCTTTATAGGGTTTTATTTACATTTTAGAGGCGATCAGGTGATAAGTTGGACAGATCGAGTGAAAAAAGCAATTTTCCCACACGACATCTGTCCTTATCACTATCACGCATTAGTTTCGCTTCCCTACCCGCCATTTAAAAAAATACCCGACGGGGCTCATTGCCTGCTTGAATTATGCAGAAACGGGCAGTGTTTAGGTCATGTAATTGATTTTGTTGGAAAGGGGAGAAATTGTGCTTTACAATGGTATTGACATTACAGTTGATCTGGAAGTATTACGTTTTTGGGGCGCTAAAATAAGGGTAACTGTACGGACCAAGGCGATGTACGAGTTTACGTTACCGTACTGCCGGTCGCCTATAGCTAACAGTAACGTTAGCTATAGCTGCACTGCAAATGAATTTAACGTTAGCTAACGGTAGCTAGCTAGCAAACTATCGCACAGATTAGATTAAAATGCAATTACGTTGTAATTGTAATGGTAATTTAAGGACGGTTGCTAGCTAGGTAGCGTTACAGGCGTTAGCTAGCTACTGTAGCTATCTAAAACTTTGGACTGGAGAACACTCACTCATTGCTACTTATTGAATTTTACTCACCATGCAGGTCCGACCGTATGACAAGCTCATATTTTGTAATCGTTCATTCCATTGAATAGCTCATTTACAGTAGCTACATTAGGTTCCGGCGAGATCGATCAAAATGTTTTTGTTTGGGGGGAAACCCCAAGCAGATGAGACGACGAGCCTGCTGCTCAACCAACGTTATCCATCGGTGCGACAAGGGAAACATTACTGATGAGCCTTATTATGTTGTTACCCTATTATCCGTATAGTAGACTCTTTTTGACCAGGGCCCATAGGTTGCTGGTCTAAAGTAGTTTACTATGTAGGGAATAGGGTATCATTTGGGATGTAACCTCTATTCATGTATTCTTCTGATGTAAGTGGGAGTAGTGCACGTGCAGAAGGGGTATTCAAAACTAGCCCTGCCTGCCACTCCATGGACTTTCACTGTGTCCTCTATATCATATCATGCTTTCCATTAAACTAAAATCATTCAACCTCTGGCAGGATATATGCTTGCTTCCAATAAGTATTTTTTTCTATATGTATTCATGTGTTTCTCTCTCTCTTCTCTCCATTCCTTCAGAAGCGACCAACATCCCTCTGACTCCAACCATTGGTCATCCAGACCTGTTCCTGAAGGTATGTGGTGATGCGCGTATGCGCACACACACCTCACCTGGCCGTCCATAGATCTGGAAACCATTTAACCTAAACTTCTCCGCTGTTTTGATCCCGTATCTACTATGTTGCAACAGCGTGAACCCCTACACATCCACAGATACTTCAGAATTTCCTAATGGTTGTCAATTTTGTCTTCAGGCAGAGAGACGATGGACGGGCAAGAGACGATGGATGTGTCGTGTCCGAGAGGTCATCTATATATCGGTGTATGCCAAATGCAAGGCATGGGATATTCAAGGAAATACTCTTGATGGGCGAATTCTGAGTAGACCAGGTGTGCAATCAGTACAACTGAATAGTGTAGAGAGTTTAATTCAACGGAAACTGTACTGTACTGAACAACCACAGGGCGATTGTGTATGGTGTGCTGAACATGTTTTGCGATTTCGAATGACCACACCCATATTAATCAGGCCACACGTCGCCACACCCATCAAATGGAAGAAAAACCTACCTCAAAAGCCTTTTATTGGGAATGGGTCTCCGTTACCGCATGGCCAAGTCTGTTTCAGAAGTTTGGACAGCACAGAAGTACACAAAGTAGAGTATAAGTCAGTACAATATAGTTCTGTACTGTAGAGCTTAGTACAGTGGCACACACTTAAGTAGAGTACAGTATCATTTACTGTATTCTATTGTACTGTATTAAACCATACTCTACTGTACTGAACTCTACTTTACTGTACCAAATTGTACAGTACTGCACTGTACTGTGCCAAACTATACTGTGCTCTACTGTGCTGTACTATGTGGCAAACTTGTGATTGTGACTTCTGATTATCTGTGATTGATCCGGTCCCGACCAACCAAAATATGTTGTTTGTGGGCAGGGCTCAATAGAATAATAGCCAGTGTGTAGAATAAACGTAAAAGCCTTGGTTTCAGGCATGTTAACATTAGAAGCCTCCTCCCTAAGTTTGTTTTATTCACTGCTTTAGCACACTCTGCCAACCCGGATGTCCTAGTCGTGTCTGAATCCTGGCTTAGGAATGCCACCAAAAACCCTGAAATGTCCATCCCTAACTATAACATTTTCTGGCAAGATAGAACTGCCGAAGGGGGCGGAGTTGCAATCTACTCCAGAGATAGCCTGCAGAGTACTTTTAAAAATCCACCTTCCCAGAAACAAGTCTCTCACCGTTGCCGCTTGCTATAGACCACATTCTGCCCCCAGCTGTTCCCTGGACACCATATGTGAATTGATTGCCCCCCATCTATCTTCAGAGCTCGTGCTGATAGGTGATCTAAACTGGGACATGCTTAACACCCCGGCCATCCTACAATCTAAGCTTGATGCCCTCAATCTCACACAAATTATCAATGAACCTACCAGGTACTACCCCAAATCCGTAAACACAGGCACCCTCATAGATATCATCCTAACCAACCTGCCCTACAAAAAAACCCTGCTGTCTTCAACCAGGATCTCAGCGATCACTGCCTCATTGCTTACGTCCGTAAAGGGTCTGCGGTCAAACGACCACCCCTCATCACTGTCAAACGCTCCCTAAAACACTTCAGCGAGCAGGCCTTTCTAATCGACCTGGCCCGGGTATTCTGGATATTGACCTCATTCCGTCAGTAGAGGATGCCTGGTTATTCTTTAAAAGTGCTTTCCTTAAATAACATGCCCCATTAAAAAAAAATTGAACCAGGAACAGATATAGCCCTTGGTTCACGCCAGACCTGACTGCCCTTGACCAGCACAAAAACATCCTGTGGCGTACTGCATTAGCATCGAATAGCCCCCGCGATATGCAACTTTTCAGGGAAGTTAGGAACCAATATACACAGGCAGTTAGGAAAGCAAAGGCTAGCTTTTTCAAACAGAAATTTGCATCCTGTAGCACAAATTCCAAAAAGTTCTGGGACACTGTAAAGTCCATGGAGAATAAGAGCACCTCCTCAAAGCTGCCCACTGCACTGAGGCTAGGAAACATTGTCACCACCGATAAGTCCACGATAATTGAGAATTTCAATAAGCATTTTTCTACGGCTGGCCATGCTTTCCACCTGGCCACCCCTACCCTGGTCAACAGCCCTGTACCCCCCACAGCAACTTGCCCAAGGCTCCCCCATTTCTCCTTCACCCAAATCCAGATAGCTGATGTTCTGAAAGAGCTTCAAAGTCTGGACCCCTACAAATCAGCCGGGCTAGACAATCTGGACCCTCTCTTTCTAAAATGATCAGCCGAAATTGTTGCAACCCCTATTACTAGCCTGTTCAAGTTCTCTTTCGTATCGTCTGAGATCCCCAAAGACTGGAAAGCTGCCGCGGTCATCCCCCCTCTTCAAAGGGGGAGACACTCTAGACCCAAACTGCTACAGACCTACAGTTGAAGTCGGAAGTTTACATACACCTTAGCCAAATACATTTAAACTCCGTTTTTCACAATTCCTGACATTTAATCCTAGTAAAAATTCCCTGTTTTAGGTCAGTTAGGATCACCACTTTATTTTAAGTATGTGAAATGTCAGAATAATAGTAGAGAAAATGATTTAATTCAGCTTTTTTTCTTTCATCACATTCCCAATGGGTCAGAAGTTTACATACACTCAATTAGTATTTGGTAGCATTGCCTTTAAATTGTTTAACTTGGGTCAAACGTTTCGGGTAGCCTTCCACAAGCTTCTCACAATAAGTTGGGTGAATTTTGGCCCATTCCTCCTGACAGAGCTTGTGTAACTGAGTCAGGTTTGAAGGCCTCCTTGCTCGGCTTTTTGATGGCCACTCCAATACCTTGACTTTGTTGTCCTTAAGACATTTTGCTACAACTTTGGAAGTATGTTTGAGGTCATTGTCCATTTGGAAGACCCATTTGCGACCAAGATTTAACTTCCTGACTGATGTCTTGAGATGTTGCTTCAATATATCCACATAATTTTCCTGCCTCATGATGCCATCTATTTTTGAAGTGCACCAGTCCCTCTTGCAGCAAAGTACCCCCACAACATGATGTTGCCACCCCCGTGCTTCACGGTTGGAATGGTGTTCTTCGGCTTACAAGCGTTCCCCTTTTTCCTCCAAACATAACAATGGTCATTATGGCCAAACAGTTTTATTTTTGTTTCATCAGACCAGAGGACATTTCTCCAAAAAGTACAATATCTGTCCCCATGTGCAGTTGCAAACCGTATTCTGGCTTTTTAATGGCAGTTTTGGAGCAGTGGCTTCTTCCTTGCTGAGAGGCCTTTCAGCTTATGTCGATATAGGACTTGTTTTACTGTGGATATATATACTTTTGTACCGGTTTCCTCCAGCATCTGCACAAGGTCCTTTGCTGTTGTTCTGGGATTGATTAGCACTTTTCGCACCAAAGTACGTTCATCTCTAGGAGACAGAACGCGTCTCCTTCCTGAGCGTTATGATGGCTGCGTGGTCCCATGGTGTTTATACTTGCGCACTATTGTTTGTACAGATGAACGTGGTACCTTCAGGCATTTGGAAATTGCTCCCAAGGATGAACCAGACTTGTGGAGGTCTACACATTTTTTTCTGAGTTCTTGGCTGATTTCTTTTGATTTTCCCATGATGTCAAACAAAGAGGCACTGGGTTTGAAGGTAGGCCTTGAAATACATCCACAGGTACACCTCCAATTGACTCAAATGATGTCAATTAGCCTATCAGAAGCTTCTAAAGCCATGACATCATTTTGTGAAATTTTCCAAGCTGTTTAAAGGCACAGTCAACTTAGTGTATGTAAACTTCTGACCCACTGGAATTGTGATACAGTGAATTATAAATGAAATAATCTGTCTGGAAACAATTGTTGGAAAAATGACTTGTGTCAAGCACAAAGTAGAATACTCAAATACTCATACCTTCCAGACAGTTTACCTAAACCCCTCAATGGATTCTTCCAGGTTAATTCTTAAATAAATCTATATAACACAAGACACAAGACACAATAACCTTCACCCTCCCCACTGCCGCACCTCACATAATCAATTCTCTATCAGATATAGAGGTACCATAGTCTGGAATTCTTATCTTCACATTGCCAAAATGTCATCATTCCTCAATACCTTCAAGGGAAGACTGGGGGACAGCCTGATGAACCAAACTACACAGTAATCTCCTCCATATAGCCTAACTCTCACACGCTCACACACATTTAAACGAAACAAATATACATACAGTACCAGTCAAATGTTCGGACACACCTATTCCCAACCCTCTGTATTGCAACCGCCATCTACAGTCTTGAGTCATAATAATGCACTGAAAAATCAAGATCAATCACGGATTACTCCTCCTGTTAAAGCCAGAAAGAATGTTCTAGTGCAAGAGGAAATCAGGAAAGTGAATACTTAGTTGGAGGCTAGGGAAGGCACTAGCACTGAGTCAAATCAGTGCAATTCAGTATCTACCACAGAAGACGACAATAACTCTTATCCTCTCTGCTAGCAAATAGGATTTGACCTGGATTTGAAATCAAAGTCAACTGAAAATAAAAAACTTGACCCGCATGTGTTGACAAATGGCATAATGTATGAAGTTCACAATTGTGCCAAAAAGTCCGATGGAGTTTACAGATATGCGGTCCGAAGTATTTTAGAGTCCAATTTGATCTTTGTCTGAACAGTGAGCAACAGAAAATAGACTTCACTAAGAGAGTAGTTTTAAAATATAAAAGAGTGGGGGGTCCATTTAAGGTGTTTGCCCGCTTGGCAGAGAAGCTTTCGTACCAGGAGCAAGCGTTTACATTGCCTGATACCAATAACCCCAAAAAAGTGACCCCAGCTAGAGGTGTAGGCGTACTATCACCGGTGATGTCCAGTGAAATCAACATAGACGTTGAGGGCAGCACCATATCTCTAGTGAAAGACTAATACAAAAAGGCGATTGATAGAAAGCGACTTGTCATCAAGATGCTGAGAGAAAAATGTGACACTGAAAGAGCACAAAGCATCATTTGAAAGAGGCAAAGAGAAAGGAGTGCAACTTCAGAGAGCTTATAGGGACAAAAAGTTATTGTTCAGTAGATACAAGAAGCTATCTAAGATGTCTGTGTGTAACGAGGGACAGAGGGAGAATGTGAGAACTGAAACAGACCCCAGGTTGGTGAAGTTAAAGGAGAAAGTGTGTTTTTGGAAACAAATGTACACATAAACTAAGGATGAATTGGACTCTTTCCACACCCAAAAGGTACCAACACTTAAAAATGGCCTCTTCAATGATAATATCAGAGAATTGTACCTGAATATAACTGCTAACAAGGGGATCAACTGCAGCAAAGTATCTGAGGTTGTAGAAGCAGTCCTCAACAAAATGCTTGGCATGAAAGCAGAGAGACTTCCTTCTGCATCGATGGCAACCAACTTTGTCCTTGAAGCAGACCAGGTGACTCCTTCTTCTGACACTGGTGCAGCTGAATTTGTTTATATTTCTGAACATAAATCAGACATCTTGCCGAAGATGGTTAAGCGGTATGACTTCTATATTCATTCTGAAAAGGCCAAGCTATCCGGTGCGAATGAGGTCTTCTGTGGACTGCATTTGATCGATAGCTTAGCTCATCAGGCAAAGGCAGCACTTCTATTGTGGGAAAATATGATCGTTGAAGGTGAGGAAGTTGGAGCCAATAGGTTGTCAGTAAGAATGCACTGGAGTCTGGAACAGTGCGCTTGGTGAAGACTGTGAGTGATACTGTCCAAGCAAAGGATGGCAAGCCTGAGAATTCCAAAGTCTTTTCGACCAGAAAAGGGGAGTTTGATGACGTGCCTCTGGCCTCATTCAGAGGAAACCGAATTGATACTTTGTTTCATAATGCTGCCGGAGCGTACAGCGTACATGAGGAGTTGGTTGAGTTTACTACTAGGGAGTACTTGGATGACAACAGTTTGCTTGCAAGAGTTGCTGCTGATTTACAGTTCAAAGCCGGATGCAGAGCTCTAGGTCTAATTTCCAAGATCATAATTGACCCCCTCTTCAAATCAATGGGAGACACATTGAAGATGGAAACACACTACCAAACTCTCATTACCAAGCTCGAAGAATGGAAAGAGGATGGGAAACAGATTGTTGAAGGAACAGCATGCTTGTTTGACGACATAGAGATGCCCAAGGACCTTGTGTTGGAAAGGCTTACTATGTGGACAGATTCAGAGTTTTTTGGCTTGACCATCCATTTTGTAGAAGTGATCCTGGCAAGTTTTCTGAAGGTATGTTGTACAATGATGGCTGATCAGCTATAGCATAAAAGCAATTATTTGCCAGATGGCCTCCGAGGAAAGCTGTCCTAAAGTCAAATGTGAGCTCAGAGAAGGACTTAAGTGTCTTAGATTATTTGATGATGGCAAAGTCAAAAGCAACAAGCATAGTACTTGAGGGAATGTTAATGTTCAAGAAGAACCGCACATTGGAATGGCTTTCGTCTTTGGACAAACAGAAAAAAATCTATCCTGACAGCAACACAAGAGTCTGTGAAGCAGAAAGTCATGTTTAGACAAATCGAAAGAGGCAATCTCCACACTTCCAAAAACGTGGAAGGAAACACAATGGATTCTGGGAATGATGCAACTGCAGAAGAGAAGGAAGTACCTGAAAAAACACGCAAAATAATTACAGAAAAATCTGCTGCAACAAAGAGGAAGGAACCTATGTGACTAAGTGATGCATTGATTAGTCGTAAGACGGCATGTAATGAGTCATGATGTCAGCGTGATACAGCAGTTGACCACTGAGTTGGAGCAGTATGGTGGTTTGTGGGACAGTGTTAAGATTATTGATGAGCAGTTGGCCTCTTTATGTAAGGAAAGCCAATATTCTGCAGTGGTATGCCAACTGAAATGTAGGTTTGTTCTTGGTATGAAAAATGAGGGCTTTTTTTAATACCTCAGTTGCAGTGAAGAAATTGAGCCTGGAGAAGCTTGTGTCAAATTTGTAACAGAATGTGTCAACAGTTGTCACAGCCACAGAGGAACCACAGCCTGTGTTAGTAAATGCGTCAGAACAAGGGTCTCAGTTGACGGGGTACATATCGAACACAATAGTGTGAGATAGAGAACCAAAGCTGATTAGGGCTGGTGGTTCAAGAAAGGGAGGGAGACGCAAAACTCAGAAGAATGAGGTCGTGAATGATGGAGAGGACCAACTCAAAAACTGTAGCAGAACCTCACAAAAACAGGTGGAAATACATCAACAAAAACGAGGTATTGGCCGATGAAACATTGAATAGTGAAATGCTGGAAAGCATGGACAAACCCACCACTGCCCAAGAATCTTGCTCCGTTTACTTTGTGTTTTGACTGTCCATATGGTGCAAGTGCTCTAAAGAAGGCAGGATCAACAAAGGTGGCCGGTAAACAGGACAACACAGATATGTGTTCTATCTTATTTTCAGTCGATGGAAACAGCCTGAGCGACACTAGGATCCCAGTCGTCTCTCACTCAGAGCAGCTCCTTGGAAAGCGGGTAAAGCAAGCCCTCGACGGCAATATTGAGTTCTTCTCCAGTACAGTTGTGAAAATGAAAGAAGAGAACGGTGTGAATTTGTTCCAAGTGAAATACGATGACCTCTGTATCGATTGGTGGATTGACGTTTGGAAGGAATATTAGCAGAACAATGTCTTGGTTTTGCCCATTGATTTTGAAAGTATTATTGGCAAAAAGGTGGAACAACGTGTTGCAAATGATGATGGTCAGGAAACATGGCGGGTTGGAGACCTTAGCTTTAGTGCTAAAGGAGACACCCAGTATGCAGTCATGCAGTTTGATGGACTTACATTTATTTTAGTAAGGGTATGCACACTTTTGGAAGATTATTTAGAAAATAGGTTAAGAATTCTGTCGTAGAACCTTATATTGCTGCTTTAATAAGTGTCGTTCTATATCTCTGATTATAATCATTTCATACATCCAGGATCCATGTCAGCCTTAAAACTAAAGGTCATTTTTATATACCAGACAAAATTAAATGCTGTTTTCTAATATTATTAGTTTCCTGTTACTTACTCCAGTTCTTTTCTACTATTGGTCAAATCTTTCAAACTTTAATATGTGCTTTCTTATTATAATGATGCTACAGTTTTAGTGTTGAGGAAGCTACTCTGAAAATAAAGCTTACTAAGCTAACAATGACTTCACACTGGTAGAAATTAAGCTACACTAAAGCTACCCTTAAAGGTCATGAACAGTCCAATATCATATTTTTTATGAAATGTTATGATATTTGGATGAAACCAGATCAAAGTATAATGACCAAAGTATTAAAAATGACTTGCTTCTACAGTGATCAAGTTTGATCATAAAGTTACTGGTCCCCTACCCCATGTCACAATTGGATTCAGGAGGTGGGATTATTAAGTGGATAGGGTGACATCACCCCAACTCATTTTAATACACCAATGGTAACATGATATTCTCTTCCCTGATTTAAGTAAGGACCGCCTTGTAACCAACATAGGAGAAGGCGTGTTTGCAGATGGGGATTGTTTAAATAGCTAGATAGCTACTCTACCAGTGACAACATTTGACTGTAGGGTGTCGTCAAATATAATTTAAGTTTGCACTATTCATCTACGGCAAAGACACTTTTCCCCTTTCATCTGTGTCTGGTGTTAGCTAGTTACTGGCTAGCTAGGTCTTCAGCAAGCATGGAACAAAAGGGAGTGGAAGTTTCATTCAAAACTCTGACGCAGTTGTCATGTCAACATATCTGTTAGTGCCGCTGTGAATCGCATCACAAGAGACATGCCAAACGGGAGATGTATAAAAAAATTGACATCAGTAACCAGGTTTCCATCCAATCTTTTTATGCGAGTAAAGTACATGTCAGATAAAAAATGTAATGACAGGCCTAACGGAAACCGAACATTTGTCGCTAAACTTTCCAAATGTCGACAAAACAAAATACGCCTTACAAAATTGAATATTTTTGTGTTGGTTAAATTAATTACGTGAGAAATGTCGGTGGAAACGCTTTTATGCGCAAGTATTGACCCCATAAAAACCACTATATCGAAGGAAACTTGGAGTCACGTGATAACATGTTCTGTGGTACTCCCACTATGATTTGTCAGGAATGTAAGGCTTTTCCCCAGCAAAAGAACATCTTGGTTTAAATTGAGTTATATAAACTACCACCAAGCTACTGAAAAATGCAATTAAATCACTAGTTTGAATTACATGTAGTTCACTACTCCCCAACACTGTACAGTTTAAATGTGTCGGATAGGCTACATTTTCAACACTTTTTGAGTCAAATTAAAATGATTCAATTTGGTGCAATTTCCACAATTGCATATGTTAATATTGTGGCTGTTCACACTTCAAAACCATGCTATTCACTGCTCAGAACAGTTAATTTGAGTGAAGTTACAAAGGCAGAATACACAAGTTAAGGGATTAAAGTCGAGGGTTGTGGGAAACATATATTTTTTTAATGTAGGTGTAATTTGATTTAGAAGATATGCCCTTCTAATGAACAGCCAAGACTTCTACTGAAGGGGGAAATTATTTGTTTATATGAACAGTTGAACTGAGCGAGCTCCCTCAGCCTACTGTTCACTCTTATGCCTACTGTTGTTGGTGGAAGGAAAACCTGAGAGGAATTGTTTTGTGGCACAGCATTGAAATGGACAAATTGAACCCAATAATTTTTGTTTTTGAATTTTGGCTAAGCATTGCAATGGAAACATGAGGATTACCCCCTCTCAGGAATAACTTTTATCGTTCCTTATTGTTCTTATGTATATCATTCAGTTGGAGTTCTTTGTTTGTTTTATGCTCCCAAGTGCCACTGAACTGTGGAATAAATATTTTTCTTCTGTTAAGTCGGAGGTATGTCCCCAAGCCTGCAATCTGTTGTTTCATTCATTTCAGTTGTCTGAAATGTGTTACAACGCCATCAGTTTTTGTAAAAAACACCTTTCGGTATCTCTTGGTTACTTAATAGACCTTTCTTCCTAGTTGAGGCAGTGAGTTGTACCCTCTAACCTACCAAACAATATGTTTTGCACAGGTGTATTCTGCTATCTTGTATTCTGCTATTCTTCTATTCTCCTATCACATTTAACACAAGTTAACTTCTGTTTTCAGATGTCTGACAAAAAAGGACTTTTGGAACCACTGGTGCCAGGGCTGTAAAGTGGACAACTGACACATTGACGAAGGGGAGGACATGGATGGAGAACCCTTATTTTTGTGTCCCCAGCACTTCACCATGAACAAAAACGATGCAACATACATTTTTTACTAGCGGCACCCCATTAATTTAATGTACATTATTTTCATTTATTCTCTCACGTTATCTGGTCTCTGGATTCTGCTAATCTTCTCAACTACAGAGCATGGAGGGGATCATGCTTTTCTTGAAAAGTCTATGATTTTATAAGCTTACAATATGAACCCATGTTACCCACAATTTAAAAATGCACGATGTAGGCCTGGGTCAAACACTACAGTGTAAGTACAGTGTAATAATGACTGATGTTATTATAATTACTCATAGTACACTGTAGTGTTTGATTACAATTACATTTACAAACAATGGAGTAAAAAAAGTTTATTTTGGGTTCTGATGGGGTATGACAGTTGAAATAAGCTTATGAGGTATTTATAAGTTACATTCTCCAAGAATCAATGGGTATACACTGAGTGTACATAACATTAGGAACATTTTCCTAATATTGAGTTTCACCCCCTTTTGCCCTCAGAACAGCCTGAATTTGTCGGGGCATGGACTCTACATGGTGTCGAAAGCATTCCACAGGGATGCTGGCCCATGTTGACTATAATGCTTCCCACAGTTGTGTCAAGTTGGCTGGATGTCCTTTGGGTGGTTGACCATTCTTGATATACACGAGAAACTGTTGAGCTTGAAAAACCCAGCAGCGTTGCAGTTCTTGACAAACTCAAACTGGTGCAACTGGCACCAACTATCACATTTTATTGTTCGCACACAAATATTTAGCAGATGTTATTGCGGGTGTAGCGAAATGCTTGTGTTCCTAGCTCCAACAGTGCAGTAATATTTAACAATACGCACAAATCTAAAAGTAAAAAAAGGGAAATAAGAAATATAGAAATGTTAGGACGAGCAATGTCGGAGTCCAGAGTATAAATACATATACACTGAACTAAAATATAAACGCAACATGTAAAGTGTTGGTCCCATGTTTCATGAGCTGAAAGAAAAGATCCCAGAAATGTTCCATACGCACAAAAAATGTATTTTTCTAAAATTGTGTGCACACATTTGATGCATCCTTGTTAGTGAGCATTTCTCCTTTGCCAACATAATCCATCCACTTGACAGGTGTGGCATATCAAGAAGCTGATTAAACAGCATGATCATTGTGCTGGGGACAATAAAAGGCCACTCTAAAATATGCAGTTTTGTCACACAACACAATGCCACAGATGTCTATATATTTTTTTGGTATTTTCACCCCTTTTTTCTCCCCAATTGGTAGTAGTTACAGTCTCATCGATGCAACTCCCGTACGGACTCAGGAGAGGCGAAGGTCGAGAGCCATGCATCCTTTGAAACACAACCCAACCAAGCCGCACTGCTTCTTGGCACAATGCCCATTCAACCCGGAAGCCAGCCGCACCAATGTGTCGGAGGAAACGCTGGTGATACACCTGGTGACCGTGTCAGCGTGCACTGCGTCCGCCACAGGAGTCGCTAATGTGCAATGAGACAAGGATAAAAAAGGTAGTTGTATGGTCTTGTCCCCCCCAAAGATTAGCTTGCCTTTCCAAGTGATCAACATGTTTGTATGTTCTTATATTTCCCTCTATGTTTTCGTTTTACTCTCCACAGTCTCATCCTGGCATCTTTCCAGATGCACAAGATAGACCACCCTCCATTGTCAGCTTGTGGATCATTCTGAGAATGCACCATAAGCATCTGTCACATCTTACTTTAAAGAATGCAGATACCATTTCAAATAAAGTCCTCTGTTCCTTTAACCAATCGAAATTTCCAAATGTGCATTTTTCCATATATAGACACACCCTATGTGTTTTTAATAAAATCAACAATGTGCATTGAGGTTACTCTTTGATGAAATAAGACACAAATTACTCAAGGGGGAGCCAGAGATGTAGATAACCAGAATTTAAAAAAACTTAACCTGACCCAACCATTATCCTCCTGCTCCTGCTGGCTTTTGCAGATTCTGCCATTACTCTCCTGAAGTTGCTGGTAATAGGCTACACGAGGAGTCGGCAACCTTTCTCATGTGGAATACCAATTTATTTGACAATTTCTACCGATCTGCATGCCAGTTATGGTTTTCATATGCATATTTTCATGGAACAGTGTCACGGATCCCTCCAGAACTGTGTCATTACGCACACCTGGTCCTCATTCCCACTGATTGTATTTGTATAAATGTGCCCTTTGTTTCCCCATTGGGCTGTCGATTATTGTTCCAATGTCTATTGGTCGTGTGAGTACCTGTGCTGTGTTGTTTTGGCTTTCGTGACACTTGTATTGCGCAGATGATTACGGGTCTCGTCCCGTGTGGCATCATTGTGCGCTTGTGTTATTTATTCGAGGTACTCCTCGCTCCTTTTGTTTGGGTTTCAACCCTGTGTTTTATCCCCACCCCCTCCTGGTGTCACTTATTTTCCCCAGTGTATTTATACCTGTTTCCTGTCTCTCTGTGCCAGTTCGTCTTGTATGTTTAGTCAAGTGTTTTTCCCGTACTCCTTTTCTATTCTATTTTGATAGTCTTCCCGGTTTTGACCACTGCCTGACTCTGGACTACTTTCCTGCCTGCCTGATCATCCTGGCTGCCCTGACCTTGAATCTGCCTGCCCGTCGGTACCTATTGGACTCTGAACTTGTTTTGACCTTTTGCCTGTACACGACCATTCTCTTGCCTACCCCTTTTTGGATTAATAAACATTGTACGACTCCAACCATCTGCCTCCTGTGTCTGCATCTGGGTCTCACCTTGTGCCTTGATAAATTTAGGTAATTAAAAAAAAACTATTACGCATTCTTGCACCTGTCTCCTGATCCTTCATACCGACGTGACACAGTTTCATTTCATTTTTAATAATGTCTTCATATCTGTCATTGTCATGTGGTTAATCAGAATTCTATCTAAATAAATGATAAACCTAAAAAGTAACTTCTATTCCCATTGCCAACTAAAAAATAGCCTACATAAAGCCAACAAATACAAACAATGCAGCCTACAGGGCTAACCCTAACCCTGTCTGCAACGAACTGTCCAGCCGAAGCTTGCCCTAGCAAAATTCTATAAAATATTCTGGGCCTTCAGCACCAGTGAGCGCGGGACAGACACAGCTGTAGGCTATTTGTGCAAGGGATAAGAAGCAGTGCTTGACTTGTGCAGGAGCTCACCAGAGCTGAGTACAGGCACCTCAAGTTTGTTACTGCTTGAGCTCCTGTTCCTCTTATAGAATAATAGCTCAAAAGTATTGTGTACTGCACCTAAATATAAACAGTACCAGCACCCAAAATGAGTACCGGAACTTATTTCAGTACAAGTCAAGCACTGAAGCAATCAGGTAGGACTATTTTATGACATTTCCATTGGATCCGAGCATGACATTTTTCCCTTTCACGCTGGTTATCGAAAGGGAGCAAGCTGGAAAGAAATATTCACACAATGAAGTTATGAAACAATGAATGTGCACAAAATGGTCGGAAGAGAGGGCATTCTGGAGAGCAGTAGCGGTTCTAGCTTGTATGGCTCCCTGGGCGCCCCCCTCCAAAGAAAACACCGTTCTGCACTAACTGTCATTTTTATTCACGCATCTGGAACACAAATAATCCTAGCATTTAAAACTATATAAATATAAAAATATATACAAAAATAAGACTCATAAAATCAAAAAGTAACAAAGACAAATAGAAACTGTAACGAGTGTGCTGAGAGTCGGGAAGCAAGTTCAGGGAGAGTGTTTTAATAAATACAAAACAAGAAACACAACGTACAGACATGACACTGGAACAGAAACAATAACGCCTGGGGAAGGAACCAAAGGGAGTGATGTATATAGGGAAGGTAATCAGGGAGGTGATGGAGTCCAGGTGAGTCTGATGACGTGCAGGTTTGCTTAACGATGGTGACAGGTGTGCACCATAACGAGCAGCCTGGTGACCTAGAGGCCGGAGAGGGAGGACACGTAACAGAAACAAATTAGTATGTAAATACAAATAAAGAAGAGAATTGAATTATTACACTTCTATTACTCTGGCCAAGGAGCACGGTTTATCTAAGCTCTCTGACCTCACAAAGGCATTCCAGCACCCAAGCTAACTGGCTAAAGTTGGCTAGCTTGCTTGCTACTTCCAGACACAAATAAGAGAACACATCCTCATTTTGACCATTTACTCACCCTAGCATAGCTGGTTAGGCTTTTGTCATGTTATCCAAAGCGTTGGTGACTAACTGTGCTGCTGGCAACAATTTGATTATGTTATTTTCCCTGACGCTTACTGACAACGGCCATATTCAACAGGTGTTTGTAAATTCATCAGTTATTCTGCTATCTGGTACATTCAGACGAGAGTGCTCTGAAATCCCCCAAAATAGCCAGAGTGAATTTACAAAGCACCCCATTTAACAATATCCATTGAGAACACTCAACAACTATACTATTTAGCTAACCTAAGAATGACATGAATAATCCAGTCAATAAATGTTGGGTAATTGGATAGCATATAGTTAAAATACTAGCAAGTTCGATGGAATTACATGCTATGTGGTTCATAAGGATAGCGTAACAAACAAATGTTATTTTATGTCATTGTGCCAACTCACAATAGCATCTGAATTCTTTATTAGATTGGAATTTTCTGTCAGCAGGGAAATGCTACCGGATTTGATCCATAATTAGATTTTTTAGGCTCCCCATATCAAGCCGAATTGGTAGAATGCCTATGCACTTCTTTTAGTGCCTCTGTGGTTTTGCTATAGTTGACCTCTTCCTTTAGTGCCTCTATGGTTTTGCTGTAGTTGACCTCTTCCTGACCGTGGCCAGTGTGTAGCTGTACTCACTCACCACTCTAATATATGCCAACTTAACCATTTTCTAAGATGGTGATACCCACTTCCCTGGAGAGTAGTTATGGTATTTGTGCCTTTTAATTGGTAACGGAACCTGATACCTTGTATTAGAACGAATACTGAATATCTGCCAATTTACTACTGGAGAATATGGGAAACCTAATGTCCTAATGTCTCAGGTTTTCCAACCTCCCCCCGCTGCCCTCTGTTTGGTAGTTTCGTTTCGACATGCTTTGGCATTGCTTAGTTTGCTCAAACTTCTCAAATGTATTTCTACATTCTGCTAATAAAATGTCACTCAATGTGCCTTTTAATGCAAAATCTGCTACTTTGTGCCAGAGCAGTACCTGTGACCAGAATGTCCCTGCCTCATTCATCTGCCATTACCTTCACTGGTCCAGTCAGCAGATTGGGCAGGCAAGGTTCTCCCTTACTGCTTTTGGCTCCCATTGTGAAACTCCACTATACACACACCCAGACATAAACACACAATACAACAGTATTTGGTTAGGAACCTCTTTCTTATAATTTAAAGAGTAATTTCTACTCCATCAAAATATTTTAAAATGACTCTGTCATGTTGTTGTACCCATATGGTAGTTCCTCCTATGCACATGTCCGTGTAGGGTTTACATTTATAGCTTGCTTCCCAATCATAACCAACTGTTTTACAAGTACACTGATTAACTCATTTTCTTTTACAATGTTTATTTAAAATAAAATAAATATCCAAACTGCAGGACTATTTTCTTATTTCTTCAGGATTTTATCCCGGAACACTTTCATCAGGACTCTGTCCTGGTATCTCTTAACATAGCTCATGCTTTACATCTTATGATGGTAACCCATGGTATGTTACTTCAGGACATTGTCCTGGTATCTCTATAGTACCTCAGGATCTTATTCTGGAATCGCTTTCATCAGGACTCTGTCCTGGTATCTATAACACGCGTGACCTGTTCCAAGAACAGGACTTTCTAAAAGTTAACTTTCCCTAATTGGAGGTTGTGTTTAAGAAAATCAGTCTCACCCTTAATTTATCTTATCTGTCCGGAATGATGTATCCACTCACTAACACTCCTGGCAGGTCCGAGGCGGGTCCCTCTCTGCTCCGTTTAGTCGGGGTGTGTCTAATGAGCCCCTGCGCACAGTTTAACCTCGGTCTCCTGGGAGCAATCAGCGAGTGGAGTTAGCATCCCACCGCTGTCACCAAATTGTTGTGGTAATTCTAATCAAAGGAGAGGAAGAGAGAGACTGCAGATTCTTTCAAACAACTATTTTATAAGATTTGCACAAATGAAGCAAATCAACCATCACCGAGAATGGCAGGGAGTTGAAAGCCTAACCAACATAGTGGGGTCTCTGCTTTGATAGAGAAAATACAACCCCTTTCTGTATACGTGGGAGTCAGCAAAAGGTAATTAGTTGTCTGTGCAGACTTAAGATACCCTGAGGTTGATAGCCCGAGGGCTCGACTGTCCAACTATATTCACAACAACACACACTATAATGTGGTCCTTTCTGCATGTTTCCATACATGCGTCTTTCTGTAGATAGTAAACCCACAGGATGCCTTATGCTGAGGTCGCACCCAAACGGACCTTAGCTATACGCCCAGTATTATGACTAAGTCCCACTAAGGCAAGTTTGTATCCGGTTAGAAAAAACACGAGCATATAACAAGAGACAATTCTTTAAACAGTAAAACATGGGATAACATGTTTAATTATGTACTTTTCCACGACACACCGTTGCGAACATTCCCTCCACTTTGTGGGGAATATGACCACAAAACGCAACTCAAAGAGGCCATATCTCAAAACAGTCCTGGAGGACTGCTTAACCTGTGATGCACTAACTGATTCTGGTTCGACAATATCGCTCATCTCTCAAACATTCCTCAATAATCTCAAAAGGGCTTTGAACCCAGCAAAACGTTGGTTAAAAATGGAATGATGCAACACTAAACTTTGAGGTTTCACTCAGACTACCTCGCCTCTCACAATGCGACTCATGCTGAAACTACACTTCCAAAACGTATCGCTTGTTCCCCCTGTGTATGATACCAGCCTCGACACTGAACACCTGCTACTCGGAATAGACTTTTTGGATCGTTTGGTCCCATTGGTGGATTGGAAAAACAACCAATTGTGGTCACAGGTAACCGTGCTGTCTCCACTGACCACACTGTCTTCTCCTAACGCTGGCTGCAACACAGTCATCCATGAGGAGTATCTGTCGAAAGGACCCCTTGGGGAACAGACGTTTCGACCCCTCTTGGTGCAGAATCTGACTCAAGCAGATATTACGATATCTCGTCACATTCAATCAGCAAACCTGGTTTGACTGTTCTTTTTATGATTTCGAGCCAGCAGTCTATGTAAGTGAGCAACTTCCCTCCTCCTTGGAGTCATGCGATACTGTAGCTATGATTAACTTCTCTTGTCCTTCGGACACTTCCGCAAGCACCGCGGGCGTCTCAGGAAACAAAGCATCAGCATTCAGAGTGGACTCTGCTTCCGATGATACCGTTTCCGCTTTGAGGGGTGACACTAACGGTGTCAGTCCCGCCACTGACCCGGTGATTTCAACCGGTGACACACTGTGCGATATCACAGAAAGATATCCTCCTCTCAGTTCGCAGGTACTGGAACGGTTGCCACGCACGGACGCTGTGGTGACTGGCAGGCCACGACAGCCGCTGAACGTTTTGAAGCACAAAGGAGATTTGGTTGAAAGGTTACAGCCAATCTAATAACAACGCGGCTGCTGACAACTTGTACCAAAGGTCCCAACCTTTTTGGTTGTGCCTCGGGGGTCCCGAGACACAAAGGGGGGGAATACTAGCCCAGACCCATGATGAGCCTCGTCGAGGCCATTAAGGAGGGGGTCGAGACTATGTGCAACACTGTACGAGGCCGCCCGATCAGGAAACAAATCAAGTTGTAAACTTCCCCACGAGAACAGAGAGGAGCGGACAAGCCCCTCAACGGGGATAACCTTAGGATACATCTGAGATATCACTGAGGTGTCCATACTGGTCGTAAAAGAAGTGGACTTTCCACCTTTTTTTTTAAACAATAGTCATTCCTTGCCATGTGTAGTCTCAACTACAATGCAAGTAGTAAAATGCTTTAATCATGTGTTCCGGTAGGATAACATTTCGGAATAAATCGGTAGGATAGCTGGACTCCTTGGGAAACAGTACCAATGCCAGCAAAAGTGTTAGGAGAATTAAGTTCTCATGTTCTTTAACCAATTCAATTAAATTACTCAGTTATATCAGGATTTGTAAGATACTGATAGAAATAAAAACAGACAGAGGCCCAGTCTACAATAGTCAAATGTTTCTTTACGGGAACGTTCTGCCTATCATTTCCTGTACATTGGTCTATATACCTCACATTTCGTCATAAATGTCCCTCCTCTCAGAAACAATGACAATATAGTTCACAAGTCTTCCTGTCATACATTGTCTGCCACCTGTTATACAATCTACTACAAGCCCAAGGTCTCTCCCCTCCCTGGGTAGAGACAGAATGTCCTGTAAGGAACACAGCATTCCAGCCGGTCTGATGATAGCTCCATTTGTTCTAACAAGGAACAGAAAGTCCTTGTTCTAATTCTTGACTAAAACTACACACATTATATTCAGTATTATGATTATAATAAGATTCATACATCCATACAGTAACATAGTAGTATTCTGTTTAGTTATAGTTCTAAGTTAAATGTATACATAATTTAGTCATTATTCATAAAAATCCCATAACAAAAAGTCAGTCCAGCAACAGTGAATAAGAAGGTTAGAGACCTAACATGTCGAATTACCAAAGATAACAGTAACAGAGGAGGTAGTAGTCACTCAGATTGCAACACGTTGAAGGGAATCTCCAAAACACTCTTCTGATGGTTAACACACATGCCACTAATAAATAGAACCCTCCATTCAGGAGGAAAGTAATTAGAAGTCATGAACCATGATCACACCACGTACGACTGGTTCAGTGCTTATAGAGTACTTCAGTCGTGAGGTTAGCTCCTCACTCCTTTATACCTGCCGCTACTGCAATGTTGTAAGAGACATTGACGTGTAGTAAAACCACTACAGGTCCCCATGGCATATGGTTTGAGGTCGGCAGGTTGCAGCCTACCGGGATACTTGGGTTTCTTTCCCTTGGCATGTGCGCAGCCTTGGTGAAGTTGAAAATAGTCCCTGAAACCCCTTTGAGTCTATAGCTACATTACTCACTAATTTCTCCCCAGAGGTCCATAAGTCATCCCCGTAGACCAGGCCTGGGCAATTCCAGTCCTCGGGGGCCTGTTTGGTGTCACACTTTTTAGTGCCTTACAACTGTAGACTTATCATGTAGTTATCAACTTAGGATAGTTCCCTAAGCAACACACCGCTAAGTAAGATCAACCTAGATATGACATTAGACAAAATGCCATGATAGAGTTTAGCCAAGACCTTGGACATATATAGAATAGAGTCCAATTAGATGATTAAGGTGTGGTAACTATATTTTGTATACCTTTTTGTTTGTGTTTTATTCTTCATTTTCTTTTCATTTTCTTAGACACTTAGGAAGTGATAGAGCCACAAACAAGTTCCCCATACAACCACCAGTTAGTTACACAACGCCGCTCATTTGGGGATAATCCTGTAGCCTATGTGAATTAGGCGGCTGGTAGCCTAGCGGTTAAGAACATTAGGCCAGTAACCGAAAGGTTGCTGCTTCGTAGTCCCAAGCCGACTAGGTGAAAAATCTGCCCGGACCCTTGAGCAAGGCACTTATCCAGAGTGATTTAAAGGAGCAATCAGGGTTAAGAGCATCTGCTAAATTACTAAACTGTAGAAGGACAGTTTATGCTTTCCCTATTTTTTTAGCTTAACATTTAATAAGAGACGCAGTAAAGTCGGGATTTAGACTGAGCGGTGGACTTTGCAGATTCCCTTGGCCTTCACTCTGTGTGTCTGCTTTCTTTTTTTTATTTCACTAAAGAAAAACAAAAAAAAGAGTCCACTTCGTTGTAAAGGTACATTTTTTTAATTATTACATCATTTTTCATGATTGATTATATTTGGACTTGATCTTTGCCAATTTGTGAAGGACCAATTAAGTACAGAACAGAAATACATTCTCACAGTTGGACTACCCTCTGACTAGTTATGAGATCACAGGAAATAGACTCATCACTCATAAATAATTGCAGCTCACTCGACTGCATCTGACTGTGGATAGCGGAGCTCTCTGGTGTTTCACTATTTGAAATGAAACAACGGAAATATAAATGACGGTTGTTTAACACTCCCGATATATCGCAGCAGTAAGAGCAGTATTCTACCCGACTCGTATAAACAACATCCTTGAGTGTTTCGTTGATAAATGTATCTTTATAAGATTGTATTCCTTTTTTTTTTACCTGTAAAAGAACTGTAGACATGCATGAGCCTGTAAATATTTTCAAGGAACATAAATCTCACAACTTGGTATTTTTATATGGGGATTGTGAAAGAGATATTTGTAATGTAGTTTTGTATGTTAAGAGTTTACATTGGACTAGTCCATAAGATTTTTATTAGGATTTCTTTGTCTTCACCAACTGTTCTTAATTAAGCAATCTTTTTGTCCAATCATCTCCACATCATACAGCCAGCTTTTCCATTCTTGGCTATCTGTCTCTGTAGCCTTTATCTAAACTTTCATTTTTTTGTATTACTTTCAGTTATTTGTATTGCTACTCTCTTCACATGCATATGTTAGTTATGGGATGATGATTCAAATTTGGCAACTGGTGTTTGGATAGATAAATAAGTATTGTTGGGCTAATACAACATCGAAATACTTTTAACCAAGTACAAGCACCACATTCACAAATCATTTCTACGTTTTTGTCATACTATAAATGGTTACATAACCATTGCCACTGTAGAGTGAATTGCCAAATGTGACATAACTCAATATGTATGTTTACACACCATGTGTAGAGTATGACATGCGTTCATAGACAATTTGTGAAGTATTTATGTAGTGTTTATGAAGCCTTTATGAATGCTATTTAAAGCCTTTATAAGTTGTACTTAAAATCATAAATACTAGTATTATTAATACACTATTATTATATTTGTTTGGGAGTGTTCAGTGGTTAAGTGAGCTAGCAAGTGTATTATGACATTTAGGTGTTATGGAAAGTAGCTTTTGGATGAGAAGTCGAGCCATAAAGTTAACACTGTAGCTTCCAGTACGATAAGGTGGCGATATTACACTGTTTATCTTGACTGCAAAATAAAGCAGCAGATGCAAATGTCCATTCTGGAGTATCATGGGTCATGGGTTGCATGTCTGAAAGTGGACGTGTCAACAAAAGTGGGAGGATCAGCAGATGTGGGTGTATGGAAAGTGAATCAGCTAATTGGGCAGATTTGCTGCCACTCAAGACAGTTTTGCGTGTCTGGGCTTCACTGTGAGTAGATTGTTGACAACTGTAGCATTTTAGCTAAGCCTTAACGCTTTTCCTAACCTTAATAACCTCATTTTCCTAACCTGCCATGTTAATTATCCAAACCTGCTACGCATTTCAGCGAAGCCTAATCCTTTTCCTAACCTTAACCTCATTCTCCTAACCTGCCACGTTAATTATCCTAACCTGCTATGTTAATTCTCCTAGCCTGCTACATTTCTCTTCTTTGGGAGTTGGTTGGCGGATAGCATTCACTTTTAGCTGCATACACCGCCACCTACTGTACTGGTGTGTGAGGCCATTCACGGCCTAACTACATTCAATTCTTTGATACAGTAATACAAAATTGTGAAAAATAAAAATTGCCCTGCTAACTATTAGCCCTCTCAAAAAAAATATTACTAAATAATACACCACCCAATTCCACTATTTAATTCTATCTAGTCCTACTCCAGACCAACGGTCTGAGAGGACATAACACTACCACTCAACACCCCCTGTAGCTGTTATGCAATAAATCTGTGCAATCCCAAGTACTTCTCTGCCGCTACCACCACAACCACTCTTTTCTGTGACTTTCAGTCCATTTCTGCAGTACAATTGACAACCCTGGCAACTTGGTAAAAAGTCCACCTTACTGAAGCACATATTCTTCCCATCACTCTCTCTTGCCTACTCACAGGAATCCTCTCAGGATCCATCACCCTGTACCCATCTTCCTCTACCACTTTCTCACTGATTTGGCATACAACACTTTCTGTACTACTCTAACCATAGAAACCTCAATCTGCCTTTCTCTCACCGGACACCTCCGATCTAACACACACCCCCACAACTTACACACAACTTTCTCCACACATTCCATCGTCTCATGCCCTCCTGCACACTTCTCACATTTAGGCATCTCCCTCCTACACATTGCTGCAACATACCCATACACTTGAAACCTAAAACCATATTATTTTCGGAACAAAAGCTCTCACGGGATAACTGACACTTCCTACCTTGACCTTATCTGGCATATAAACTCAGCATGACAGATAATGCCTTTTCCGTTTCCCCACAATCTCCACCGGCTCTCCGCCTCAACACTTAATGCCGACCCCGTTGTATCACCTTTCATAGGCGCCCTGCTCCGGAGAGCAAAGCAAGTCGCAATTCTTGTCCCTAATCTCGTAATCCGTAGCACCCGCTCCCTCTGAGTGGAGGAAACACAATAAATCATCATGAGTCTACTCCGAGTTACCTTCACCAACTCAACAGTTCCTAACCTCTCCTCCACCCAGCCTGACACCACATATGGGCTCCCAAGTGGCGCAGTGGTCTAAGACACTGCATCTCAGTGCAAGAGGTGTCACTACAGTCCCTGGTTCGAATCCAGGCTGTATCACATCCAGCTGTGATTGGGAGTCCCATAGGGGGGAACACAATTGGCCCAGTGTTGTCTGGGTTTGGCTGGGGTAGGCCGTCATTGTAAATAAGAATTTGTTCTAAACTGACTTGCCTGGTTAAAAAAAAATATGAATCAGTTAAAATGCAAGGATCCATTCTCTCTACAAATCTTACTCCCACTGGGCCAGAATCATCTTTGGGATGATGCCCGAACTCAGCGGTTCTCACCGAGTTCACTTTCCTCATTCTCGCCAGGTTCCATCTCTGAACTACTTGGGCACGTAATCCCTCTTTTTGCACTCAATGCCAAACTTCCTCACCCTACTACTTCCCTCTACACTCAACTTCTTCTCGGCAATCCTCACTTGCAACTGCCACAGTTAATTCATCCTCACTCTCGTCACGTTCAATTTCCTCCTCAAAGTCTTCCAAAGGTTCTGAGATCTTCCATTCAATATTGACTCAAAATATATTCCACTTTTCTCCTTTTTTTCTTGTCCACCGTCTTCTCCTTCACCAGATCTTCCAGAAGGCTTGTGCAATCCCCTACTCCATATTTATACATCAAATGTTTCACTTTCTTCCTTTTTATCTTGTCCACCATTTACAGCATGTCCCAATCTGAGCAAACTCTTCTTCTTCTTCTTCTTTGGCAGCTGCTATGTTAGTTCTCTTAGCCTGCTATGTAAACATTAAGCTGACCCCCGGTGCACCCTATGGCCAGTCTAAGCAATAATGGAACACTGATGTTACACCCATCGCTGTTGATCTCCCCCTTCTTTCGCAACGGCCACTTTCAGACACACTCAAAGCACAGATAGAACAATGAGTCAGATATTTCACGGGGTGTATAAATGTGAAGCATCCGGTTGGCATTTCCACTCACTACCAAATATGGTGATGAGAGGAAGCCCAGTGGCCGGTAAGTGGGAGAAGATGGAGAGAGATGGATTTTGGTCAACATTCTGCAAATTTTCTCATCGATGAAACATTTTGATCTCCATACAGTTTTCTGTTTCCCAAATTATAATCTGTAACAAACAAAGTGGACTGCATTTTGTAGACTTTACCCTTTGCCAAAGTTGCATTGTTTAGAAGGACTGCAAGGGCAAATTGAGTTACTGCACACGGACACATCAGAGTAGTCATTCCCTAACGGAAATATGCAAATAAATGCTAGAACGTGCCAATAGGATTTCACTATCTCGTGCGTGACTTTGCCCACCTACTTGCTTGTTCTATGATTAATTTGCTCCCATTAGAAACGACAGGCTCTTGTAACGGCTGTCTAATGCCTCCTCCTCGGATGAGGAGGAGGAGTAAGGGTCGGACCAAAACGCAGCGTTGTATGCAGACATAATGGATATTTATTAAAGACAAGACGAACACGAAAAACACTTTGAAAATTACAAAACAACAAACACGACGTAGACAGACCTGAACTTGAGAACTTACATAAGACACGAAGAACGCACGAACAGGAAAGACTAGCCAAACGAACGAACAAACAAAACAGTCCCGTGTGGTGCAACAGACACAGACACAGGAACAATCACCCACAAACAAACAGTGAGAACAGCCTACCTTAATATGGTTCTCAATCAGAGGAAACGTCAAACACCTGCCTCTAATTGAGAACCATATCAGGCAACACATTTAACCCAACATAGAAACACATAACATAGACTACCCACCCAGCTCACGTCCTGACCAACTAAATAAAGTAAAACAAAGGCAAATAAGGTCAGGAACGTGACAGCTCTATCTTGGGTTAGTTATAAAAAATATTTTCTCCAAGTATGCGGTTAACCATACTTGAAATCTGGAGCGAGAAAGACGAACCCGGAATCATAACACTTGAGCGGAGTTGCCACATCCGGAAAAGGAAGCTAGGTTACCCGGAACCACAACATATCTACGTTTTAGTGACTAAGATGCTAGCTAAGTGTCTCGAATGATTTTTAAATGTTTCGATATGCACCGTCGGACTAAGCTAACCAGTTACCCACCTGGAAGATGAGGTATTTTGCCGTAGGACCAACTTTTTTTCAAATTCCCAACTGTCGTATGGAAGGCTACTCTCTTGGTCAGTTGTTATAGGCCTAACGTTACACTTGGAACCAACTGTATTTACACCACTAACGTTATATCTAATATTATAGAACTTATTTCCTCAGAATCTCCTCATTTTCACTGTTGTTGTGAAAATTTGATTGATAGGCTTAAGGAGATAGGCCTGGTCAGCTACTTGGAAATGACTAGGTCTAGCCTAACTTGCTTCATTTAAATTGACCCTGGATGTCACCCAGATATCTAGTTTAGTTGGTGTGAGATGGATGTAGATATAAAGCCAGAGGAGGATGAGGTGGAGATATCCCCAGTTATCATTTGGTCTGACACTTTGATGCAGGTTATTCATATGCTGAAAATTGGTATGACACAACAAAACAAAGCCTTATTTGTGGTCTGTTAGAAGATACAAAATCAAGTGATAGGGAGATTAAAACGAATTCAACAACTGTTGGTGCTCAACGTCAAACAGCTGTAAACATCAGGGATGCAAACTAGTCACCTTTTGGCGACCTACATGATTCGTGTAGATCCGATGAGAAAAGTTTTTTTGAGGGGGGCTTTGGATCACTATTGGCTGTAAGCGAACGAGTGATGCACTTTTGGAGCAATACTGGCTGTATCCAAGGCTCAGCCAATCGTTCACATAACAACAGAATGCAGCATGTGACTGAAGAGAGGAGACAACCGATTTGCTACAGTAGTTACAGCATCAATGCACGCTCTTGAAAGACAGCAGAGAGTGGAAAGGCAGTTTTCCAGTTACAGCTGCGCGTCCCCAGAACAATAGTGAAGAGGTAAGTGAGAAGCGGAGATGAGGGTGAGAAGGTGATGAAGCGTACTTCATGAGCTGTAACCGAAAAACAGCAGGCATTTGGAAAGTTTGAGGCGAGGGAGAAAGTATGGTGGAACAAGTATTGTTAGCATTGTTAAGAAAAACATGTCACAAATGAAATTTTTTAAAAGTAAGTGTTTATAATACCTCTTGTGGCTAAACAATGCAAGAAAAAAGAAGCTACACCACCTGCAAGATTGTCAAAAAGATTGGATTCGAAAAGGATACAAGAGGCAAATGATACAGAGGAGATGATGGTTAACAAGATCGGTTTG
This sequence comes from Salvelinus alpinus, assembly GCF_045679555.1. Taxonomy (NCBI): domain Eukaryota; kingdom Metazoa; phylum Chordata; class Actinopteri; order Salmoniformes; family Salmonidae; genus Salvelinus; species Salvelinus alpinus. The sequence goes on along the minus strand of NC_092118.1, from coordinate 8,019,885 downwards.
AAATATCTGGTCGTTGATGCAGGAACCGTATGGTCTCTGCATGCTGAAGAGACCATCTCTATCGAAACAGATGAAACAGTCAAGCTTGGCCAGGATAATGGACCCACTGACTTCTGCTTAAAGGTATTGGGACTGGTTCCGAAAAGAAATTTGAACAAATCCTCGCTGAATACAGATCAGACATCCTACCATTGAAAGTTGAGAAACATGTTGCCTTTAGTTCCACTGAAAAGACAATGATGTCCCTTGTAAGTCAGCTATCCTGCGGCTTACATTTGATTGATGGCTTAGTTCACCAGGCAAAAACGACTCTTGTAATTTGGGAAAATATGATTTTCCCAAAAAGAAGTAGTAGAGTCCATAGCTCCCCTAACATTGGGACAACAGAGTTTGGAACAGTCTGCAACAGTGTGTTTAGTGAATTATGTGTGTGATGCTGTGCAAGAGTTTGAATGGGCAGAGGAAGGTCAGCTTGTTGCGGTCTAAACCTTTTTGAACAGCAAAAGAGAATTTGATGAAGTTCCTTTGTCTCTATCCATTGGACACAGAATTGATGGTCTGTTTCATAATTATGCTGGGTGTAGGAAGAACATGCTTTAATTTGCAAAAGATGAGAGAGCTTCATTCACTTTGAAAACTATTCATTGTTTCAAATAAGTAGCTATTTTGTTTATTGAGGTTATATTTTTAAAAATTACCATGACTATGCATTCTGTCTTTCTGCAGGCTGAATTCCAGGTTTGTGATGTCCACCATAAGAAATTCTTATTGAAGTTGAACCAGTGACTGTGAGTACTGTATATTAGAGGTCTTCTCACATCCCGAAATTAAAATCGGAACCGAATTGGATCTGTGAAATTCCGATCCGACACCGGGCAGAACCCACATTTTTTTTGCGTTAAAATCAAAACCCCATCCGATTCAGGACCAGATCCGACTCAAAATATATCCGAGATGAGGGAGAATTGGATCCAAATCGGGTCAGGTCTGTATCGGGTATACCCATAGGTATCCGAAAGATACTTTTAAAAAAACAAATGCAGCGCTTTATTGCCGCGCAACCCAGCAGAATTGTCTAGACTTCTCTGCCAGGCAGTGAACATCAATGTTTCACATGCATTTTCTGTTGTAGGCTAAACTCTAAAAGTCAAAAATAATGCAGCTTAATATTTTCATAAATGACATCCCTAATTTAAAATGTCAACACAATTTCTAGTGAAGGGGTGTGTGGCGAAGACTCACTAGTAGGCTGCATCTCTCTAGAATGTGCTCTCTGTCTCCCTCTAACAAGCTGACTACACCGCTCGCGTCGAGTGCGCGAGTGTTGCAAAATACATTTTGAAATCTATATTATTCAATTATTGCACCCATACTGCCAACGAGCGTCTGCGTTGCCAAGCGTTAAAATAGAAGTCAGTTCTATTTGTGACGAAGATCGCGCTACAAGTCCTGCCTCTCCCATCTCCGCAAGTCACAACTTCACAGGAGAGTTTTTAAAAATTCTAATGTTTTATAAAAATGTGTTATTGGGCAGAAATGCCTTCTGGAACATGTGAACTTTCATGTGCCTTAATAACAAACTTGTATGTCATCTGTAAATATGAATAAAATTGTTAAATTACGAGCCTTGTTGATTAAGCCACAGAACAAGAGGCAACCTTCCCACTATCCATGATTGGCTGAGATAATGAGTAGGCTGGACATGCCGAGAGAGAAGTTTTTTTGCCTGGTGAGAGACAGCTGATGTGTTGTGCACTGAAGTCCACAAGAAAAGTGAAAAGGTGAGAGGAGGAGAGCACGTAGATAGTTGTGAGAAGGAATTATATATACAACGAGGAAAGTGATCATGCTGTTTTTATGTGGCTGCTATGAAAATGAACTGTGTTTGCGTGTGATCAGGGGTGTATTCATTTCACCGATTATGTTGAAAAACCTTTCTTAAACAGAAGCAAATTCATAGATGCCATGGGAAGCCAGGCTTCCACCCAAAATTTACCAATAAAAAAATTAATATATTAAAAATATGATCTTTCGTCTCTCTGTGTTTCAGAATTTTTCTTCAATTTTTGCAAGAGGCTGAATGTATCTCACAGGAGAAGGCATATAAGCGAGTGAAACAGCGACCTCTGTCTCTACGTGTAGGCCATGTATCTGATGCTGTCTGGTCCAAACGAGTATGACATTGTTGCCGCCGGTGACATTGAAGGCAAGAGAAGCGAGCGAGCATCTGGCGTCCCTTGACAAAAAAAAGTAAAACTAAGCAAGCTCAATTGTGAATGGTCCTGGAGCACCAAAAGAAAAGTGACAAGTGAAGCCAGCTGGAATCCTATCAAATCCCATTGAGAACATACATAATTTACAGAAAAACTTGAATTGTTGCATCTCGTTGTGTTTTTGTCCTCCGAGGGCTAGATAGCCAGCTAGCTAAAATTGTCCTTTTCCAAAATTAGCCATGGATTGAAATAGGGATTTGGATTTGTGGTTTTACTTAATTCTCCATACTGGCCAATGATTATGACGCAGATTCTGATCCAACCATTAATTCATACATTGCTGTGCCCCTGGCCTGAGAGGATGGAAGTTCAATATGTAGCTAGATGTAGAAGGCTAGTGTTAACTAGCTAACTTTGCCCATGAATGGAAGTTAGGCTAGCGAGCAAGCATTTTAGCCCGGTAGCCTAGGACAACAAAAAATAAAAGTGTGTACTGTATGACAGTTTCGTCAACATGAAAGAGAGGAGGATGGCATTGGCTTTTCTCTACAAGTAGGGTGAGTCAACATGTTTTCTTCTTGCATGAACGCGCATACACTCATGCATACACGCATACACACACACACACAGAAATCAGAACCATGGACAGCCACACCATATTTAGCTTACGTTGATTGGACTAAATTGTTTTTGGTATCTTTTAGTTGTCACTGTATTAGACTAAGCGTAGGTGATTTGATGATGTTGAAATGGTGCTGGAATAGTGGAGGCAGCTCCTGTTTTCTAATTGTGACTTGCTGTAACTCTCTGTGGTTCAAAATCAATAGTTGTTTATTGGTCCGAAAATGTCAAAAACATGAACTTGCTTGACCATGCTGTAGGTCATGTACCTGTCCGTTACTGTACGTGCAATATGCTTTGTGGAATTCACTGGAAAGAGGTTGTTATCTGGTCTTGTGATAAAACAAAGGTGTGGTATAAGAATTTATTCTGCCACTGTGTCTTCTTATTGTCTCTGCTTTAGGCCTATATATCACGGTCGCAAGGCATATGAATTAACAGGTTATAGAGCAAACAACACAATTATCACAACACATAGGTTGTAATATGAGGGGCTTGACTTCCCCAGTGATTTTACCCACGCACCTCTACTGCCAATAGAAACTCTCATTTGTGACTGAATGATTGCAACCTAAATCAGCTAGATGCAGGCAAGAGTGTGCAAGGTGGTATTGAATGTGTCACTGTCTGTCACTTTGATGACTCAAAATTCTTTCGACCTGTCTACCTACGTTGTAAACTTTCATTCATGGGCTAGGTTGTAGCAACCTCATGATGGGTACAGGGAACATGTAGTAGCCTAAACCTATCGATGTTACATTGAGCTGGGCAAATGAATGACAGTCATCCAATATGCTGTAATAGAAATAAGCTAAAAAAAAAAAATCTAAAAAAAATCATCCTCCCTCATTTTAAACGGCACCAACCACCACTGAGGTGATTTGCATTGTGGCCAATGTAATGGGTGGAGTAAAAGGCCAGCAACACTCCGTATTATTACTGAAATGAAACCATATATAGATTCTACAAACCCTACTGAGTATTCCCCACCCCACTTTTTACATCGGCACAAAGAATAGTTTTTCCATGTACAGTGCTATATTTGTACCATATACTGTACAGGCACCTCATTTGACCACAGTAAAAGCCCAGCAACATTTCCTATGACCTAGTTTTTTGTTCAAACTCATCTGATTTGTATTCTAGGGACTCTAGTGAGTAGGCTGGACCCGAGTTTTATAGACACACAATCTATTGTTTTTCCTGTACAGTGCAATTTGTTTGTGCAATACAACAAATATACAGTAAGACTTTTCATAAACATTACGTTTCAAAATCGCATCCTTTAACAACAGCACCAGTAAATAAACAAGAATCGTACAATGCAAATAATGATTTATAAAAAAAAATATATGAATTGCATATTTTTTTTACCAGTAGGCTTTTATTATGCCATGATCACACCTACACTGTTATGCACAAAATGCTACACAGCATATCTGGTTATGTGTGCAACAAAAGTTCAACGTTCAACTTCTGCTACCATTTCTGTCAAACCGTCTACTCATACTTTGACACATACGGTTTGATGCATAATGTGCACCACACCGAAAGCACTGCAACTGCCTCTGCAACGCAATGCTGCAAGGCAAACTCAGTGTTTCATTTGGAAATTAATGTAATTCTGGTGTACCCAAATGTCTTTCCCTGTCGGTGTGTTCGAAGCGTTATGCCTTGATCACACCGATAGCGAATGCGCAAAATAGTACGCAGCATATCTGGATATGTGTGCAACAAAAGTTCAACATTCACCTTCTGCTACCATTTCGGTCTTCACATACAGTTTGACACATATGTTCGATAAATCCAACGTATGCACCACAGGGAACGCATTGCAACTGCCTATGCAAAGAAATGATGCAAGGCAAACGCAGAGTTCCATCAGAAATGAATGTATTTCTGGTGTATACAAAATGCAAACCCTGTCGGTGTGATCGAGGCGTAAGGGGGATACGGGTGTGTTCATACAGGAACCAATGTAGTGCACTAGGTGTGGCGTTCATGCAGGAACCAATGGGATGCTATAGCATACACATAGTGTTTACAGCGTACTTTTATTTTTGAGGCTAAATCCGAAAACCGGAAGTATTAATGGTGATCCAGCTAGTGTTGCTACCATGACGTTAATTAACACTTCCTGGAACTGCGTCTAGAACCACAGAGTAAAACAGGGACACATAAATGGTGTTACTGACACCTTTTGTACTGGAGAAGGAGTGCATGTAAAACTGATTGAAATGTAGCCTATCATCACCATTGCGGAGCTCCATAAACGTGTTCGCCCAACGGGAATTCAAATGAGTAGGCTACTATTTCTACAGTACTGATATATTTTAAAGCGGTTCTGGTTTTACAACGGGAACCTCACGCACAAGAGAGACAACTAGAGAGAGGGAGAGGGAGAGAGAGAGAGACTGAAAGTTAGGCTACTCACCGAGTATCCTACAGGGAGGACCGTTATTGACGAGAAAAGAGAGAGGTAAGCCTACATTTCCCTGGCAATATTGATATTTTCAGCCAATTCCCAGATTACAGACCTAGCTAACATACTAATTGATGCTAATGTGCTGGGCAAGCTATGTTAATTTGATATTTTCTGACACACACACAGATAATAACTATTTAATATTATGACTGCAACTTTAATACTTTTTGGGAAGAGTTTTGGATACATGGTCATGGCAACAAGCAATTTCTTATCATCATGTCAACATCTTCAAAATCACACCAATATCCCTTAGGAGAGTTAGCATTATAGTGGTGTTTTTCCTTCACATAGGCTACTTAGGGCTACTAATTTACTAAGTCAATATTTATCCAATCCCATAGCAACCACGTGATGATTCAAATTTATCTCATGTTTTTTTTTTTTCAAATCAAAATCAAATCACATTTTAGTTGTCACATGTGCTGAATACAACAAGTGTAGACCTTACAGTAAAATGCTTACTTTACAAGCCGTTAACCAACAATGCAGTTTTAAGAAAATGTTTAGCACAAAAAAAAGAACACAATAAAATTACAATAATGAGGCTATAATATACAGTGGGTACCTGTGGAGTGAGGAACAAGAACGGGTGTCAGAGAGAAACTTTCCCCTGGTTCCAGATGAAAGACAGAAATAAACTTTCCCTAGAGAACAACATTTCAGAATTCCAAGCATTCCTGGAGCTGTTCCCTCCCTTGTATTGGCTTTCCTTATTTTGGAAGAGGAACATTGAGCATCACTGACTGCCCAACTCATACCCACAGATAAAGGCAGGCTGATCAGCCCTACAGTGCAATTTCATCATAGGACAAGAATACTTTATATGGTCTTACAGGCTGGTATAGGAACTTAGGATTTTTTCTATTACAAATGTGTTAACTTCAATTTTCAGTGCATTCGGTAAGTATTCAGACCCCTTGACTTTTTTTCCACATCTTGTTACGTTGCAGCCTTATTCTAAAATGTATTTTTTATTTTTTTTTAAATCCTCATCAATCTACACACAATACCCCATAATGACAAAGTGAAAACAGATTTTTAGAAACGTTTTCAAATGTATGAAAAATAAAAAACAGAAATACCTTATTTACATAAGTATTCAGACCATTTGCTATGAGACTAAATTGAGGTCAGGTGCATCCTGTTCCCATTGATCATCATTGAGATGTTCCTACAACTTGATTGGAGTCCACCTGTGGTAAATTCAATTGATTGATTTGTTTAGTGTCATTTGGAAAGGCACACACCTGTTTATATAAGGTCCCACAGTTGACAGTGCATGTCAGAGCAAAGACCAAGCCACGAGGTCGAAGGAATTGTCCATAGAGCTCTGAGACAGGATTTTGTTGAGGCACAGATCTGCAGCATTGAAGGTCCCGAAGAACACAGTGGCCTCCATCATTTTTAAATGGAAGAAGTTTGGAACCACCAAGACTCGTTCTAGAGTTGGCCGTCTGTCAAACTGAGCAATCGGGGGAGAAGGGCCTTGGTCAGGGAGGTGACCAAGAACCCGATGGTCACTCTGACAGAGCTCCAGAGTTCCTCTGTGGAGATAGGAGAACCTTCCAGTAGAACTGGAAGCAGTAGAACTGCAGCACTCCACCAATCAGGCCTTTATGATGGCCAGACTGAAGCCACTCCTCAGTAAAAGGCACATGGCAGCCCGCTTGGAATGCCAAGCGTCACGTTTGGAGGAAATCTGGCACCATCCCTACAGTGAAGCATAGAGGTGGCAGCATCATGCTGTGGGCATGTTTTTCAGCGGCAGGGACTGGGAGACTAGGCAGAATTGAGGGAAAGATGAAAGGAGCAAAGTACAGAAAGTTCCTTGATGACAACCTTCTCCAGAGCACTCAGGACCTCACAACAGGACAATGACCCTAAGCACACAGCCAACACACCGCTTTACGACAAGTCTCTGAGTGGCCCAGCCAGGACTTAAACCTGATTGAACATCTCTGGAGTGACCTGAAAATAGCTGTGCAGCGACGCTCCCCATCCAACCTGACAGAGCTTGAGACGATCTGCAGAGAAGATTGGGAAAAACTCCCTACATACAGGTGTGCCAAGCTTGTAGCATTATACCCTAGAAGACTGTAATCATTGCCAACAACAGTACAAAAATGTCTAAAAACTGTTTTTTTGCTTTGTCATTATGGGGTATTGGGTGTAGATTGATGAGGGGGGAAAAACTATTTAATCAATTTTAGAATAAGTCGGTAATGTAACAAAATGTCTAAAAAGTCAAGGGATCTGAATACTTTCCAAATGCACTGTATGTTTTGACCAACCAACTGAAGACCATCAAAGTGACTTGTCATTCAAATCAATGTAATTCTTGTTGATGTTGTATATTGCAGCAATATGCTGAAGAATGTGTTGGGTGTTATGGCAACACCGAGCTTAGTAAACGTAGTGAGAGCACAGACACAGCCTCCTCCGCATGCGCTCCCACGCTTCAACAGGCCAACACGGGTGAACTGATGAACTCTGACTTCTCCGTTGGCTGTAGCCCGTTGTTTACGTTGACTTGCACAAGCCGAGAGCAAATGGAACAGGCATACCCCAAGTTTGGGCTTTTATATTTAGCCGTGTTTTTCCTGTTGTGTTCACTAACAAGGCCAAGTTTTTGAAAAGTATTTGAAAATCAGTTTTATCAGGAACGATAAAAAAGAGGGGATGGAGAAAGCAGAGGGAGGGTTTACGTTTTACTCCTGCAGCTGGTGTTTTTTTGTTGTCCCTGAGAGTTTTGTGTGCGACTTGTGGCTCCCTCTTGGTGTGCCAACATTCGGGTTGGGATAATTATCACAAACACTGGCTCCACTGAGAGTGGACAAGCCAACCCAACTCTGTATAGTAGGAGTGTGTGTGTGTGTGTGTGTGTGTGTGTGTGTGTGTGTGTGTGTGTGTGTGTGTGTGTGTGTGTGTGTGTGTGTGTGTGTGTGTGTGTGTGTGTGTGTGTGTGTGTAAAAGAGAGGGAGAAAGAGAAATAGAAGGTTTTAATAAATACATGTTTTGTATCATCAATTGCACACGAGGTCCAACCGAAACTTGACTTCTGCTTTCAAGCCAACCCCTCTGAATTGGAGAGGTGCGGGGGGGCTTCCACATTGGGCTCCCGGGGAGCTGTTGTTGTGGGGGGGTTAACTGCCTTGCTCAAGAGTAGAACGACAGATGTTTCACCTTGGGGATTCGAACTAGCAACCTTTTGGTTACTGGCCCAACATTCTAACCACTAGGCTAAAGACTGTAGAGCGTTTGTCTGTGTGCATACATGTGTGGGTGGGTGTGTGTGTGTGGTAAAAGCACGTGTAGTGATTGTGTGTGTGTGTGTGTGTGTGTATTCCAGGACAATGCACAGAGAGGCCCTTTTAAGTGGAAGGAAAGATTTGTACATACAGGTGCTGCCTTCTAAAGGGAAAATATAAAGGGAGAGAGAGAGAGGGAGATGTACAACTAGCACTAGACAGGCACTGTACTGCATACATACACCACAGAATGTACCATTGTGCCTCTTGTCAGGTTGGTTGTGAGATGAGATGCCGATGTGATCAAGGCCACGTTGGACCTATTTTGAAGTGTGTTTTGTTTGTTTCCTATTGTGTGGGAGGAGAGTGCTGACGTGAAGTGGAGTGAAAAACCAAATGCCTCCACCACACACTCTTCCTCCCTCTCAGTCTCACCAACACACCCTTTGCACGACAATAAACATTTGGGCAACAATAGCAACATCTGTCTCTTGCTCTGTCTCTCTTCTTTCACGCTCTGTCTGTCTGTCTGTCTCTCTCTCTCTCGTTTTCAATTATATTTATTTTGTATTTCAGCGAGACTACGTTGATTTACTCTGTGCGGCATTTCAAACTCTGTTGTCCAGAATGTCACGAATGAATGGTTGTTTGCCAATCATTCTGTGGGAAGTTCCCTCAAAATGAGTACACTTTGCAATAGAAGGCTCATTAATATTTTGATGGTTTTACATGGGGCTATTTAGACCTCTGGAGAGTGACAGGGTATCAAGAGCTTATCTTGATACCCTGTAATCTGGCACAGTAGTGAGATTGAGTGCTTGTCAAGATGGCGGCTTCATTCAGTCCACAACTCAATAGTCCGATGGTGAAACTCTGTCACACATGAATGTGTAATCAGCTGACTGAGGAGGCTTCTTGTATATCTGATCGGTTTGATAAGGTGGTATTGTGTATGCCTGGTGTATACTGTGATAATGCTCTTATGCTATATTGTATAGCGCCTTTTAATGAGCTAAAATCTCTTTACTGTATGACATTAAGTATTATAACACAAAGAAATGCTTAACACGCGCTGTTGTGAATTTGGGGGATAGAGCCAGGAGCTGGACTTGAACCAGGGACCTCATGCATGTCTAGCACAATCCACAAGCACTTTGTTGAAGAGCCCGCTCTTGATAGTCAGCAGGCCGCAGAGTGCTGTATTTAGCGACATGGTTGCTGCATTATCTATCTATTGCAAATAAGTCCTTTTTAAAGACTCATTTTCCACTCCCCTTTCCACCTCATCCTCCCCGCTGCTCTCCTCCAGTTTTCAAATATTATAAATACAGCTGAAGTGTCACAGTGCAGCTAATATGACACTTCCTCATTGAACAAATATCCATTTCAGTTCAGGGTGTTTGATGTAATTATATCCTCAATTAGCTCCCAGTGTCTGTCGCACGTCGTTAGCATATACGCATATTATACTGAACAAAAATATAAACACAACATGCAACAATTTCAAAGATTTTACTGAGTTACAGTTCATATAAGGAAATCAGTCAATTGAAATAAATTCATTAGGCCCTAATCTATGGATTTCACATGACTGGGCAGGGGCGCAGCCATGGGTGGGCCTGGGAGGGTAACCACTTGGTAGCCAGGCCCAGCCAATCAGAATTGCGTTTTTTGTAGAAGCACCATTTAGGCGATTACAGCTTTGAGTCATTATGGGTATGTCTGTATCAGCTTTGCACATCTGGATTGGGGGATTTTCTCCCATATTTCCATGCAGATTTTCTTAAGATCTGTTAAATTAAGTGGGGAGCTGCAGTGAACAGCAATCTTCAAGTCTTTCCACAGGTTTTCAATGGGATTCAAGTCTGGGATTTGGCTGGGCCAATCAAGGGATTTCACATTCTTGTTTTGAAGTCATGCCAGCGTTGCTTTGGCTGTATGCTTGGGGTCATTGTCCTGTTGGAACACAAATCTTTGCCCCAATCTAAGGTTGTTTGCACTTCTTATCAAGGATTTGCCTGTATTTGGCGCCATTCATTGTTCCCTCTATCCTTACCAGTCTCACAGTCCCTGCCGCTGAAAAGCATCCCCATAGCATGATGCTGCCACCACCATGCTTCACGGTATGGACGGTGTTAGACGGGTGATGAGCTGTGCCTGGTTTTCTCCAGACATAGCGCTTTGCATTCAGGCCAAAGAGTTACATTTTTGTCTTATCAGACCACAGAGTATTTTGCCTTATGCTCGCAGAGGATTTCACTTGCCTTTTTGCAAACTCTAGGTATGCTGTCATGTGCCTTTTTCTCAGGAGTGGCTTCCGTATGGCCACTCTCCCATAAAGCCCAGATTGGTGAAGTGCTGTAGAGACTTGTCCGTCTGGCAGGTTCTCCATCTCAGCCAAGGAACTCTGTTGTTCTGGCAGAGTGGTCATTGGGTTCTTGGTCACCTCCCTGACCAAGGTCCTTTTTGGTTGGATGGCCAGCTCTAGTCAGAGTCTGGGTAGATCCATACTTTTTCCATTGCCCAATGTTTTATACCCTTCCCCAGATATATGCCTCATCTCAGAGATCTACAGACAGTTCCTTGAACTTCATGGTATAGTTTCTGCTCTGACATGCACTGTCAACTGTGGGACCCTATAGACAGGCGTGTTTCTGTCTAAATCATGTACAAACAATTGAATTGGCCACAAGTGGACTCCTACCAAGTTGTAGTGACATCTCAAGGATGAACAAAGGAAATTGGATGCACCTGAGCTCAATTTGGAGGTTCATAGCAAAGGGGTGTGAATACTTATGTAAATGAGATACAGTATGTGCTGTCTGTCATCTGGGGCTGAATTGCAAATGGCCCAGGCACACAAGGAAGACACAACAGACAATTCCCAAGGATCAGTCAGCCCTTCCCCCCTCAAAGGGGCCAAATTATATATCTCTCTCTACAGTATCCAGAGGACCGATTTAATGTGATATAATAATCCTACAGCAGACATGTCTGGTATCTATCTAAACTTGTCCTCTGAGGATAACTTTTATGCCATCCTATACGGATGTAGGATCTCTATGGTAACTTGTATCTGTACCGGTGGAACTCTAAATTACTCTATACAAAGGGATTTTATTGTCTTCTCAGGAATTCTGTCTTATTTACGTTGGTCTCAACGGACTCCCCACACAAGCCTAAAGGACTCCCCACACAAGCCTTTATATGCTGTGACACCCTGTGGAGATTGGGCCTGGGTGTTCAGGTTACTGTAAACTTGGTATCGTTTGATTGGCCTTCAGATGTTATAAGTCGTTTGACCTTCAGATGTTATAAATGGAGTGAAACACCATTGTTCTGTCTCTTATACTATATCTAGTCCACGGAGGAAGGTTGTATGATCAATTCTAATTTCCTAGGCCTCTGGCCTAGTGGGCATCTCTTTGTTCATGCTTTGTCTTGTCAGTTAACCTTAGGATCTACAGTGCATTTGGAAAGTATTCAGACCCCTTGACTTTTTCCACATGTTGTTACGTTACAGCCTTATTCTAAAATCGATTAAATTAAAAAAAAATCCTCATCAATCTACACACTGTACCCCATAATGACAAAGCGAAAACAGGTTTTATCAATTTTTTCAAATGTATAAAAAAGAAATAGCTTATTTACATAAGCATTCAGACCTTTTGCTATGAGACTCGAAATTGAGCTCAGGTGCGTTTCTGTTTCCGTTGATCATCCGTAAGATGTTTCTACAACTTGATTGGAGTCCACCTGTGGTAAATTCAATTGATTGGACATGATTTGGAAAGGCACACACCTGTCTAAGGTCCCACAGTTGACAGTGCATGTCAGAGCAAAAACCAAGCCATGAGGTTGAAGGAATTGTCCATAGAGCTCCGAGACAGGATTGTGTCGAGGCACAGATCTGGGGAAGGGAACCAAAAAATGTATGCAGCATTGAAGGTTCCCAAGAACACAGTGGCCTCCATCATTCTTAAATGGAAGAAGTTTGGAACCACCAAGACTCTTCTTATAGTTGGCCGTTCGGCCAAACTGAGCAATTGGGGGAGAAGGGCCTTGGTCAGGGAGGTGACCAAGAACCCGATGGTCACTCTGACAGAGCTCCAGAGTTCCTCTGTGCAGATGGGAGAACCTTCCAGAAGAACAACCACCTCTGCAGCACTCCACCAATCAGGCCTTAATGGTAGAATGGCCAGACGGAAGCCACTCCTCAGTAAAAGGCACTTGACAGCCCACTTGGAGTTTGCCAAAAGGCACCTAAAGGACACTCAGACCATGAGAAATAAGATTCTCTCTCTGTCAACTCTTTTGCCTGAATGTCAAGCTTCACGTCTGGAGGAAACCTGGCACCATCCCTACGGTGAAGCATGGTGGTGGCAGCATCATGCTGTGGAGATGTTTTTCAGCGGCAGGGACTGGGAGACTAGTCAGAATCCAGGGAAAGATGAACGGAGCAAAGTACAGAAAGATCCTTGATGAAATCCCGCTCCAGAGCACTCAGGACCTCAGACTGGGGCAAATGTTCACCTTCCAACAGGGCAATCACCCTAAGCACACAGCCAAGACAATGCGGGAGTGGCCTCGGAGGGAAGTCTCTGATTGTGTTTGAGTGGCCCAGCCAGAGCCCGGACTTGAACACGATCGAACATCTCTGGAGAGACCTGGAAATAGCTGTGCAGCGACGCTCCCCATCCAACCTGACAGAGCTTGAGAGGATCTACAGAGAAGAATGGGAGAAACTCACCAAATACAGGTGTGCCAAGCTTTTAGCGTCATACCCAAGAAGACTCGGGGCTGTAATCACTGCCAAAGGTGCTTCAACAAAGTACTGAGTAAAGGGTCTGAATACTTATGTAAATGTGATATTATATTTGTATTTTTTTAAACATTTTTAGCAAAAATGTCTGCAAACCTGTTTTCACTTTATCATTATGAGGTATTGTGTGTAGATTGATGAGGGGGAAAAAAACATTTAAATCCATTTTAGAATAAGGCTGTAGCGTAACATAATGTGGAAAAAGTCAAGGGGTCTGAATACTATCCAAATGCACTGTAAATGCCTATAATTATGTCTGGTTAATGTCAGTATTGCCTTAATGTAGCTTAAGCTTTATGCCTTGTATGTGAATCCATTCATATTTGCAAAGTTAAAATACTTGCTTTGATATTCGTTTCTCATGACCATTCTGTCACGTTCCTGACCTTATTTTCCCTTGTTTTGTATTTATTTAGTATGGTCAGGGCGTGAGTTGGATGGGTTGTCTATGTGTGTTTTCAATGTTGGGGTTTTGTGTGTTTGGCCTGGTATGATTCTCAATCAGAGGCAGCTGTCAATCGTTGTCCCTGATTGAGAATCATACTTAGGCAGCCGGGGTTTCACGTGTGGTTTGTGGGTGTTTGTGTCAGTGTTCGTGCCACACGGGACTGTTGTTTGGTTAGATTATCTTTTGTTATTTTGTTTCGTTTAGTGTTCAGTTTATTGTGAATAAAACATGGACACTTTCCACTCTGCGTTTTGGTCCGATCTTCTGACGAAGAGGAGGAAATCTGCCGTAACACATTCCTTGATCTTAGTCAGTTAAACGCATAATACTTGATTGCACATGGTTTTTCTAGAATGTTAAATTTGGTCAGCTATTCAGTTTAATAGACTTTTGTTGACATACACATTACATAGTCTTATCATTTTTATTTTACCTTTATTTAACTAGGCAGGTCAGTTAAGAACAAATTCTTATTTACAATGACGGCCTAGGAACAGTGGGTTAACTGTCTTGTTCAGGGGCAGAACAACATATTTTTTACCTTGTCAGCTCGTAGGTCGCATGTGAGGTATACAGTCCCTTCAGAAAGTATTCATACCCCTTGACTTATTCCACATTGTTGTTGTAACGACGTTCGTCTGAGGAAGAAGGAGAGGACCAAGGTGCAGCGTGGTACGTGTTCATGACTTTTAATAACACTGAACACTAGAACAAAAAAAATACAAAACGGAACGAGGTGGAAAAAGGCTACCTAAGTATGGTTCTCAATCAGAGACAACGATAGACAGCTGCCTCTGATTGAGAACCACACCCGACCAAACACACAGTAAAGAAAACATAGAACACAAAACAGAGTGCCCACCCCAACTCACGCCCTGACCAACCAAAATAGAGACATAAAAAGGATCTCTAAGGTCAGGTTGTTTTACAGCCTCAATACAAAATGTATTAAAGATTTTTTCTCATCTATCTACACACAAAACCCCATAATGACAATGTGAAAACATGTAGACATTTTTGCAAATGTGTTGAAAGTGAAATACAGTATATGCCAATTACCAGACACTCTTATCCAAAGTGACTTATAGTAGTGTGTGTCTACATTTTCACATGGGTGGGCCCAGTGGGAATCAAACCCACAATCGTAACTCAGCAAGTGCCATGCTTTTCCAACTGAGCCACACCAGACTCCATGTAGGCTACATGCAGATCACCCGTCATGGATTGGTGTTTCGTCTTGCGAAAGTTGCTAGATGGTGATTTGCTGTCTTCAGAGAGGTAAATAGAGATCCATAGTTGAACAAATAAGCACACTAAGACAACAAATCAATCAACCAAATGGAAACTTATGTAAATGTATTTGCTTCTATTAGTTTCAACCCTAACAAGGTCCTCCATTATATCATTAGCATGCATGGTCCGCCACACCACAGTCTACAGTGACTCGCTCTCTCATTGAGAAGTTCACAAGGTGCTGTTTTACTTGCTCAGCCCGGGGGTTTAGTTGCCATGGCAACAAATCTGTTGGAAATCGGGAAGAGTGTGTTGATGCTGAAGCTTCCCTTATCTCTGCTTTCTTTCAAAAATACATTCTGGGTAAAGTTTGCGGCACGGTTCACACAGCCATAGATTTTCCTAGATCAAGTATTCCCTCTGTTTTTGAAAAAATTGTGAGCCTGATCAGAGTCCCAGTGCACAGTCTCTCATTCCTCCCCGTTCTCTCTCTCCTACTCTGACTCTCTCTATCTACCTCTGTCTACCGCTTACTCTCAGTACCTCTCCTGCTCTCTCTGTCTACCTTTCTCTCTCTCTCTAACTTTCAGTGTCTCTCTCTCTCTCTCTCTGCTATGTGTTATACTGTATATGTGTTCTCAATTGTTTTCAGAACATTTACAACATTAGCCTGATTCGATATTGTTAATCTGCAGTAGTTGACTGACTCTCATTGTTTTTTGTGCAGTTGAATTACTCTTCCTGGTGTCTTTCGAGAGAGTGAAGATGCAATTAGGGATAATGACATGCCAGCTGTCAAGCGTTCCTATGCTAGGAGAGGGAGGCAGGGGACGTTATTTGTGAAACAGACACATATATTGTGTGCTCACTCTGGCATTGTTTACTTCCTGGGTGACAGTGGTGTTATGGCTACTTTGATTTAGAAGCTGAATGAGGCCACAAAGGACTTACTGCATCAGCAGGTTTGACACTGTTGGGATATAGTGTCACATTTCTGTGAACGTGGAGTGTTTAAATTGACCACCGGTGGGAAAGATAGTCAAACAGAAGTGTGTCTCACCTCCTCTCAACATTGTCAAGAAACATGGTAGTGTGTGTGAATTAACTAGTCTGAGTGATTGTGTGTTTGGTAGTTATTTAGTGTTTTGCCCTTTTTATCTGCTGGAGTTGGTTCCCTCGTCCCACAATTACCCTCTCTGTCGATCTCATTCCCCGAACAGAAATAGGTGTTCTACTTAACACTCCCCTTTTCTCACCTACTTTCATTTCCATATGGGCTCCAGTTTTCTTTCCTGCTATTTCTTTTCACCAGTCACCAGAACATTAGCATAAGTCAGATAGATATGCAGAAAAAATAAAATAAATAGACCGACCTGAGACAAATAAGCCAATTGGGACGTATTACGTATTATGACTATCAACATTCTGTTGTAAAAAATTGTCTGCCGATTTAAATAAGTTGTCCATCCTCCCCACCTCTCCCAGCCACCACTGTTGTGTAGGCCTACTGTTTAACATCTTTGGTTTGGAGTCATGTTGGACAGCTATGTCCTGGGAAATGTTCTTGTTACTTACAACCTCATGCTAATCACATTAGCCTACGTTAGCTCAACCGTCCCGCGCGTTTATAAGTAACAAGAACATTTCCCAGGACATAGACATATCTGATATGGGCAGAAAGCTTAAATTATTGTTAATCTAATTGCACTGTCCAATTTACAGTAGCTATTGCAGTGAAATAATACCATGCTATTGTTTGAGGAGAGTGCACAGTTATGAACTTGAAAATGTATTAATAAACCAATTAGGCACATTTGGGCAGTCTTGATACAACATTTTGAACAGAAATGCAATGGTTCATTGGATCAGTCTTAAACTGTGCACATACACTGCTGCCATCTAGTGGCCAAAATCTAAATTGCGCCTAACCTGAAATTACATTTAGTCCTTTCTCTTGCATTTCAAAGATGATAGAGAAAAAAACAAAAAAAAAAACACGTTTTTTTCTTTGTAAACTCAGCAAAAAAAGAAACGTCCTCTCACTGTCAACTGCGTTTATTTTCAGCAAACTTAACATGTGTAAATATTTGAATGAACATAACAAGATTCAACTTAGACATAAACTGAACAAGTTCCAAAGGCATGTGACTAACAGAAATTGAATAATGTGTCCCTGAACAAAGAGGGGGTCAAAATCTAAAGTAACAGTCAGTATCTGGTGTGGCCACCAGCTGCATTACATACTGCAGTGCATCTCCTTCACATGGACTGCACCAGATTTGCCAGTTCTTGCTATGAGATGTTACCCCACTCTTCCACCAAGGCACCTGCAAGTTCCCGGACATTTCTGGGGGGGGAATGGCCCTAGCCCTCACCCTCCGGTCCAACAGGTCCCAGACGTGCTAAATGGGATTGAGATCCGGGCTCTTCGCTGGCCATGGCAGAACACTGACATTCCTGTTTTGCTGGAAATCACGCACAGAACGAGCAGTATGGCTGGTGTCATTGGCATGCTGGAGGCTCATGTCAGGATGAGCCTGCAGGAAGGGTACCACATGAGGGGGGAGGATGTCTTCCCTGTAACGCACAGCGTTGAGATTGTCTGAAATGACAACAAGCTCAGTCCGATGATGCTGTGACACACCGCCCCAGATCATGATGGACCCTCCACCTCCAAATCGATCCCGCTCCAGAGTGCAGGCCTCGGTGTAACGCTCATTCCTTCGACGATAAACACGAATCCGACCATCACCCCTGGTGAGACAAAACCGCGACTCGTCAGTGAAGAGCACTTTTTGCCAGCCCTGTCTGGTCCAGTGATGGTGGGTTTCTGCCCATAGGCGACGTTGCCGGTGATGTCTGGTGAGGACCTGCCTTACAACAGGCCTACAAGCCCTCAGTACAGCCTCTCTCAGCCTATTCCGGACCTTCTGAGCACTGATGGAAGGATTGTGCGTTCCTGGTGTAATTCGGGCAGTTGTTGTTGCCATCCTGTACCTGTCCCGCAGGTGTGATGTTCGGATGTACTGATCCTGTGCAGGTGTTGTTACACGTGGTCTGCCACTGCGAGGACGATCAGCTGTCCGCCCTGTCTCCCTGTAGCGCTGTCTTACACGGAACCCAAACCGGCTGCGCGCGTGCGCCATTGTGCATAAATGGATTTTGTCCCCCCACACCAAACGCGTTCACAACACACAGGTTAAAATATCAAAACAAACTCTGAACCAATTATATTAATTTGGGGACAGGTCGAAAAGCATTAAACACTTATGGCAATTTAGCTAGCTAGCTTGCACTTGCTAGCTAATTTGTACTATTTAGCTAGCTTGCTGTTACTAGCTAATTTGTCCTGGGATATAAACATTGAGTTGTTATTTTACCTGAAATGCACAAGGTCCTCTACTCCGACAATTAATCCACACACAAAATGGTCAACTGAATCGTTTCTAGTCAACTCTCCTCCTTCCAGGCTTTTTCTTCTCTTGACTTTATATTGCGATTGGCAACTTTCATAAATTAGGTGCATTACCGCCACCGACCTCGTTCATCTTTCAGTCACCCACGTGGGTATAACCAATGAGGAGATGGCACGTGGGTACCTGCTTCTATAAACCAATGAGGAGATGGGAGAGGCAGGACTTGCAGCGTCATCTGTGTCAGAAATAGAACTGACTTCTATTTTAGCCCTTGGCAACGCAGATTCTCATTGGCGCGCGCAATAATTGAATAACATAGATTTCAAAATGTATTTTGCAAATAAAAGTGTAGTCAGGGTATTAGGCGTCTCACAGTATGGACATTGCACTTTATTGCCCTGGCCACATCTGCGGTCCTCATGCGTCCTTGCAGCATGCCTAAGGCATGTTCACGCAGATGAGCAGGTACCCTGGGCATCCTTCTTTTGGTGTTTTTCAGAATCAGTAGAAAGGCCTCTTTAGTGTCCTAAGTTTTCATAACTGTGACCTTAATTGCCTACCGTCTGTAAGCTGTTAGTGTCTTAACGACCTTTCCTCAGGTGCATGTTCATTCATAGTTTATAGTTAATTGAACAAGCATGGGAAACAGTGTTAAAACACTTTACAATGAAGATCTGTGAAGTTATTTGGATTTTTACAAATGATCTTTGCAAGACAGGGTCCTGAAAAAGGGACGTTTCTTTTTTTGCTGAGTTTATTATCTTTTACCAGATCTAATGTGTTATATTCTCCTACAATCATTTCACATTTCCACAAACTTCAAAGTGTTTCCTTTCAAATGGTATCAATAATATGCATATTCTTGCTTCAGGCTCTGAGCTACAGGCAGGTAGATTTGGGTATGTCATTTTAGGCGAAAATTGAAAAAAAGAGAGGTTTTTAATGCCACTCAGGTTTTGAAGATATGAGTGATCTCACAAGCTATAGACCTGCCGTGCAAAGAGGTAAGATCAATGTTGGACTCACCACTTTTTTGTATTATTTCAAACTGAATCGTACTCTTTTATATCATATAAAAATATGCCATTTAGCAGATGCTTTCATCCAAAGCGACGTACAGTCATACGTGCATAATTTTATTTTACGGGTAAAAACAACATGACTGAAATGGTACTATATGTTTATTGGAAAAGATGTGTGGAAGAGTGGCCCACAATCTGTTGGAGTGCTTATCTCTCTATGTTACTGTTCTCTCTATTATTATTATTACGGTTCTGTGTGAGTCTACTAATTAGCATCCTCTTTCTCCATGCAAACAGTCCTCCACTAACTCCACCAACAGTAATTATGATTTTGAGAATTATGTTCTCACAGGCTTTTGTCCTTGAAAGAATTCTTAAGAATATACCGTGTTAACTAGTCTCAATTTCTTTGCTACTTAACGAACAACTTCGGTGTTGTTTCAATGAACATTTTGGTACATTAACTAAACATCCAACCCGCTTGGCACAGACGTCAGTTCAACGTCTAGTTTTGATTTACATTTGGTTCAACGTGAAATTCAACGTGAAATTAACAAAAAAATTCACCATGTCATTGGATTTAGGTTAAAAGTTACATAATAAAAAAATAAAAATCATTTATGTTGATGACTTTTTTCCAAATCCAATCAGTTTTCCATGTTGATTGAACATCATCACATTAACTTTTCTTTTTTTTTTTTGGGGGGGGGGGGGGACTTTAATTCAACCTGTTTTTTGCCCAGTGGGAAGTGTATTTGATTGTCTTCTGTGAGTAACGTTTTCGGACTCCTTTGAGTTAGTCTATTTTGTTCTATATTTTTTGAAGCGAGCTAAATTGTAAACGCTCGCTAACATAATTAGGGCTGGATTCTATCAGACCACTACTGCGAAACAAACACAATGTGTGTTTCGACCAGTCAGTCTGTTAGGAAATGTGGGGGAGCATATGCAGAGGACTATAATATAATTAGCAATAGCAATGAATGTGTAATTATATTTCTACGATTTATTAATTCTATATGGTGAGAACCTCAGAGGAACTCTGCATTTACCAATGAACAGTTTTAACTCAACGTCTCTAAACTGCTTGCACTGATTACGATGAGGCCAGCTTTACCACAGTTGAGCTACATCTGCAGTGAGAGTTTGATTGAATTCTACACTCCTCGAAAAAGAAAGGGGCTATCTACATCCTAAAGGGTTCTTTGGCTGTCCCAATAGAAGAATCCTTTTTGGTTCCAGGTAGAACCTTATTGGGTTTCATGCATAGTAGAACCCTTTTCACAGAAGAACCAAGAGAAGCAGAAAGGGTTCTCCTATATTCTGAGAGTGTAGCCCTATGCCATTGGCCATGTTGTTTGGCCTTAGCTCACCAGCAACACTGTCTGCATCAGGAAAGGCTTGCTAAGCTAGTAGCTACCGTAATCAAACAACAGCATATTGGTTCTCATTCTTTATACTGCCAGGTTAAGTGGATGATTATATACCCTTGGGAACCGGGAATCCATTACACGTGAATGCAAGACAGATATGAGGCAGTAATGTGTTTGCGTCTGCTGAACTCTCTAGTGCAATCTAACGTGGAGAGGGTAATGAGGAACGATCCTTGGGAAAGAAATGGCTTTGGTTATAATCAAAGACGAAGTAATGCACATAACTAATATGCACCGTGCACACACACACACACACAACTGCCCGCTGACCTGACCCGACATGTGCCCCCAATACTCTCTGTTCTGCATTTACCACTCTCTTTTACCACTGTCACTTTCCCTCTTAATCAAGTTCCCTGGCTGTCGCCAACACCTGTCAGAGAAAGCTAGTGACGAGATTACTCATACTGCGATTTCAGTCCGTATCAAAGCTGAAACTTTTATTTCGACCTAACAACCTAGTAATCATTTCAGTAAACTTCTGCTTAAGGCGTCCGAATACTTCCCATCTGAAACAGTTCGAAAATGTTTGTGCATATATATATTGACGGCCTTTATGTGATGTTTTTGTTAGTTTTGGACTACAACAAGGGTAGTGTTGTTCAACAAGGCTGTTCGTGCGCACACCATTTTTTTCTCGCGGCAAGCCGAAGTAGGTACGTCCATTCGTTGGTGATTAGTCAACAGTAGGGATTATTCACCAAACCTTTTAGTTAGATGTAAAATTGTGCGACTAAAATCTCCTGGGCAAAAACGTGTCTCAAGATAGACAAACAGAACTATTGCCGATTTTTTTTTTTTCTTCTTCGTTTTTCAAGCAAATATCTTTTTAAGGGAGTTTGCGAGCACACTTGCTAGGCGCCAGCCTGACCGAAGCATGCTGACGCCTTTAGTATGAAACGTAGCCTTAATGCGGAGTGGCACGCACTATGCTCTTAAATGGTTCTCTCTTGATGGTTGCTAGGCAGCACCAGTTAACCTTCCTCCTGCCAGTTGTAAACTTTGTAAAGCATGTCATGTCTCCCCGCATAGCCCACCACTAAGCATGCACTGTTTTCTTAACCCCACCTGGATAGATCCATAAAGAATTACAGCGGGAATAAATATCACTGAATGGCAAAAATATTGGAATAAAGTAGGCTATTAAATTCAAGGCATGTATCAAATTGTTGCTTACTGAACCTCCCGAAGTCACTAGATGAGATGATTTTTTTCAACTAGATGATGATTTCACCACTGTTTTGACTGGGACAGATCCATCGCGCTGCTTTAAAACAAGCATGGGGACTGAATCTCCGTTTTCATGTTGGTTAGGCTACAATTACGCTGGGGAAATGCTAGCTAAGTTGAGGTGAGTGCTGCTCATGATCATCTTGTCTAGTTGGCTCATCTATTTGAACATTTTGCCAGCATGTTATATAGTTTAACAAGTGGATTATTTTACTCTTCAGGCGCTTAGTAGCCTAGGCCTACTCCTGACCAAAAGCCTGAGACCACTGACTTGTCTCAATCAATGTGAGTTTGTTTCACTGAATCTCTGTCTGTATAGGCTATTTGGTTAATTGGTTTCTGGCTGGGCAAAAAATGGTTTCTGGTTGGGCTCCCGAGTGGCACCGCAGTCTAAGGCACTGCATCTCAGTACTAGAGGCATCACTACAGACCCTGGTTTGATTCCAGGCTGTATCACAACCGGCTGTGATTGGGAGTCCCATAGGGCGGCGAACAATTGGCCCACTGTCGTCCGGGTTAGGGTTTGGCCGGGGTAGGCCGTCATCGTAAATAAGAATTTGTTGTTAACTGACTTACCTAGTTAAATAAAGGTTAAATAAAACAAGTGGAAGTGGTATAGCTCATCTATTCGTTTGCTCAACTATCACTGATAAGAAACATTCAGCATGCAATAATGTAGCCCAAATCAAGTTCAGGCCTTTTATTTTGCTCGATCGCATATAGGCAACTACACAAGCCCGCAGAGGTTGAAAGAGTAACGCGAGAGTCACATGCTTTTGAAAATCTAGATTGCTATTGTTTTCTATGAGTACCATGATGAAGATACTCTCAACGTAAGACCGTACGCCTGCTCCCTAATAAAGTGGCTAGGAAAAAGATGAAACATGGGCTTTTTATCACCTTTTTTTTATATGAAAGCTGTTCCACACCTTCCCGTGACACAAGTTGCACTTTATTCTGTTATGTTCCATTATATTCTTACTCCAAAAATAGGTGTGCTCTGTGATCGAGCTAGGTGTGCCTTGTCTGTTTTAATTAACAAAATAATGAACTATTGATTTCATTCATTTGAACGTAACACAATTCAATTCAAAATATACCATGCTGTTGTTTTAAAAATACATTTTATTAGTCTTATAACGTTTCTTAGGACCCACCTAAACAAATGAATAATGGATTTATTTTTGATGATGTATATTCAATGGCTTTATTACAATAAACGCCCACCCACATCTGCGCACCACTACTACCACTTGTCACAGGCATGCACACGGGAGGTATAAAAGGCACATGCAGGCAAGAATGTAGTAGAAATGGGCTTTTTTGTAAGGGGGTCATATAAACATTGCCCAATTTTTTTTTTATAGGCAAAATACCATAAATCCTATGTAAAAGCAGTATAAGTGTGCGTGTGTGTGTGTGTGTCAGGTGTCTGTCTATGTGCATGTGTGTGTGTGGGGGGGGGAGATCTATGAGTGTGTGTATGTGTGATGGATTATGTTCTGCAATCCTTACACCCTGTCCTCAAAGGGGATTTTCTCCCCTAATCTCATCTAATTCCTCTGGAGACAATGGCTGCAGGATTAGACTTGCGGTGAGCCAACACCTCCCCTAACCCCAGTTTTGTGTCTCTGTGTCAGTCTCACATACACCTCTACCACCGTCTCAACACCCACTCATTACAAACTCACTCATTCTCAATCATGTTCGGGATCTGCATGTGCTGATGCATAAAGACAGCATTCCTCGACTCTGCATAGAAATCGAGTGGAGAAGATTATTATCCTATAACAGGGAAACAAATCTGATGTTGGTGAATATGGATTAGGCTCATAACATCACTGAGAGATCTGACAGATATGCGTACATCGTGATTATGGCGGGTGAAGAGGTTTTCACAGGGGCTGTTAGAAGGTGTGACGAGATCAGCATCAGGATGGCACCTTTTGACACTGTTCCCGGGCTGGGAAGTGTGATGGATGGATGGCAGGTGCCCTCTCACATATCACTATAGTTTATTTAGGGCCGAGACCAATGTTCTGTTTTGATGTTTGTTTCACTGTTAGCTGTAATTAAGATGAGATAATAGACAATGTGCTCACTTACAAATTATTCTTTAAAAAAAGTTGCGTGCTGGATCCACGTTTGTAAAAATCCATTTAGTGCAGTGCATTGTTTCCTGCAGTGTGAGTTTGATTGAAAACCACCCAGTGTTGATATACAGTTGAAGTCGGAAGTTTACATACACTTAGATTGGAGTCATTAAAACTCGTTTTTCAACCACTCCACAAATTTCTTGTTAACAAACTATAGTTTGTACTTCGTGTATGTCATACTTCGTGTATGACACAAGTAATTTTTCCAACAATTGTTTGCAGACAGATTATTTCACTTCTAATTTACTGTATCACAATTCCAGTGGGTCAGAAGTTTACATACATCATAAAAAAGCCAGACTACGGTTTGCAACCTCACATGGGGACTAAGATCATACTTTGTGGAGAAATGTCCTCTGGTCTGATGAAACAAAAATATAACTGTTTGGCCATAATGACCATCGTTATGTTTGGAGGAAAAAGGGGGAGGCTTGCAAGCCGAAGAACACCATCCCAACCGTGACGCACGGGGGTGGCAGAATCATGTTGTGTGGGTGCTTTGCTGCAGGAGGGACTGGTGCACTTCACAAAATTAATGGCATCATGAGGCAGGAAAATTATGAGGATATATTGAAGTAACATTTCAAGACATCAGTCAGGAAGTTAAAGCTTGGTCGCAAATGGGTCTTCCAAATGGATAATGACCCCAAGCATACTTCCAAAGTTGTGACAAAATGGCTTAAGGACAGCAAAGTCAATGTATTGGAGTGGCCGTCACAAAGCCCTGACCTCAATTCTATAGAAAATTTGTGGGCAGAACTGTAAAAGTGTGTGTGAGCAAGGAGGCCTACAAACCTGACTCAGTTACACCAGCTCTGTCAGGAGGAATGGGCCAAAATTCACTCAACTTGTTGTGGAAGGCTACCCGAAAGGTTTAACCCAAGTTAAACAATTTAAAGGCAATGCTACCAAATACTAATTGAGTAATTGACCCACTGGGAATGTGATGAAAGAAATAAAAGCTGAAATAAATCATTCTCTCTACTCTTATTCTGACATTTCACATTCTTAAAATAAAGTGGTGATCCTAACTGACTTAAGACAGGGAATTTTTACTAGGATTTAATGTCAGGAATTGTGAAAAAGTGAGTTTAAATGTATTTGGCTAAGGTGTATGTAAACTTCTGACTTCAACTGTAAGTGTGGACTGTGGGGAACTGTGTTTAGATACACACTGCCCGGTATGACTGCAAATCAAATAAAAATACATTCTATGGAGGCTGTGTGTGTGGAGGCTTTGTGTTAGATTTGATGAATTATTAAAGTTCCATTTCCTTTGTCGTTTCACACTAGGAGAGGTAATCTACCGTTGCTCTTCAGAGGGGCACAAATATAGATGTCAACTGTTGTTTTTCTCTTGGTTTCTTTTACCGGGTTTGCACAGTGTTTGGTATAATTGTACTGATCTCCGCTGTGTGGAAAGTCATAATTTTCCCCTGCCTCCTTCCAAAATAAAACCCTTGGATCTTCGTCCAATTAACATTTTCCACTACATGGGACTCACCATATATTTTTGTGCAGCTGAAAAACAGAGGCAATGGAAAAAATAATATGTAGTAAAACTTATGAATCTTTGATGGAAAACTTGGACATTTTAAGGACATCTTTTGGCCAGTTTGAAGGAATTAACTACATAGTCATATATATTTTTAACATCCTCCAACGAACCTGTACTCCAGTCCCGATCCACCACTGGGTCTCTGACCCACAGTTTGGGACCACTAATCTACATCCTACTGAGACAGTCCTGCTCTCAATATTCAAGCGTTGATCATTGACATTGATCTAGCATGCCATTGACTTGGCCTCAGCATGAAAGTATTGATGTCACTCCACAACCATTGTCATTAGTTCACTTCACAAAAGAATAATTCCACGTCCCAGCGGTATAGATTACTCCTCTATTAAGAGTCCTTGTCTAGGACGTAGGGGGTCTGCGAGTCTATGATGACTACATTACAGTGTAGCCTCACAGTCTTCTCCTCTACTTTAAGAATATTGTATTTCCTGCTCATTTAGTCTGTTTATTGATAGTGGCTTCGAACGTATAGTGCATTTAACCACCTGCTGAGCCTCAGGGTTTCACTGTAAACCGTAAACGCGCCAACTGACCGACGAAGCCACATGTATAATAGGCTGGTACTCATTCATTCTCTGTGGGTCTGAAATGAAGCCAAGCCTACAACAGCAAGGTTTATAGAGGTAGGACATTGATGTGTCTGTATGTGTATAGTATTTACATTAAATTATCCATATTGTTGTCTGAATACGTTTGATGTATTTTTCCCAAATGTACAAAAGAGGTCAGTTTTCCCCTTCTCACCTGGACCAGCCTCCACTGCTATTTTAATGTATCGTTAAATTGTCATAAAGTGGTTTATCATTGCTTGGTTTTGTATTTGAGATGGGGCTGCCAGGCATGGTTCTCTAAGCCTGTAGAAGCGAGATTATGCTGTGTAAACCTGATGGACTGATACGCATATCTACAGGGAACTGTGCTACATTCCAGGACGTTTTATGCATTCCTTATTTTGTATGTTCAGCCATATGTGAGGATGATGGGAAATCATTTTGAATAGGTATATTATACAGTATAGGATTGAGCTTTTTATATCAACACAAATGCTATTTTTAGATGATCCACACAATTACCAAACATCAATAGCAAGCAATAAACAGTTATAGGCTTATCGGTAACTCGCACATCACAAGTTTTGCAGTCTAACATGTGCATGCATCTAAGAACAAACGGACAGTTCAATACTCTGCTACTGGCATCTTGGCGAGAAAAATACAAGTTCAATCATAATTGACCTTTTTGTTATTAAAAAAACAAAGCCTTCGTCACAATTCATTGTTTTGACCCAGATGGTCACGGAGTCGTGGAGCGTGTTGTTGTTTAGTCTGATCGTCTGTCAGGTGCAGCAGTGTGAGGCAGTGCGTTTCCCGTCCTATATTAATGCATATGCACATCTAGGGAGAGTTGCTTGCAGCATGGGATTCTAGCTGCACTGTGTGGGTATGTTTGGTCCTGTCGGGGATAGAGGTTGGAAACATGACTGTAGTCAAGCGTACATATATAGTGCAGGTTTGAGTGAGAGAAGCACCTTAGAATGTGGAATGAGATGGAGAGAAAGAGAGAGAGAGAGAGGGACCACTAGCTTCTTGCTGGTATGTTAACCAAGGAGCAGATCCTCTTTTGTGTGGGGTTAATGCTCACTTGTTTGTGTGTGTCAGAGAGAGAGAGAGAGAGAGGGGGAGAGAGAGAGAGAGAGAGAGGCAGAGGGAGGATGGGATGCAGGAAGCGGATTGGCTCAGCTCTGTAGTAGGGTGTGGCTATAGGCTGTGAATGACTGTTCCAACCCATCTCACTGTCAGGATTTGGGGACAGTTATCAAGGAGTAGAAGGGGAGTGCTGAAACAGTGTGAGTGAATGAGAGACAGTAAGCGAGAGAGGGAGGGAGGGAGAGAGGGAGGGAGGGAGGGAGGGAGAGAGAAAGAGAGAGGGAGGGAGGGAGGGAGAGAGAGAGAGAGAGAAAGAGAGAGCTCTAGGCAGGCTGGACGGTTGCTATGACACTGCAGTCTTTTTTTTCCCTCCAAGGAATGTGTCTCTCTTCTTCTTCTTCTTCTGGCCATGACGCTGGCGGATACTTAACTCTCGTGACCCACCTATAGAGAAAGAGGAGAAAACAAACAAAGAGGCGCACAGAAGGGAGGGAGGAAAGAGGAGGAGAGGGAACCTTGCCCTAATACAACGCTCTACTGGCTGGACTGTGGAAATGAAGGAAATGTGTCTACATCAGAGCTGATAGACAGAAAGAGAGGGAGACCGAGGTGAAGGAGAGAGGCAGTGAGACAAGTAGCAGGTAGACCTGCGAAACAGCAGCTGCGGGAAGGGGGAACAGAGGAAAAGCAGAGAGGGGGAGTTAGAGAGGAGGAAAAAGAACGAACCAGGACGAACAGGAAAACCAGACAAGGAAAGTGGTAGCGCGCTCACCTAATGGAAACCAAAGAGTGCTCTCCTCATTTCAGTTACCTATCCTTTTCTCGTGCATCTTTTCCCTCCACTCATCCCCACACATCCACCTCGATGTTGTCTCTTGGTCTGCACATCTCTCTCTTGAACTTTTCTGCATGTGAGGGAAAGTGAAGCCAAGACAATGGGCACTGGTGAACATTCAGAATCAATTCCAACTGGATGGAGTACTAGCGTGCGGTCTTAATGGAGAAGTGGTTCTGGTGTGAAAGAGACTGATTGGCTGAAACACTGTCGTCGTCAACAGTGGCTGTTTTCTCTGCCAGAGCGCACCTGCTCCGGAATTTCTAATGGCACCAGGTGTGACATATCACTCAGCCGACCGACCAGATTAGAGCAGTTCGGGTAGTGCCAAGCGCTCCTGCGATTATGTGCGTCCGACTGATCTGAGATTAGCAGGAATTGGAAAAACGAAAGCTTTTTTTTTTTTCAAGTGATCGACAGCTGTACAGTAGTTGTGGGATTCAGGAAAGGAACATAATAACGAACAGGTGTTGTAGGATTAAGCAACGTAAAGAAATTGAGGTGATGTGTTTTAATCTTAGCTGGTCTATCACTGCCGGGGCACAGTTGGACTACATGCCTGATCGTCCTTTAGTTTCCATGGTGAAAAACACTGTAGGCTGGTTAGCTTAGAAACTATTGGGAACAGTTGCTATTCCACATTACTGGCACCACAACTCTGCACATTTGTCCCCTGAGGACACGTTATTTGGACTTTGTGTCTCTATTCAGGTCTTAAGTGACTTTTATTTGTGTGGGCTCTCAAAGACCTCTTGAAGCTCTTGAAGGAAGGGGTTGAATTAAAACTTCAGCTGCTGCTAGCGTCTCACCTCCAGTTAGTCCATGAGGCGTTCGAGCACGGACGAGACGCCGTACCGGCGCAGTCCCTCACTGGACAGCAAGCCCGAGACGCCGCCCTTCACCTCGGGCTTCCACAGCTACAGTGGCGAGTACGAGTATAAACGTCCGCCCTTTGCGTTCGGCTTCCACACGGCGCCTGGGCCGCAGGCGGCTAAAGGCCGCTACACCACCTCGCAGGGGAAGAAGTATGTGGTGTTTTACCTGGACCTCTCCTTCATCTTCCTCCTAGAGCTGCGGCGCTGCAGGATGGCCGAGGGCTGCATGAGGGGCCTGCGTTACGGCATGGTCTTCTTCAACCTCCTCTTCTGGGTGAGTCCAGCTTTTTGGTATTTGGAGTGTGTGTGTGGTGGGGATGTTTTTCAGTGTGTGTGTGTGTGTGTGTGTCTGTCTGACTGTGTCTGTCTGTCTGTACATGTGTTATATGAGTGATTGTGTGGGTGTGCTTCATTAAGTTTAGTTTTTGTATTTCTATGTGGGTATATTTCTGCCTGTTTGTGTTCAGAATATGCATGCGGAAACCGGTTTGTATCGCGGATATCACTTTATTGAAATAGTCACACTCTAATTCGTTATCACATCTATCTTACTCTTTTGCAAAAGTGGCTGCTGTGAATTCGGTCCGTCAACGACACAATCCTATCTTTTTACAGTTGGGGGCTCTTGACTGTCTGTGTCTGTTTGATCGTGACAGTCTCACGGCGATAACGTCCGTCCCCTCACTCCTTTTTGACGCCTGCACAGCTGTCAAACGTGACCATTATGCTTCAAATTCACCGATGTCTATCTCTTCTTTTGCATTCTCTCTATACTCGCCCTTCATGACCTTCCTTTATCCTTTTCTCCGCATGCTCTGGGAATTTGGGTCTCTACGACGCGCTGATTCTATGGTCCCCTTTGACGAACTGAACGCACCTGTCCTCTTTGGTAATAAAAGGAGGCCTTGTACATTGGAACGCAATCACTGCCAAGGCCCACTCCCTCCTGTGACCTCCAGACCCGTTTCCTATCAGCTGTGGCCTTCCGCCAGAAAGGGGTCAATGTATTTGTGATTAGCAGCTGGCGTGTGTGTGTGTGTCAGTGTGTGTGTGTGGGAGAGTATCACTTACATGTGACAGAGGTCTTGTCATGGGGTATGCTTTTTTTTTTACCTCTTCAGACGACAGCCTTAAGGTACTTATGCTTCTAATAAGATGAAACTCGCAGAGCTCTTCAACTGGAAATGGTTGGCCTTTTTTAAAAGTCTGGAGCTAAATGACAGGGACGTTCTGTGTATCCTCTATATATCCCCCCCAACCCACACCAACACCCAACACACACAGTATCCTGCCTACACCCCATAATGTAACTGCATACTGTCGTCCCCTTCAAGTTTGTCTGACAATGATGACATGCTGGCTAGGTAAACAGTGTCTACAACAAGCGGATGTGCGCCATAGAAAAATAATGTATGGGACACGCACTTCAGAATCCGGGTCTACGTAAACATGAATATATATTACGAAACAGTGTGATAAGTATAAAGTCAATAGTGGTAGTGGAGGAGAACATGTTGCTTGCAATTGCCAGTCTAGCTTTTATACCAATAATATCCTAATTAACCTGTAAACCCACACACAAGAGGAAGAAAAACAGCCTCACACTTGACCACTAACACCCTTTGAGCAATGAGTTGGCGCAACATTCTTCAAGTATACAAGACCAAGAGAGACATCAATAGTATTGTGTTTTGGGCCAGTAACCGAAAGGTTGCTGGTTCGAATCCCCGAGCCGACAAGATGAAAAATCTGTTTATGTGCCAATGAGTATTGCTCTTAATCTTAACTGCTCCTGTTAGTCGCTCTGGATAAGAACGTCTGCTAAATTACATAAATGTAAATGTATTGTGCCATTCCCCGAGCCGACAAGATGAAAAATCTGTTTATGTGCCAATGAGTATTGCTCTTAATCTTAACTGCTCCTGTTAGTCGCTCTGGATAAGAACGTCTGCTAAATTACATAAATGTAAATGTATTGTGCCATCATCAATACGGCTAATTATCCCTTAGCCTGTAATAGAGGCCCATTTATTTTCTGGAATTCACTGAAGAGGATGGACCTCCCCTTCCTCCTCAGAGGAGCCTCCACTGATGCCTATCCATGTGGTAGGCCCACCATTTTGTTAAACAGGCTGTTGCATTGGCCTTTTTTAGTCCAGATTCCTGTGACTAATCAATTTGGCTATTTAAGCTATGATCAATTTGTCAAAAATGGTCGGATACAAACTTGAAACCCCTGATAATGACAATGGGATGAAACTCCTGGACAACAGTTGTGATTGTCGATTCTATACTGCCCATTTTACTTTGACCTGTCCTGCTTTTAGGATATTTTTATTTGATTGCGTGCCATTTAGATCAGGCTATTTGATCGGAGAAGCATGACGTTCAAAGTGTCCGTCTCATTACATTGTCATACATTTTATGTCCAGCCTGAAGGCTACAGAAAAGGCCACATACTCATTCTACCATATCCTATATCTGCTACATGATTTATTATAGATATTATTTTTGACGGAACGTTGGTGGAGAGCCGCAGCGATGCATCTCTCCAACAGTACCCTTGAGAGGAGTGCTGGAAATGGAGAAGCAAAATATGGTGCGCCCCTGCCTTTGACAAAGTGGGCAATGCTTATCACAGGGCAGCATCAGCGCTCACATAAAAAGTCCATTTGCCACTGGTTGAGAGAAATTGTCATTGTTGTTAGGCAAAATTATGTGAGGTTTTATGTGTTGTTGGAGGTGCGTCTTGGTCAGTTTATCTCAGAAAATGCCGCCCTCGTCAATCTGCCGCCGATTGACAGGATAGGCAGTAGGACAGGATAACATAACGCTAAGGACTGGGTAGAGAAGAGTGTCTGAACTGAAGACGTTCAACTTTAGAACCCGATTGGTCCAGCAGGCTGTCAAGTTGCGGGAAGATTAACAGGTCATATACAAAGACCATTACTTCGAAGTTGACACACCAAACCTACCTCCCAACATCGCCCCGGTTGAAAAGTCAACCAAGGAGGAGCTGGTGGCAAAACTTTTCAGCCTAACTTTAGCTAGCCTAATGATGGCAGTGTAATATTGTGGAACGCAATCATTAACATGTCATGCAATCATTGGAAAATTCAAGAAAATGATGTCATGGCTTTAGAAGCTTCTGAAAGGCTAATTGACATCATTTGAGTCAATTGGAGGTGTACCTGTGGATGTATTTCAAGGCATACCTTCAAACTCAGTGCCTCTTTGCTTGACATCATGGGAAAATCAAAAGAAATCAGTCAAGACCTCAGAAAAATTGTAGACGTCCACAGGTCTGGTTCATCCTTGGGAGCAATTTCCAAATGCCTGAAGGTACCACGGTCATCTGTACAAACAATAGTACGCAAGTATAAACACCATAGGACCACGTAGCTGTCATACCGCTCAGGAAGGAGACGCATTCTGTCTCCTAGATATGAACGCACTTTGGTGTGAAAAGTGCAAATCAATCCCAGAACAACAGCAAAGGACCTTGTGAAGATGCTGGAGGAAACAGGTACAAAAGTATCTATAGCCACAGTAAAACGAGTCCTATATCGATATAACCTAAAAGGCCGCTCAGCAAGGAAGAAGCCACTGCTCCAAAACTGCCATAAAAAAGACAGACTACGGGTTGCAACTGCACATGGGGACAAAGATCGTACTTTTTGGAGAAATGTCTTCTGGTCTGATGATTCAAAAATAGAACTGTTTGGCCATAATGACCATCGTTATGTTTGGAGGAAAAATGCTTGCAAGCCGAAGAACACCATCCCAACCGTGATGCACGGGGGTGGCAGCATCATGTTGTGGGGGTGCTTTGCTGCAGGAGGGACTGGTGCACTTCACAAAATAGATGGCATCATGAGGCAGGAAAATGATGAGGATATATTAAAGCAAAATCTCAAGACATCAGTCAGGAAGTTAAAACTTGGTCGCAAATGGGTCTTCCAAATAAACAATGACCCCAAGCATACTTTCAAAGTTGTGGCAAAATGGCTTAAGGACAACAAAGTCAAGGTATTTGAGTGGCCATCACAAAGCCCTGACCTCAATCCTATAGAAAATTTGTGGGCAGAACGGAAAAATTGTGTGCGAGCAAAGGAGGCCTACAAACCTGAATCAGTTACACCAGCTCTGTCAGGAGGAATGGGCCAAAATTCACCCAACCTATTGTGGGAAGCTTGTGGAAGGCTACCCGAAACGTTTGACCCAAGTAAAAAAATGTAAAGAAATGCTACCAAATACTAATTGAGTGTATGTACACTTCTGACCCACTGGGAATGTGATAAAATAAATAAAAGCTGAAATAAATAATTCTCTCTACTATTATTCTGACATTTCACATACTTAAAATAAAGTGGTGATCCTAACTGACCTAAGACAGGGAATTTTTTACTAGGATTAAATGTCAGGAATTGTGAAAAACTGAGTTTAAATGTATTTGGCTAAGGTGTATGTAAACTTCCGACATCAACTGTATTTAGCAGTCTTATGGCTTGGGGGTAGAAGCTGTTCAAGGTCCTGTTGGTTCCAGACTTGGTGCATCAGTACTGCTTGCCGTGCGTGATGCAATCATTTCCATGGTAATGTAGAATGTTCATTCAAATGATGCTAACTGATGTGGCTCATGCAATGGAATGTATTTTCTGTAATCTCAGTTGAGTTGATTAGACAACCCACAGCACAGATTGATGGGTGCACTCCCTGCTTTTACTTACCGCTCTGCTCCTATGGGTACATTTGCAATAGCCGGCAGTCCACCCATTATGCCATCGTTGTCTTGAATGGGATCACCCGTTCTATTCAATGAGGGGATTAGATGAATCTGGCCCGGGCGCGTAGAATCGTGTGGGAAGATCTCAATTGCATACTCCTTGCGTCCTCTCTCGTCTCTTTGTTTGGCAATTCAATGCCGAGACACCAGTCATTGTTTATGTAACATTAAATACACATCATTTTTTATGCATTTTAGTTAATTTTGGAAATTCAGCATTTTGATATAAAAATACAGAAATCTAAATACTCAAACAATGGAACTAGAGACTGTCTGGGGTACTGACAAACAGCAAGGCAAGTGTTTTATAAAGGGCCCGTAAGTGTTTTGTGGTGAACTTCACCTTTAACGCATGGCTGTTTTGTTTATTACAACTGTCAACACTATAAACACACTTTCACAGACAAAAAGCATGCTCATTACCAGCAGATAGAACCTCAAACACACACACGTGCACACATGCTTGCTCTTGCTCGCTCTCTCTCTCATATAAACACACACTGCACCTAATACATTCTTAGGAAACATATTTTCCTCATACACAGACAATAAAAAATAAAAAATCACAGCCAAGGTTATTATAGTTTGGGGTTTTTGTATTTGTTTTTATTTCTATTAGTTTTAAGAGTTTTATTTGAAATTCACTTTCAGTTAGATTTCAGAGCCTCTTTACTAGTTTCTATTTAGTTCAAGTTTTATAAAAACAAATGTATATTTCGATTTTATATGATTTTGTTTCAGTTTTAGTTTTCGTGTTAGGGACAGAAAGTAACCTATGCCTCAACCTCATTTCTTGCTACTGTGGGGAAGTAATACATAAAGTGATGGGTCAGGTCAAGTCATAGGTTATGATAAGTTTAAAGGTTTTACATTTTTTGTAAGTTTACTGACTTGCCTTTCAGAGCCACTTTACTAGTTTCTATTTAGTTTTATAAAAACAAATGTATATTTCGAGTCAGTCAAGTACAAAGTTTTGTTCAGGGGCAGAACGATAGATTTTAACCTTGTCAGCTCCGTGATTCAATCCAAAAAACGTTTGGTTACTGGCCCAACGCTCTAACCACCAGGCTACCTGCTTCCCCAAAGGTAGACTCAGTGAGGTGATGTAATGTACGAAGTAAACAGTGGTACTGGTTCAATTTCCGCAACAACCAGGAGCGTTGAAGCGTGAGGCTAAACTTCTCAGCTGTTTTGGTCCCGTAGCTACCACGTTGTAGCAGAATGAAGCACACCCGTGCACATGTGCAGATACTCTGTGTGACTGTGAAATCAACCCGACTGGGCACAAACTGGTTGAGTCAACGTTGTTTTAACGTAATTTGTCAACGTATTGTGATGTGGAATCTATGCTGTAAAATACATTGGATTTATAAAAAGTAATCAATGTAGTTTTGAGGGTTACATGTATGTTGAATTTGTACCTTTGAAAAAATGTCATATCTTCAATGTAATATCCACTATAAGAAAAAAACTATAGGCAGGGCAGCACCTCCTACTGGAGAGTTGAACTATCCGGTCACCAACCGGTCGATCACGACTGGTCAATCTCCAAGGCATTCCTAGTTGATCACCAAACATTTCTGTAAAACAAACAACGATAAAGTCTTGCATTGCAATTTTTTTATATTTGTTTCGTGCTGTTCGTGGTAGGTGCACTTGATTCAACAGCCCTAGCACCGGGAAGGCAAAGTGTTCCCAATTTGAACCATTTCATGTGTCTGAAAGTAGAACTCTGCCTACCCGGCAGACCCAGAGAGCAAATCAAGTGTACCTATAGGCCTACCGCTGGCCAATCAGATAGCTCATGTCTGCACAGTTTTCTTTAGCCATAGACTGCAAAAAGAAGCCTCAAACGCACAGATTGCGAAACTTTTAAAACCATGACTAGAGAGTAAAAAGTGTCTGTTTTATGTGTAAGTTCATGTTCAAGTTGTTATTCGGCACTGTCAACACTTTGTTCAACACCTTAATAAGCCGTAAAATGCGTGTTCTCCCTACTTCGACACGCTACAACCAGCACTTCAGTGAATGAGTATAGCATAGTGTTAGCACAACTTTATGACCTTTGATCACATGAGTTTTGTTCATGCAGTCGACATGAAGTGCAAGTCGGACAATTTTCTTACCCACGATGCAACACACGATGCACCAACTTGAACGCACCCTAACTCAATGTGACCCACCAGATTCAGAAGCTTGAAAACCCTACTAAACCCATTAGGTTTTTGTCCCCCCCAAAAACTAAAACTGGACATAATTTATGGTGGTTTTCATTTATTTTTAGTTACTTTTGGAGTCAAAGATAATAGTTTCAGTATAGTTTTAGTTTTTCAAACAGGATTGTTAATTATTTTATTTCAGTGTACAAAATAGTTTTTTCATGATTAGTTTTAGTTTACTATTGTAAGAATACTTTAAGATAATACACAACGCAGATGACTAGAGGTCAATAGGGAATTAACAATCAATGGAACTAGTTGTTTTTCAGTTCAACATCTGTTTAGAATCGGTGTAGGAGTTTCAGTCCTGCACTCATAGCTACATCTGGCAAGTTTTCGTTGGTTCGAATGGTCTATACATTGACCCTGAAACAGGATACTTGTTATTTGGCCATTGGCCCAATTTTACTGCATGGAATTCTAATTGGTCAACCACAGCCTAGGGTTGGGGGTTATAAATTGCATAATGTCGTTTTGTTCTGTGGAGAATCACTGAGGACAGGGAAGAATGAACATCTACTTCCCAGCATAACATCTATGATTTGTTCTCTTTGAATAAACCTATATTTCTCCCCCTGATTTGATTTGAGGTCTGTGTTATTGAAGAATAACATCAACTGCTAACACTTGGTGCCATGACCCGGGTGAATTTGTCGTGACCAACAACAAGGAACAACTCATCAACTGTGTGTTGATCCAGGGGAAAGAGAGAGGGCTGAGCGCAACCCACCACAGGAGTTAACTCTTAATCTCCCGATTGATGACATATCATATTCCTGGGTGAGTCTAGACGTATGCATTTTAAAAGAACCAAAGCAGGTTAGAATTAGTGCATGCAATGAGTGATACGTATCTGTGATGTATAGAGGTTTGAATCCTTCTATTAAAGGTTTGAGTCCTTCTATTAACTTTTACTTGGTACTCATCCCGGATCCGGGAGCACCCCCCACAGTAAAAAAGCTGACTAGCATAGCCTAGCATAGCGTCACAAGTAAATACTAGCATCTAAATATCATTAAATCACAAGTCCAAGACACCAGATGAAAGATACACATCTTGTGAATCCAGCCATCATTTCTGATTTTTAAAATGTTTTACAGGGAAGACACAATATGTAAATCTATTAGCTAACCGCGTTAGCAAAAGACACCACTTTTTTTTACTCCACCAGTTTTTTACTCCATCAGTAGCTATCACTAATTCGACTAAATAAAGATATATATAGCCACTAACCAAGAAACAACTTCATAAGATGACAGTCTGATAACATATTTATGGTATAGCATATGTTTTTTTAGAAAAATGTGCATTTTTCAGGTATAAATCATAGTTTACCATTGCAGCCACTATCACAAAACTCACCAAAGCGACTAGAATAACTACAGAGAGCAACGTGTATTACCTAATTACTCATCATAAAACATTTCTTAAAAATACACAGCGTACAGCAATTGAAAGACACAGATCTTGTGAATCCAGACAATATTTCAGATTTTCTAAGTGTTTTACAGCGAAAACACAATATATCGTTATATTAGCATACCACATGAGCTAACATCACCCCAACATTGATTCAAGGTAAAAAGAGCGATAACGTTATCACCACCAAAATATATTAATTTTTTCACTAACCTTCTCAGAATTCTTCAGATGACAGTCCTGTAACATCATATTACACAATGCATATAGAGTTTGTTCGAAAATGTGCATATTTAGCATCACAAATCGTGGTTATGCAATGTAATCTGTCAAAACATGGCATGCATTCTGGCCGGCGCCATCTTGGAAAGGCACCTAAGTTTACGATTATTTATCGATTAGATTGACAAAAAAAATACAGGTTGGACAGCTAATGAAAGATGCATTAGTTATTAATGCAACCGCTGAGTTAGATTTTTAAAATTAACGTTACTAGACATACAGTGTGCGTTACAGCCAGACTAGTGCCGCAACAATGGCCGACAAATGCGTTTACATTTTTCCACATAAATACGGAATAAAATCATAAATAGCTCTTACTTTTGGACGAGCTTCCATCAGTATCTTGGGCAAGGTGTCCTTTGTCCAAAAGAATCGTTGCTTTGTTGTAAAACGTCCTCTTCAACTTCGGAACTAGCAGCTAACAATAGCTACGTGGCACACACATGTCCAAATCCTCAAAGCGCAATACTACGAAAATTCCGAAAATAGCAATATACTCGCATAAACTGATATAGATCGGTTTAAAATAACTTCGTTATGATGTTTCTAACACCTATATCGAATTAAATCACAGACGGATATATCTTAGCCCGATAACGAGAGCTTTTGAGCATGCCATTCTGATGTCCTCTCTTGCGCCTTGACGAGCGTCCAAAAGAACGTACATGTCACTCCATGGCGTTTTATAAACTCTGAGAAATACGTAGAGACTCCATTCCACTTCTCATTGGTTACTAACATCCAGGGGAAGGCGGGTGCAGTTCATTTCGACCCATAGGGCACATACAGAGTTTTAAACTGATCTCAGAACAGAGCCTAGTTTTCAGACCTTCGCATGTCCTGTCACGATTTTCGCTGTAGAAAGAGTTCTGGTTCACCCACAGACATAATTCAAACGGTTTTAGAAACTAGAGATTGTTTTCTATCCAATAGTAATAATAATATGCATATTGTACGAGCAAGAATTGAGTATGAGGCAGTTTAATTTGGAGACGATATTTTCCAAAGTGGAAATAGCACCCCCTGTATTGAGAAAAGGTTTTAAAGGTTAGTCCTTTTCTCTATTGAAGGTTTGAGTGCTTTTGTTAAAGCCCTATCAGTGGAATAAGCCATAATTGATTAAGGGTGTAAAACCTTCTGGTTGCATAGAAGTGAGTTGCTATTTGAGTAGCAATTTTTACATGTGTGGGAAATGTAAGCCTTGTGAGCATTGTACAAGCTTTTGAAGTGAACACAAGTTTTTATGGTTAACCAGGCCCTACAGAAACAATTAGTGTTCTAGACGATAAGAGGTTAGAGTCCTCAAGGGGTTGTATGTATGTATGTATATATATATATATTGGGGTTAAATAAATATATAAGATATATATTATACAACTTTTGAAGTTAATGTAATGCCATTTTTAAGTGAGAAAACCACTCTGGAGAAGGGCGGAACGGCTGATACGGATGTGAATATAAAATAGATTTTGAATTCACTGTCTAGTGATATAAAGAACCATTTCAAAGTAGAGGAGAGTAGGCAAGGGATAATGAATTAATATTCTGTCATTGTTGACAAAGATGGAATATGTCTGATACACAAAAAGCTTGGGGCAAAAATACAGAGAATGTCTAACTCATTGACATTGCAGAGAGATATAGAGAGTTTGAGGGCTCTTGGTGAACAGATAAAAACCTTAAAAGGAGAAATTCAACTATTGCAGGAGGAGAACACAGGTGAAAAAGTAAGACTTGACCCCCACCTGTGGGCTCTCTGTTCCCTCCATCTATCCTCACACTGAATTGTGCAAGGCACATCAGCTTTCAAGCATCTGGTCAGCACTGCCTGGCTTTGAGTCGACAGATTCTGACAGCGGTGACGAACGATGTCTTAGGCCAACCAGAACGCAGGCTGTAAAAGGTACTCAAGACAAAACCTCCAGTGACAGTAGTCACACATAAATCAGCACCTCCAAAACAGTTGGATGAACGGTCAAAGGCTGAAGCATCCACGAGACGTCGGTATGAAGACGTGGGACCATTTGAAGTGATATAAGAAACTCTACAATCTATATCCTTATGATGGGTTACAGGTATTAGCCTTTGTTTTGAACAACCGTGAACACGGCGTACTTGAGGAAAGGTATAGAGCAGAGGTGGTAAGACACATTGGGTTACCCGGCATGGAAGATGAAGATGCACTCAATTCCTCCAAAAATGGGGGCAATCACCCATCAGTTGATGCAATCCATACACGAGGATTTGCGGGGGGGGGGAAATTGTTAACGCAACTACTGACTGGGAGAGACAAAACTACGGCAGCATCATCGACAGGCTGTCACGACTGGACAGGGTCATCAATCAACATAATAATCTGTCAGTAGAGTTGCGCAGGTTCCGAGTGAAACCAACAACATTATTCGTTCAGCAGAAGAGAAAACTGGTGTATGTCACTATTGCGGGATTTCTGGTCACTGGCAACGAGATTGTCGGGTAAAGGAAACGTGTCCTTATGAGGAATGGCCAGGAGAAGCAGAGTCCATCTAAGGGAAAATAGAAACAGGACAACAGCCCCAACGACACAATGCTAATGCAGAAATGTAAGAAGCTCTCTCCGGCTCAGCAGCAGAGTTCGCTGGATGCTGTGGAGGTAAACTAACAGACCCCCTCTTTTACATCTCATCTCAGATGGTGTACATATGAAATCGGATGGAATATATGTGAACATGATGGTTAACAACTTTGCAGTCGATTTTTTTTAGTAGATACAGGTGCTCATATCTTATGCAAAACATGTATGTCCTCAGTACACGGGCTAGAAGATGAGAGCAACAGGAGTGGGGGGGAGACGGATATGAAACAGACCAAACCATTAGCAATTTATATTGGTCCAATAAAGATTGACGCAGGGGTGTGGATAGGCTCCTTTGAACAACCTATTTTAGGCCTTTAAAGTTACAATGCAACTTGACTCTACACTGAACATCTCTGAAGGAAAGGTGACGTGGCAAATTAGACAACTGCGGGGCTCTACAGTTCAGAACCATCCTATTTGGACTACGAAGAAAAACAAGTGTGGAACATTGGATATGGAACCAGTGTGCTTGACAGGTGTTGCCCCACCTTGCACAAAACAATATCCCATTAGCAAGGAAGCTATGGGCGCTACTAAAGTAGTGATTAAATATCTATGGGACATGGGTATAGTTGAAAAGACACATTCTGCCTCTAATAGCCCAGTATGGCCAGTGAAAAAATCAACAATAGGAATGCAAATGAAGCCATCTCCTAGCTCACTCCACTGTTGGCTGACACCTCAACCATTTTTTCCCTCATTATCACCTGCTCACTCTGGGTTCTCTGTCATTGATATGGCTAATGGGTTCTGGTTGGTACCCTTACATCCAGAGGTCCGTCCATGGCTTGCCTTTTCTGTGGATGGTCAACAGTATCAGTGGACTAGGACTCCTATGGGCCTTAATAGTCCTTGCGGAGACATCTCCAAGATCTCCCTCAGATGTCATACAATATACAATATGTTGATGATATATTGTTGGCATCAGAAGATGAGGAAACGCATGTTAAAATCACTGTTAGACCACGTGCATGCCAAAGGCCATAAAGCTAGCCATAAGAAGGCCCAACTCATGCAATCACAGGTTATCTACCTTGGTCAACTGGTGTCACAGGGAAAGAGAGAGATGACACAAAGTCGTACGGCTGCCATACAAACTGCCAAGGAGCTCACTACTATTAAAGAACTTTGCTCCTTCATGGGCTTTTGCAACTGCAACAGATGCTGGGTGGACCCCCTTCGTCGAAATTGCACAACCCCTTAACGACCTGAAAGGAGGCCCTGATTCAAAAGACTCTGTAGCCTTCACGGAAGAACAGAAAAAAGTTTTTGGCAAGTTTAAACTAGCTCTGTCATCAGTGCCGGTTTTGGGCGTTCTGGACTCAGGCCAACCGTTCACCCTCTTTGTGGCTGAAAAAGATGGCTACATGACCTCAGTGCTGACACGAGACAATGGTGATTGTCAGAATCCTGTAGGCTACTATTCGAATAAACTGGATGTGTGTTTGGGATGGGGTCCCTGTCTCAGAGCTATGCAGGCTACTTACGTCACTGTGTCGATGGTGGCATCGCTTGTTCTCGACCAACATCTTACCATCAAGTGTCCACATGCTGTTCATACTCTTTGACAATGAATCGAGCTGCACAGGTCACAGCTGCTCGTTGGAACAAATGGTCAACTGTGTTGGAGGCTCCTAACATCATCATACAACGTGGCACACCATGTAATCCAGCTACTCTGATGCTTCCTCCAGATACCACACTACTTGAACGCGACTGTTGTGAGTTGGTTTAGGATCAGCTCTCTGATGGGTTTACTAATGGGCTCTCTGATAGTCATCTGTTGGAAAACCCTGAGTTTATCTTATACACAGACGGTTCAAGCATTGCGGAGGGGGGTGTGAAGAAGGCAGGCTGGGCAGATACTACAATGGACAATGTGATAGTGACAGGCACGTTACCTGCAGGAACATCAGCACACGTGTGGCGGAATTGGTGGCTTTGACAGAAGCATGCAAACAGGCTGAAGAAAAAACAGCTAATATCTACACAGACTCAACGTATGCTTTCGGCGTTACCCATGATGGTCCAAAAAATATGTGACAGACACATTAGGGTCAAAATGGGAAGGTCCTTATCAAGTTTTGCTCATAACGAGGTCGGCATATTAGGGAAATCTATGTGAAATATCAATTTCTCTTGAAACCCGGACATGTTACTTTCACTTTTTTGTTTCCTTCGTTTACAGATTATGAGAATCTACTGTCTGAAGCTGAAGCAATATCCCTTAACCCAAGGACTGTACTTGAAACGATACAAGATCACTGGTGAAGTGTTCATTGGAGACGTCCTCATCAACCAGTGGAACGGAAGAAGAATTCCTCACTACCGGCAGACTGTCAGAACATAATTTCTAATAGTTATCTATGTGGGACTGATACCAGTGTGGAAGAGCAGGTCACTTTTAAAGGACTATGTGAATGATTACCTTGACAATAGGACGACTGAATATTATTGTCTCGCAGACAAGTGAAAGATGTTTGAAATTATTTTCCTTGTGAGTTTCCTCCTTATACAGGATGCGGGTGGTGTTTCCTTTCTAACACAGAGATGCATCAGCAGGATGAGGGACACTCGGGCGTCAGTACGTTTCTAGCTCTTTCTCTACACTATGCCGCAGACAAACATGGGGTACATGTGCTGTTATTGGTGCCGAATGCTGTACTTACATTCCTGATAATTCTGAGGAAATAACTGACCTAATCCAAAAGATCAGGACCGAGGTCGCTAAATATCATGATTACAATCACAATCCAGATGATTTAGGCTTAGTCGTGTGGTTTTCTTCCACATTTGGCACTTGGGGAAGGTTTTTGGTGAGCATGATACTTCCAATAGTGGGAGTTGTGTTTATTTTACTTATCCTCATCCAGGTTATCAAGTGTGCTATTGCCCGATGTTTGTCTGCTAAAATCCCACGGTTACATCCTAGATCTGAATGAATGAAATATTCTTATTAAATACTTTTTTCTTTACATAGTTGAATGTGCTGACAACAAAATCACACAAAAATGATCAATGTAAATCAAATTTATCAACCCATGGAGGTCTGGATTTGGAGTCACACTCAAAATTAAAGTGGAAAACCACACTACAGGCTGATCCAACTTTGATGTAATGTCCTTAAAACAAGTCAAAATGAGGCTCAGTAGTGTGTTTGGCCTCCACGTGCCTGCATGACCTCCCTACAACGCCTGGGCATGCTCCTGATGAGGTGGCGGATGGTCTCCTGAGGGATCTCCTCCCAGACCTGGACTAAAGCATCCGCCAACTCCTGGACAATCTGTGGTGCAACGTGGCGTTGGTGGATGGAGCGAGACATGATGTCCCAGATGTGCTCAATTGAATTCAGGTCTGGGGAACGGGCGGGCCAGTCCATAGCATCAATGCCTTCCTCTTGCAGGAACTGCTGACACACTCCAGCCACATGAGGTCTAGCATTGTCTTGCATTAGGAGGAACCCAGGGCCAACCGCACCAGCATATGGTCTCACAAGGGGTCTGAGGATCTCATCTCGGTACCTAATGGCAGTCAGGCTACCTCTGGCGAGCACATGGAGGGCTTTGCGGCCCCCCAAAGAAATGCCACCCCACACCATGACTGACCCACCGCCAAACCGGTCATGCTGGAGGATGTTGCAGGCAGCAGAACGTTCTCCACGGCGTCTCCAGACTCTGTCACGTCTGTCACATGTGCTCATGTGCTCAGTGTGAACCTGCTTTCATCTGTGAAGAGCACAGGGCGCCAGTGGCGAATTTGCCAATCTTGGTGTTCTCTGGCAAATGCCAAACGTCCTGCACGGTGTTGGGCTGTAAGCACAACCCCCACCTGTGGACGTCGGGCCCTCTGACCGTTTGAGCAGACACATGCACATTTGTGGCCTGCTGGAGGTCATTTTGCAGGGCTCTGGCAGTGCTCCACCTGCTCCTCCTTGCACAAAGACGGAGGTAGCGGTCCTGCTGCTGGGTTGTTGCCCTCCTACGGCCTCCTCCACGTCTCCTGATGTACTGGCCTGTCTCCTGGTAGCGCCTCCATGCTCTGGACACTACGCTGACAGACACAGCGAACCTTCTTGCCACAGCTCGCATTGATGTGCCATCCTGGATGAGCTGCACTACCTGAGCCACTTGTGTGGGTTGTAGACTCCGTCTCATGCTACCACTAGAGTGAAAGCACCGCCAGCATTCAAAAGTGACCAAAACATCAGGCA
This sequence comes from Salvelinus alpinus, assembly GCF_045679555.1. Lineage (NCBI taxonomy): Eukaryota > Metazoa > Chordata > Actinopteri > Salmoniformes > Salmonidae > Salvelinus > Salvelinus alpinus. The sequence continues at coordinate 7,975,087 of NC_092118.1, read as the reverse complement.
GGAAGCATAGGAACTGAGAAGTGGTCTGTGGTCACCACCTGCAGAACCACTCCTTTATTGGGGATGTCTTGCTAATTGCCTATAATTTCCACCTTTTGTCTATTCCATTTGCACAACAGCATGTGAAATTTATTGTCAATCAGTGTTGCTTCCTAAGTGGACAGTTTGATTTCACAGAAGTGTGATTGACTTGGAGTTACATTGTGTTGTTTAAGTGTTCCCTTTATTTTTTTGAGCAGTGTATATTAAAACACTTTTTTTTTTAAATAAATCGGCCGATTAATCGGTATCGGCTTTTTTTGTCCTCCAATAATCGGTATCGGTATCGGCATTGAAAAATCATAATCGGTCGACCTCTAGTTCCTATCAGAATAAATCTCCATGACTAGTGCAACAAGTTGTAGTTCGTGTCGATGATTTATTGTACACAACGCAAGAAGAGTACTGTTACAAAAGCATGTTGAAAAGGGGATTGGGTCAGGTGTGTGTCAAAGAGGGAGAGACTTTGTGTGTGTATGGCCTTTCTGGCACTAAGACACTCCATTCAAATTGAAATCCAATAAGCATTCACTTACTCCGGGGCTAAATTCAGTTATCCTTATGTTAATTTTCTCCATTACCTTAACTGACTGAAATAAGCTGAATACTTTCTCATTCTGCCCTGGACCATTAGTGTCTTCTGAACTGCAGCGAAGCCAAGGGGTATATCAGTCCTTCCCAGACGAGCTGTAGAAAAGACAGAAAAAAAGCGACGAGCCCCCAAATGTTGCCAAAATGACTTCACAGAATAATTACAATAACAGTGGGCCTCTCAAAATACGCCAGGATGCACGGCGCTAATCATATAGCTTTCGGCAGCCTCAGCGCCCTTGAGCCACAAAGGGCATACACACACGTACAGTAGCAGAAAAGTCCCCAATAAGTCACTTAATTACCGTCACTGTGTAATAAATCTCGTTAGTGCTGACTTGGTGTACTCATACTGCGGGGACCCAGGCCTGGCGCCACAAGGGTGCAAACATTTGGAATATTGTGCCCCTTCAGTTTTGTATCCCTTTTCTGTCCCACAATATGCCCCCCTCCGTCATGCCCAACCAATTTGTTGTGTATGCTTCATTCATGCAACTCCCTTGCATGCATCATACGTACGTCATACACATTTTACCGGTTGAAAAAAACAATTGGCTTTCACAGTAGAAGGGCGGGGTCAATTTGACTGTTTAGGTTTACTTTCAAAGTTACTTACTACCAACAACAACAAAAAGTTTCACCGCACAGCTGGATGGAATTTAGCTGACGTTAACAGATAGTTAGGTAGCTGATAGCATGATGGATATTGGAAAGCACAACGGCAGCATTGGATCAAAGCGGCGGGGAGGGGGAGAAGCCTGCCACAGAGGCCAAGGCCGTCGAGCCCAGCAGCAAAAGCACCTGCACAACCGTCTTGCAGCCTGGTGACATAGGAGATAACCAACCCGAGGGGGCTGCAGCCTCCAAGATACCCAACCCGCCTAGGCCCTGTGTGCCTTGCACTCAAAGAATGAAACCTTTATGGATGTGGAAAAGGTGAAACCACTGCTGGACTTAATCTCTGGAGATTTTGTGGAAATTGAGTTTACTGTCGCACGCCCGTTTCTACAGACTGAAATAGCCCGATCTGGAGACGAAAATTGGGCTAACATTATGCAGAGCATTTTGGATAGATACTCCGGGCCTCTAACAGCTATGTTTACTGTGAGGATGGCATTGAAGCTGGGATTAACATTTGGAGCATCCACAGCAATTTGCGAGAACTCTTTTTCAACGCTGAAAAATCTATTCAGTGAGCACAGACGGAGCATGTTGCACAGGAGGAAAGCGCATGCTGATTCAACTGGCATTTGAGAGGGAACTAACAAGTAAATTCCGCGGGGAGTGGAACGAGAGACTTCTGAGGAGGTTGAACACAGCATCAAGGAGGCTGCAAATATTTTGAATCTGAGTAGGAACAGGCAGCCTGGCTGGCCTTGTATTATTTTGTCATTTGCTAGCTTCTGGAAAAGTGTGGCAAATGTCAGAAACAGGCGTAGACGTGCTTTTCTTTATTGGCAGGTCTACTGCTTGATTACTGTGATGTGATAGGATTGGAAATGTTTGGTTTATAGTATAATCGGGTTGTTTTTATATAGTAGAAGAGGTGCTCTGCATTACATTGATGAGGGTAGGCAGACCTTGACCAATGGTTGAGTAACAATGTAGCTACAGTGTTGCTATAAACAACTCGTTGCTATGGAATACACGTTTCTCTTATCATACGCAGCATAGTACGGCACTCTTAGTGGGAAGACAGCTTGGTAGCTGTGTCCAAGCTCCATTGTACTGATAAATCGTGGTAGTGCATTGTACATTATTGTTTGCTTTCAGCGATTGGAAATACATTGTATTGGCATGTGGAAGTGTTATTGCGGTAACTAGCAACTGTTTTGCGTTGCATTGATGGGATATTGTGCATGTAGCGTTGTCATAACGTGCAATCTCTCGAGACGGGTTATGCATTTTTTGTACGTTTGTAAAGCGGCGCAGTATCCTGTATTCTTGTGACAAGACAGCCGTGCGTGGCTGCAAATACATTGTGTGTAATTGTACTCTCGATTATTATCCATCCTGTGTTATCAGCAAGCGAAAATAGTTGTGCCCCTTTAGTTATTTATGATGCCCCCTTGCTGAGTTAATCCTGCTGCCGGGCCTGGTGAGACCCACACGGAGAGAAAGACAGAAAGAGAAATGGAGTAGGGAAAACGAAAAAGAGAGGGATTGAAGTTCCTAGTACTCAAAAGTTGTTTTTTTGCCTGTGTTATGTAGGTCAGAACCCAGCAGTCTACAGGATCTATAGGCTCCCAATTCCTGGAGTCCTGATAGTTCTTACCTCCTCTCTGTCTTAATTGATTTAGTCAGATCAATGAGAACTTCCCTGCCTTGTGAGCTGAGTTTCCTTTGGCCTCCTCCAGACCATCGATCATATTCAGTAGGAACATACAGTACCTTGCATTGTCGCTCAGGCGTATAGATCGCAGTTTGTTGCTTTGGTGGAGGTTGGTATGTTTGATGTATGCATCTGCATCTGTATGTGTCTTAAACCAATCTCACGAGAAGTAAGACGAGACATCTCTTGGGTTGCATTTGTAGAGTGGAAATGTAAAAAATGTGTAGAGATGATTGTTGCCCCCCCACCCCATTGAGTGCATGTTGCAGCTGTGGCTGATTTTACATTTTCATGTATCACTTATGCTATTGGCATACCTGGTCTTCCTGTCCCTAGTCTACTTATAAATCTACTTATAAAGATGCACACTCACATGGTATACCAGGTGTGGTTCGCTAGCGCATGAGAACTGTAAATAACAGGGTATTTGCACATTCTACATGACCTTAAATGCTAGTTTGCTTTTAAAGCAGGCAATAATGTCTTTGACTCGTGCTGCCGCATCACAATACAGTTGATAGTATGGTCTTGGATACTGGACTACCACTCGACCACTCTGGCAGGTACCAGAATCTGTTTTTTGCACAGATCAGAGTACCAAATGTTACTACACAGAAAAAAAATGGCGCAACATGCAACAATTTCTACGATTTTACTGAATTACAGTTCATATAAGGAAATCAGTCAATTTAAAATAAATTATTCCCTAATCTATGGATTTCACATGACTGGGAATACAGATATGCATGTCTTGGTCACAGATACCTTTATCTCCTTCACATAGAGTTGATCAGGCTGTTGATTGTGAGCTGTGGAATGTTGTCCCACTCCTCTTCAATTGCTGTGCGAAGTTGCTGGATATCAAATCATATGTTATTGGTCACATACACATGGTTGGCAGATGTTATTGCGAGTGTAGCGAAATGCTTGTTATTGGCGGGAACTGGAACACGCTGTGGTACAATGTCGATCCAGAGCATCCCAAACATGCTCAATGGGCATGTCTAGTGAGTATGCAGGCCATGAAATAACTGGGACATTTTCAGCTTCCAGGAATTGTGTAAAGATCCTTGCGACACGGTGCAGTACATTATCATGGTGAAACATGAGGTGATGGCAGTGGATAAAGGGCACGACAACGGGCCTCAGGATCTGGTCACGGTATCTCTGTGCATTAAAATTGCCATTGATAAAATGCAATTGTGTTCGTTGTCCATAGCTTATGCCTGCTCATACCATAACCCCACCGCCACCATAGGGCACTCCGTTCACAACGTTGACAGAAGCAAACCGCTTGCCCACACAACACCATACACGCTGTCTGCCATCTGCCCGGTACAGTTGAAACCGGGATTCATCCATGAAGAGTACACTTCTTCAGCGTGCCAGTGGCCATCGAAGGTGAGCATTTGGCCACTGTAGTCGGTTTACGACGCCAAACTGCAGTCAGGTCAAGACCCTGGTGAGGACGACGAGCACGCAGATGAGCTTCCCTGAGACAGTTTCTGATAGTTTTTGCAGAAATTCTTCGGTTGTGCAAACCCACAGTTTCATCAGCTGTCCGGGTGGCTGGTCCTATAGACGATCCCGCAGGTGAAGAAGCCGGATGTAGAGGTCCTTGGCTGGCGTGGTTACATGTGGTCTGCGGTTGTGAGGCTGGTTGGACGTACTGCCAAATTTTCAAAAATGGCTTTGGAGACGGCTTATGGTAGAGAAATTAACATTACATTCTCTGGCAACAGCTCTGGTTGACATTCCTGCAGTCAGCATGCCAATTTTATGCTCCCTCAACTTGAGACATCTGAGGTATTGTGTTGTGACAAAACTTCACATTTCCGAAAGGCCTTTTATTATTCCCAGCACAAGGTGCACCTGTGTAACAATCACGCTGTTTAATCAGCTTCTTGATATACCACACCTGTCACCTGGATGGATTATCTTGGCAAAGGAGAAATGCTGACTAACGGGGATGTTAAAACATTTGTGTACAACATTTAAGAGAAATAAGCTTTTTGTGCATATTGACAATTTCTGGGAAATTTTATTTCAGCTCATGTAAAGTGTTGGTTCCATGTTTCATGTTAAGTTTATATTTTTGTTCAGTATAGATCTGAATCAGATGGGATATGGATATGCCGTACGGTACAACTCGCTGACAAAAACTAGTCCTTAGGATTGATTGCCTTAGTTTGTCAGGCAACATTATGTCAAACCTCATGTTTTCTCCTGTTGACTTAGAACAGTGTGGTCCTGGTCTTGGACCTGGGTCCCAAAAGGATGCCCATTTTTGTTTCCCCCCCTAGCATTACACACCTGATCCCACTCATCAAACCATTGAAGGGGACTGATTGTACTGCACCGTACGAATTTCTGGATGTACAAACGAACAAGACACGGAGTAAAAATGATGTCAATTTGAAGAGAAATTAGACAGCTGCTCCAGCACACTCGTTCATCTTTGGACGCGTAAAGGCAGACTCGTTTTATATTGACATTTCTCACCCCTTGTCGCTTTCCATTACTGCTGGTCGAGAAATTGTCTCACATTCTTACTTTTTTTTCTTTTTAGATCAATTGTTTTATTATATGTTCAAGCAATAGGCAGAGTAAACATAATTGGACACATATCAATTGGCTTGTCAGCGAACGTCCAACACATTATCACATCATAATCCATAATGCGGTATATTCATAGTACATGCACAGGTTTATCATGCACAGACCTACTACTCTTGGTGAGCAAGGGGGTTTACGCCACCCAAAATCTGTCCACGTTAAGCAGATCATTCATTATTAAGCAAGTGAGGAGTTTTTGTATGGGGGGCAATGAGAGTGTGTCGAGTTTAGTCATGATAAAAATGAATTGCTATTTTGATACATGAGGCTTATTTGATCTAATAGAACTGTATTCATTCTTAAGTTGTTACGGGTGTACTGATATACACTGAGTATACCAAACATTAGGAACACCTATCTAATATTGAGTTGCACCCCCTTTTCCCTCAGAACAACCTCAATTTGTCGGGGCATGGACTCTACAAGGTGTCGAAGCGTTCCACAGGGATGCTGGCCCGTGTTGACTCCAATGCTTCCCACAGTTGGGTCAAGTTGGCTGGATGTCCTTTGGGTGGTGGACCATTCTTGATACACATCGGAAACTGTTGAGTGTGAAAAACCCAGCAGCGTTGCAGTTCTTGACACAAACCAGTGCACCTGGCACCTACTACCACACATCGTTTAAAGGCACTTAAATATTTTGTCTTTTCCATTAAACCTCTGAATGGAACACACACAATCCATGTCTCAATTGTCTCAAGGCTTAGAAATCTTTCTTTAACCTGTCTCCTCCGCTTTATATATACTGATTGAAGTGGATTGAACAAGTGACATCAATAAGGGATCATAGCTTTCACCTGGTCAGTCTATGTCATGGAAAGAGCAGGTGTTCTTAATGTTTTGTATACTCAGTATAAGTGTGATGCATGTGACATCCCGGCAACTTTGTGCAAAAACATTTTATATCGGAGTTGTCGCTGTTGAAATTCGTGACGGTCTACACTCTTAGGAATAAAAGGTGTTATCTATAACCTAAGAGTGTATGCGTATGCTTGAGGCTAGCATCTCATTCTCCATTGAATACAGGCGTTTGACATCAACACCCCTCATTGAATATTCAAAAAGGTATTCAAATAATGAGATGTATCCACTAATCCAAAGAGAGGAGTAGGTGGGAGATTGACAGCCCGCCGATCTGCTCTGTCGACATTGTTAGGGAGGAGACACAAGTGTCTCTTCACACCGGGCTCCCGAGTTGCGCAGCGGTCTAAGGCACTGTATCTCAGTACTAGAGGCATCACTACAGACACTCTGGTTCGAATCCAGGCTTTATCACAACCGGCCATGATTGGTAGTCATCCAGGTTTGGCCGGTGTAGGCCGTCATTGTAAATAAGAATTTGTTCTTAACTGACTTGCCTAGTTAAAAAAGGTTAAATTAAATAAACAATGAGACATGTTAGGGGTCTGTGGTCTTGGATTACACAAGGTAAAGCTACAGATATACCACTGCTACTGGGAGCCAGTGGGAAAGGTACTGGTCCCCTTATTAATCCTACAACAAAATGACTTCACTAGGGTTTACAGATAGAGGGGGTATAGTACACACTACACTAAACAAGAGCAAGAGCGACTGTGAGAGTAGAAAGAGAGAGCTGTTCCAAACGAACAAGCCACGGACTAAAAGTAATGTCAATGTGAAGATAAATGGATTCTCTTTGATAAATGGGGTGGCTGTTCCAACACACTCGTTCATCTCTGGACGTGTAAAGGCAGACACGTTTTATATTGACATTTCTCATCGGTTGCCATTACCGCTGTAGAGAAATTGAGTATCCCATTTCTTTTTTGGGGGGGGGGGATCAATTGTTTATTATATGTTCAAGCATGAGGCAGAATAAATATAATTGGAAAAATAACAATTGGAATGTCAGCACATGTCCAACACATGATCACATGATTATCAATAATACGGTATATTCATAGTACATGCACAGACCTACCATGCACAGACCTACCACTCTTGGTCAGTCTCCCATTCTAAATACATCTGGACTCTGGAAGTTGTGGTTTAGGGCTTATTCAGTGAGACTGGTTTCAATGTTTCACATAGAAAGGTAAATGGATAGAGTGGATGCAAATCTCCATTCTACACAACAGAGAATCATGGCTGGTCTATACAATACATCTCTATCTGATCATTCAATAACATTCCACTCTGCTGAATACGTACTATGGTTTGATTTGCTAAAGTTAATCACACATTTACAACCTGAGAAAAGTTCTTTGTCACCGGTGGTTTCTGAACAAACCTTCACCGTTGTCAGGAAAATATGTCAACAGCAATTGAATTATTCCAACGACATTCACCTCACGATTACATCCATCCAGCACCTGCCACGGTTGAGCTGTTCTCGTATCGCTCCAGAATCGCAGTGCTTTGGAGTCATAATGGAGTGTATAGGCAAAAAGAGAACAGCTTTCACTTTCTAGTTCACCACTGAAGTGGCCTTTAGGACACATATGCGCCCGTTTACAGCTTCTACTCCTGAAAGTGATTGAACTGGGAGAGAATTTTTTTTTTTATATAATGATTGTCCAGCAAGAACGATTACCCCCCCCCAAAAATAGAATATATTTCTTGAAGGAACTCAGTCCGGCTTTCAACTTACTCTTGAAAGTTGTAATAGTAGAAATTGGGTAGTGCATAATCAGTTTTCCTCTTGTCGCCTTAGAGAGCAATTTTGTTGCCCATAGATTTTGTTGTAATGTTTGAGTCACTCAAATATCACACGAATAAACATTAGACATGGCAAAATGTATGTAATTGCAAGAAAATGAGCTTTACAACTGCAACATTTTCTCTGCACCCCATGACAAAATGTGTAGAACTGCAAAAAAATTCTCTCCACCACCAAGAGGGGTGTGAACAGTTTGTGTCATGAACAGTGCTTGTGCAAATATAAATAGTTGTGGCGTGCAGGGTGGTCCCCAATGCTGGAAGGGGGGCCTGAGTGGAAAAAGTTTGGGCACCCCAAACTTAATGGGTAGTCGTTTGGAATGCACTGTGGTTTGTAGATCAGCTAGTCTGCCAAGTGTCTTGCTCAGGCATACCCTCTCGAACACGTTTGATTACCTTACTGGGTTTAACAGATGTCAACCAGGTGATGACATACGTTGAGCATGAGGCAAAGACTGCTCCTGGTTTGGTTGTAGGATAGAGCATATATTTGAGCAGCTTAGAGTTGTCAGAGCGTGGTGAAGAATCAGGCTTCTAATCAAGCAGGGAGTAGGACCGTCTGCTGAGCTTTGGAACATACTGTACAGTACCAGTCAATAGTTCAAGGGTTTTTCTTTATTTTTACTATTTTCTACATTGTAGAATACTAATGAAGACATCAAAACTATGAAAGAACACATATGGAATCATGTAGTAACCAAAAAAGTGTTGAACAAATCAAAATATACTTTTAGATTCTTCAAAGTAGCCACCCTTTGCCTTGATGACAGCTTTGCACACTCTTGGCATTCTCTTAACCAGCTTCACCTGGAATGCTTTTCCAACAGTCCTGAAAGAGTTCCGACATATGCTGAGCACTTGTTGCCTGCTTTTCCTTCACTCTGCGGTCCAACTCATCCCAAACCATCTCAATTGAGTTGAGTTCGGTTGATTGTGGAGGCCAGGTTATCTGATGCAGCACTCCATCACTCTCCTTCTTGGTCAAATAGCCCTTACACAGCCTGGAGGTGTGTTTTGAGTCATTGTCCTGTTGAAAAACAAATGATGGTCCCACTAAGCGCAAACCAGATAGGATGGCGTATCGCTGGAGAATGCTGTGGTAGCCATGCTGGTTAAGTGTGCCTTGAATTCTAAATAGATCACTGACAGTGTCACCAGCAAAGCACCATCACACCTCCTCCTCCATGCTTCACGGTGGGAACCACACATGCGGAGATCATCCGCTCACCTACTCTGCGTCTCATAAAGACACAGCAGTTGGAACCAAAAATCGCAAATTTGGACTCATCAGTCCAAAGAACAGATTTCCACCAGTCTAATGTGTTTCTTGGCCCAAGCAAGTCTCTTCTTATTATTGGTGTCCTTTAGTAGTGGTTTATTTGCAGCAATTCGACCATGAAGGCCTGATTCACGCAGTGTCCTCTGAGCAGATGATGTGGAGATGTCTGTTACTTGAACTCTGTGAAGCATTTATTACTTTCAAAGTTCTTGAAATGTTATGGATTGACTGACCTTCATGTCTTCAAGAAACAATGGACTGTAATTTCTCTTTTCTTATTTGAGCGGTTCTTGCCATAATATGGATTTAGCCCTATTTGGTAAAAGACTATCTTCTGTATACCATCCCTACGTTGTCACAACACAACTGATTAGCTCCAACGCATTAAGAAGGAAAGAAATTCCAAAAAACTCACTTTTAACCATGCACACCTGTTAATTTAAATACACTGCTCAAAAAATAAAGGGAACACTTAAACAACACAATGTAACTCCAAGTCAATCACACTTCTGTGAAATCAAACTGTCCACTTAGGAAGCAACACTGATTGACAATACATTTCACATGCTGTTGTGCAAATGGAATAGACAACAGGTGGAAATTATAGGCAATTAGCAAGACACCCCCAATAAAGGAGTGGTTCTGCAGGTGGTGACCACAGACCACTTCTCAGTTCCTATGCTTCCTGGCTGATGTTTTGGTCACTTTTGAATGCTGGCGGTGCTTTCACTCTAGTGGTAGCATGAGACGGAGTCTACAACCCACACAAGTGGCTCAGGTAGTGCAGCTCATCCAGGATGGCACATCAATGCGAGCTGTGGCAAGAAGGTTTGCTGTGTCTGTCAGCGTAGTGTCCAGAGCATGGAGGCGCTACCAGGAGACAGGCCAGTACATCAGGAGACGTGGAGGAGGCCGTAGGAGGGCAACAACCCAGCAGCAGGACCGCTACCTCCGCCTTTGTGCAATGAGGGGCAGGTGGAGCACTGCCAGAGCCCTGCAAAATGACCTCCAGCAGGCCACAAATGTGCATGTGTCTGCTCAAACGGTCAGAAACAGACTCCATGAGGGTGGTATGAGGGCCCGACGTGCACAGGTGGGGGTTGTGCTTACAGCCCAACACCGTGCAGGACGTTTGGCATTTGCCAGAGAACACCAAGATTGGCAAATTCGCCACTGGCGCCCTGTGCTCTTCACAGATGAAAGCAGGTTCACACGCACATGTGACAGACGTGACAGTCTGGAGACGCCGTGGAGAACGTTCTGCTGCCTGCAACATCCTCCAGCATGACCGGTTTGGCGGTTTGTCAGTCATGGTGTGGGGTGGCATTTCTTTGGGGGGCCGCACAGCCCTCCATGGGTTCGCCAGAGGTAGCCTGACTGCTATTAGGTACCGAGATGAGATCCTCAGACCCCTTGTGAGACCATATGCTGGTGCGGTTGGCCCTGGGTTCCTCCTAATGCAAGACAATGCTAGACCTCATGTGGCTGGAGTTTGTCAGCAGTTCCTGCAAGAGGAAGGCATTGATGCTATGGAATGGCAAGCCCGTTCCACCGACCTGAATCCAATTGAGCACATCTGGGACATCATGTCTCGCTCCATCCACCAACGCCACGTTGCACCACAGACTGTCCAGGAGTTGGCGGATGCTTTAGTCCAGGTCTGGGAGGAGATCCCTCAGGAGACCATCCGCCACCTCATCAGGAGCATGCCCAGGCGTTGTAGGGAGGTCATACAGGCACGTGGAGGCCACACACACTACTGAGCCTCATTTTGACTTGTTTTAAGGACATTACATCAAAGTTGGATCAGCCTGTAGTGTGGTTTTCCATTTTAATTTTGAGTGTGACTCCAAATCCAGACCTCCATGGGTTGATAAATTTGATTTCCATTGATAATTTTTGTGTGATTTTGTTGTCAGCACATTCAACTATGTAAAGAAAAAAGCATTTAATAAGAATATTTCATTCATTCAGATCTAGGATGTGTTATTTTAGTGTTCCCTTTATTTTTTTGAGCAGTGTATATTCCAGGTGACTACCTCATGAAGCTGGTTGAGAGAATGCCAGGAGTGTGCAAAGGTTTCATCAAGGCAAAGGGTGGATACTTAATATAAAATATATTTTGATTTGTTTAACACTTTTTTGGGTACTACATTCCATATGTGTTATTTCATAGTTTTGATGTCTTCCCTATTAATCTACAATGTAGAAAATAATTAAACTCTTGAATGAGTAGGTGTGTCCAGACTGTAGATATTTGTGTATCATGCCTTCCTTTTCCCCTCTTGCTTTATTTTGTCTCTCGCTTTCTCAAAACACACACACACACACACACACACACACACACTAGCAGAAGACATGGACCCTACTCCCCTGCCAGGCTATAAAAATAAAGGGTTTATTAACACAGATAAAAAATCATATTCTTATCGACAAAAGAAATTGAGAGATCGAGAGTGTTTCCGGACAGAAATAAGAGGAGCAGGGAGAGGTGAAAACAGAAAGTGAGAGTGGAGGGAGAGTGGAGGGAGAGAGGCAGCAAGTAGGCATTAAAGTTTTATCCCAAGCAGGGGGGAAATTATAACGAAAGAGCAGGGGATCAGGGATGTAGTCGGGAAGTGGCTCAGCGTGGAGTGGGCTTTCAGCTCTGTGATTCTCCTGCCCTCGAGAGAGACGAAGCCTGGTTTTTGTCCCCAATGCCCTTGTTCAGTAATCGAGCCAGCCTGGTTCTGCGGAGCAGAAGTCCACAGAAAGCTGCCTTGCCTTACTTCCTGGGCAGTAAACACTGAGACGGACAGCCCAGCCCGTGGGAGAAAGGTGGCTCGTATTAGAAAGACAAACACTAAGCACACAGTGGCATAAATGAATTAGGACGACCCTAGCTATATAACGATAATGCATTCGGTTCAGCGGGGAGTCCTAATGGCATCGATATAGAAAGAGCAAATCTGTAAACACTGCGGGACCTGTGAGCGGAATACAGGGCAGGTAGCCTCGGGAAGAAGGGAAAGAAGAGGGAGGAGAGAAGGATGTAGGGATGCATATCGGTGGGTCGAGGGAACAGGTGGAGTAACAGCAGGAGGCGTAGGGGGAGGGAAACATTATGGAAAGGGCCAGGCCTACTGATTCATAAACCACCTTGATGATCATGTAAGGAGCGGAATGAGATTGTTAATTGAAAATGAGCTCCATGCTGTAATAAATGGAATACAGATATGGATACAGATTTCTGTAGGAGTTCGCACCAGCCCATCCTAATAGCCGAAGGGCTGTGTTATTCATAATTAGTTGATGCGTCTATTGATCAGTATATCTATGAAATAATAGACAAGTATTTTGGTCTGATTTATTATTTATTAAAACCCATGATATATTGATACAATTATATATTTTGGGGTTATACACACATAACAGCATGCGGTAAATACTTAACATGACCTTGCTGGCTGCCACATAGGGAAGGTTTCTGTTATGTAATGCTTTCAACTCATTGGGAAGCCTCCCTTTCTCTCGATCTGTCTGTTTCTGCTTACATGGATGGGGCTCTGTCTGGTCTTACAATAATGTGCTTCAATGCTGGAGATAAAGAAACACGTTTTTCAAGGAGACTGGTAGATTTAATCAGGACACATTCTTTTGAGATCCTATAATGATTTCAGGATGCTTTAGTCACATAACTCAAAATGCACCTCCTTTGTGGCTATCACAATGAAACGGTAATAGCCTCTTTTCCAAAATAAGATTTTTGTTGAGGAACATAAAAGAAGAATACAACTGCCCATTTTTCAAGAGTCTCTACCAGAGAGAGATAATTACAGGGTCAGCCACAATGCAGCAGCTTTGGATGTACAGTGGAAGTTGGAAGTTTACATACACCTTAGCAAAATACATTTAAACTCAGTTTTTCACAATTCCTGACATTTAATCCGAGTAAAAATTCCCTGTCTTAGGTCAGTTAGGATCACCACTTTATTTTAAGAATGGGAAATGTCAGAATAATAGTAGAGAGAATGATTTGTTTCAGCTTTTATTTATTTCATCCCAGTGGGTCAGAAGTTTACATACACTCAATTAGTATTTGGTAGCGTTGCCTTTAAATTGTTAAACTTGAGTCAAATGTTTTGGATAGCCTTCCACAAGCTTCCCATAATAAGTTGGGTGAATTTTGGCCCATTCCTCCTGACAGAGCTGGTGTAACTGAGTCAGGTTTGTAGGCCTCCTTGCTCACACACACTTTTTCAGTTCTGCCCACAAATGTTCTATAGGATTGCGGTCAGGGCTTTGTGATGGGCACTCCAATACCTTGACTTTGTTGTCCTTAAGCCATTTTGCCACGACTTTGGAATTATGCTTGGGGTCATTGTCCATTTGGAAGGCTCATTTGCAACCAAGCTTTAACTTCCTGACTGATGTCTTGAGATGTTGCTTCAATATATCCACATAATTTTCAATTCCTCATGATACCATCTATTTTGTGAAGTCCACCAGCCCTCCTGCAGCAAAGCACCCCCGCAACATGATGCTGCCACCCCTGTGCTTCATGGTTGGGATGGTGTTCTTCGGCTTGCAAGTGTCCCCCTTTTTCCTCCAAACATAATGATGGTCAATATGGCCAAATAGTTATATTTTTGTTTCATCAGACCAGAGGAAATTTCTCCAAAAAGAACGATCTTTGTCCCCATGTGCAGTTGCAAACCGTAGTCTGGCTTTTTTTGGCAGTTTTGGAGCAGTGGCTTCTTCCTTGCTGAGCGGCCTTTCAGGTTATGTCGATATAGGACTCATTTTACTGTGGATACAGATACTTTTGTACCTGTTTCCTCCAGTATCTTCACAAGGTCCTTTGCTGTTGTTCTGGGATTGATTTGCACTTTTTGCATCAAAGTACATTCATCTCTAGGAGACAGAACGCGTCTCCTTCTTAAACGGTATGACGGCTGCGTGGTCCCATGGTGTTTATACTTGCGTACTATTGTTTGTACAAATGAACGTGGTACCTTCAGGCGTTTGGAAATTGCTCCCAAGGATGAACCAGGCTTGTGGAGGTCTACAATTTTATTTCTGAGGTCTTGGCTGATTTCTTTTGATTTTCCCATGATGTCAAGCAAAGAGGCACTGAGTTTGAAGGTAGGCCTTGAAATACATCCACAGGTACACCTCCAATTGACTCAAATTATGTCAATTAGCCTATCAGAAGCTTCTAAAGCCATGGCATCAATTTCTGGAATTGCCCAAGCTGTTTTAAAGGCACAGTCAACTTAGTGCATGTAAACTTCTGACCCACTGGAATTGTGATACAGTGATTTATAAGTGAAATAATCTGTCTGTAAACAATTGTTGGAAAAATTACTTGTGTCATGCACAAAGTAGATGCCCTAACCGACTTGCCAAAACTATAGTTTGTTGACAAGAAATTTGTGGAGTGGATGAAAAACAAGTTTTAATGACTCCAATCTAAGTCTATGTAAACTTCCGACTTCAACTGTAGGTGTTAGCCTAAGTCATTTAGGTGTTAAGTGCTCAATGGCAGCACGGCCCTAGATGTAGGCTTTCTAAGATTCTGCTTCTGATATTTGTCGTCTTTTGCTTTTTCCCAATCCCAGTCCGGGCTAGAAAGACACCCATGTATTGGTTGGAATCACAGAGTCAGCAACAGTGCAGTGCCACATAAGAAATGTAGGTGTTAAGTGCCTTGCCTAAGGGCAACAGATGTACTGTACTGTACATGGTAACAGCAACCATCAGCTTGCCACTTCATGTCTCATTCCCACTGTTGCCAGGCCTGAGATTCAACTGGCAACCCTCCGACTCTGGTTCATATGTCTAACCTCTAGCCTAGGCCTTATTTTTGTGTGTTTTAAAATAGAGAATAAATACAGGATTATTCAATCTTGAAAGGCCACACCGTCTACCAATGTAGAGTACTCACTAGTGGCTTCCTTTTCTCCCTTCAAAATATTTGCTAGCAATGACATGGTTAATGTTGTTTGGTGAGCGAGTCGCTGTCATACACTAGCAGAGATGATACTGCCAAGTATATTCCCTCAGCCTTGACTGCCAGTCAATGATGTATACTCAAAGCATGCGCGGACCAACTGTCAAGTGTCTTCACTGACATTTTCAACCTCTCCCTGACCGAGTCTGTAATACCTACATGTTTCAAGCAGACCACCATAGTCCCCGTGCCCAAGGAAGTGAAGGTAACCTGCCTAAATGATTACCGCCCCCTGGCACTCACGTCAGGTAGCCATGAAGTGCTTTGAATGGCTTGTCATGGCTCACATCAACAGCATCCACCCGGACACCCTAGACCCACTCCAATTCGCGTACCGCCACAACAGATCCACAGATGACACAATCTCAATCGCACTCCACACTGCCCTTTCTCACCTGGACAAAAGGAACACCTATGTGAGAATGCTGTTCATTGACTACAGCTCAGCGTTCAACACCATAGTGCCCACGAAGCTCATCACTAAGCTAAGGACTCTGGGACTCAACACCTCCCACTGCAACTGGCAACTGCTCGGCATCTGACCGTCAGCCGCTACAGAGGGTAATGCGAACAGCCCAGTACATCACGGGGGCCAAGCTTCCTGCCATCCAGGACCTATATAATAGGTGGTGTCAGAGGAAAGCCCATAAAATAGTCAGAGACTCCAGTCACCCAAGTTATAGACTGTTCTCTCTGCTACTGCACGGCAAGCCATACCGGAGTGCCAAGTCTAGGACCAAAAGGCTCCTCAACAGCTTCTACCCCCAAGCCATAAGACTGCTGAACAATTAATAAAATCACCACCGGACAATTTACATTGACCCCCCCCCTCCCTTTTGTACACTGCTGCTACTCGCTGTTTGTTTGTTACCTATGCATAATCACTTCGCCCCCACCTACATGTACAGATTACCTCAACTAGCCTGTACCCCTGCACACTGACTCACTACCGGTGGCCCCTGTATATAGCCTCGTTATTGTTATTCTTATTGTGTTACTTTTTATCATTGCTTTTTATTTTAGTCTACATGGTAAATATTTTCTTCTTCTTGAACTGCACTGTTTGATTTGATTTGAAATGAACTGGGCTCCCCCGCGGCTAGCTAGCTAGTTGATGCAGCAGCTGGTGATAGGACTGTTAATTATGTATGGCTTTTCTAAATGCTTAGCAAAGTAAGCAGGCCATGGCATGGCAAGTGATTGTAAGTCAGACTCCAGCAGCGCACGTCCCCTATCCAGTCTCTACTCATCTACTCACAATGATGTGTCATTGTGACATCCTTAAGCTGTGACCGTGACAATGTTGATTGTTCCGTTGCTGTTTAGATCAGCTCAGAAATGATGCTAGCTAAGCCAACCAACTGCCATTCCGCTTTTAATAATGACTCGTTTTTAGCTATATCATCAAATGTTATATTTTAAATGAATACACTACTATTAAGACATTTGGAGAAATTCGGTCATTACAGTTAAGCTGCAGTGTCTTACTCAGTTCCGCCAAGAGCCACATACCGCGTGTGTGTATGGTCACTGACAGAGAGGAATGGAGTGTGTTTGATCAAGTCACATCTTCCGATGCGCTAGTTTTGTACCTTAGCAGATACAAAGTTGTTTGACAAAGTGGAATACAACCCGCCCCCCCCCCCCCCCCCCCCCGTGCCATTTTGCTCCCACCTCATTCCGTTTGCTGCTGAACCCTGTTGAACCCTGTTGAAATGTTCACTAACTAACCTCCCACTAGCCTGAAACCCCTTCTATAGTAATCCTCAAATGTACTCTTCCCATGCCACTCTCTTCAGAGCGGCATTGGCTGGTTAAGCTGCCCCTGATACTTTATAAGCTATTCACCCTGGGCAGATTTGACATTTGGGAAAAAAATGTGTGAACGTGGGATGATTAAGGCTGCAGTGGGAAAGATGGACTACCATAGGGTGGAAGAGAGAAAGGGAGGGAGGGAGAGGGAGCGAGGGAAAGAGAGAGCGGGGAACAGGAGGAGGAAGGAAGGACAAGGGAATTATTAACGCACACACACACACACACACACACACTCCCGAGATTGAACAAGGGAATATTAGCTGTCTGCACGCACAGAAAGAGACACACACACCGTGTGTCGTGGTGGGG
The DNA here is from genome assembly GCF_045679555.1 of Salvelinus alpinus. Taxonomy (NCBI): domain Eukaryota; kingdom Metazoa; phylum Chordata; class Actinopteri; order Salmoniformes; family Salmonidae; genus Salvelinus; species Salvelinus alpinus. The sequence continues at coordinate 7,957,435 of NC_092118.1, read as the reverse complement.
GTGGGGGTGTTTGATTGCTAGCTTATGAGTTGGAACACATTTTGATATATGATTTTGTTAGGCGCAGAGATTTAGTGCCTCCATGGTAGGGGCCCTTTGGGGAGTGCATCCATTAACTGTAAATGTAGGGAAATTGACCCATTTCGGGATAGTCACCGGCCTAATGAAACTCCAATGTGTGCTCTTCAGATTCGCTGAGTCCATTTGTCCTCCTATCTTAACTCGCTCTCTAGCTTCCTCTATTTGATCCTATTTTTCTTCCCCTGTTCCTTCTGTGTTGCACCTGCTCTCTCTTAGTCTTCTTCCTTCCTCCTTCCCTTTTCCTCCCACAGATTTGTTATGCTGCTACAGCCAGGCTATTGTGTAGTTCTCGTGGGTCACCGTTTGCTTCTATGTCTCTTTGCTCTCTCTCTCGCTCTCTTCCCTCCTCCCTCCATTATTAATGTGTTATGCAACTGCCATTCTGCAGTGCACTTTTCATTGGCAGTGGCGTGTATTCATCGATGCCAAGGGAAGCCAGGCTCCCCCAAAACATTTACCAAGAAAAAAAAACATACAATTTTTTGATTTGGTCTCTCTGTGTTTCATAATTTCCCTTTGAGTTTGGGTCCTTGCGCACCCCAAAAAAAGTGTCAAGGGAAACCAGTTTGGATTTGGCTTCACACCAATTACATCACATCAAAAGCAAAAAGTCATTGACAGAAGAAAATGGGAATTGTTGCATCTCGTTGTGTTGTTGTCCTCCAGTGGCTAGCTAGCTAACTAAAAATTGTCCATGTCCTAAATTAGCCATGGATGGAGATAGGGATTTGGACTTGTGGTTTTACTTAATTTTCCATCCTAGCCAATGGTTATAATGGGGATTCTGATCCAACCATTAATTCATACATTGCTGTGCCCCCGGCCTGTGAGGATGGAAGTTCAATATGTAGCTAGATGAAGGCTACCATGGACAACCACATAATATTTAGCTTACGTTGATTGGACTAAATAGTTTTTGGTATCTTTTAGTTGTCACTGTATTAGACTAAGCATAGGTGATTTGATGATGTTGAAATGGTGCTGGAATAGTGGAGGCAGCTCCTGTTTTCTTTGTGACTTGCGGTAACTCTCTGTGGTTCTAAATCAATAGTTGTTTTGTAGTCCAAAAATGTTGGAAACATTAACTTGCTTGACCATGCTGTAGGTCACGTTACTGTTTGTTACATGCAATATGCTTTGTGGACTTCACCGGACAGATGTTGCTCTCCGGTTTTGGGATGAAACAAAGGTGTGGTTGAATTTATTCAGCCAATGTGTCTTCTTATAATCTCGGCCTTAGGTCTATATACAGTGGTGAAAGTAGAATACATTTCTTCCCGGTGCGATTACATATAGTGTAGAACCCCTATTAATTCAATAGGATCTCTGTGGGCCTAGTCATAAAGATTTGTCATTAAACTTTTAAAATATATATTGTGTCACAAACACAAACTGTCATGATATTTTCATCTGATTGTCAAACAATCACTTCCAAGGGATCCTTTACTAGGCTGCCCATGCACGTTCATCCACTCGCAAAATACTTCCAGTCTCCAAACACTGGTCGATGGAAAGAGACATCTGTTACACAAAAGACCCAAAAGTGTAGTCATTAGGCCAGAATTTATCTGTCCACTGCTGTCTGCGCGCATCTCGGGTGTCAGCCACTCATCTCTGCCTTTTTCTGTGTTTTCCAAGAACCACATCACATTTTAGAGCGTGGGCTATACCACCCAGTCCATTCGCTCATTTTTCATGCCTCTGACATGCGGTAATGATAAAAAGTGGTGTAATAGCCTACAGTTTAATTTACATTATGTTTTAGTTATTGTGATAGGCTCATGTTTTCTTTTGCCGGGATGAGGTATTGGACCGCTTTACCTTCACCCCTGCCTACATCACGATGGCAAGGCATATGAACTAACAGGTAATAGCGCAAACAATGCAATTATTGTAGTAGGTATTTTTTTCCTTCCTGGCTTTCCCAATGATTTTCCCATGCACCGCTACTGCTCATTGGTCATTGTTACCAAATATTTTTTATAACTAACAGCCTGATGTGTCCAATGGGAGCAAATGAATCATATTGGCAGAGCAAAGCTTGAGGTAGAAAGAGCGCGTTGGTATTTGCATGTTTCCATTAGGGAACGCCTACTCTGTGGAATTGCGCATGTGCTGTAACTACATTTACCCTTGCACTCCTTCTAAACAATGCAATTCTTTGAAACTTTTGCAAAGGGTAAAGTCTACAAAACTTCACCCACTCTGTTTGTAACAGATTCTCGTTTTGTAAACAGAAAACTGTATTGATTTCAAAATGTTTCATCGATGAGAACATTTGCAGAATGTCGGCCAAAATCCATCTCGCTCCATCATCTCCCACTTCCAGCCACTGGGGTTCCTCTCACCACCATATTTGGTAGTGAGTGGAAACGGCAACCAGATGATTCACATTTATACATCAGGGGAAATATCTGACTCATTGTTCTATCTGTGCTGTTACTCCTTTCTTTTCTTTTCTTTTTCCTTTCTTTCCTTCCTTCCTTTCTTTCTTTTCTTTTCTTTTTTCCTTTCTTTCCTTCCTTCCTTTCTTTCTTTCCTTTCCTTTTTTTTTCTTTCTTTCTTTTCTTTCTTTCCTTCCTTTCTTTCTTTTCTTTTTTCCTTTCTTTTCTTTCTTTCTTTCTTTCCTTTCTTTCTTTTATTTTCTTTCCTTCCTTTCCTTTCTTTTCTTCCTTTCTTTCTTTCCTTTCTTTTCTTCTTTTCTTTCTTTTCTTTTCTTCCTTTCTCTCTCTCTTTCTTTCTTTCTCTCATTCTTCCTCTCCCCCCTCTCTATCCCCTCTCTCTTCCCCTGCTGTTTGATCTCATACTCTCATTGTTGGCTCAACCCTGAGAAAATCTCATCCCCCGTCATGTCACTAATGTGTGCCATCCATGATGCCTTTATCTCTCAAGCACACAGAGAGTGCGTCTGAGTCTGGGCTATATGGAACCATTATCGAAGAGGATGAAAGAAATATGGAAAGAAAGAGTGTCACATTTGTGTTAGAAATTGATTGGCAAGTACAGTAAAATAGCTTCTGATGTTACTTTTGTTTCGGGTTTTATTCAATGTTGCTGGGGGTTTTTTGTATGATTTTTCTTTTTCAGTTTGTGTGGTAGACTATTGTAGGCATTCTTACATTCTTGGTGGGAAAAGATAATACAAAACGTCTAAAAACCTTGACATTGCAGGCTACTGTAAAGTGAACCGTGACGCAATACATGTACATCAACGGTTTCCCAGGCATTCATCATACATACCTAAGCACCAGCCAAACATGAAATAACAAGTTGTCGAAATGGACTAGTCTAGCATGCCTATGAAAAATTTGACACAGCACCGTTGGTTACTTGCGGTTGTTGTGTATATGTAGCGCGCATGTACAGTATACTCAACAAAACTATGAACGCAACATGTAAAGTGTTGGTCCCATGTTTCATGAGCTGAAATAAAAGACACGGCAAATATTCCATACGCAGAAAAAGCTTATTTCTCTCAAATTTTGTGCACAAATTTCTTTACTTCCCTGTTATTGAGTATTTCTCCTTTGCCAAGATAATCCATCCACCTGACAGGTTTGGCATATCAAGAAGCTGATTAAACAGCATGATCATTACACGGGTACACCTTGTGCTGGGGACAATAAAAGGCCACTCTAAAATGTGGAGTTTTGTCACACAACACAATGCCACAGATGTCTCAAGTTTTGAGGGAGTGTGCAATTGGCATGTGTCACCATTCCAATTTGCATGCCGCTCCAACAGATCCGCATATGATGCAATCTCTATTGCACTCAACACTGCCCTTTCCCACCTGGACAAAAGGAACACATGTGAGAATGCTATTCATTGACTACAGCTCAGTGTTCAACACCATAGTGCCCTCAAAGCTCATCAGTAAGCTAAGGACTCTGGGACTAAACACCTCCCTCTGCAACTGGATCCTTGACTTTCTGACGGGCCACCCCCAGGTGGTAAGAGTAGGTAACAACACATCTGCCACGCTGATCCTCAACACGGGGGCCCCTCCTGTACTCCCTGTTCACTCATGACTGCATGTCCAGGCACGACTCCAACACCATCAAGTTTGCCAATGACACAACAGTGGGAGGCCTGATCACCGACAACGATGAGAGCCTATAGGGAGGAGGTCAGAGACCTGGCCATGTGGTGCCAGGACAACAACGTCTCCCTCAAGGTGATCAAGACAAAGGAGATGATTGTGGACTACAGGAAAAGGAGGACCGAGCACGCCTCTATTCTCATTGACAGGGCTGTAGTGGAGCAGGTTGAGAGCTTCAAGTTCCTTGGTGTCCACATCACCAACAAACTATCATGATCTAAACACACTAAGACAGTCGTGAAGAGGGCACGACAAAACCTATTCCCCCTCAGGAGACTGAAAAGATTGGGTCCTCAGATCCTCAAAAGGTTCTACAGCTGCACCATCGAGAGCATCTTGACTGGTTGCATCACTGCCTGATATGGCAATTGCTCGGCCTCCGATCGCAAGGCACTACAGAGGGTATGACTGTCTTACATCACTGGGTCCAAGCTTCCTGCCATCCAGGACCTCTATACCAGGCGGTGTCAGAGGAAGGCCCTAAAAATTGTCAAAGACCCCAGACACCTACATGTACATATCACCTCAATTATCTCGACTAACCGGTGCCTCCGCACATTGCCTCTCTACCAGTACCCCTTGTATATAGCCTCACTATTGTTATTTTACTGCTGCTGTTTAATTATTTGTTACTTTTATTTTCTATTTTTACTTATCTATTTTTTACTTAACACTTATTTTTTTCTTAACTTTTTAAAGCATTGTTGGTTAAGTGCTTGTAAGTAAGCATTTCACTGTAAGGTCTACACCTTTTGTATTCGGCACATGTGACAAATACATTTTGATTTGATTTGACAACAGGAATGTCCACCAGAGCTGTTGCCAGAGAATTTAATGCTCATTTCTCTACCATAAGCCACCTCCAACATCGTTTTAGAGAATTTGGGAGTACGTCCAACCGGCCTCACAACCGCAGACCACATGTAACCACGCAGCCCAGGACCTCCACATCCGGCTTCTTCTGAGACCACCAGTACAGCTGATAAAATTGTGGGTTTGCACAACCAATGATTCTGACAGTTTGTGCAGAAATTCTGTCTCAGGGAAGCTCACCTGCGTGCTCGTCGTCCTCACCAGGGTCTTGACCGGACTGTAGTTTGGCGTCGTGACCAACTTCAGTGGGCAAATGCTGACCTTCGAATGCACAGAGATATCTTGACGAGATCCTGAGGCCCATTGTCGTGCCATTCATCCGCCATCTCATGTTTCAGCATGATAATGCACAGCCCCATGTCGCAAGGATCTGTACACAATTCCTGGAAGCTGAAAATGTCCCAGTTCTTCCATGGCCTGCATGCTCACCAGACATGTGTACGACAGCATGTTCCAGTTCCTGCCATTATCCAGCAACTTCACACAGCCATTGAAGAGGAGTAGAACAACATTCCACAGGCCACAATCAACAGCCTGATCAACTCTATGTGAAGGAGATGTGTCACTCTGCATGAGGCAAATGGCCCTACCTTTTTGTTGTCGTTGGTATCTGTGACCAACAAATGCATAACTATATACCCAGTCATGTGAAATAGATTAGGGTCTAATTAATTAATTTAAATTGACTGATTTCCTCATATGAGCTGTAACTCAGTAAAATCTTTGAAATTGTTGCATTTTGCGTTTATATTCTTGTTCAGTGTACTTCCAATGGTTTTTACGAGCTAGCTTAAACACAACGTTAGCTGAATTAACCTAGCATATTAATGCCAGAGATCCGGGCCTTTGCTGAGTGACATGACTGTGAACAGAGTTGATTGCTGTTAAGGGTCTGACGAACTTGGCAGCTACCACAACAAATCACTGTTCTCTCCAAGCAAAGTCGATATAATGAGCCTAGACTCTGGGGTACCTGTGTGTGAGCCGTGTGTGTGTGAGTGTGTGCTTTTGCCGTGTGTGTGTGAGTGTGTGCTTTTGCCGTGTGTACAGTACATGCTATTGTGTGTGTGTGTGTGTGAGCCGTGTGTGTGAGCCGTGATTGTGCATGTGTGAGCCATGTGTGTTTGTGTATGGTACCTGCTATTGGAACAAGGGAGTAGGAGTAGGAAGTGGAGGAGGAACAAGGGAGGAATCCCCTAGAGATGAGAGCATTATTGATTAGCATTTGCATGCTTCTCTCTTTCCTTCTTTCCCTCCCTCGCTCTCTTTCCTTCTTTCCCTCCCTCGCTCTCTTTCCTTCTTTCCCTCCCTCGCTCTCTTTCCTTCTCTTCCCATCTCTCTCTCCATCTTTCTTCCTCTCAATCTCTCTTTTGTCCTCGCTCCCTCTTTCTAACAGCCACAGTTTATTTATAGGGTTTTGCAGGGGCTGTGTTATTTAATTTGGTGCTGTGCTCCAAAGAGACAATCGTACCCCGCCTTCTGTAAACCATGCTTGCTGGAGCTCTTCCCATCTGCCGAGATCACAGCATCAGTGTGAAGAGAGGAGCTTTCTTCTCGAATAGGCCTACAACCAACCACTGCATCAACACAAGAAGCTGTGGAACTCGGTGGAATTTCACCAGAGGCTTGACACATATTATGCACCACGGCTGTATACTTGTGTTCACAGAACCTGAAATGGTCTAACCACATGTACACCGTAGCGAAGAAGGCACGACACCGATTCTTCAACCTCAGGATGCTGAAGAAATGCGGCCTGTCCCCTAGGGCCCTCAGTGTTCTACAGGAGCACCATCAAGGGCATACTATCAGGCTGCACCGGAGCCTGGTACGGCAACTCCACCGCCGCGGACCGCAAGGCTCTTCACAGGGTGATACGTGCAGCCTAACGCACCATTGGGTATCACAGTGCCTGCCCTACAGGACACCTACATCACCAGGTTTCACAGGACGGCCAAGAAGATCATCAAGGACCCCAGCCACAGCCACCTAAGCCATGACCTGTTCTCCCAGCTTCAATCACTCAGATGCACACAGTACAAGAGCATCATGGCAAAAACTGAAAGACTGGCCAATAGTTTTTCACATCCGGCCATGATTGGGAGTCCCATAGGGCGGCGCGCAATTGGCCCAGCGTCGTCCGGGTTTGGCCGGGGTAGGCCGTCATTGCAAATAAGAATTTGTTCTTCATTGACTTGCCTAGTTAAAGGTAACATTACATTTTTTAAATTCTATCCTCAGACCATCAGGCTGCTGAATAGTCAGCTACCCTCCCCCTTGCTACTCCCCCGATGGACATTCCCCCCACTACCCCCCCATAGACATCCCCTACCATTCCCCCCAATGGACACCCCCCCCCACACACCCTCATTTCTCACTTACCTTACCCACTACTCCCCCTATGGACGTCCCACCCCCCCAACCAACGGACATTACTCTGCCCCCACCCCAATGACATTCATCACTGTTGCAGTTGTTAATGTGCATATTATTACTTTTTTTGTTTCATTTCACTCGATGGTCATGCTGTTGCTCCCCCTATGGTCATTCCACCCCACCCCGTCAACTGTCTTTACTCTGCCTTCACCCCAATGGACATGTACAGTTGGAAGTCGGAAGTTTACATGCGCTTAGGTTGAAACTAGTTTTTCAACCACTCCACAAATTTCTTGTTAACAAACTATAGTTTTGGCAAGTCGGTTAGGACATCTACTTTGTGCATGACACAAGTCATTTTTCCAACAATTGTTTACAGTCAGATTATTTCACTTATAATTCACTGTATCACAATTCCAGTGGGTCAGAAGTTTACATACACTAAGTTGACTGTGCCTTTAAACAGCTTGTAAAATTATAGAAAATGATGTCATGGCTTTAGAAGCGTCTGATAGGCAAATTGACATAATTTGAGTCAATTGGAGGTGTACCTGTGGATGTATTTCAAGGCCTACCTTCAAACTCAGTGCCTCTTTGTTTGACATCATGGGAAAATCAAAAGAAATCAGCCAAGACCTCAGAAAAAAATTGTAGACCTCCACAGGTCTGGTTCATCCTTGGGAGCAATTTCCAAATGCCTGAAGATACCACATTAATCTGTACAAACAATAGTACGCAAGTATAAACACCATGGGACCTCGCAGCCGTCATACCGCTCAGGAAGAAGACGCGTTCTGTCTCCTAGAGATGAACGTACTTTGGTGCGAAAAGTGCTAATCAATCCCAGAACAACAGAAAAAGACCTTGTGAAGATGCTGGAGGAAACGGGTACAAAAGTATCTATATCCACAGTAAAATGAGTCCTATATCGAGATAACCTGAAAGGCTGCTGAGCAAGGAAGAAGCCACTGCTCCAAAACCGCAATAAAAAAGCAAGACTATGGTTTGCAACTGCACATGGGGACTAAGATCATACTTTTTGGAGAAATGTCCTCTGGTCTAATGAAACAAAAATATAACTGTTTGGCCATAATGACCATCGTTATGTTTGGAGGAAAAAGGGGAATGCTAGCAAGCTGAAGAACACCATCCCAACCGTGAAGCACGGGGGTGGCAGCATCATGTTGTGGGGGTGCTTTACTGCAGGAGGGACTGGGGCACTTCACAAAATAGATGGCATCATGAGGCAGGAAAATTATGTGGATATATTGAAGCAACATCTCAAGACATCAGTCAGGAAGTTAAAGCTTGGTAACAAATGGATCTTCCAAATGGACAATGACCCCAAGCATAATTCCAAAGTTGTGGCAAAATGGCTTAAGGACAACAAAGTCAAGGTATTGGAGTGGCCAACACAAAGCCCTGACCTCAATCCTATAGAAAATTTGTGGTCAGAACTGAAAAAGTGTGTGCGAGCAAGGAGTCCTACAAACCTGACTCAGTTACACCAGCTCTGTCAGGGGGAATGGGCCAGAATTCACCCAATTTATTGTGGGAAGCTCGTGGAAGGCTACCTGAAAGGTTTGACCCAAGTTAAACAATTTAAAGGCAATGCTACCAAATATTGATTGAGTGTATCTACACTTCTGACCCACTAGGAATGTGATGAAAAAAATAAAAGCTGAAATAAATCATTCCCTCTACTATTATTCTAACATTTCACATTCTTAAAATAAATTGGTGATCCTAACTGACCTAAGACTAGGATTAAATGTCAGGAATTGTGAAAAACTGAGTTTGAATGTATTTTGCTAAGGTGTATGTGTCACGCCCTGACCCGAGAGATCCTTTTTATGTCTCTATTTTGGTTTGGTCAGGGCGTGAGTTGGGGTGGGCATTCTATGTTTTGTGTTCTATGTTTTCTATTTCTGTGTGTTTGCCCGGGTGTGGTTCTCAATCAGAGGCAGCTGTCTATCGTTGTCTCTGATTGAGAACCATACTTAGGTAGCCTTTTCCCACCTGTGTTTTGTGTCTGCACCAGACAGAACTGTTTCGGTTTCGTTCGTTCTCTTTGTTGTTTTTGTGATTCAGTGTTCAGTTTTATGAATAAATCATGAACACTTACCACGCTGCGCTTTGGTCCACTTCTTCATGCAACGATGACCGTTACAGTATGTAAACTTCCGACTTCAACTGGATTTATTCATCACTGCCACAGTTACTATTATGCATATAGTTCTATTTCTATTGGTTTATGACCATTTTCATTGTTTTATTTCACTAGTCCTGCATGTTGGAGCTGGAAGCCTAAGATTTTCTCTGTCTGCTGCAATCACACCTGCCACTCTGTGACTATTAAACACTCTGAATCAGTTCCAAACCCCCACTTGGTCTCAAGATGCAATGCATCCTTCTTTTCCTGGATTGCGTTCTTGTTAAAGACAAGCGTTTAGATCTAGATTGAATTGGGACCTCAGTCTTGAACGAACCGCCCGACCTGAGTGATAAATTGCATTTTACGTTCGACCAAGGTCTCAAAACGCTTTACATTTGTACGTAAGGTAAACGTCCCCATCCACCGCCAATGTGTAGCACCCACTGGAATATGGTGATAAAGAGGCTAGCTACCAGCTGAGAGCTCTCTATTCAACACGATGGGGAAACATTATAGTACTGGGGATGAGAGCATCTTAATATTCAAGACTCTTTAGCTTTTCAAGACAGTAGTAGGGGGATGTAAGCAAGCTCACTAGCACTACCAGGGGATGTTCAAGAGCTCCACTGGCTCTCAGGCTGTGTATTCATCAGATGATCTCCTATGCGCCTCCATTTTTTTTTGGGGGGGGGGGGTATTATTATTATAAAGTATTATTATTTATGAACCTTAGCTCTACTCTACACGGAGATACTGTATATTACTTTGCAACAGCTGCAGAGCCCATATAGTCATTGTTTTTTGTTTATTGTTTAAAACATTAAAATGCTGAGAGAGCATTACTGGCTTTGCTTTCATCTGGCATAAATTACCACCACACTTTTTCTTTTGTATGACGACACCAAATCACATCCTGAAACACGTGCTCCTTTGGTGCTTTCTTACGTCGCTTGAGAATAGGAGTGTCTAAATTCCAATATCTGAGACCTGGATTTAAATGAGAGATTTACCCACTAGCACAACAAGCCATAAATGCATACTTGAAAGCATTTTCCCCTTTTATCTATTCTAACTCCCACATATACAAACAGATTGTGGGAGATGTCACAGAGCGGAGGGCAACATTTGGCAGATAATACAGCATTACTGTGGGGACTCCTGGATAGAGATCTATAACACAACATCTGGAGGATAGAGATGATGTTATGATTACTGATATGTAAGAAGATACAAATCAGTAGCCTGGTCCCAGATCTGATTGTTCGGTCTTGCCAACTCCTATGGTAATTGTCATATAGGAGTTGGCAAGACCAAACAAACAGATCTAGGAAGAGGCAAAAAAAAACTGTTTAGCACAAGTTTTAGCTATAGACACCAGAAGGCCTCGGGGCGATTCAGCTCCCTCTTCCAACCCACTTAACAAAGAATGAACAATCTGCTTAGACTCACTAATCATTTGTCTTAGTTTGGTGTTGAACCAACTCGCTGCTGGTGAGAGATTCAAAAGGATGAGTCCCTTACTGAGTTGATAAATTTGTCCAATGAATCACCGGTAATTATGCAGAAGTTCTGCATAATTACTGAACACCTTTGCAATATTTTCCATGCCGAAAATGGAATAAACAATTTGTTTTAATGCACATCTAAATCTGGTTATAAGTGTACTGGGTTTCTGTTGAAGTTACAGAACTGCTGAGATGTAGCCTATAGTCTTTAAGTATGGTGAATTGTTCTTAGCTGCTGACAAGAAACGACTTCCGGTGATCAACAACTTCGACGTTTCATCAAGTTCAGATTGAACCTGATGATGTGGGACCCAACCTGTCCCGAATTGAAAAGTCAATAAAAACCTTGATGTCATCTCGCATTGGGCTGTAAAACAGGCTATCATCCAATTCATTTATTTTATTTTTTTACTGAACCTTTATGTAACTAGGCAAGTCAGTTAAGAATAAATTCTTATTTACAACGACGGCCGAACCCGGCCAAACCCAGACGACGCTGGGCCAGTTGTGCGCCAGCCCTATGGTACTCCCAATCACGGCCGGATGTGATACAGCCTGGATTTGAACCAGGGACTGTAGTGACACCTCTTGCACTGAGATGCAGTGCGCCACTCGGGCGCATGATGCATAATACCCCTCTGTAAAAATACTAATTGTTTAGACATGAATAGAGCCACATTTCAGTGCTGAGACCCTTTTTGATATGCAGCTCGTTCACTTGCCACAACGCCTCTGTGGCGTCATGTAAACAACAAAAACTCCCTACTGAAATTGAACTGAAAATCCACCCGTATTTCTTAGTGATGGGCATTCCGGGTCTTTTCGAAGAGCCGCATCATTTGGCTCCGTTCACGTAAAAGAGCCACATCATTCGGCTCCTAACCGGCTCGCGATTCACAATTCTTGAAAGTGTCATGTAAAGCACAACAAGTAGGCTACCATTATGTCAGATTGTGACATGCACGTTCAAGTAAAAAAATTTACCTGGACAAATTATTCGATTTTTACATTTGTTTTTACACATAAGTGTGGACCAGAATGACTTGTTCTCTCACTGTGTATGGTTTCTGCAGAGAGAATTTACAATCTTCAGATAATGATTTTGTCACTTATTTGCAGATAATCGTTGTTTGAAGCTCAAAAAGCAGTAGTAACAGTATGTAAATCAGGGAGCCACATGAACGGCTCTTTCACGGATGCGATTCGGTTCCCAAAGTTAATCAAAAAAAGCCTTTAGTTCGCAAACGACCCATTACTAGTATTTCTCCCCTCAAACATTTTTGTCATGCCAATGTGAGTAGAAACGTGGGGCAGTGTTTTAATAGTGCCATATTTATGCAAATGTCTGGAATTAAGTTGTCTTGCCAATTGGGACGTTTAATTACATACATTTGCCATGGGATATGATCTAGTTAATTGCCGATAGAGAGAGCGAGATACTACGTTTTAGGTGAAACATAGTACACCATGAGGGAAGGAAGGAGACATGTTGGAGCTGATATTTTTTAAGCTCTGTCAAATTATGAAAGTATATCAACAGTTTTAAACTGTCCTTGCGATCTAGAATGTAGCTTAATTCATTTAATCAATATTATGGTGTTTCTATTCCAAGAAAAAGGGGTTTCCGTTAGGAAAATATGGCGCTGTACAACGTGACCGGTCGGGAGTAGGCTACAGTACTAAGAGCAAAATAATCCTAACATTTCCACATCCTAATTGTAGTCTAACCAATATCCGAACGGAGATTCAGTGAAAATAAAAATCTCATTGATTTACAGTTGAAGTTGGAAGTTTACATACACTTAGGTTGGAGTGATTAAAACTTGTTTTTCAACCACTCCACAAATTTCTTGTTAACAAACTATAGTTTTGGCAAGTTGGTTAGGACATCTACTTTGCGCATGACACAAGTAATTTTTCCAACAATTGTTTACAGACAGATTTTTTCACTTATAATTCACTGTATCACAATTCCAGTGGGTCAGAAGTTTAATACACTAAGTTGACTGTGCCTTTAAACAGCTTGAAAATTCCAGAAAAAGATGTCATGGCTTTAGAAGCGTCTGATAGGCTAATTGACATCATTTGAGTCAATTGGAGGTGTACCGGTGGATGTATTTCAAGGCCTACCTTCAAACTCAGTGCCTCTTTGCTTGACATCATGGGAAAATCAAAAGAAATCAGCCAAAATTGTCGACCTCCACAAGTCTGGTTCATCTTTGGGAGCAATTTCCAAACGTCTGAAGGTACCACGTTCATCTGTACAAACAATAGTACGCAAGTATAAACACCATGGGACCATGCAGCCGTCATAGCGCTCAGGAAAGAGGCGCATTCTGTCTCCTAGAGATGAACGTACTTTGGTGCGAAAAGTGAAAATCAATCCCAGAACAACAGCAAAGGACCTTGTGAAGATGCTGGAGGAAACAGGTACAAAAGTATCTATATCCACAGTAAAATAAGTCCTATATCTACATAACCTGAAAGGCCGCTGAGCAAGGAAGAAGCCACTGCTCCAAAACCGCAATAAAAAAGCCAGACTACGGTTTGCAACTGCACATGGGGACAAAGTTTGTACATTTTGGACAAATATCATCTGGTCTGATGAAACAAAAATAGAACAGTTTTGCCATAATGACCATCGTTATGTTTGGAGGAAAAAGGGGGAGGCTTGCAAGCCGAAGAACACCATCCCAACCGTGAAGCACGGGGGTGGCATTATCATGTTGTGGGAGTGCTTTGCTGCAGGAGGGACTGGTGGACTTCACAAAATAAATGGCATCATGAGGCTGGAAAATTATGTGGATATATTGAAGCAACATCTCAAGACATCAGTCAGGAAGTTAAATCTTGGTTGCAAATGGGTCTTCCAAATGGACAATGACCCCAAGCATAATTAAAAAGTTGTGGCAAAATGGCATTGGCGTGGCCATCACAAAGCCCTGACCTCAACCCTATAGAAAATTTGTGTGCAGAACTGAAAAAGCATGTGCGAGCAAGGAGGCCTACAAACCTGACTCAGTTACACCAGCTCTGTCAGGAGGAATTGGCCAAAATTCACCCAACTTATTGTGGAAGGCTACCCCAAACGTTTGACCCAAGTTAAACAATTTAAAGTTAATGCTACCAAATACGAATTGAGTGTATGTAAACTTCTGACTCACTGGGAATGTGATGAAAGAAATAATAGCTGAAATAATCATTCTGTCAACTATTATTCTGACATTTCACATTCTTAAAATAAAGTGGTGATCCTAACTGACCTAAGACAGGGAATTTTTACTAGGATTAAATGTCAGGAATTGTGAAAAAAAACGAGTTTAAATGTATTTGGCCAAGGTGTATGTAAGCTTCCGACTTCAACTGTATCTCCCTCACTAACTTTAAGCGTCAAATGTCAGAACAGCTTACCGATCGCTGCAGCTGTACACAGCCCATCTGTAAATAGCCCATCCAACTACCTACCTCTTTCCCATATTTGTTTTTGTTTTTCTGCTCTTTTGCACACCAGTATTTCTACTTGCACATCCTCATCTGCACATATCACTCCAGTGTAAATTGCTAAATTGTAATTACTTCGCCACTATTGGCCTATTTATTGCCTTACCTCCTTACTTCATTTGCACACACTGTATACCGATTTTTCTACTGTGTTATTGATTGTATGTTTACTTTTCCCATCTGTACCTCTGTGTTGTTTTTGTCGCACTGCTTTGCTTTATCTTGGCCAGGTCGCAGTTGTACATGAGAACTTGTTCTCAACTGGCCTACCTGGTTAAATTTAAAAAATGTTTTAGGGAAGACCCAGATGCAAACAAAAGTGTATTACTAGAACAGGGGGCAGGTAAAATGACAGGGCAAGCAAAACGACAGGTCAAGGGCAGGCAGAGGTTAGTAATCCAGATCAGAGTCCAAAAGGTGCAGAACAGCAGGCAGTCTCAGGGTCAGTGCAGGCAGAGGTCAGTAATCGAGTGTGGTGTGGTGGGGCAAGGTACAGGATGGCAGGTAGAATGGTCGAAAACAGGAACTATAGAAAAGACAGGAGGCAGCGGAAAACCACTGGTAGACTTGACAAACAAAACAAACTGGCAACAGACAAACAGAGAACACAGGTATAAATACACTGGGGATAATGAGCGGAGATGGGAGACACCTGGTGGGGGGTGGAGACAAGCACAAAGACAGGTGAAACAGATCAGGGTGTGACAATTTCTACACCACTAAGACATAGACTGGCAGATTATATTCCAAGCAATAAAGCACCAGTTGAAAGTAATTTTATGGTGTGTTCATGATGCCATGCCCTTATCAAAATTTGAGTTGGCACAGCTCATCTGCTGCCTAAAATATGTCATAATGAAGGTTTCATCATTATACTTTCTCTCAAGCATGTGCTTTTCAATTTAAAAGATTGTAGGCTACATTGACATTGTTTGGAAATTGATATAGAACTGCCATCGTTTACTTTTGATAGTTGCTTTTTCCCATTTTACCACAAGGACATCAGACATAGCATAACACCGTCGTCAGACCAATTTAACAAAAGTAAGTGCTCAAGTATAACCAACACACTGAATTATACTCATCTATTGAAAGGGACGGCAGTCTGGCTTCACAATGAATAGACTAGAGCCTTGGAGAGTCTCAGCAAATAAACTCTTGAAAGGATTACGGCACTGAGGCTGCATCGCAAATGGCACCCTATTCCCTATGTAGTGCACTACTTTTGACCTGGTCACATAGAGCTCTGGTCAAAAGTAGTGCACTATATAGGGAATAGGGTGCCATTTGAGATACAAGACGTGTCTCACATAGACCACTATGGATTCACGAACCATGAAAAGAGGGAAGTGTAGTCTCATAAGGAGGGCAGACGGGAGTTCTTCGAAGACTCCCGGGATAATTTCCCTATCATCCCTTTGGAGCTGTCAGGTGTTCTGATCTGTACATCTCTCTAGTCTCTCCATCACAGTTCGGGGTTAGAGGGCAGCCCACATACCACATACTGTAGATGTCAGTATGAGGCCCTCTCAGCAACAGCATGTTATGGAGATGTTGTACTAACTGAGGCACAGAGCATGTGATATTTTAAGTAGAGGTCGACCGATTAATCGGAATGTCCGATTTAATTAGGGCCGATTTCAAGTTTTCATAACAATCGTTAATCGGCATTTTTGGACACCGATTGTGGCTGATTTTTAAATGTATTTTTAATTTTATTATTATTAATTTTTTTAACCTTTATTTAACTAGGCAAGTCAGTTAAGAACACATTCTTATTTTCAATGACGGCCTAGGTGGGTTAACTGCCTTGTTCAGGAGCAGAACAACAGATTTTTACCTTGTCAGCTCGGCGATTCGATCATGCAACCTTCCGGTTACTAGTCCAACGCTCTAACCACCTGCCTTACATTGCACTCCACGAGGAGCCTGCATGGCAGGCTGACTACCTGTTACGCGAGTGCAGCAAGAAGCCAAGGTAAGTTGCTAGCTAGCATTAAACTTATCTTATAAAAAACAATCAACCTTAACATAATCACTAGTTAACTACACATGGTTGATGATATTACAAGTTTATCTAGCGTGTCCTGCATTGCATATAATTGATGCGGTGCCTGTTTTTTTCTCATCGAATCACAGCCTACTTCGCCAAACGGGTAATTTAACAAGCGCATTCGCGAAAAAAGCACTGTCGTTGCACCAATGTGTACCTAACCATAAACATCAATGCCTTTCTTTAAAATCAATACAGTATATATTTTTAAACCTGCATATTTAGTTAATATTGCCTGCTAACATGAATTTCTTTTAACTAGGGAAATTGTGTCACTTCTCTTGCGTTCCGTGCAAGCAGTCTGGGTATATGCAGCAGTTTGGGCCGCCTGGCTCGTTACGAACTGTGTGAAGACCATTTCATCCTAACAAAGACCGTAATTAATTTGCCAGAATTGTACATAGTTATGACATAACATTGAAGGTTGTACAATGTAACAGCAATATTTAGACTTAGGGATGCCACCCGTTAGATAAAATACGGAACGGTTCCGTATTTCACTGAAAGAATAAACGTTTTGTTTTCGAAAATGATAGTTTCCGGATTTGACCATATTAATGACCTAAGGCTCATATTTCTGTGAGTTATTATGTTATAATTAAGTCTATGATTTGATATTTGATAGAGCAGTCTGACTGAGCGGTGGTAGGCAGCAGCAGGCTCGTAAGCATTCATTCAAACAGCACTTTCGTGCGTTTGCCAGCAGCTCTTCGTTGTGCTTCAAGCATTGAGCACTTTATGACTTCAAGCCTATCAAATCCCGAGATTAGGCTGGTGTAACCGATGTGAAATGGCTAGCTAGTTAGCGGGGTGTGCGCTAATAGCGTTTCAATCGGTGACGGCACTCGCTCTGAGACTTTGAAGTAGTTGTTCCCCTTACTCTGCAAGGGCCGCGGCATTTGTGGAGCAATGGATAACTAAGCTTCGAGGGTGGCTATTTTCGATGTGTTCCTGGTTCGAGCTCAGGTAGGGGCGAGGAGAGGGACGGAAGCTATACTGTTACATTGGCAATACTAAAGTGCCTATAAGAACATCCAAGAACATCCAATAGTCAAAGGTATATGAAATACAAATGGTATAGAGATAAATAGTCTAAAACTTCTAACCTGGGAATATTGAAGAATCATGTTAAAAGGAACCACCAGCTTTCATATGTTCTCATGTTCTGAGCAAGGAACTTAAACGTTAGCTTTTTTACATGGCACATATTGCACTTTTACTTTCTTCTCCAACACTTTGTTTTTGCATTATTTAAACCAAATTGAACATGTTTCATTATTTATTTGAGGCTAAGGAGATTTTATTGATGTATTATATTAAGTTAAAATAAAAGTGTTCATTCAGTATTGTTGTAATTGTCATTATTACAAATAAATAAATCGTCCGATTTAATTGGTATCGGCTTTTTTTGGTCCTCTAATTATCGGTGTTGAAAAATCATAATCGGTCGACCTCTAATTTTAAGTATGACATTGTACCAACTGAGGCACAAAGCATGTGGTATGTACGTATGTAAAGCGCTATGTGTCGATAAAATAGGGCCTTGGAGCATGTATCATATCTGTTTTACCTTGTCATTGTTATTTCATGTACATTACTGCAGTACCCTTGTCTGTCTGTCTCTGTGTCTATCAATTTCTTTGTCTTTTCTTTCCTCTATCTCTCTCCTGTCTCTCTTCCTGACTATGATTCCCTTCTGACTCCTCTCTCAGGAGCATGATGATAGGCTTGTATGAGGAGAGACAGCGGTATAATCATCCTCTAATTTCCAGCTGTTCTAGTATTCTGATCATGGCGGAGGGTGATGGATGACTTGCACCAACCTGTCTAAGTGATTGGAGCGGCAGCATACAGTGCTTCAGAGCAGTTTTATTCATGACCTGCCCTACTTTGACCTCAAGAGCTGATTAAAACAGATCTGGTGTGGTTCGACAGTTGGGATAGAAGTTAGGGAGAAAAACAATAATCACATATTTAACCACGCAAATCGAGTCTACCAGTTTTGGTTGAGCATGCCGGGCAATGCATTTCCTGGCATCGCCTTGGGATTTGTGTGTGTTGTGTTGTGTGTAAATGTATATGTGTGCACCAAATAATCCCAAAGTATTTTATGTTGTGTGTTTTTTTTTACATGCTACTCACTTTTCCAATTTTTTTATTTCCTTCTTCCTTTGTCTATCTCTCTCCTTCTTTCTCTGACAGTTGGGGGGTTGTGGAATACTGGGCGTGGGGGTATGGCTGTCAGTGACCCAGGGCAACTTTGCCACACTCTCCTCATCCCTCCCATCCCTCTCAGCAGCCAATCTACTCATTGCGGTAGGGACCATCATCATGGTGATTGGTTGCCTCGGTTGTGTCGGAGCTGTCAAAGAAAGTCGTCCGCTGTTGCTGAGCGTGAGTATCTGCCACTCTTGATGACAAAAATACCCTTGATAATTAGTATTGATAAACATTCACATTTCTGCTGTAAGCATCATGTTATATTCACACCTTTATCCAAAGCAACATACAAATGTCAACATCAACAGACAGTGACACGTTATGTATATTTGTCGAGTCTCAGGAGAAGACCCAGATGCAGACAGTTTTGAAGTAACAACGTTTTATTACAAAAACAGGGGGGCAGGCAAATGACAGGTCAAGAGCAGGCAGAGGTCAGTAGTCCAGAGCAGAGTCCGAAAGGTACAGAACGACAGGCAGGCTCAGGGTCAGGGCAGGCAGAGGTCAGTAATCGAGTGTCAAAAACCGAATGGTCAAAAAACGGGAAAGCTAGAAAACAGGAACTAGAGAAAGACAGGAGCATGGGAAAAACGTTTGACGAAACAAAATGAAATTGCAACAGACAAACAGAGAACACAGGTATAAATACACTGTGGATAATGAGGGGAGATACCTGGTGGTGGGTGGAGACAAGCACAAAGACAGGTGAAACAGATCAGGGTGCCAGCACCTGCCCAGCACCATGCTTCAACCCATAACCAGAACCACACATTCATAACTCCAAACTCCATCTCCCATTTAAAAACATTTTTTCAAGTCAAAATTGTCTCTGGTTGATAAGAACAAGTCTCACATCGTATAACAAACCATATAGTTTTATTTACTTCAAACGACTAACAGTCTGTTAATTTAGCCTTTAAATCTAGCTTTTAAATGAAGTTTATGACACCAGTGCAGCAGGTGGCTCAATTACTGGCCCCATGGGCCCGACCATCAAACGTATCGCAGAGCAAAAGCCCATCATTAGTATCAGCCTTGATATTCTCCCAGAACGCCTAGCCGGTTGGACCACTGTGTCGATGTGATTGGAAGACAATGTTCGCAAAGGCTTTTTCGCAGCGACTGACGAATCATCTTGAGCCTTCACATTTCAAAAGAGCTCTAACCCTCTGCTTTCATTAGAAAAGCAATTAGGGCCCTCCCGAGTGGCGCAGTGGTCTAAGGCACTACATCGCAGTGCTAGCTGTGCCACTAGAGATTCTGGGTTCGAGTCCAGGCTCCCGGCCGTGACCGGGAGACCAATGGAGCAGTGCACAATTGGCCCAGCATCGTCCGGTTAGGGGAGGGTTTGGCCAGCAGGGATGTCCTTGTTCCATCGCGCACCAGCGACTCCTGTGGCGGCCCGGGTGCAGTGCACGCTGAGTCGGTAGCCAGATGCACAGTGTTTCCTCCAAAATGTTGGTGCGGCTTCATGGTTAAGTGGGCATTGTGTCAAGAAGCAGTGCGGCTTGGTTGGGTTGTATTTCGGGGGCGCACGGCTCTCGACCTTCGCCTCTTCCGGATCTGTACGGGAGTTGCAGCGATGAGACAAGACTGTAACTACCTATTGGATACCATGAAATTGGGGAGAGAACAGAGTAAAAAAAAGCAATTAGAGATTTGATAACTGAACTGATCATTGAGGGGGAAATAGATGAAGATTTGACAGTGCTAATTGCTGTGGTGTTTCATGCCTGATATGTGTTGTGATTCAAAGTAATAAGGTTGAGTGGTAATTTGTAACATTGCAATAACTTATGGGTGGCATTTTACAACAGTTGTGTACTAAACGTCTTGGAAGTCTATTAGTGAGATCATGTTTTATTCCATTATCTCCATGAGATTCATTGGAGAATAGAAAGCTTTTTTCCAATAGCCACACTAGCATATCACTAAAATGTGTCATAATGAAGGTTTCATCATTATACTTTCTGTCAAGCATGTGCTTTTCAATTTAAAAGATTGTAAGCTACATTGACATTGTTTGGAAATAGATATAGAGCTGCCATCTTTTACTTTTGATAGTTACTTTTTTTGTTGCTTTTTTTAGTCTTTCATTTTACCACAAGGACATCCAACATAGCCTAACACCGTCATCAGACCAATTTAACAAAAGTAAGTGCTCCGGTATAACCAACACACTGAATTATACTCATCTATTGAAAGGGACGGCAGTCTGGCTTCACAATGAATAGACTAGAGCCTTGGAGAGTTCTTTTTCTCAGCAAATAAACTCTTGAAAGGATTACGACACTGAGGCTGCATCGCAAATGGCACCCTATTCCCTAAATCAAATCAAATCAAATTGTATTGGTCACATACACATGGTTAGCAGATGTTAATGCGAGTGTAGCGAAATGCTTGTGCTTCTAGTTCCGACCGTGCAGTAATATCTAACAACTTCACAACAACTACCTTATACACACAAGTGTAAAGGAATGATTAAGAATATGTACATAAAAATATATGGATGAGTGATGGCCGAACGGCATAGGCAAGATGCAGTAGAAGGTATAGAGTACAGTATATACATATGAGATGAGTAATGTAGGGTATCTAAACAGGATATAAAGTGGCATTGTTTAAAGTGGCTAGTGATACATTTATTACATCCAATTCTTAATTATTAAAGTGGCTAGAGATGAGTCAGTATGTTGGCAGCAGCCACTCGATGTTAGTGGTGGCTGTTTAACAGTCTGATGACCTCGAGATAGAAGCTGTTTTTCAGTCTCTCGGCTCCCGCTTTGATGCACCTGTACTGACCTCGCCTTCTGGATGATAGTGGGGTGAACAGGCAGTGGCTCGGGTGGTTGTTGTTCATGATGATCTTTTTGGCCTTCCTGTGTAGGTGTCCTGGAGGGCAGGTAGTTTGCCCCCGGTGATGTGTTGTGCAGACCTCATTACCCTCTGGAGAGCCTTACGGTTGTGGGCGGAGCAGTTGCCGTACCAGGCGGTGATACAGCCCGACAGGATGCTCTCGATTGTGTTTTTGGTGACACGCCAAATTTCTTCAGCCTCCTGAAGTTGAAGAGGCGCTGCTGCGCCTTCTTCACCATGTTGTCTGTGTGGGTGGACCATTTCAGTTTGTCCGTGATGTGTACGCCGAGGATCTTAAAACTTTCCACCTTCTCCACTACTGTCCCATCGATGTGGATATGGGGCTGCTCCCTCTGCTGTTTCCTGAAGTCCACGATCATCTCCTTTGTTTTGTTGACATTGAGTGTGAGGTTATTTTCCTGACAACACACTCCGAGGGCCCTCACCTCCTCCCTGTAGGCCGTCTCGTCGTTGTTGGTAATCACGCCCACTACTGTAGTGTCGTCTGCAAACTTGATGATTGAGTTGGAGGCGTGCATGGCCACGCAGTCATGGGTGAACAGGGAGTACAGGAGAGGGCTGGGAACGCACCCTTGTGGGGCCCCAGTGTTGAGGATCAGCGGGGTGGAGATGTTGTTTCCTAACCTCACCACCTGGGGGCGGCCCGTCAGGAAGTCCAGGACCCAGTTGCACAGGGCGGGGTCGAGGCCCAGGGTCTCGAGCTTAATGACGAGTTTGGAGGGTACTATGGTGTTAAATGCTGAGCTGTAGTTGATGAACAGCATTCTTACGTAGGTATTCCTCTTGTCCAGATGGACAAGTGTGCAGTGTGCAGTGTGATTGCGATTGCGTCATCTGTGGACCTATTGGGGAGTGGTAAGCAAATTGGAGTGGGTCTAGGGTGTCGGGTAGGGTAGAGGTGATATGGTCCTTGACTAGTCTCTCAAAGCACTTCATGATGACGGAAGTGAGTGCTACGGGGCGATAGTCATTTAGCTCAGTTACCTTAGCTTTCTTGGGGACAGGAACAATGGTGGCCCTCTTGAAGCATGTGGGCACAGCAGACTGGGATAAGGATTGATTGAATATGTCCGTAAACACACCAGCCAGCTGGTCTGCGCATGCTCTGAGGACGCGGCTAGGGATGCTGTCTGGGCCGGCAGTCTTGCGAAGGTTAACACGTTTAAATGTTTTACTCACGTTTGCTGCAGTGAAGGAGAGCCCACAGGTTTTGGTAGCGGGCCGTGTCGGTGGCACTGTATTGTCCTCAAAGCGAGCTGAGAAGTTGTTTAGTTTGTCTGGGAGCAAGACATCGTGGTCCGCGACGGGGCTGGTTTTCATTTTGTAGTCCGTGATTGACTGTAGACCCTGCCACATACCTCTCGTGTCTGAGCCGTTGAATTGCGACTCTACTTTGTCTCTATACTGACGCTTAGCTTGTTTGATTGGCTTGCGGAGGGAATAGCTACACTGTTTTGTATTCGGTCATGTTTTCGGTCGCCTTGCCCTGATTTAAAAGCAGTGGTTCACGCTTTCAGTTTGGTGCGAATGCTGCCGTCAATCCACGGTTTCTGGTTGGGGAAGGTTTTAATAGACGCTGTGGGTACAACATCACCGATGCACTTGCTAATAAACTCGCACACCGAATCAGCGTATTCATCAATGTTATTGTCCGACGCTATACGAACATATCCCAGTCCACGTGATCGAAGCAATTTTGAAGCGTGGAATCCGATTGGTCGGACCAGCGTTGAACAGACCTGAGCATGGGCGTTTCCTGTTTTAGTTTCTGTCTATACGCTTGGAGCAACAAAATGGAGTCGTGGTCAAATTTTCCGAAAGGAGGGCGGGGGAGGGCTTTGTATGTGTCACAGAAGTTAGAATAACAATGATCCAGTGTTTTGCCAGCCCGGGTCGCGCATTCGATATGCTGATACAATTTAGGTAGCCTTGTTTTCAGATTAGCCTTGTTAAAATCCCCAGCTACAATAAATGCAGCCTCAGGATATGTGGTTTCCAGTTTACATAGAGTCCAATTAAGTTATTTCAGGGCTGTTGATGTGTCTGCTTTGGGGGGATATACACGACTGTGATTATGATCAAAGATAATTTTCTTGGTAGATAATGCGGTCGGCATTCGATTGTAAGGAATTCTAGGTCAACAAAAGGACTTGAGTTCCTGTTTGTTGTTATGATCACACCATGTCTCGTTAATCATAAGGCATACACCCCCGCCCTTCTTCTTACCAGAGAGATGTTTGTTTCTGTCGGCGCGATACGTGAAGAAACCAGATGGCTGTACCGACTCTGATAACGTATCCCGAGTGAGCCATGTTTCCGTGTAACAAAGAATGTTACAATCTCTGATGTCTCTCTGGACGGCAACCCCTGCTCGGATTTCATCTACCTTGTTGTCAAGAGACTGTACATTGGCGAGTAGTATGCTCGGGAGCGGTGCGCGATGTGCCCGTCTACGGAGCCTGACCAGAAGACCGCTCTGTCTGCCCCTTCTGCGGCGCCGTTGTTTTGGGTCGCCGGCTGGGATCCGATCCATTGTCCTGGGTGGTGGACCAAACAGAGGATCCGCTTCGGGAAAGTCGTATTCCTGGTCGTAATGTTGGTGAGTTGACGTTGCTCTTATATCCAATAGTTCCTCCCGGCTGTATGTAATAAAACATAAGACTTCCTGGGGTAACAATGTAAGAAATAACACATAAAAAAACAAAATAGTGCATAGTTTCCTAGGAACGCGAAGCGAGGCGGCCATCTCTGTCGGCGCCGGACATGAATGTTTTATCTATGTAGTGCACTACTTTTGACCTGGTCACATAGAGCTCAAGACAACTGGGAATTCGGAAGAAAACAAGGTCAAATCATGATGATGTCAGTGATCTTCAGGTCGGAGCTCTAGAAAGAGACCCGAGTTCCCGATTTGCAATTCCGAGATGACCGTTCAAAATTTTCCCAGTCCAATTTTTTTTCTCCAGAGTTTCCAGTTGTCTTGAACTCACTGAAATCTGATTTCCCAGTTCTGAATTTCCAGTTGTTTTCAGAGTGACCAAAAACATGCTGGATTGACACAATGGCCAATTTTGAATGTTTATCCTTTTAAGCTTGGAAAAGAGACTTGGGACCACACACACACTCCACTGAATAGCAGGCTAGTGATTGCTTTGCAATGCTTGCAGTAGCCACCGATTACTTCCAAACCACTCATTGTTGAATTTGTGAATTCCAACTTGTTGTGTAATGTTTATGTCCAATGGCCGATGAGCACCGATACGTTTTATCTATACTTTCTCTTCATTAAAAAGGATTTGCAAGTAGATTGTCGACTTAATTCATGATGACTGCTAGCTTGCAACTTAAGATTTCTAAAGTATGACGTTGACATGATCAGTCCAATCAAAGCTGCTATAGATATAACGTCATTTGACGTCATTTTATCTGTGGCCAATGACCTTGAGCCTTCTTGGATGTGCACTTCTAATGTAACTCTATGGCAGCATCCAAGGGGCTTGAATTTTCGAGCTCTACCCTTAGATTTGACGGTGACGTAGTGTCCCCATGAGTGACAGAACACTGAGCCAATCACGGTGCAACTAGAGAACATTACCAACCCCTGTGCTCCGTATTTTCCGCTGGCTGCCCCACCACCACAGAAAGCACTGAGCTAGGCTGAAACACCTGCATTTTGGAGCTGCTTTTCGCAAGAAAGCAAAAAATTGACCGTGGTTGTATGCAGCTTTATGAACTAAATGTTTATTTATTAATTTTTTTACATTGTTTGCAAACTGATATGTGACAGGTATTAATGCCAAAATAGCATGCAAAACAGGCTAGAAAGGTGGGGCTCAAAACAGGCTCTGCCCCACCTGCCCTGAATGACGGGTTGCCACTGAGCCTTGTACACATTTCAAGTGGTTTACTAGTATGCATATTGGAACAAAGCTTTAGGCACACAGTCTAAGTAGTGTACTAATATGGAACGTAGCCTAACAGCCATCTTGGTGGACTGCCATACTTTTACACTGGAGACTGCTCCTTCCAGTCTGAATGCTCTGAAGTGGTCTTGTAGGGACAAATTTCAGATCCGATAACACATTTCAGTCCATTTGAACCAGGTCGCTCTAAACTGGGTTGTCGAGCAAAATGGTCAACATTCCATTATGGTTAACCTGCAGCCGGGGCTCAAAATTACATTTTTAATTGGTAGCACCAGAATATTAGATTTCTTTAATTGATTGAGATACAGCCTATATGAATTCTAGCTACTTTAAGCACCACACCGCCGCATTGCTTTCGCCTAGCCAGTCCTTTCAGATCAGTGGCTACACAACAAAGCAAAGGGGCTGCCATTCGAGAGTAATTTGGGGACCTAGCACAGTTGTAACTTCCCCGCTACCCCAAGTTAGTTAGTTACCGGTCCGACGCAGCTGAATTCCTCAAGGTATTGATTTGGGAGGCACCGTCTAACAGTGGCACGCCTCCAGTTTCTCCCTTGTCCGTCTATCAAAGAGCCTTGGTAGCTTTCATGCTGAATGGGAATCACAGAGAGTCGATAACCCCCCCCCCCCCCTCCCCCCGAGATCAATGGCAGACCAGCAGTTTGATTATAGTTCTCCTCATCGCTCTCCCTGACAAGGCATTGATCTCCACTAAACTGGGATATCAGCAAAGCCTGACGAGAGGAGAAACAAGTCATAACATAAATAACAGGGCTGGTTTGGCTACTGTAGTGGGGAATTCCCTCACAGCCACACATGCATGTGCACACACAGTACCAGTCAAAAGTTGACACAGCTACTCATTCCAGGGTTTTTCTTTATTTCTTACTATTTTCTACATTGTAGAATAATAGTGAAGACATCAAACTATGAAATAACACATGTGGAATCAGGTAGTAACCTGAAAAGGGTTAAACAAATCAAAATATATTTGAGATTCTTCAAAGTATCCACCCTTTGCCTTGATGACAGCTTTGCACACTCTTGGCATTCTCTCAATCAGCTAGGCTACCTGCAGCGCCATTTTCCTTTCTCTCTATGACCCCTTCAGCCTTGTGTTTTTAAAATGATTGTTTTCCCACACGGTTGCATAACGGTAATGCAGAATTTCCCAAACTCTGTCCTGGGGACACCAATGGGTGCACATTTTGATTTTTGCACTAGTACTAAGCTTGATGATTAGTTGATTATTTGAATCAGCTGTGTAGTGCTAGGACAAAAAAAAAAAAAAAACGAGGACTGAGTTTGGGAAACACTGGAGTAATGTCTTAAAACTTCTTAAGGATAGGGGGTGCTATTTTCACTTATGGGAAAAATCGTATCCAATTTAAACGGCCTCGTACTCAATTCTTGCTCGTACAATATGCATATTATTATTACTATTGGATAGAAAACACTCTCTAGTTTCTAAAACCGTTTGAATTATTTCTCTAAGTGAAACAGAACTCTTTTTACAGCCCATTTCCTATCCGGAAGTGAGATTTCCAAAAGCGAGGTCTCTCTTCAAGAGCTTGTCTATAAAAGGGCATGTCACTTATGACTGTAGAAACACGTCATACACCTTCCCCTGGGTGTCATGCGGAAGTGAGAGCAGAAATTACTTGATTATCTCGTTCTGGGATTGAATACAACCTCTTGGAGTGAGAGTTCCGCCATAATTTTTTTTTGGAAGGCGCGAAGTTGGACCAGGAATCGCCTCCTGGAAAACCGTCGTTATAGGTGAATATGATCTCCGGCTTCGATTTTATTTGATACATGTCACAATATCATCCTAAAGTATGTTTTTTCAATATAGTTTAATTATATTATTGAAATTTATTCGGGACTTTAGACGTGATACGTTGCAAGAATTTGTTCAAGAAGGAGAGGTTAGCGCCGCACGGCCAGTGTGCTTGCTAATTCAAGAGGGAAATAGTTCGTTCTGGATCCAAACAAAGACGGTTCTGAAGAAAGGACCCCATGTACAACATTCTGATGGAAGATCAACAAAGATAAGGACCCAATTTGGGATGCGATTTCATATATCTGTCGAACTGTGCTATCGCTACCGTTTGTCTTGAATCAATGCTGCTGTGTGTTAGCTATTGTAGTAAGCTAATATAACGATATATTGTGTTTTCGCTGTAAAACACTTCAAAAATCGGAAATATTGGCTGTATTCACAAGATCTTTGTCTTTCATTAGCTATCCACCATATATTTTTCTGAAATGTTTTATGATGAGTAATTAGGTAGTTGACGTTGGTGTCTGTATTTGGATGAATATGTATGTATGAATATGTATGTATGAACTTTCCAATTTGTAAGTCGCTCTGGATAAGAGCGTCTGCTAAATGACTTAAATGTAAATGTAAAATGTATTTACTCTGGCTACTCCCATGCGATTTCTGACTGTAGCTATGATGGTAGCTATGATGGTAGCAGTAATGTAAAACTGATTTATAGCTCAAATATGCAGATTTTTCGAACAAAACATAGATTTATTGTGTAACATGTTATAGGACTGTCATCTGAGGGAGTTTTTTCTAGGTTATTTAGGTTGGTTCTAGGTTAGTTAGGTTGGCTTTGTGCATGCTACCTGCATGCTACCGTTGCTGTGAAAAATGTCTGTCTGTCTTTTGTATTTGGTGGTGAGCTAACATAAATATACGTGGTGTTTTCGCTGTAAAACATTTTAAAAATCGGAAATATTGGCTGTATTCACAAGATCTTTGTCTTTCATTTGCTATCCACCATATATTTTTCTGAAATGTTTTCTGATGTGTAATTAGTTAGTTGACGTTGGTGTCTGTATTTACTCTGGCTACTCCCGTGCAATTTCTGACTGTAGCTATGATGGTAGCAGTAATATAAAACTGATTTATAGCTCAAATATGCAACTTTTTTGAACAAAACATAGATTTATTGTGTAACATGTTATAGGACTGTCATCTGAGGGAGTTGTTTCTAGGTTAGTTAGGTTGGTTCTAGGTTAGTTAGGTTGGCTTTGTGCATGCTACCTGCATGCTACCGGTGCTGTGAAAAATGTCTGTCCTCTTTTGTATTTGGTGGTGAGCTAACATAAATATACGTGGTGTTTTTGCTGTAATACATTTTAAAAATCGGACATGTTGGCTGGATTCACAAGATGTTTATCTTTCAAATGCTGTATTGGACTTGTTAATGTGTGAAAGTTAAATATTTAAAAATATATATTTTTTGAATTTCGCGCTCTGCCTTTTCAGTGGAATGTGGGAGGAGTTCCGCTAGCGGAACGGGGGGGCGAGACAGGTTAATAAAGCCGGCACACTTTGTATCTGGAAACAAAGGACAAGCTCATAGAACAGCTTCTTCCTGGTTGAGTCGAGGAGAGAGCAGAGGCAAGGTCTTCACTAAGTCAGCCATTCTTTTATAATATAGATTTTTTTTAATCCTCCCTGCTTTGGTCTCCCATTCAAACAAGCTCTGCCAAGCAGTCCTTGAAGGCGACATCCGCCCCAAACCTGACGAGGACTCTGAGAACCACTCTAACTAGCTTTTCACATTTAGAAAGGCCTGAAAAGTACGCTTTAACAATGAAAAAAGATAAATGCACCATACACCAAGACTGCAGTAAACCAAAGTCTGTCTTCACAGACTTGGTCGCACTCTTAAATTCACACGTTCACTCCCTTGACATTCTGAAACTCGCTGTCATTCCATCACCCTCCCATGTTCTCTCCTTTTCTCTCCGTTTGAGATTAGTCAAGCATTTTTCTGCGCGAGGGACGGAACGATTGCTTTGCGGGGGTAGGATGTATCGGGTGGTAACTTTTTCGAGCGCTCACGTAGGGGGGCAACGTATTACTCAGAAACTATCTCATCTAGCAAACGATCGAGGAGGTACGGTTTGTTGATTAAAATATGTGAGCGTTTCCAAATCCGAAATGCATACAGGTTAGGTTATATATCACGTAAAATATTGGGACAGCGACATGTTTTGGTCCTGTTCTCCAACACTTTAGCTTTGAGATGATCAATGACTATGAGATTAAAGTGCAGGCTGGAATCTTTCATTTGAGGTGAACCGTTTATAAATTACAACACTTTTTGCACATAGTCCCTTCATTTTAGGGGACCAAAAGCAATGACAAATTCATTTATGTATATTAAAATAGTAAAAAGTTAAGTATTTGGTCCCATATTCATAGCACGCAATGACTACGTCGAGCTTGTGACTCTACAAATTTGTTGGATGCTTTTGCTGTTTCGGTTGTGATTTAGATTATTTTGTGCCCAATAGAAATGAATGGTAAATAATGTATTGTGTCATTTTGGAGTCACCTTTATTGTAAATAAGAATAGAATATGTATCTAAACACTTCTACATTAATGTGGATGCTACCATGATTACGGATAATCCTAAATGAATCGTGAATAATGATGAGTGGGAAAGTTGCAGATGCACACAAATATACACCCAAGAAATGTTAACCTCTCACCATTACAATAACAGGGGAAGTTAGTATTATTGGGGTGTATGATATTTGTCGTCACGTGATGTAGTCATTGCGTATTATGAATATGGGACCAAATACTTAACTTTTTACTACTTTAGTACACATATAAGTGAATTTGTCCCAATACTTTTGGTCCCCTAAAATGTGTACAAAAAGTGCTCTAAATTTCTAAACTGTTCAACTGATATGGATGACAATTCCCTCAAATTAAAGCTAACAGTCTGCGCTTTAACCTCATAGTCTTTGTATAAATTGAAAGTGCTGAAGTATGGAGCCAAAACAATAATAAATGTGTCACTGTCCCAATACTTTTGGATCTCACTGTATACCGGCTCAACCTGTCTCTCTGAGTATTACTGTTCCACTCCTCTCCTTCTCTGTCAGTCATAAATATATATATAAGGCGGAATGATCCAAAGGCATTCGATCTCTCATGTCTCTTCAACTCACTCTTCCTGACACGTTGTCTCTCCCACTCTTTGTTTCTCAAGTTAAAGTTCTAATGCACTCTCTCTCCATCTCTCTCTCCTCTCTCTCCTCTCTCTCCATCTCTCTCTCCTCTCTCTCTCTCCATCTCTCTCCCCTCTCTCTCTCCTCTCTCTCTCTCCTCTCTCTCTCCGCTCTCTCTCCTCTCTCTCTCTCCTATCTCTCCTCTCTCTCTCCTCTCTCTCTCTCCTCTCTCCACAGTTCTTCATCCTCCTCCTCCTGATCTTCTTCTTGGAGATTCTGTCCATCACGCTCTTCTTTGTTTACCAAGACCAGGTAAGGCGACGTCTCGCTCTTATTTATTTTATTGTGGTTGATTCAGGTACAGTTTTTAAGTATCACAGAATAATAATATAATATATATTGATTTAAACTAATCCAAAAATGCTTTGACCCCCTGTACAATAAGCAAGTCTGATTGAAAAGCAGAGGAGCAATGGCTTTTCGACATAAATAAATATTTTCACATCAGAGCATTCCCGACTTGGGAAGGGATTAATAATGCAATTCGCACACACATATCCTGCTCCTACATACGCATGCACACGCTGGCACGCACAGACACAACGATACAATTCACTGCATTCCAAATTCAATCCGTCTAAACAAGCGTTGTGTCCAATGACGGGACACCCTCCAATTTATCGACCACGCCACTCCATTATGCATGACTTGTGGCATCCTCGCTACCCCAGGGGCCAGGGCCAAGGCCGTTGGTGTCTATAGTCTCTGTCTGTACCTTTTAGTAAATAATGATCCTACCCTTTGATATTTCTCTCCACCCTCTTTATTTCCTTTGAGTGTATTACATTTTTCCCCACTCTCGTACTGTGTATAGCCTTTTATCTGTGGTTATGTAATAAAACCCATACAGGCTCTGTTAAATCTGAATCCTCCGCCCCACAGCCATTATAATCCTTTGGTTTGTCTCACTCGCTGTGTAATTCTAGAAGAGTTCCTGGATTGGTAGCGTCTTCCTGGGCTCTCGGCCAATATATCCCATCCGTTATGAATGTTAACTTACCTCAGTCCCCACCCTAGTCCCTATGTCTAACAGTCCCCTCTTTCCCTATCCTCCATTCCGTGTCTGAATGATTCAGTTTCATTTCTTAACTGTTCTACACAAAGCAGTGCAACGAGAAACTGAGTAAAAGAGCGGAGCACTGTAAGAGCCAGGCGTACTGTAGATGTACTGTAGGACTTGTTAGGAAGGACGACAAAAGGGGAATGGCCCTCTAGTGGATATTTTAAATGGACTCTGCGATGTTCTTGAACAGCAAGTCATTCCACATGTACATAAGAGAGCTATATGTTAATGTTATTGTTGGGAAGGCTATGTTATAATTTTTTTAACAGTGTTTTCCATTCCGGGTACTGGAAGGGAGATGTGTGTGTGTGTGCTGGCTTTTATGGAAGCCCAGCACTAACACACATGATTAAGCACAGTCTTGGTGATCAGATGAGTTGGTACGTGACGTTAACGGTTATGTCAACTTGCGTTATAGCCAAATGTATCAATTCTGTTACAAAAACAGCGTACAGTATGTTGTTGCCTTTTTCAGAAATATTCAACCTACCAGCAACATTGATTCAACATGATTGAGAAAGTAGGAAATAACGAGGGAACTTTGCCCAGAGAGCCGATTCCCTGATGCTTCATCAGTATTCTGTTGCCGGGTCTCATTCCCACAACTCTGCTGCTCCACTGATGGCCTGGAACACTCCCAGCTGTCTCGTCACCACATCAGCCCGTGCCACCTAATACCAGGCTACAGCTGCCAACCTTGCCATCTTTGACTGACTTCAATCCCTGTAACTCCAGGCAGTCATGCCAGTACCACCTAGTCCAGTGTTTCCCAATCCTGGTCCCGGGGACCACAAGGGGTGCATAATTTTAAAATGTTTGCCCTAGCATTACACACCTGATTCAAATAATCAACTTATCATCAAGCCTTTGAAAAACTCAAATGTGCTCCCCAAGACCAGGATTGAGAAACGCTGACCTAGTCTCATCACCAGCTAGTCACATAACCACTTAATCAAATAGGGTACCTAAAAAAAGTTACGGCAGCCAGGCAGGGGTTCCTTTCCAACTAGGAAACCTTGTCGGTCAAACCAATTAAGTTACTGTAGGAAAATGGTGATCCGTCCGGTGTCCATAAACACGGCTGTTTCTCAAACTAGACACTAGTTCAAGATGGCGGCAGGGCAGGTTTGCCGAGCGTGTTGTGTCACGCTGTTTGTTTGTTTCAAGTGTTCCAAGTTTGTATTACTTAGCAAAACCATTCATTGACATCTGCTGGTTGAGGAGATAAAGCCGGTGTGGTCCCCTCCCTGAAAGCCGAGAGAGGATACATCTGTGCTGTGACTGACGGTCTAGACACGTTGAGCCGACTAGCCTTGGATACTCCTCAACGGTCAGGTTTTTATCTGTGTTTCGCCGTTCTACCGGAGGCTTCTGACTCCTCTCCTGTCCCGCTGTGCGGTGGAAGCCGGAGGTTTGTGCGCTGGGCTTCCTATCCCAGGATACCGCTGCCGGGTGTACTAGCCACCAGTGATTGGTCTACTGGGCCCGCTCTGCCTCACTGTGCGGTAGCCTACGGCAAGGCGACTGGGTGCATTGACCAGACCCACACACTGGGCAAAATCCCTGTCTGTACATTCCTGCAGCGGTTGTTGAACGCGCTGACCGCTCTAACTAAGGCAACAGCGCTCGGGTACACACTTGCTTTCTAACTACTAGACCTGTAGGCTACAGCTGAACATTTTTGGGGAATTTTAAGGTTTCAAAAGATTGACTCAGTATATTTAAATGTTGTTTTCTTTTTGTTTTAGTGAACTGCTGGATTCAGTGGTTAAAATTGCTATTTTTGTACAAATGGTTTTAATTGCTGCCTACATGGGTTATTACTAAATGGGTTATGGCATTGTCTAAATTATCAAAAACAAATCTCATCTCCCTGACCCAGAGATACCGCTAAACCCTACTTTGACTGATGGTATAGCAGCTTTTATCTTTCAGAGGGATCCGATTGTGTTACCATTTGACTCCTACTGTGACATGCACATAAAACTTTCTCATCCACAGGGTTTGGTTTGGCTAGAAACTGTTTGATGTATCAGATGACTGTAGTTTGGATTATTTTAAATCATCTAAGTGCAGAGAGATTTTAGGAAAAAACAAATCGAGGTGTTTTATTATTCTTCTGCTTTTGGTGTCAGGAAACATTCACCCAAACCCAGGCCCATTGGCTATGGATCAGGAAACATTCACCCAAACCCAGGCCCATTGGCTATGGATCAGGAAACATTCACCCAAACCCAGGCCCATTGGCTATGGATCAGGAAACATTTACCCAAACCCATGCCCATTGGCTATGGATCAGGAAACATTCACCCAAACCCAGGCCCATTGGCTATGGATCAGGAAACATTCACCCAAACCCAGGCCCATTGGCTATGGATCAGGAAACATTCACCCAAACCCAGGCCCATTGGCTATGGATCAGGAAACATTCACCCAAACCCAGGCCCATTGGCTATGGATCAGGAAACATTTACCCAAACCCATGCCCATTGGCTACGGATCAGGAAACATTTAGCTGTGAGGGGAACGGCACCTCCGTACCTTCAGGCTCTGATCAGGCCCTACACCCAAACAAGGGCACTGCGTTCATCCACCTCTGGCCTGCTCGCCTCCCTACCTCTGAGGAAGTACAGTTCCCGCTCAGCCCAGTCAAAACTGTTCGCTGCTCTGGCACCCCAATGGTGGAACAAACTCCCTCACGACGCCAGGTCAGCGGAGTCAATCACCACCTTCCGGAGACACCTGAAACCCCACCTCTTTAAGGAATACCTAGGATAGGATAAAGTAATCCTTCTAACCCCCCCCCCCCCCCCTTAAAAGAGTTAGATGCACTATTGTAAAGTGGTTGTGCCACTGGATATCATAAGGTGAATGCACCAATTTGTAAGTCGCTCTGGATAAGAGCGTCTGCTAAATGACTTAAATGTAAAAATGTAAATGTAAATTTACCCAAACCCAGGCCCATTGGCTATGGATGAACTTCCCACTCCAAATGATTTTAAAACTAGATCAGGGTTGGGACTGATGCATATTAATGTGAGGAGTTTGATGCCAAAATTGGACATGATTAAAGTCTGGGTTCACACTGCTGACCCAGATGTCTTAGTACTGTCCGAGACCTGGTTTAAGAAATATGTTATAAATCAGTCTATAGGCTTGGATGGTTCTGATGTTTATCGATGTGACCGACAAAGTAAGGGGGAGGTATAGCCATCTATATTAAAGACAGATATGTGGTGACTGAACTAAGGTCTTTAACTAAACCAAAACAGTTTGAGTTTTTAGCATTGAAGCTGCAGTTATCAAATGCTGTGAACTTAGATTTGATAGGACGTTATAGACCTCCATCTGCAAAAGTAGAATCCCTGGATTCTCTGGCTGAACTGATGCGTGGTTGGGGGGGAAATGAAAAGGTCCTTATGGACGATTTAAACTGGGATTGGTTATCTCCAAACTCTGAGGCCATAAGAGGACTGTGCAATACATGACATTTTACTCAAATTATAAATGCGGTTACAAGACTCAATCCCAAAGACATCTCTAAGTCAACACTTATTGATGTTATTCTAACAAACAATCCGCATAAATACTCGGCCGTTGGGATTTTCCGCTAATGATTTTAAGTGATCATTGTGCAGTTGCTTGCATTAGAGACACTAAAATCCCCAAAGTGCCCTCTCGGTTTATAGTCAAACAAAATGTTAGGCAGTTCTGTGAGCAGGCATTCCTGCATGAACTTTATGCATACAACTGGGACAGGATTGTACTTATTCCAGATATCGAAGAGGCATTCTCCTATTTTCATTCTATGTTTTCTACTATCTGTGATAAACATGCCTCTCTCAAAAAGTACCGGGTAAGAGGTAGAGACAATCCCTGGTTTACAGTGGAATTATCTGATTTGATCCATAAACTAAATACACAATGGGCCAAAGCCAGAAAGGGTAATTCCCAGATTGAATGGCAGTTATTCAAGGCACTGAGAAATAAGTGCGCCTTGCTAATACGGAAATGCAAATCGAGCTTCTATTACGAAATCTACCGAGGAAAACCTCAATAACCCGACAACATTCATGGATTTAATGGTTTTCCATCATTTTAACACAAACTCTTCTGGTCTTCTGCTGAAATTGACCTCACATTCAATGGACGTGACTAACAATAATAAACTGCTTGACATGTTTAATTGGCATTTTGCTAAAGCTGGGCATGTATTTGATATTGAACTCTTTACTAACATCTCAAATGAGGCCGTGAATGAAACTGCCACATGCCGGCCTACGGTTCATTTATTTCATTTTACCGAGATTGAGCTTTCAGAAGTTGTAAAGGAACTCCAATCGAATGATATTAAGAAAGCATCTGGCCCGGATGAATTAAACCCATATTTTCAAAAAATTGGTGCAGAGATCATTGCTGCCCCTCTCACTCACATATTACATCTTTCATTGGTGAGTAATACCATTCCAAAAGTCTGAAAAGCAGCCCATGTCACGCTTTTACATAAAGGTAGAGATCCGTCCCTGTTGGATAACTATCGTCCCGTATCTAAACTGTCTGCACTGGCAAAAGTTTTGGAAAACTTGGTGAAGTCACAGTTCAAAGACTCTCTTTATAATAACTCAGTTTTATCTCAATTCCAGCCGGGATTTAGAGCCAAGCATAGTACAATTACTGCTGTAAGTAAGGTTGCAGGTGATATTCTAGATGCTCAGGACAAGGAAAATCACTGTTTCACTTTTTATTAACCATGCCGTGCTGTCGTATAGACCAAAAAAGGTTGGTTTGAGTATTGACGCGTTGGATTGGTTCCAGAACTTTCTGGCAGAACACAGTGTGTAGCTCAGGAGGGTATGAAACGTGAGTGTCGAAGACTTACAAAAGGAGTTCCCCAGGGCTCAATTTTAGGTCTGATCCTTTTTTTACGCGGTATATAAATGATATAGGGAAGACTGACTCTGCAAATCTCCATCTTTATGCCGATGACACAATTATTTATTCTAGCGCATCTAATATTGATAAGGCTTTTCAGGACTTACAGTTGGCCTTTGATGTTATTAAAAGGCAGCTTTTCCAATTGAAACTTGTGCTTAATGAGAGAAATACAAAGATGATGGTTTTTTCTCTTCCCTGAATGTTAACAGATGGAGTCACTTGCAGATTTTAAGTGTAGCAGGCCAGCAAATTGATAGGGTCACCTCCCGTAAGTATCTTGGGATTTGGTTAGATGAAAAGTTGAATTTTAAACAGCACATTGATACTTTGACCAAGAAACTGAAGTTGAAATGTAGTTTCTATTACGGGAACAAATCTTGCTTTTCAATGTTAGTCAGAAAATATCTTGTTCAAAGCACTTTTTTTTTTGAATCAGTGCTGGATTATGGTGATTATTGTCTATATGCAGGCCTCAGCAAGTACCTTAAACTCTGGACACAGAGTATCATGGTGCTTTAAGATCTATTACAAAATGCTACATCACTCACTCATCACTGTGATCTGTATGCTATGGTGCAATGGACCTCTCTCTCCACCAGGAGGCTAAAGCACTGGTACACTTTTGTGTACAGGGAATTGATGGTACAACTCCCATTGTATCTCTGTTCCTTACTGACCAGATCAGTCACTCAATACAGTCTTCGTTCACAGTCGCTGCTGACCTTGTCTGTTCCTAAGGCTAGAACTGAGATGGGAAAAAAATGTTTTTCCCATAATGCCCCTTCATCCTGGAACATGCTTCAGAAGATTGTAAAGTTAGGGGAGTTAAGTGTCTTTGCTTGTTTTTAAGACCCTGATCACAACACTGTGTGATAACTGCAGTTGTTTCTAATCTTCAATTGTATCTTTAACTTGTGACACTTTGTCTGTTGTGTGTATTCTGTATTTTTCTGTAATGTTCTATGGACACGCTGATATTTCCCTGTTTTGCCTTCTTGCCAGGTCACCGTCGCAAAATAGGTTTTTAACCTCAATGGGTTGTACCTGGTTAAATAAAGGTTAAATACATTTTTTTTAAATAGGCCAGACTCACGTCAATGGAAGTTGTCAGTCATTTGCAGTTAGTTTACACATTATAAAATAAATAAATTATACATTCAATTGCTCAATTCACTGAGACACCTATCAATATTATTCTCATATTTTTTACAATATGATTAATGAATTAATATTTGTAAAAGCTTAAACGATGACATCAGAATGTGCCTTAAATGAAAGACAGTGATGTTTTCTTCAATGTCACTGTTTCTTTTAGAACTGATGTCGGCACAACTCAGGTTGTTGTATTTAATCTTAGTATGAATCATGTTTCTTAGATAAACAAGGTGCACATTTTACCTCAGCAACATGGGACTTCTGAGGTTCAATGTAGCAATTTGAAATTGAGTCATGTAACCACTGCCAGAATGAATTTCAAGCATGGAAAAGTTTCATTTCACGCTGAGAGAAATGTTTCATTGGTAAAACGCACCACTAATCATATTGATTCACCCATTAAATTAATGGAAACATGAAATGACTAATTAATTGGACTACCCACAAAACATGTCAAATGTTAGGCTCTTTATGTGAAAAGGAGGAACCCATTGGTGAAATCCTGTAGTGGTGTTGACAGTAAAATAAAAAAAACTGGGTTCAAATGCTATTTGTTTTGTTTCAAAAGCTTTAGCTGGTCCTCTAGCACTTCTGGCACTCCAGGCAGGATTAACTGTCAGGCAGGCTCAACCAAACACTAACCTATTTGAACCCACGTCTGGTAAAAGTAACTGTTGACTCAAACTTCATAGGCATAATTGTTTTTTATTTTACTAGTCAGTTAAGAACAAATTCTTATTCACAATGACAGCCTACCGGCCAAACCTGGACGACGCTGGGCCAATTGTGCACCCCCCTACAGGACTCCCAATCACGGCCGGTTGTGATACAGCCTGGATTCGAACCAGGGTGTCTGTAGTGACGCCTCTAACACTGAGATGCAGTGCCCTAGACCGCTGCGCCACTCGGGAGCCCCACAAGCCAGAATAAGGGTCGTGTACAAACCGTCAGCTAGGAAAAAACAGGGATTTTAGGTAACAGTCTAATTCAATATTGCAATCAGGTTGAGATGAAACCATAATACAAGAACTAGAACGGAGCAAAGCAGCTTTGAGGAAAATAGGCTGTGGGTAACGAAACGTGAACAGCTTCTGTCAATGTTTTCCTATGAATACATATGAATGCATTTGAATGAACATACGAAATGAAGGGGAATGACTCGAGAGAATAGAACCTCAAAAAGGCAGCGTTTTGACACTATTCACCCCTTGCAGGGAGCTATACTATCACAGACGAGCATAGATAAGCAGTTTGCCATTTTGGGACGATGCACACAGCCTTCCCCTTCTCTTCATATTTCCTGATACCTTGTCCAATAAACATGTCACACAGTACAGTGTCTGAAGTACAGTGCATTCGGAAAGTATTCAGACCCCTTGACTTTTTCCACATTTTGTTACATTACAGCCTTATTCTAAAATGTATTAAATTGTTTTTTCCGCCCATCAATCTACCCACAATACCCCATAATGACAAAGAGATGACAAAGAGAAAACAGGTTTAGAAATGTTAGCTAATTTATTAAAATAAAAAACAGAAATACCTTATTTACATAAGTATTCAGACCCTTTGCTATGAGACTCGAAATTGAGCTCAGGTGCATCCTGTTTCCATTGATCATCCTTGAGATGTTTCTACAACTTGATTGGAGTCCACCTGGGGTAAATTCAATTGATTGGACATGATTTGGAAAGGCACATGCCTGTCTATATAAGGTCCCACAGTTGACAGTGCATGTCAGAGCAAAAACCAAGCCATGAGGTCAAAGGAATTGTCCGTAGAGCTCCAAGACAGAATTGTGTCAAGGCACAGATCTAGGGAAGTGTACCAAAAAATGTCTGCAGCATTGAAGGTCCCCAAGAACACAATGGCCTCCATTACATTTACATTTAAGTCATTTAGCAGACGCTCTTATCCAGAGCGACTTACAAATTGGTGCATTCACCTTATGATATCCAGTGGAACAACCACTTTACAATAGTGCATCTAACTCTTTTAAAGGGGGGGGGGGTTAGAAGGATTACTTTATCCTATCCTAGGTATTCCTTAAAGAGGTGGGGTTTCAGGTGTCTCCGGAAGGTGGTGATTGACTCCGCTGACCTGGCGTCGTGAGGGAGTTTGTTCCACCATTGGGGTGCCAGAGCAGCGAACAGTTTTGACTGGGCTGAGCGGGAACTGTACTTCCTCAGAGGTAGGGAGGCGAGCAGGCCAGAGGTGGATGAACGCAGTGCCCTTGTTTGGGTGTAGGGCCTGATCAGAGCCTGAAGGTACGGAGGTGCCGTTCCCCTCACAGCTCCGTAGGCAAGCACTCCATCATTCTTAAATGGAAGAAGTTTGAAACCACCAAGACTCACCAAACTCAGCATTTGTGAGAGAAGGGCGTTGGTCAGGGAGGTGACCAAGAACCCGATGGTCACTCTGACAGAGCTCCAGAGTTCCTCTTTGGGGATGGGAGAACCTTCCAGAAGGACAGCTATCTCTGCAGCACTCCACTAATCAGGCCTTTATGGTAGAGTGGCCAGACGGAAGCCACTCCTCAGTAAACGGCACATAACAGCCCGCTTGGAGTTTGCCAAAAGGCACCTAAAGGACTCTCAGACCATGAGAAACACAATTCTCTGGTCTGATGAAACCAAGATTGAACTCTTGGGCCTGAATGCCAAGTGTCACATCTGGAGGAAACCAGGCACTATCCATACGGTGAAGCATGGTGCGGCAGGTAGCCTAGTGGTTAGAGCGTTGGACTAGTAACCGAAAGGTTGCAAGATCAAAGGTAAAAAATCTGTCATTCTGCCCCTGAACAAGGCAGTTAACCCACTGTTCCTAGGCCGTCATTGAAAATAAGAATTTGTTCTTAACTGACTTGCCTAGTTAAATAAAGGTAAAATAAATAAATGGTGGTGGCAGCATCATGCTGTGGGGATGTTTTTCAGCTGCAGGGACTGGGAGACTAGTCAGGATCGAGGGAAATATGAACGGAGCAAAGTACTGAGATATCCTTGATGAAAACCTGCTCCAGAGAGCTCAGGGCCTCAGACAATGGACAATGGCCCTAAGCACACAGCCAAGACAACGCAGGAGTGGCTTTGGGACAAGTCTCTGAATGTCCTTGAGTGGCCCAGCCAGATCCTGGACTTGAACCCGATCGAACATCTCTGGAGAGACCTGTAAATAGCTGTGCAGCGACGCTCCCCATCCAACCTGACAGAGCTTGAGAGGATCTGCAGAGAAGAATGGTAGAAACTCCCCAAATACAGGTGTGCCAAGCTTGTAGCGTCATAACCAAGAAGATTCAAGGCTGTGATCGCTGCCAAAGGTGCTTCAACAAAGTACTGAGTAAAGGTTCTGAATACTTATGTAAATGTTTATTTTTTCTTTCTAACAACCTGTTTTTTCTTTATGGGGTATTCTGTGTAGATCGAGAAGGGGGAAACAATTGAATCAATTTTAGAAAAAGGCTGTAACGTAACAAAATATGGAAAAAGTCAAGGGGTGTGAATACTTTCCGAATGTAATGTCTGAAATAAAACTTGAAACTGGAAAAGCTTTGAAAGGGGGGGGGGGGGGGGGGGGAATATGGTGGAAGCTCATCATTTGCGTGGCCTTCACCAGGTACATTCTTTCAGATCAGTGCAGATGAAGGAGCAGAAGCGAGGACTGAGAAGAGGACAGATTTTTAGACAATGAGAAAGAGCAAGGGTTGGATTCAGACCTGGGACACCAGGTGAGTGGACTCTAGTTTAGCCTTAATCCATAATTAACTACCAGGAAGAAAATAAACATGACAAAACAGCAAAACTTGAGGCCTGGAGAAATATTTTAATAGTTCTACTGCTGTATAGTGAGCTGCTTTGGGAAGAGAGAGGTGTTTCTACATCGCCCATTTGATTACAACATGATTCAGGCTAATCCATAACAGTGTGTATAAAACAACAGTAGCTTCTGTAAGCAGCACCAAGTTGATTAGAATCACTCAAACCGATGACTTTCAGACTGTGAGGCCACTGCGGTTGCCAGATGCTGGAAAATTATTATAAATCCTTCCTTGAATCTCTAATCTTATATGGCAGGTTTAGCTGTCTTGTGGTGACCCGGCATATTACGAGTCAGTGTGTTCCAAGGCAATACACAGGGGATATGCTATTGTCTCTCCCCCTACTGTATTTAAAGCCCCTTTTCCTTTCACTTCTCTCTCACTTTCTATGTTTCTTCCTGACTTGAGAGAAAATGTATGTTTGTCTGTAGGGCTGGTTTCACTGGAAAGATACTTTTCCCACAAGTTCTCTCCTTCTGTTGACCCGATGCCATGAATATCTCCACTGAGCGTTTTTTTTTTATTATTGAAATGGAATTTACCCCGCTTACGACAATGCGTTTTCTACCCACATAATGCCAACCTTGTTTATGTTTACCTTCAGGTCGCAGCTGCAAAAGCAGTGAATTATGGTCTTCCGTATTGTTTTTGGGGATTTTTTGTGTACCTTGTCTTTGTGTACCTGCCTCTGCTATTCATTTATTTCCTGCTCTCTCTCCCATTCTCTCCCCTTTCTCTCTATCCCATTCTCTCCTTCTCCCATTATTTTGCACTCTCTGCCCTTCACCTACACTCTCTCGCTCCTCTCTCTCCTTCTAAGTAACTGATGCCTCCCTCCTTACCTTGCCTGGTGTAGGCAAGGAGGCGACGGCAGTCCCAAGGTCAACATCGATACTGAGCTAACAGTGAAACAGCAGTTCACACTCCCTACTAATGAGAGCCTATTAGGCTCGGCTTGAAAAATCTAACTTTGAGTAGAAGTTTTAAAAAATATATCAGATTCGATTAGTCTTTCGCCAGAAATATTTGATCATGCATTTTTGAAGCTACAGCAGTGTCAGCAGAGGCATGATTGGAAGTCTGAGACAGTATCTGCTCAGGGCCATATTCTGACTTGCGATAGCACTAAACTCAAATTTGTCTCCCATTAACGTCAATGAATGACACAAAAGTCAGAGTAAGGTTGCTCCTGTTATTTTCAGAAAGGGAATACAAGACGAGAACAAAGCTAAAATCATGAAATTGTATTTTAGTAACTCTTCCCCTGAAGGCCTTACTCATGCTCTTTTATCCTTTGTGTTACCTTTGTGTTCTACATTGTACCAGTATATTATATTGCTCAGAAAAATATCAGGTGTAGAGTCTATTATTCATGCTACATTGCGGCTGTGTTGAAACGGATGTAAACAGATGTGATTTAGTCGAGTGGGAGAAC
This sequence comes from Salvelinus alpinus, assembly GCF_045679555.1. Taxonomy (NCBI): domain Eukaryota; kingdom Metazoa; phylum Chordata; class Actinopteri; order Salmoniformes; family Salmonidae; genus Salvelinus; species Salvelinus alpinus. The sequence goes on along the minus strand of NC_092118.1, from coordinate 7,914,317 downwards.
CCTTTTGACAGTGGGTTGAACAGACCACTGAGGGTATCAGCCTGTAGCCCTCTACACAAACATGCCAAACGACTACATTATTCTACTGGCAGTTTTTGAGAGAGCAATGGCGATCAATCAGATTGATATCTTGTTTGTTGACTGTCTGAATGTGTAAGTAAGGTTAAGTCATGTGTTTCGGAGACAGAGAAAGACAGAGAATGTTTGTGTGTGTGTTTTGCATGAGTAAGGAGGTTTATGTCGTCACCTTGATGTCTTTGTGTGTCTGTCTTGTATCCAGATTGATCACTATGCCCAGAGGGATTTGAAGAGGGGACTCCAGCTCTTTGGCACCGAGGGCAACGTGGGCTTGACCAACGCTTGGATGATCGTACAAACGGATGTAAGTCCTTAAGCAGAGAGTGTTTGTGTGTGTGTGTGTGTGTGTGTACACAAGATGGCGCCGATAGAGATGGCAGATTCACTTCTAGTCCTGAGGAAACTGTGCAGTATTTCGTTTTTTTATGTATTATTTCTTACATTGTTAGCCCTATTAAAACCTTCCTTAACCAGAAACCGTGGATTGGATGGTAGCATTCGCGCAAAACTGAAAGCACGTACCACCGCATTTAATCATGGCAACGCGACTGGAAACATGGCCGAATACAAACAATGTAGTTATTCCCTCCGTAAGGCAATCAAAAAGCAAAGCGTCAGTATAGAGACAAAGTGGAGTCGCAATTCAATGGCTCAAACATGAGACGTATGTGACAGGGTCTACAGTCAATCACAGATTACAAAAAGAAAACCAGCCCCGTCGCGGACATCGACGTCTTGCTTCCAGACAAATTAAACAACTTCTTTGGGCGCTTTGAGTACAATACAGTGCCACCAACGCGGCCCGCTACCAAAGACCTTGGGCTCTCCTTCTCCGTGGCCGACGTGGAAAAAACATTTAGACGTATTAACCCTTGCCGGCCCAGAGGGCATCCCTAGCCGCGTCCTCAATGCATGCGCAGACCAGCTGGCTGGTGTGTTTACGGACATATTCAATCAATCGCTATCCCAGTCTGCTGTCCCTACATGCGTCAAGATGGCCACCATTGTTCCTGTTCCCAAGAAAGCTACGGTAACTGAACTAAATGACTATCGCCCCGTAGCACTCACTTCTGTCATCATGAAGTGCTTTGAGAGACTAGTCAAGGATCATATCACCTCCACCCTACCTGTCACCCTAGACCCACTCCAATTTGCTTACCGCCCCAATAGGTCCACAGACGATGAAATCGCCATCACACTGCACACTGCCCTATCCCATCTGGAAAAGAGGATTACCTATGCACGAATGCTGTTCATTGACTACAGTTTAGCATTCAACACCATAGTACACGCCAAACTCATCATTAAGCTTGAGACCCTGGGTCTCGACCCCGCCCTGTGCAATTGGGTCCTGGACGTCCTGACGGGCCGCCCTCAGGTGGTGAAGGTAGGAAACAACATCTCCACTCCGCTGATCCTCAACACTGGGGCCCCACAAGGGTGAGTTCTCAGCCCTCACCTGTACTCCCTGTTCACCCACGACTACGTGGCCATGCACGCCTCCAACTCAATCATCAAGTTGCAGACGATACAACAGCAGTGGGCTTGATTACCATCAACGCCTGGTATGGCAAAAGCACCACCCACAACCGCAGGGTTCTCCAGAGGGTGGTGCGATCTGCACAACGCATCACCGGGGGCAAACTACCTGCCCTCCAGGACACCTACAGCACCCGACATCACTGGAAGGCAGAAAAGATAATCACGGACAACAACCACCCGAGCCACTGTCTGTTCACCCCACTTCCATCCAGAAGGCGAGGTCAGTACAGGTGCATCAAAGCTGGAACAGAGAGATTGAAAAACAGCTTCTATCTCAAGGCTATCAGATTGTGAAACAGCCACCACAAGCACAGTGGTGGCTGCCTACCTACAGACTTGAAATCATTGGTCACTTTAATAAATGGAACACAAGTCACGCATTCTGTCTCCTAGAGATGGACATACTTTGGTCCGAAAAGTGCAAATCAATCCCAGAACAACAGCAAAGGACCTTGTGAGGATGCTGGAGGAAACAGGTACAAAATGATATATATCCACAGTAAAACAAGTCCTATAAGCTGAAAGGCCACTCAGCAAGGAAGAAACCACTGCTCCCAAACTGCCATAAAAAAGCCAGACTACAGTTTGCAACTGCACATGGGGACAAAGATCGTACTTTTTGGAGAAATGTCTGATGAAACAAAATATAACTGTTTGGCCATAATGACCATCGTTATGTTTGGAGGAAAAAGGGGGAGGCTTGCAAGCCGAAGAACATCATCCCAATCGTGAAGCATGGGGGTGGCAGCATCATGTTGTGGGGGTGCTTTGCTGCAGGAGGGGCCGGTGCACTTCACAAAATAGATGGCATCATGAGTTAGGAAAATTATGTGGATATATTAAAGCAACATCTCAAGACATCAGACAGCTTGGTCGCAAATGGGTCTTCCAAATGGACAATGACCCCAAGCATACTTCCAAAGTTGTGGCAAAATGGCTTAAGGACAACAAAGTCAAGGTATTGGCATGGCCATCACAAAGCCCAGACCTCAATCCTATAGAAAATGTGTGGGCGGAACTGAAAAACCGTGTGCGAGCAAGGAGGCCTACAAACCTGACTCAGTTACACCAGCTCTGTCGGGAGGAATGGCCAAAATTCACCCAAATTATTGTGGGAAGCTGGTGGAAGGCTACCCAAAACGTTTGACCCAAGTTAAACAATTTAAAGGCAATGCTTCCAAATACTAACTGAGTGTATGTAACTTCTGACCAACTGGGAATGTGGTGAAAGAAATAAAAGCTGAAATAAATCATTCTCTTTACTATTATTCTGACATTTCACATTCTTAAAATAAAGTGGTGATCCTAACTGACCTAGACAGGGAATTTTTACTAGGATTAAATGTCAGGAATTGTGAAAAACTGAGTTGAAATGTATTTTTCTAAGGTGTATGTAAATTCCCGACTTCAACTGTATATACTGTATACTGTATCCTTCACTATCTATTCTTTACTTATTCTTTACTATCTATTGCATCTTAACCGCTCTGTCACTGCTCATCCATATATTTTGTACTTATATATTCTCATCCCATTCCTTTACTAGATTGTGTGTATTAAGTTTTGTGGAATTTGATAGATATTAGGTTTTGTTGTGGAATTGTTCAATATTACCTGTTAGATACTGCTCTTCTATCGGATCTAGAAGCATAAGCATTTCGTTACACTCGCAATAACATCTGCTAACCATGTGTACGTGACCAATAACATATTTTATTTGAAGCAAGGCACTTAACCCTAATTGCTCCTGTAAGTCATCCAGAGTGTCTGCTAACTGACTAAAATATAAATCAGCTTGCCCTGCTTAGACTGCCCCCTGGTGGTCAACAGTAGAACAGTACAGTCGTCTTAAAATAGTCTGGTCCTAGATCGGTTTATGACACAGGCCATAGGAGTTAGCAAGACAGCACAATCAGATCTGGGGCCAGGCTAGTGTTAAAACAGTTCAAGCTTGGAGAAATACAGTACTGCAGGCTAATTACATTATCATATGTACCACTTCGTAGGGACAAGGGATTATGCAATCAAACCTGATTCCAACCAATACGAATGGCCTTCGATTCTTTAAATAGGCTGTCAATCAGTAAGATAAATGCAAATTGGACCGCACGGCTCCCTGAAGAACAACACTGTTTGTCTCCACACTCACTTTGATGTGCTTGGCTTTGTATTATTCATGACCAAAATCCACTGCTCAAATCACAGGCAAAGGAAAGTAGGAAACACAAAGTGAGGAAAGATGGTAGAGGAAAGATTGAATAAAAGGAGCTGATAAAAATGCTGCAGGCACTGCTGGTGAAAGCTGCCGATAGACGTCAAAAGATACAAGATATCAGACTTTGGGCTGTTTATCACAGAAGGGGGCCACTTTTACATTATAGAGTCCCGTTTGATTGTTTGTAGTGGGCATTAGTTGTGTGACTGACAGCACGTGTGTGTGAGAGAGAGAGAGAGAGAGAGAGAGAGAGAGAGAGAGAGAGAGAGAGAGAGAGAGAGAGAGACCATGGGTTCCACGTGAAATTCTAGATTGAGTCAAATGTCAAAACAGCAGCAAGAAAAGTTCTCATTCCATAAAACCAAGCTTACCCTCTCCACACCCCACTGAATACATTACCACACTGCAAAATGTTAATCCATTTTCAATTCAGTAATGGCCACTTTGGAGTGATGAGGGAGAACTATCTAAATAAAAGACGTGACAGATATGTTTAACATGTCAGTGTCACGCCCTGGCCTTAGAGAGACGTTTTATTTCTCTATTTGGTTAGGTCAGGGTGTGATGTGGGGTGGGCATTCTATGTTTTTTATTTTTATGTTTTGGCCGGGTGTGGTTCTCAATCAGGGACAGCTGTCTATCGTTGTCTCTGATTGGGAATCATACTTAGGCAGCCTGTTTTGCCACCTTAGGTTGTGGGGTGTTGTTTTTTGTTAGCTCTGTGAAGCCTACGGAACGTGACGTTCGTTATTTTGTTTGGTGTTCTGAGTCAATAAAGAATCATGAACACATACCACGCTGCACCTTGGTCCACTTCTTCCGACGAGCGTTACAGTCAGTGCCTGAGAACGATCTCTGTTTATGAATCATGCAGAATGGTTTTAGTGTGTAGCATGTTTGGTTTTCCTCTCTGTTCTGTCATTGACATGCAGTGTCCTTGTCTGGTGTAGTTCCGCTGCTGTGGCGTGACCAACCATACGGACTGGTTTGAAGTGTACAACGCCAGCCGTGTGCCTGACTCCTGCTGTCTGGAGTACAGTGACAACTGTGGCCTCGAGAACCCAGGGACCTGGTGGACTGCGGTAAGATGCACAGAATCAAACATTCACGAACACAAACACATGCACACACACACTCTCTCTGACATGAATACGCACGAGCATGCACACTTGTTTTTGGTGCCCAAATGTAAAAATGTTTTGTTCAAAAGCCTCCCTTGTGACCAACCAGGTAAACAAAACATTATACTGTGAAAAATCTCTGACAATCCACACAGTCCACTGAGCTTTTGCTAAAACCCTACCCACGCTTTGGGAAACACTGCTCTGCTGTGCTGAGGAGAACTACCTGTTCTCATATTCCTTATACCTGCGGTACAAGGCATATTCAAATATAAGGGGTATTTAATCCCTAAAAGTGTGTGTGTGGGGGGGTGGGGGTCTTTACTGCACAAGTTAACACATTCATAAATGGCAAAACAGACAGTCAAAAAATGTATCATAAAGAATAAGGTTTAGATCTAGGAGAAAGCTCAGGAATAATTGTGTATTTTTTGGGGTCACAAAACTACTTCCATACTTCCATTCATTTTTTTAACTGGTACCGGGTTACCTTTAGACTAGTCCCGTGACACTTGTGGGAGTCTTAGGGGAAAAAAACGGAGAACACCATAGTGGGGTCATAGACCGATTTTCGGGATGCCTCCTCGTCTGACAAACAGAGCAGTTTCTCCGCCACTTTCCACAGATATATCTCTAGTTTAGACAGATTTTGATGGGGATTTGTTTATGTTAATCAACTCTATGGGGTTTTTAAATCTAGGCTTTGAGGTCTGCAGCAGCAGTGCTGATTTTCTTTCGCCCCTGGTAGTTAGTTAATATATAATTACTTGATTAATACCCGTGTTTGGCGAGAGAATCCACTCAACTGGTGTCCCAGGTCTAAATCCCTGATTCTAGGGAAGACTGAAAAGCAGCAGTGCTATAGACTAACAGGCTGACTACACCGCTCACGTCGTGTGCGCGTTGCAAAATAAATGTAGAAATCTATGTTATTCAAGTTTTTTAGCGCGCCAACGAGCGTCTGCGTTGCCAAGGGCTAAAATAGAAATCAGTTCTATTTCTGACGCAGATTGCGCGTCAAGTCCTGCCTCTCCCATCTCCTCATTGGTTTGTAGAAGCAGGTACCCACGTGCCATCTCCTCATTGGTTATACCCACGTGGGTGACTGAAAGACGAACGAGGTCAGTGGCGGTAATGCACCTAATTTATGAAAGTTGCCAATCACAATATAAAGTCAAGAGAAGAAAAAGCCTGGAAGGAAGAGAGATGACTAGAAACGATTCGGTTGACCGTTTTATGTGTGGATCAATTGGTGGAGTACAGGACCTTGTGCATTTCAGGTAAAATAACTCAATGTTTATATCCCAGGACAAATTAGCTAGCAAGTGCAAGCTAACTAGCTAAATTGCCATAAATGTTTCATGCTTTTCGACCTGTCCCCAAATTAATATAATTGGTTCAGAGTTTGTTTTGATATTTTAACCTGCGTGTCGTGATCGCGTTGGTGTGGGGGGGACAAAATCCATTTATGCACGATGGCGCACGCGCGCAGCCGGTTTGGGTTCCGTGTTAGGCATAATTTCTTTCTGCCGTGTACCATGCCAGGCTCATGCACTCTGTGCCAGTCCCATCACTGTCTGCCATTGTCTATGCCACTCTCTTTAATTATTACCACAACCACTTTGAGGATATACAAACTATTAAAAAATATTTTTTTACAAAAAGACTTGTAGTTGTCTAGTGGTACATCATCCTTTTCACTGTTACACGTAATGAATGTTGAAAAGGGAGAGTTGGAGAAACTTTGGTTGACATCGCCTAAGTGTATATCCTCTTCGTGTTGGCCATGAAAAATTCAGCCCACTCACTTGTCTAAATGTTGTCCCAGCACAGAGCGACGGTATCTGCAAGTCACTCCCATCCTTCCGCCCATTTCTCTAGACAGGGATGTTAGCTATCCCAGCGAACATTGGTTCAAAAGAGCAGAGGTGGGCGAAATGTGGAAGGCATCCACAATGGACCCACTTAGCTAACACGACAAGGAGCTGATTTGCAGAGTAAAAGGCATGTATGGGATGTGGGCGGTGTAGAAAAGGGTCTGTGGGCCAATACTCTTGTAAGTCTACCAAGACTAGCACCAGATGGAGTGAATGAGGAAACGCATTAAAATGTTCCATTTTGTTTTCTCTAACCTTTCAAATAAAATCACTTTTTCTATGGCTGTTCTATTGAGTGAAATTTACATTTACATTTACATTTAAGTCACCCTGCTGTAGGCTACACTTCGGGCTCCTTATGCTATAAATGAGGGGGGTTTGTATAATGTGCTTTAAAATATTTGTTTCCATTCTCGTGTGTCTCCACAGCCATGCTACGAACGGGTGAAGGATTGGCTACAAGAGAATCTGGTGGCCCTGTGGATCTTTGCTCTGTGTACGGCACTCACACAGGTACAGACACTGGTGGCACCGTTGTACGGTTTACAAGCATTTCGCTACACCCCCAGTAACATCTGCTAAACATGTGTGTGTGACCAATACATTTTATTTGGTTGATTTTGAAGTGCACATTAAAAGTCCTTTGAATGCTTACGTTTCAGTGGGTAGCATTTTATACAGAGAGATGTCTATTGACCGGGTACCACAGCATCTTAGCTTGGCACCAGAAGATCGGCATTTTGCTTTTCCAACTTTGACCATTGGTTGTCATTGCTATACAGACCCCATTCCAAATATCTGCGCATCTGAACGTTTTACGGTAGCTTGCATTGCGGTCAGACTGAATGGCATGACGACAAAAGTCAGAGGAGTTGGTTAAAGCACATATTGTACAGATCTGGAACCAGGCTAATATCACTAACAATTGATTTGAAAGTAAGCCACTATTGTTAACTATTACATTGAATTCAAATTCATGAGGTTGTACCTTTTTATTCTCAATGGAGACTGGCCGTGTCTGAATACCCAGACTAGCTTACTATATACTTAAACTGCATGCTATGTACTCATCGTCGCATACTATTTAGCACGCAGCATAGTAAAAAGTATACAGCATGCCGCGAGCGCAACGTAGTAGTGGCTCCTGACTGGCTGAGTACGTGGGGCAGGGCTGAGTGCAGGTGGATTTTTCTTGCATCGCATTATCCAACAGTAGCGGTGCTTGGCTAAAGTAACTGTGGACCCATAGTTCTGATTTCTGTGTGCGTTCGTGCAAGTAGAAAAACTTGTTGACCCTATTTGTAGAGAAACGCCAATGTCATCCTCTCTTTAATGTTGACGAAACAGTCTATCACTCTGTCATAAAGTACACGCTTTTATTTTTTGTTGTCCTAGGCTACCTGGCTAAATTGTTTGCACGCTAGCCTAACTTCCATTCATGGGCAACGTTAGCAAGTTAACACTAGCCTTCTACATCTAGCTACATATTGAACTTCCATCCTCTCAGGCCAGGGGCACAACAACGTATGAATTAATGGTTGGATCAGAATCCCCATTATAATCATTGGCCAGCACGGAGAATTAAGTAAAACCACAAGTCCAAATCCCTATCTCCATCCATGGCTAATTTAGGAAAGGGACAATTTTAGCAAGCTGACTAGCTAGCCACCGGAGGACAACAACACAATGATATGCATCAATTCAAGTTTTTCTGTCAATGATGCAAGTTCTCAATAGGATTTGATAGCAATGATGCCAAAATCCAAGGTGGCTTCCTTTGGGGGGGGCTTACCTTCGCATTCATGAATACAAGCCACTGTCAACCAGCCTGATAATAGCTAATATCCAATTTGATAAATTTCTCTACACTACATAGGCCTACTCAGGCTGGTTATAGGCAGACCATCACATTCAACCTACCATAGCCCTTCTATCCTATTTAAAAAGGACTGAAGACAGAAACAGATAATTTGGTCCCATTTCAACATATTTGTTAGTGAAACCAAAGTGCTGTATCATATACATTAGCCTAGTACACACACCAAAACTTTTCAAATCAAAAGGCTATTGCACAGAAAAACGTGGACAGATGGGCGCATCGCAAATTCAGAACCGCTGGACAGCAACATAATAAACTAAAGCACTGATCATTGAGAAGGAGTTAAGGCTTGATCCATACATTAAATAATGAAACAGGTAGCCTACAAAACTAAAACAATCCATATCTTCAAAACAAAAAGCCTGATCAACATGACATTAATAACGCAGCCACATCCCGAGTCCCCGGTGCCCACATACTCAGAAATCAAATGATGTTTTAGTATTTCGTTTAAAAGCTCTGACGAAGGCCAAGAGAACAAGAAACAATTTATGAGAAAACAGAAATCCACTTTAGGTAAAAAAAGTGTTTTAATTATGTAGCCTACGATGCAATACTCGTGAACACCACCGCAGAAGCTTCGCTATCGGCATCTTCCCAATTAAGTAGCATCGTTTTGTTTGGTTACTTGAAGAGAACTTGGGCCCGTCACTCACAGCCCCCCTCTTCCAATGCAATGCTGTGGTAGTGTGCATCGAATTCTACTAGATGATGAGCTGAAATGAGTATAAACATCCTAGATTTTCTTAAATGTACACTACCGGTCAAAAGTTTTTTAACACCTACTCATTCCAGGGTTTTTCTTTATTTTTACTATTTTTGACATTGTAGAATAATAGTGAAGACAATAAATCACAGAGAGTGTCACCAACAAAGCACCATCACACCTCCTATGAAATAACACAGATGGAATCATGTAGTAACCAAAAAAGTGTTAAACAAATCAAAATATTTTATATTTAAGATTCTTCAAATATCCACCCTTTGCCTTGACAGCTTTGCACACTCTTAGCATTCTCTCAACCAGCTTCACCTGGAATGCTTTTCCAACAGTCTTGAAGGAGTTCCAACAAATGCTGAGCACTTGTTGGCTGCATTTGCTTCACACAATTTGGTTAAGGTTGGGGGATTGTGGAGGCCAGGTCATCTGATGCAGCTCTCCATCACTCTCATTCTTGGTAAAATAGCTCTTACACAGCCTGGAGGTGTGTTGGGTCATTGTCCTGTTGAAAAACAAATGATAGTCCCACCAGATGGGATGGCTGCAGAATGCTGTGGTAGCCATGCTGGTTAAGTGTGCCTTGAATTCTAAATAAATCACAGTGTTACCAACAAAGCACCCCCACACCATCACACCTCCTTAATGCTTCCCAGTGGGAAATACACATGCGGAGATCCGTTCACCCACATCGCGTCTCACAAAGACATGGCGGTTGGAACCAAAACTCTAATGTCCATTGCTCGTGTTTCTTGGCCCAAGCAAGTCTCTTCTTATTATTGGTGTCCTTTAGTAGTGGTTTCTTTGCAGCAATTCGACCATTAAGGCCTGATTCACACAGTCTCCTCTGAACAGTTGATGTTGAGATGTGTCTGTTACTTGAGCTCTGAAGCATTTATTTTGGCTGCAATTTCTGAGGCTGGTAACTAATGAACTTATTCTCTGCAGCAGAGGTAACTCTGGGTCTTCCATTCCTGTGGGGGTCCTCATGTGAGCCAGTTTCATCATAGCGCTTGATGGTTTTTGCGACTGCACTTGAAGAACCTTTCAAAGTTCTTGAAATGTTCCATATTGACTGACCTTCATGTCTTAAAGTAATGATGGACTGTTGTTTCTCTTTGCTTATTTGAACTATTCTTGCCATAATATGGACTTTTTCTTTTACCAAATAGGGCATCTTCTGTATACCACCCCTACCTTGTCACTACACAACTGATTGGCTCAAATGCATTAAGAAGGAAAGAAATTCCACAAATTAACTTAAGACACATCTGTTAATTGAAATGCATTCTAGGTGACTACCTCATGAAGCTGGTTGAGAAAATGCCAAGAGTGTACAAAGCTGTCATCAAGGCAAAGGGTGGCTATTTGGAAAATCTTAAATATAAAATATATTTTGATTTGTTGAACACTTTTTTGGTTACTAGAGGATTCCATATGTGTTATTTTATAGTTTTGATGTCTTCACTATTATTCTACAATGTAGAAAATAGTAAAAAAATAAAGAAAAACCCTTGAACTAGTAGGTGTTCTAAAACTTTTGACCGGTAGTATATATACTATAAAACTTTCTATTTCCGCATACTGAGAATGTGTCTTATGCGATTGCATTGTTTCGCGTGATTGGTTCATTTCTGTAGCAAATCCCCATATCTGATTATCAGCTGTTGTCAAAGCCGAAATGAGTATGACATCCGGGCAATTAAAGTAAACTAGATTTTCTGCTATAAAATGTAAAAACATTTGCGTACTCAAACGGCCTACTATTTAGGACGCAAGTATGGGTATTCGGACACGGCCACTTTATTGACGATGTAGTTGTCTCACATTGATTTTGGTTGTGTATGTGTTCCCTTTGTGCAGATTCTGGGTTTGGTGTTCTCTATGACGATGTTCTGCCATGCAGTCAAAGTGGAGACCTTCTACGCCTAGCTTTGCCCCAAAGGACTCTGGGAATGAGGGCGGCACACACACCCCTCCCACAGACCCTCTCCTCTTTCTCAGCGACACCCTCGCAGACCAATCCTCATGTAACATCGTTCACAACAACCTGTACTGTTCAACAACCACAATGTCATATCGGGAGCCGATGGATGCTTTTTGCTCAATGAAATGTTATTCGCTCATTTTGTGCTCAACATATCCATGTAATATGTAGAAATACGTATAGAGATGTAATCCCTTTTTTGTTTTTAAGATGTTTTAAATTATTTTGAATCATTCTATAATCTAAGCGTTTTGAAAGGAGAGGAGAGCTAAGGAATGCAGGTCAGGAGTGCATTTAGTAAAACAGGCCATGCAGGTACTAAAGTGCATGGCTCTTTGACTCGTCCAAATCGACTTATCCTTGAGTTTTTTTTCTTCCACCATCAACAAATACAGTAAATTATATTCCATTGTAACAGTGAATTCATAATAACTTATTTAATGAACTAGTTCATCTGGAGGGATTTATTACATATATATATATATATGAATGTAAGTATAGCAACTTCAATACTAAGACTGTCTGGATGTTCACAAAACCCATTAAATTAGACAATGGTCCCTAGGCCCGTCTCGAGTGTTGCACAGATCAACAAAACCAACGAGTCATCCTAGGTACTAAATGTCTCGATCTCACCGCCACAGAGTCTGTCAAGGTCCTCGACAACGTCTCCCTGCTGTGGCCTAGGGGCATTTCTTTCCCATAGTTCTCATCAATGTTATTACATTCACATTGACCCGACTTCTGTGACTCCATGAATAACCATTCCTTTTTTCCCCATGTCTATAGTCGTTTAGTTATTTCTAGCTTGGTAGATCAGTCTTCCATACCAAATGCATGAGAACATCAGAAAACTCTCCAAAACAACATTTGATTAGAAATGGGTTTGTGGTCACAGCCGGCCGTGATCGGGACAATTGGCCTAGCGTCATCCGAGTAGGGGAGGGTTTGGCTGGGGGGGCTATACATTGGCTCATCGCGCTCTAGCAACTCCTTGTGGCGGGCCGGGCGCCTGCAGGCTGACCTCGGTCCTCAGTTGAACAATGTTTCCTCCGACACATTGGTGAAGCTGGCTTCCGGGTTAAGCATGCAGTACATTAGTGTCTACTTTGAGAAACAGACGCCTCACAAGTCCTCAACTGGCAGCTTCATTAAATAGTACCCGCAAAACACCAGTCTCAACGTCAACAGTGAAGAGGCGACTCCGGGATGCTGGCCTTCTAGGCAGAGTTCCTCTGTCCTGTGTCTGTGTTAATCTTTTCTTTTTATTGTCCAGTCTTAGATATGGCTTTTGCTTTGCAACTCTGCCTAGAAGGCCAGCATCCCGGAGTCGGCGTTGAGACTGGTGTTTTGCGGGTACTATTTAATGAAGCTGCCAGTTGAGGACCTGTGAAGCGTCTGTTTCTCAAACTAGACACTAATGTATTTGTTCTCTTGCTCAGTTGTGCACCGGGACCTCCCACTCCTCTTTCTATTCTGGTTACAGACAGTTTGTGCTGTTCTGTGAAGGGAGTAGTACACAGCACAGTGTTGTACCAGATCTTCAGTTTCTTGGCAATTTGTCTTAATTTCTCAGAACAAGAATAGACTGATGAGTTTCAGAAGAAAGTCTTTGTTTCTGGCCATTTTGAGCCTGTAATCAAACCCACATGCTGACACTCCAGATACTCAACTAGTCTAAAGAAGGCCAGTTTCATTGCTTCTTTAACAACAGTGTTCAGCTGTGCTAACATAATTGCAAAAGGGTTTTCTAATGAACAATTAGCCTGTTAGCTAATCCAAGTTTAGCATTTGAAATGTGGCATTGGATGCTGATAATAATGGGCCTCTGTAGATATTCCATTAAAAGTCAGCCGTTTCCAGCTACAATATTCATTTACAACATTAACAATGTCTACACTGTATTTCTGATCAATTTGATGTTAAGGGACAAAATGTTTTGCTTTTCTTTCAAAAACAAGGACATTTCTAAGTGACCCCAAACCTTTGGACGAGATATATATATACTGTATATATACACACACACACAAAACAATTATATGGGGGATTGGAAATGATATAGACAATTACATTGATGGAAGCTACAATATTAAACCTGATCTACCCCCCCCCCAAAACAAATACAATTTTAAATATATATATGGGAAAACCTCCTACGTCTTCAGATACTACAGTTAAACGCTAGCCAGTGGTAGTGTTAAACAACATTTTTTGACTGGACAGGCGTGCACGCACACACGCACGCACACGCATGCGCACACATGCATGCACACACACACGAGCATGCACGCACACACGAGCATGCACGCACACACACGCGCATGCACACACACGCAGGCACACACACGCACACATAAGTAAGGGAGAAAAGATTAGAGTTAGAATAATATTTTTTTACATCAGCAACATACATATCTCTACATTTCTAGGACTTAACAGGCAGTGAGGTTAACTATAACAATGTCTTCAATGGTAAAAATGAGTGGTAATTGAAAAAATTTATTTGGATATTTGGATGAAAATACACTAAATTGACACATTTCCATTTGATCTTTTAGGCATGTCATATTGACCAACAATGGAAAATAGACAAATTCATATAGCCTATTTTATATTAGCATTCAAAAGTATGAATTTGAAATTTTCCCCCTCATTTTTCTTAGGTATTATTTATACAAAATTTTGCAGAATGAAATGAGGTGCACCATCTCATGTTTAAGGTGTCCAAATAAAATAAACAAAAAGCAATACTTAGTAACAATAACATTAAGGCAACTACTGGTTAATAACAATTGAATAATAATTAAAAAACGTAACAGCATAAAAATGTTTAGTACAACTACTAATAGGCCTAAAACGAATAAAAAATACTGCTAAACTACTAATAAAACGAATAAACCTAAGTACCTATAATATATAGCCTACATACATATTTATAAATATCTTATCTAGGGTGTAGTAAGTTATAACACGCTTTGGTGATTACATTTCACTTCCTTAAGTTAAACTATATTTTTGTTCAAATGTGAGTTACAATTCATATAAGTAAATCTGTCAATTAAATTAAATTCATTTGGCACTAATCTATGGATTCCACGACTGGGAATACAGATATGCATCTGTTGGTCATAGATACTATACCTTTAAAAAAGGTGGATCAGAAAACCAGTCAGTATCTGGTGTGACTACCATTTGCCTCATGCAGCGTGACATCTCCTTTGCATAGAGTTGATAACGCTGTTGATTGTGACCTGTGGAATGTTGTCCCACTCCTCGTCAATGGCAAAGTTGCTGGATATTGGCGGGAACTGGAACACGCTGTCGTACACGGCAATCCAGAGCATCCCAAACATGCTCAATGGGTGACATGTCTGGTGAGTATGCAGGCCATGGAAGAACTGGGAAATGTTCAGCTTCCAGGAATTGTGTACAGGTCCTTGCGATGTGGTGCTGTGCATTATCATGCTGAAATATGAGGTGATGGCGGCGGATGAATGGCACGACAATGGGCCTCAGGATCTCATCACAGTATCTCTGCATTAAAATTGCCATCGCTCATGAAATTAACACTTTACATTTTGCTTTTATATTTTTGTTCAGTATACATTTACTTTAGGGCCTCAAAACCCATTGCATGACCACCAAACTGCAGTACGCCTAAACCTCCCCCAGTCACTACAGGCACCCTAAAGGTTATACTAAAATGTTTCACATATTAAAAGGGCTATATGTTATTTCCTTTGAACAAATGTCCACACATGGTTTTCTCCCCCCACCTCTTGGAGACCTCCGCTATTGCGTTTTGAGTTCATCATAGACCTACTTTCTGCAAACCTCTCCCTCCACTCAGCGGATCCATAATTCATCCCCATGTTCGCTTGCATTTCTCCCTTCCCGCACTTGATCAATAAAACATATACGTGCGCTCGCGGTCATCCTCTATCGCCTCTCCACTACCTCGTTTTCTCGTCTCTCCGAAGCCGCTGACAGTTAATGAAACATTAAAGACGGAGAGCTGACTCGGAGTGCAAACATGACAATGGTTGAACTGGGGATGTTTCACAGTCTGCTTGTATCTACGAAGATGATTGGCCTGGGAGGACATCCACGGTATTGTTCTGGAGACTGAGGTCATCTAGTAGAGTTGCTTTCCCAATATTTTGTCAGTGTTCGTTAATTACAACCACTTAATTTGTAAAAAGGTGTCTAACAGTAGTATATCCCTAAGCTACATGGTGCACAGCTCTGTTCCTTGATTGCTGCATGCAGATTTCCGTCATTGTTTTTTTATAGGGACTGATTTCTACCTTGGAAACAGTGGTGCACACTCTCCGGCCAATCACAATACAGTACCAATTAAGTACCAGATAGAAACTAAAATCAGGTGCGCGTTCAGCGGGACTCACAATTTTGGAAGATAGACATATGTTATGTAGAACAAACATGCCTCTGACATGTAGAACGAGGAATCTTGTCGGCTCTATTCGTGGCATTTCTATCGACAACGTTTGGCAACTGAACGTGGTGCAGCCCTTGTGGACATACGGGCCTGAGTTCTGCACCCCTGCTATAGAATAATGACATTTCCAAATGAAGGCTTTAACCGACAGAATATCTTATTGTCAAAATGAATATATTGCCATGGCGGAATTTCTGTAGTTTAATGCTTCACTTGTCTCCCTCTTCTGGCTCTTGGGATAAAATCCAGAGTGTGGTCTCAAAATGTATATGGCAAGGTAAGCAAGATAAAATTAACAAACTTACAAAGAGGGAAAGACATAGGAAGACTATCCATATCAAACTTTAAATTGTATTTCCAGGCACTAGCATAAATTTGTTTAGACATGATTCTTCTGCCCCCCACTGGCTGAGTATGGAGAGAAATATGATGTCTCCTATTGCAATGGACATATCCCTTAAACAATGTTAACCTACATTTTGGTCCTATTATTGCTCACACTTTCTATTTGGCACAAAATAGCAAAACAATGTAACTGGTAATCGAAATGGCATGCCCATATTCAATAATGCTTTGCGATCTGGAGGGCAGCCTTTTGCATCCCCCCCAATGGTCCAAATGTGGAATCTGTACCCTTGCTAATATGATTGACAGTAATGGTTGGAGAACATTCCAAGATTTGGAAAACACACATTACCAGGTAACTCCTTTTGTGTCTTTATATTTACAATTTAGTTCAGCTATTTACAATGATGGGATTTATAAATAATTTATCTGGGCTTCCGAAAGGACTGATCACTATAATATATATATATATATATATATATATATATATATATATATATAAAAAAAGTTTGGAAAGCTCATATTCTGAGCTAGCCATTAAAAAAGTATGGTCCACAGATCTAAATGAATCCAAACAACCCTTTAACTGGAACAGAATATGCAGAAATATGACCTTGGCATCCCGTAATCCGAATCGTCAACCTTATACATTTTAAGTTTGTTCATATCCTGTATTTAACACCAAGAAAACATTTTAGGGTGAAAATGGGCCCAACTCCCAACTGTTCACTGTGTCCCCTAAATCAGTTAGGCAGACTCCTTCATATGATGTCAGAGTGCCATGTAGTTACATGCTTGTGGGAAAAAGTTCAAAAATTCATTTCGAAGTGCATGAATGTAAATATTCAATGCATTGCATCTACTGTGTTACTTAAGACGATAGCTCCTTGAATCTCTCGATAAGAGACGATTACTACGGGCAGGCAGCGCTGACACAAAAAAAGATGTTGGCTCTTAGATGGCAATCAAGGAACTAGTTAAGGCACAATTTAGACCTGGACAAATATACTTGACTCTGTAAAGATCTCAGCTAAAGCCCACTACATACAAATAAACAATCTATACTGAAGCAAAATATAAACGCAACATGTAAAGTGTTGGTCCCATGTTTCATGAGCTGAAATAAAAAATCCCAGAAATGTTCCATACTTTAAAACCTTATTTCTTTCAAATTTTGTGAACGAATGTGTTAACATCCCTGTTAGTGAGCATTTCTCCTTTGCCAAATAATCTTGACAAGTGTGGCATATCAAGAAGCTGATTAAAGAGCATGATCATTACACAGGTGCACCTTGTGCTGGGGACAATAAAAGGGCACTTTAAAATGTGCAGTTTTGTCACACAACACAATGCCACAGATGTCTCACGTTTTGAGGGAGCGTGCAATTGGCATGCTGACTACAGGAATGTCCACCAGAGCTGTTGCCAGATAATTACATGTTAATTTCTCTACCATCACCGGCCTCAAATGTTGTTTTACAGAATTTGGTAGTACATCTAACCTGCCTCACAACCGCAGAACACGTGTAAACACGCTAGCCCAGAGCCTCCACATCCGGCTTCTCCACCTGCAGGATCGTATCTGGGAGGGGCCTTATGCCATAGATTAAGGCTTAATGAATTTATTTAAATTGACTGATTTCCTTCTAAGAACTGTAACTCAGTAAAATCTTTGAAATTGTTTCATGTTTACGTTTCTATTCACTATATAAAGCCCAACACATACAGTACCTTCTGAAAGTATTCATACCACTTGACTTATTCCACATTTTGTTTTTACAGCCTGAAATCAAAATAGATTTCTCTCCCAACTACACACAATACCACATAATGACAAAGTGAAAACGCGTTTTGACATTTTTGCAAATTTATTGAAAATTAGATACAGAAATATCTCATTTACATAAGTATTCACACCACTGAGCCAATACATGTTAGAATCACCTTTAGTAGCTGTCTTTCTGGATATGTCTCTAAGAGATTTGCACAGCTGTATTGTACAACATTTGCACATTCTTTTTTAAATTCTTTAAGCTCTGACAAGTTGGTAATCGTCATTGCTAGACAGACATTTTTTAAGTCTTTCCATAGATTTTCAAGCCGATTTCAATCCAAACTGTATCTAGGCCACTAAGGAACATTCAAGGTTGTCTTGGTAAGTGTAACCGATGTGAAATGGCTAGCTAGTTAGCGGTGGTGCGCGCTAATAGCGTTTCAATCGGTGACGTCACTCGCTTTGAGACCTTGAAGTAGTGGTTCCCCTTGCTCTGCTTTTGTGGAGCGATGGGTAACGATGCTTCATGGGTGACTGTTGTTGATGTGTGCAGAGGGTCCCTGGTTCGCGCCCGGGGCGAGGGGACGGACTAAAGTTAAACTGTTACATAAGCAACTCCAGTGTATACTTGGCCTTGTTATTGTCCTGCTGAAAGATGAATTTGTCTCCTAGTGTCTGTTGGAAAGCAGACTGAACCAGGTTTTCCTCTAGGATTTTGCCTGTGCTTAGCACTATTTGATTTATTTGTATCAACAACAACAAAAAACTCCCTGGTCTTTGTCAATGTCAAGCATACCCATAACATGATGTAGCCACCACCATGCTTTAATTATGAAGAGTGGTGCTCAGTGATGTGTTGTGTTGGCTTTCCCCCATTTTTTGTACTTTAGTGCCTTGTTGCATGTTTTGGAATATTTGTATTCTTTCAATTATCTTAGTATTGTTGTTGATCCATCCTCAGTTTTCTCCAATCACAGCCATTAAACTCTGTAACCGTTTTAAAATCACCATTGGCCTCATGGTGAAATCCCTGAGCGGTTTCCTTCCTCTCCGACAACTGAGTCAATAAGGACGCCTGTATCTTTGTAGTCCCCCATATTATTTTGGGGATATATACAGTATCAGTCAAAAGTGTGGACACACCTACTCATTCAAGGGTTTTTCTTTATTTTTACTATTTTCTACATTGTAGAATAATAGTTATGAAATAAGGAATCAATTAATAACCCAAAAAGGTGTTAAACAAATCAAAATATATTTTATATTTGAGATTCTTCAAAGTAGCCACCCTTTGCTTTGATGACAGCTGGTGCAACGCTGAAAGGTGGCTACGTTGAATGTATGTAAACTTCTGACCCACTGGAATTGTGATACAGTGAATTATAAGTGAAGTAATCTGTCTGTAAACAATTGTTGGAAAAATGACTTGTGTCATGCACAAAGTAGATGTCCTAACCGACTTGCCAAAACTATAGCTTGTTAATTAACAAGAAATGTGTGGAGTGGTTGAAAAACGAGTTTTAATGACTCCAACCTAAGTGTATGTAAACGTCCGACTTCAACTGTATCTGCTGAAACCCATCTGTGGTCACATCTGCAGAGCCATTTGGGCTGGTGAGTGTTTCCATCTCACTGTATTACATAGAACAGTAGTTAGTGAAGGTTACATATTTTTTTATTTTATTTAACTAGGCAAGCCAGTTAAGAACATATTCTTATTTACAATGACGGCCTACCGAATGGCCAAAGGCCTCCAGCCGGGACGGGGGCTGGGATAAAAAAATATATATATATCTAGGACAAAACACTACAAGAGACGACAAGAGAGACAACACCACATAAAGAGAGACCTAAGCCAACAACATAGCAATGCAGCAACACATGACAACACAACATGACAGCTGCATAACATGGTAGCAGCACAAAACATGGTACAAACTAGAGGTCGACCGATTAATCGGAATGTTATAATTAAGTCTATGATTTGATATTTGATAGAGCAGTCTGACTGAGCGGTGGTAGGCAGCAGCAGGCTCGTAAGCATTCATTCAAACAGCACTTTCGTGCATTTGCCAGCAGCTCTTCGTAATGCTTCAAGCATTGTGTTGTTTATGACTTCAAGCCTATCAACTCCAAGAGATTAGGCTGGTGTAACCGATGTGAAATGGCTAGCTAGTTAGCGGGGTGCGCGCTAATAGTATTTCAAACGTCACTTGCGCTGAGACTTGGAGTAGTTGTTCCCCTTGCTCGGCAAGGGCCGCGGCTTTTGTGGAGCGATGGGTAACGATGCTTCGAGGGTGGCTGTTGTCGATGTGTTCCTGGTTCGAGCCCAGGTAGGGGCGAGGAGAGGGACGGAAGCTTATACTGTTACACTGGCAACACTGAAGTGCCTATAAGAACATCCACTAGTTAAAGGTATATGAAATACAAATGGTATAGAGAGAAATAGTCCTATAATTCCCTCAAACTAAAACTTCTTACCTGGGAATATTGAAGACTCATGTTAAAAGGAACCACCAGCTTTCATATGTTCTCATGTTCTGAGCAAGGCACTTAAACGTTAGCTTTTTTACATGGCACATATTGCACTTTTACTTTCTTCTCCAACACTTTGTTTTTACATTATTTAAACCAAATTGAACAGGTTTCATTATTTATTTGAGGCTAAATTGATTTTATTGATGTATTATATTAAGTTAAAATAAAAGTGTTCATTCAGTATTGTTGTAATTGTCATTATTACAAATAAAAATAAATATAAATCGCCCGATTAATCGGTATCGGCTTTTTTTGGTCCTCCAATAATCGGTATCGGTATCGGCGTTGAAAAATCATAATCGGTCGACCTCTAGTACAAACATCATTGGGCACAGACAACAGCACAAAGGGCAAGAAGGTAGAGACAACAATACATCACGCAAAGCAGCCACAACTGTCAGTAAGAGTGTCCATGATTGAGTCTTTGAATGAAGAGATGGAGATAAAACTGTCCAGTTTGGGTGTTTATTGCAGCTCGTTCCAGTCGCTAGCTGCAGCGAACTGAAAAGATGTGTGTGCTTTGGGGACCTTTAACAGAATGTGACTGGCAGAACGGGTGTTGTATGTGGAGGCTGAGGGCTGCAGTAGATATCTCATATAGGGGGGAGTGAGGCCTAAGTGGGTCTTGCAATGGGTATACAGAGATGACCAGTTTACAGAGTATAGAGTGCAGTTATGTGTCCTATAAGGAGCATTGGTGGCAAATCTGATGGGCGAATGGTAATGAACATCTTGCCGTTCGAGAGCACCCTTACCTGCCGATCTATGAATTATGTCTCCGTAATCTAGCATGGGTGGGATGGTCATCCGAATCAGGGTTAGTTTGGTAGCTGGGATGAAAGAGGAGCGATTACGATAGAGGAAACCAAGTCTAGATGTAACTTTAGCCTGCAGCTTTGATATGTGCTGAGAGAAGGACAGTGTACCGTCTAGCCATACTCCCAAGCACTTGTATGAGGTGACTACATCAAGCTCTAAAACCTCAGAGATAGTAATCACACCTGTGGGGAGAGGGGCATTCTTCTTACCAAACCACATTACCTTTGTTTTGGAGGTGTTAAGGGCAGAGAAAGCTTGTTGGACATTAAGAAAGCTTTGTTTTAGAGCATTTAACACAAAATCCGGGAAGGGGCCAGCTGAGTATAAGACTGCATATAAATGGATTCATCTGCATATAAATGGATTCATCTGCATATAAATGGATTGTGTATCCACTTGTTGTTTTTATGGTTATGTGGAATAACTATCAGACCATAAAACTCAGCCTGACTATTAGGACAAGCTTATTCCATCAGTAGTCAGTAGTCTTGCCGCCAAATGTAATATTGAAAGCAATTGACAAAGCAGGCCGTCACTGAGTATTTTGTGGGTATTCACAAAACATCCAAGCTAATTATGACAATGACTTGTAGTCAAATTTGATATTTGCTGTATGTACCTCAACTCTCAGAACAGTACATGTAATATTCACAAACATTTTTATTTAACTAGGCAAGTCAGTTAAGAACAAATTCTTATTTACAATGACAGTCTAGGAACAGTGGGCAGAACGACAGATTTTTACCTTGTCAGCTCGGGGATTCGATCTAGCAACCTTTTGGTTACTGGCCCAACGCTCTAACCACTAGGCTACCTGCCGCCCCAAAACATTAACCCTTAGTCATCTACTGTAAGCTGAACTACACAACACAGTCATAATTAACGTAGAGTTAATTTCTTAGAACTAAAGATCTCAACTAAAGAGATGTGCCTCACCTCAGCTCACATTGTTGAATATAAGGTCATATTTACAGTGCATTATGAAAGTATTAAGACCCCTTGACTTTTTCCACATTTTGTTACGTTACAGCCTTACTGTAAAAACAAAAAGTATTATCAATCGTCACACGATACACCATTATAACATTTACATAAGTATTCAGACCCTTTACTCAGTACTTTGTTGAAGCACCTTAGGCAGTGATTACAGCCTCGAGTCTTCTTGGGTATGATGCTACAAGCTTGGCACACCTGTATTTGGGGAGTTTCTACCATTCTTCTCTGCAGTTCCTCTCAAGCTCTGTCAGGTCTGAGGGGGAGCGTCGCTGCACAGATATTTTCAGTTCTCTCCAGAGAGGTTAGATCGGGTTCAAATCCGGGCTCTGGCTGGGCCACTCAAGGACATTCAGAGACTTGTCCCGTAGTCACTCCTGCGTTGTCTTGTCTGTGTGCTTAGGGTTGTTGTCCTGTTGGAAGGTGAACCTTTGCCCCAGTCTGAGGTCCTGAGCGCTCTGGAGCAGGTTTTCATCAAGTATCTCTCTGTACATTGCTCCGTTCATCTTTCCCTCTATACTGACTAGTCTCCCAGTCCTTGCCGCTGAAAAACACCCCCACAGCATGCTGACACCACCATGCTTCACCGTATTCACGCTTGGCATTCAGGCCAAAAAGTTCAGTCTTGATTTCACCAGACCAGAGAATCTTGCTTCTCATGGTCTGAGAGTCTTTAGGTATCTTTTTGCAAACTCCAAGTGGGCTGTCATGTGCCTTTTACTGAGGAGTGGCTTCCGTCTGGCCACTCTACCATAAAGGCCTGATTTGGTGGAGTCTTTCTGGAAGGTTCTCCCATCTCCACAGAGGGTTCTTGTTCACATCCCTGACCAAGGCTCTTCTCCCCATATTGCTCAGTTTGGTTCCAAACTTCTTCCATTTAAGAATGATGGAGGCCACTGTGTTCTTGGGGACCTTCAATGCTGCAGAAATGTTTTAGTAGCCTTCCCCCAACCTTTCTGGGATTGCACCAGAATTCCCATAATAATATCTCTCAAATCTCTATATCATTATGGATAGTTTGATGTTGGGGGGGTTCAAAAATCTTGTGCACAAAGCTGAAAAAACCCTACATCAAATAGATTAGATAGATCTTAATCAAACTCTAGAATTATAGATGTCATTGAGGATGTTTAAAAAGAAACTTGATACAACCGTGGTAAATTCTGAAAATATGCCTATTATACAGTGAGGTCCAAAAGTATTTGAATTGATAGAATTTTCATCGATATCAGGAGAACTGTTTAGAAATTACAGCACTATTTGTACATAGTCGTTGTTCTCCCATTTTAGGCAACCCAAAGTTTTGGAGAAATTCACTTATGTGTGTTAAAGTGGTCAAACGTTTAGTATTTGGTCCCATAGTCCTCGCACGCAATGACTACGTCATGCTTGTGACTCAAACTTGTTGGATGCATTTGCAGTTTGTTCTGATTGTGTTTCAGATTATTTTCTGCTACCATGATTACAGATAAACAAGAACTGTGAATATTTGTATTTTTGTATTTATTAGCAATCCCCATTAGCTGCTACTCTTCCTGGGGTCCACACACAAAACACAAGATAAAAACAGTACATCATATAACATTATTACGCCACTAAATATCTACAATACAAAATGTATAATACCACCATACAACAATATTACAATTTACGTGTGTGTAGAGTGCGTGTGCTAGCTTGTGTGTGCGTATTGTATGCGTGTGTCTGTTCTTGTCTGTGTGCATCTCTTCACATAAAAAATCTGATTCTACTACTTGCATCAGTTATCTGATGTGGAATCGAGTTCCATATAGCCATGGTACTATGTAGTAATGGCTTTATGCAGTCACGGCTCTATGGAGTCTGTTCTTGACTCCGGGATTGTGAAGAGACCTCTGGTATGCATGAGTGTCCGAGCAGTGTGCTAGTAGTTTAAACAGACACTTCAGTGCATTCAGCATGTCAACTCCTCTTACAAAAACAAGTAGTGATGAAGTCAATCTCTCCTCCACTTTGAGCCATGAGAGATTGACATGCATATTATTAATGTCAGCTCTCAGTGTACATTTAAGGGCCAGCCATGCTGACCTGTTCTGAGCCAATTGTAATTTTCCGAGGTCCCTCTTTGTGGCACCTGATCACACTGAACAGGAGTCCAGGTGCAACATAACTAGGGCCTGTAGGACCTGCTTTGTTGTTAGTGTTGTTAAAAAGGCAGAGCAACATTTTATTATGTACAGACTTCTCCCCATCTTAGCTCCTGTTGTATCAACAGTTTACAATCCAGGGTTACTCCAAGCAGTTTAGTCACCTCAAGTTGCTCAATTTCCATATTATTTATGACCACCTTGCCACCGATTCTAAAACTAACTGCAGCTCTTCACTCACTGTAGTAGCTGACTTGTATAGTGTTGAGTCATTAGTAAAGATTGAAACAAGTAAGGGGCCTAGACAGCTGCCCTTGTGTTGGGGAGGCTTCCATTAAAGAACACCCTCTGTGTTCTGTTAGACAGGTAACTCTTTATCCATAATATAGCAGGGGGTAGGCCTCCCGAGTGCCACAGTGGTCTAAGGCACTGCATCGCAGTGTTGAGGCGTCACTACAGCCTGGGGTTTGATCCCATCCTGTGTCACAGCCAGCCATGACCGGGAGTACCATAGGGTGGCGCACATTTGGCCCAGTGTCGTGAGGGTTTGGCCCGGGGGCTTTCCTTGGCTTATCACATTCGAGCGACTTTGTGGCAGGCTGACCTTAGTCGTCAGTTGAACAGTGTTTCCTTCGACACATTGGTGCGGCTGGCTTCCAGGTTAAGCGAGCTGGTGTTAAGAAGCAGCGCAGCTTGGCGGGTCATGTTTCGGAGGACGCAACCTTAGCCTCTCCTGGGCCCGTTGGGGAGTTGCGGCGATGAGACAAGATTGGATCGCAATTGGATATCATGAAATTGTGGAGAGAAAGGGGGTCAAATTTCAACACCCACCCCCAAAATGTTTAGAAATAATTGCAGGTGGTGTAACACATAAATTTTTCCAGCAGCAGACTATGATAATGTCAAAAGCTGCACTTAAGTCTAACAGCTCCCACAATCTTTGTATCATCAATTTCTCTCAGCCAATCATCAGTCATTTGTGTAAGTGCCGTCCGTGCTTGTTGAATGTCCTTCACTATAAGTGTGCTGAAAGTCTGTTGTCAATTTCTTTACAGTAAAATAGCATTGTATCTGTTCAAACACAATTTTTCCCAAAAGTTTACTAAGGGTTGGTAACAGGCTGATTGGTCAGCTATTTGAGCCAGTAAAGGGGGCTTTACTATTCTTGGATGACGGTATTGCTTTAGCTTCCTTCCAGGCCTGAGGGTACACACTTCCTAGCAGGCTTAGATTGAAGATATGGCAAATAGTAATGGCAACATCATCCGCTATTATCCTCAGTAATTTCCCATCCAAGTTGTCAGACCCCAGTGGCTTGTCATTGTTAATAGACAATATTTTCACATCTTCCACACTCACTTTATATAATTCAAAATGACAGTGCTCGTCTTTCATAATTTGATCAGTTATACTTGGATGTGTAGTGTCAGCGTTTGTTGCTGGCATGTCATGCCAAAGTTTTCTAATCTCACCAATGTAAAAATCATTAAAGTAATTGGCAAAATCATTAAATATAGGTTTTGTGATGAATGAGCCATCTGATTCAATGAATGATGGAGCTGAGTTTGCCTTTTTGCCCAACATTTCATTTAAGGCTCCAAAGCTTTTTACTATCATTCTTTATAGAATTTTTTTTGTTTCATAATATCATTTCTTATTTTAATTCAGTTTAGTCACATGATACAGGATACTCAATTTGCAGTACATTTGCCAATTGGTTGTGCAGCCAAACTTATTTGCCATTTCTTCTGCCTCATCCCTCTCAACCATACAATTTTTCCTCATCAATCCACAGGGGTTTAACAGTTTTCACAGTCATTTTCTTTATGGGTGCATGCTTATTAGTAATTGGAATAAGCCATTTCATGAACGTGTCAAGAGCAGCATCTGGTTGCTTCTCATTACACACCACAGAACTTTGGTTTCCCTAGATATAGATACTAGATTGTGATCAATACATCCGATGGATTTGGATACTGCTTAAAAGCAAATTCCTGCAGCATTAGTAAAGATGTGATAAACCCATGTTGACTTCATTCCTGTGCTGTTTGTAACAACCCTGGTTATATTGACTGATAACCAGTACCTACAACCTGGTTCAGGTTACAGTTTAAAGGTTTTTGTTGAGTGGGCAGCTTGATGAAAGCCAGTCAATACTTAAAATCACCCAGAAAATATACATTATATGTACAAAAGTATGTGGACACCCATTCAAGTGAGTGGATTCAGCTATTTCAGCCACACCTGTTGCTGACAGGTGTATCAAATTGACACAGCCATGCAATCTCCATAGACAAACATTAGCAGAATGGCCTTACTGAAGAGATCAGGACTTTCAATGTGGCACCGTCATAGGATGCCACCTTTTATGAAGTCAGTTCATAAAATGTATGCGCCCTGCTAGAGCTTCCCCGGTCAATTGTAAGTGCTGTTATTGTGAAGTGGAAACGTCTAGGAGCAACATCGGCTCAGCCGCAAAATGGTAGGCCACACAAGCTCACAGAACGGGACCACCGAGTGCTGAAGTGTGCAAGAATTCTGTCCTAGTTTGCAACACACCTCTGGAAGCAACGTCAGCACAAGAACTGCTCGTAGGTAGCTTCATGAAATTGGTTTCCAGGGCCAAGCAGCCACACACAAGCCTAAGATCACCATGCGCAATTCCAAGTGTTGGCAGGATTCTTGTAAAGCTCGCCGCCATTGGACTCGGGAGCAGTGGAAAAACATTCTCTGGAGTGATGAATCACGCTTCACCATCTGTCATTCCGAAGGACGAATCTGGGTTAGGCGGATGCCAGAAAAACGCTACCTGCCCTAATGGATTGTGTCAACTGTAAAGTTTGGTGGAGGAGGAATAATGGTCTGGGGCTGTTTTTCATGGTTTGGGCTAGGCCCATTAGTTCCAGTGAAGGGAAATCTTAATGCTACAGCATACAATGACATTCTAGACTATTCTGTGCTTCCAACGTTGTGGCAACAGTTTGGGGAAGGCCCTTTCCGGTTTCAGCATGACAATGCCCCCGTGCACAAAGCGAGGTCCATACAGAAATGGATTGTCGAGATCAGTGTAGAAGAACTTCACTGGCCTGCACAGAGCCCTGACCTCAACCCCATTTAACACCTGCGGGGTGAATTGGAACGCCAACTCCGAGGCAGGCCTAATCACCCAACATCAGTGCCCGACCTCACTAATGCTCAAGGGTGAATGGAAGCAAGACCCTGCATCAAATGTTCCAACATCTAGTGGAAAGCCTTCCCAGAAGAGTGGAGGCTTTTATAGCAGCAAAGGGGGGACCAACTCAATATTAATGGCCATAATTTTGGAATGAGATGTTCGACGAACAGGTGTCCATATACTTTTGGTTCTATAGTGTATCTCTGTTGCTATCACATGCATTATCAACCATATTATCCAGATACTACTGTTGGCACTTGGTCTATAGCAGCTTCCCACAAGAATGGGAATAATGATGATTAACAAAGTTCAAGGTATAAATATCATACAGTGGGGAGAACAAGTATTTGATACACTGCTGATTTTGCAGGTTTTCCTACTTACAAAGCATGTGGAGGTCTGTAATTTTTATCATAGGTACACTTCAACTGTGAGAGACGGAATCTAAAACAAAAATCCAGAAAATCACATTGTATGATTTTTAAGTAATTAATTTGCATTTTATTGCATGACATAAGTATTTGATACATCAGAAAAGCAGACCTTAATATTTGGTACAGAAACCTTTGTTTGCAATTACAGAGATCATACGTTTCCTGTAGTTCTTGACCAGGTTTGCACACACTGCAGCAGGGATTTTGGCCCACTCCTCCATACAGACCTTCTCCAGATCCTTCAGGTTTCGGGGCTGTCGCTGGGCAATACGGACTTTCAGCTCCCTCCAAAGATTTTCTATTGGGTTCAGGTCTGGAGACTGGCTAGGCCACTCCAGGACCTTGAGATGCTTCTTACGGAGCCACTCCTTAGTTGCCCTGGCTGTGTGTTTCGGGTTGTTGTCATGCTGGAAGACCCAGCCACGACCCATCTTCAATGCTCTTACTGAGGGAAGGAGGTTGTTGGCCAAGATCTCGCGATACATGGCCCCATCCATCCTCCCCTCAATACGGTGAAGTCGCCCTGTCCCCTTTGCAGAAAAGCATCCCCAAAGAATGATGTTTCCACCTCCATGCTTCACGGTTGGGATGGTGTTCTTGGTTGTCCTCATCCTTCTTCTTCCTCCAAACACGGCGAGTGGAGTTTAGACCAAAAAGCTCTATTTTTGTCTCATCAGACCACATGACCTTCTCCCATTCCTCCTCTGGATCATCCAGATGGTCATTGGCAAACTTCAGACAGGCCTGGACATGCGCTGGCTTGAGCAGGGGGACCTTGCGTGCGCTGCAGGATTTTAATCCGTGACGGCGTAGTGTGTTACTAATGGTTTTCTTTGAGACTGTGGTCCCAGCTCTCTTCAGGTCATTGACCAGGTCCTGCAGTGTAGTTCTGGGCTGATACCTCACCTTCCTCATGATCATTGATGCCCCACGAGGTGAGATCTTGCATGGAGCCCCAGACCGAGGGTGATTGACCGTCATCTTGAACTTCTACCATTTTCTAATAATTGCGCCAACAGTTGTTGCCTTCTCACCAAGCTGCTTGCCTATTGTCCTGTAGCCCATCCCAGCCTTGTGCAGGTCTACAATTTTATCCCTGATGTCCTTACACAGCTCTCTGGTCTTGGCCATTGTGGAGAGGTTGGAGTCTGTTTGATTGAGTGTGTGGACAGGTGTCTTTTATACAGGTAACGAGTTCAAACAGGTGAAGTTAATACAGGTAATGAGTGGAGAACAGGAGGGCTTCTTAAAGAAAAACTAACAGGTCTGTGAGAGCCGGAATTCTTACTGGTTGGTAGGTGATCAAATACTTATGTCATGCAATAAAATGCAAATTAATTACTTAAAAATCATACAATGTGATTTTCTGGATTTTTGTTTTAGATTCCGTCTCTCACAGTTGAAGTGTACCTATGATAAAAATTACAGACCTCTACATGCTTTGTAAGTAGGAAAACCTGCAAAATCGGCAGTGTATCAAATACTTGTTCTCCCCACTGTATATCATACCCCCCCCAAAAAATGCTAACCTCCCCTGTTATCGATAATGGTGATAGGTTAGTATGTCTTGGGGGTATGATCATTGTGCCTAACTTTCTCACTCATCACTATTCACAATGAATTCATGATTATCTGTAGTCATGGTAGCATCCACATTAAGTGTTTAATTGTAAATAAGAGTAGAATGTTTCTAATGTGATTACAAAATGACACAATACATTATTTACCATGCATTTCTATTGGGCACAGAACAATCAGAAACAACCTAAACAAACTGTAAATGCATTCAACAAGCTTCTAGAGTCCCAAGCGTGTCATTGTTTGCTAGGGATATGGGACCAAACAAACTTTTGACTACTTTAATACACAAGTTAGTTTTGTCCAAATACTTTGGTATTTGTGGGGAGGGAGAGGCGGGCGGGCTATATTCAAAAAGTGCTGTAATTTCTACGTTTTAGTCATTTAGCAGATGCGCTAATCCAGAGCGATTTATAGGAGCAATGAGGGTTAATAACCTCATAGTCACTATCATTTCAAAGCCAAAGGGCTGCAATACCTCAATCAAAATGGATAAGTTCCCATCGCTTTCATCGGATGATAGACGCAACAAGGCTAGGATCACCCCCTCAGCTGCTGTAAGGTATGTTCACATGTTCGTCTTCAAAACAAACCACTGACAGACAAGGGAGAACCTGCCTAGAGAGAAAACTAATGAGGCATGCTGTTTGATTTAAAGTGCAGACTGTCATCTTTAATTTGAGGGTATTTTCATCCATATCGGATGGCAGGTAGCCCAATGGTTAAGAGCGTTGGGTCAGTAGCTGAAATGTTTGAATCCCCGAAACGACTAGGTGACAAATCTGTTGACATGACCTTGAGCAAAGTACATAATTAAAAACGTCTTATGGCTGCAATCCCGTTAACGGGATGATATGACAACAGCCAGTGAAAGTGCAGGGCGCCAAATTCAAACAGAAATCTCATCATTAAAATTCCTCAAACATACATGTATCTTATACCATTTTAAAGGTAATCTTGTTGTTAATCCCACCAAAGTGTCCGATTTCAAATAGGCTTTACAGCGAAAGCACCACAAACGATTATGTTAGGTCACCGCAAAATCACAGAAAAACAGTCATTTTTCCAGCCAAAGAGAGGAGTCACAAAAAGCAGAAATAGAGATAAAATGAATCACTAACCTTTGATGATCTTCATCAGATGACACTCATAGGACTTCATGTTACACAATACATATATGTTTTGTTCGATAAAGTTCATATTTATATCCAAAAACCTCAGTTTACATTGGCGCCATGTTCAGAAATGCCTCCAAAATGTCCAGAGAAATTGCAGAGAGCCACGTCAAAAAACATAAATACTCATCATAAACTTTGATGAAAGATACATGTTTTACATAGAATTAATGATACACTTGTTCTTAATGCAACCGCTGTGTCAGATTTCAAAAAGCTTTACGGCAAAAGCACAATATTCAATAATCTGAGAACAGCGTTCAGCCACAAAAGCAAGCCATACAGTTACCCGCCAAATTGTGCCGTCAACAAAACTCATAAAAAGCATTATAAATCTTCACTTATCTTTGCTGATCTTCGTCGGAATGCACTCCCAGGACTCCCACAAGAAATGTTCGTTTTGTTCGGTAATGTCCATCATTTATGTCCAAATAACGTTAGCTATTTTTGTTAGCGTGTTTGGTAAACAAATCCAAAGTCAGGAAGCGTGTTCACTAAAAGCAGACGAAATGTCAAAAAGTTCCGTAACAGTCAGTAGAAACATGTCAAACGATGTATTGAATCAATCTTTAAAATGTTTTTAACATAAATCTTAAGTAACGTTCCAACCAGAGAATTACATTGACTTCAGATGTGCGATGGAACAGAGCTCCCTCTCATGTGAACGCGCATGGTCCGGTCATGATAGACCTGACTAATTCCTGTCCCCTCGGCCCCACTTCACAGTAGAGGCATCAGACAAGGTTCTACAGACTGTTGACATCTAGTGGAAGCAGTAGGAAGTGCAAACTCATCCATATCCCACTGTGTATTCAATAGGGGCTTGGTTGAAACCTCAGAATTCCCACTTCCTGTTTGGATTGTTTCTCAGGTTTTTGCCTGCCATATGAGTTCTGTTATACTCACAGACATCATTCAAACAGTTTTAGAAACTTCAGAGTGTTTTCTATCCAATACTAATAATAATATGCATATATTAGCAACTGGGACTGAGGAGCAGGCAGTTTACTATGGGCACCTTTAATCCAAGCTACTCAATACTGCCCCTGCAGCCATAACAATTAACAAAGAGGTTTGGTCCTGGCGGAGGATGTTACGGACGTTCTGGTGTACAGCTGACGTCGGCAGATAATGCCTCTCTGGGGTTTCCTAAGAGCCTGTGTAACTACATATACATTTAAGTACTTCTTCAGCTACAGTGGACATGTGGTCCAGTTTCCTCTCTTGTCGACAGTAGTGCTTCTCTGTTCAATGGCATCAGTTGGTTGCTGGCAGCCTCGCACCACCATCTTTGTAGATGTAATTCCGGCAAGGGTCTAGCCGACATCAGGGACCGTATGTATCAAGCGTCGGAGTGCTGATTTAGGATCAGTTTTTCCTTTTAGACCACATCAAAAATAGATGAGTCGAAATGCTAAATGAATACGGGCCCAGTGCTATTCAATTCCAGCCTTCTCCCAGGCAGTTAATTAATCATTGGATTGACCAGAATTACAACCTGGTAGCCCAGAAACTCTGTAGATAACTGTCATGTAATAATTATAGCTAAGTACTTATCTCATAGCCCAAGCACAGCTCATTCTGGTTCCTTTGGAACCCTGAGGTCTCTGCACACTGGTCACAATATGCACCATGACTAACTACAAATACTCTTGACTTTGCTAATAAATCTTTCACCCCTTTCTTATGCCATACGTGTCCCCACAGTCAAAACAGAATTAAGAGAATAATTAATCTATAGGAGACAATCCAACAACAAAAAAGTTCATAGTGCATTGTAGTAGTAATTTAGCACAAAGGACCATT
This sequence comes from Salvelinus alpinus, assembly GCF_045679555.1. Classification (NCBI taxonomy): domain Eukaryota; kingdom Metazoa; phylum Chordata; class Actinopteri; order Salmoniformes; family Salmonidae; genus Salvelinus; species Salvelinus alpinus. The sequence continues at coordinate 7,881,678 of NC_092118.1, read as the reverse complement.
ACTGCACTCAGTGACATTGTTTAAGTCACGCAGTGATACATTTGTCATTTAGCAGATGCTTTAATCCAGAGCTATTTAAAGTAGTGAGTGCATACATATTCGATAATAGAATATGTTATTGTTGGTTGGCATGTGCGCTTCTATAAATTGCTTTTGAAATTATTCTGTGGTGTAGGACTTTAGACATGCTTTGAAACCGACTTAAGTTAATGCTCAGAAGTGAAAATTAAATGAATATCGTCATTCTGTGGAAAGATCAGAGACCTGAACTCAGAGGTACACAGTACTAAAGCAACCTTTATTAAAATAAACATGGAGAAACGCCAATGACAAAATAGCTAAGGTATCGTTATCTAACTTTAGTGGATCTCTGTCAAATCCATGAGTCATCTTTCCTCGCACTGCAGTGATTTGGCCACCGCCCCCCCCTCTCTCCTCCATAACGTATGGCCTTCTAACCAGTCCCTTTGCTTGTCATCGTTATGGTCGATAGGCCATTTTGTTTATCCAAGCACCTGGGAAGAATTGAGGTGGAATCAGATTTTAAAAAACATTGTCAATTCATTTGAAGTCCGGAGGACGGTCATGCAAACACCTTTTTATTTATTTATAAGTATTTACAGAGCTCTAGCCACCCCTCCCCCCGGTTCCCTCCCTCCACCCCACTCCCCTCCGTAATGGCCGGAGTCTGAGTGGGAGGGGGGCTAGTGGATCCTCGTCAGCTCCTCCACAATCTTTATGACCTCGTCCACGGTGGCCTCGCGCTTCATGCCGCTGCCGTCGTCAATCTGAAACGCAGAAGAGGGTGTTATTTCAGCTCACTGGCCCAGTAGTTTGCATTAACCCGCACAGCTATGGGACACATGCATCTAAGTGGTACCTTTATCAAGCGTCACTGCATTCCAAGAAGTGTGTGTGAGAGAGAGAGTGTGAACGAGTGTGTGTGTGTCTGTGTGAAAGCGTGTATGTGTGAGAGTGTGTATGCGTGTCCGTACCTGTAGCGTGCTGACCACCTCCTGCATCTTGGCGCGGCCCAGGTCCAGGAAGCTCTCGATGAGGTCCCCGTCGATGAAGCCCGTGGCCTGCTCAGTCTTACGCTCCGTATGGAAGGACCTCCAGGTGCCAGAGTCAAGGAAGACAAATAACACACACACACACATCCCTACAGCAAAACCACTCCTCTTATTGGGAACTCTGTCCTTTTGAGTACCAGAACCTGCATTTTTGGGGGGTTTGAGTACTCATAGAATGTTCACTCTAAAATATGAGCACCTGTACTGAATAATTTAAATGAGTAGCAGCCCCTGAAATGAGAACTGGCACCTTTTTCAAAGGAAAGTAGAGTGTAAGTGATTTTAGACTGACCACCATGTCTCTCAGACATGTGATTCTTAGGGCTGGCACAATTACTGTATAAGCGTGAAACTGACGGTTATGGATGAAGACTGTCTTGAAAATAAAACAACAGTCATAAGAACGAACCGCTGACTGAAGACGGGACAGCCGGGAATTTGTGCGGTTGAGTCCGTTTCTGCGGTAACATGGACTCCTAACATGATGTAACTTTGTTGCTCCTTGCTGAAACAAGCAAGTGTTGTAGCAAACAAGTCTTTGGTTGCCTAGGCAACAGTCCCTCCCTGCAGCAGCAGCAGCAGCACAGAAATAGTGAACAGAAGTCAATAGAACGGGCTTGGAAGCTCTAACCCTTGCAATTTGACTGGTAAAATGATGGGTACACGCAATGGCTGCCTGGTATTGTTTTCTTTTCTCTTTGAGCTTACAGCACCTGGTATTCCCAGGCGGTCTCCCATCCAAGTACAAACCAGGCCTGGCCCTGCTTAGCTACTGAGATCAGGTGTGTTCGGGGTGGTATGGCCAAAAGCATATTTTTAACTACATTTTCTCTCCGAATTAGTCTTTGGCTCGCGGCAACTTCCAAATGAGCTCGTGAGATGCGAAGGTTGAGTCATGCATCTTCCAAAACATGACCTGTACTTATCACACAGACCTGAAGTCAGCTGCACCAATGTTTCAGAGGAACACCGTTTGACTGACGACTGAAGTCGGCTTGCAGGTGCCCGGCCCTGTCACAAGGAGTCACTCAAGCGCGATGAGCCAAGGAAGGCCCTCCGGCAAAACCTTCCCCTACCCCGGTCAGCTCTGAGCCAAATGCGCACTGTCCTATGGGGCTCCCGGTCACGGGATCGAACCCCAGGCTGTATTGGCGCCTCAGCACTGCAATGCAGTGATTTTGACCGCTGCGCCACTCACTGGTATTGTGATGCAATAATTTCCATGGTAATGAAGAATGTTGATTCAAATTATGTTAACTGATGTGGCTCATGGAATAGAATGTCGTTTTTGTAATGTAAGTTCAGTTGAGTTTAAATCAACAAATCACAGCACATATTTATGGCGACACTTCCTGCTTTGCGCCTCGCAATGGCCACCCATTATGCTATCATTGACTTGAATTGGGACGCCTGTTCTATTCATTCTATTTTTATGGCAGCACCTGCAGTTAGGAGCGAAGGAGTGCCTATTCGAATGGTTATTACAGTGACAGCGGTTATTTGGCTGGCCAATTACCGTTATCCAAAATTCCAAGGCCGTCAACCCTATTGTTACTTCCCCGTATCACATACACACGGCTACTTGTCAACTTCAGGCCGTCGCTTCATTCACGCATGACACGGTAAAACACGGGGCCTTGTCATTCATCCATTTACGGGCTAGGCATGTTAAAACAACCATTACCATTCTGACAGCGAACGTCGAGGTCGGTGGTACCAAGTTTTGCCACCCATGACAGTGGTGGCTCACCGGTTCTGAAAAGGCACTTTCAATGTGATACATAGGGGCAGGTCCACACACACACACACCAGAAGGAAAGGATATAAGCTGTGCTCGATCTTGCCCACGCTCTTGATTACCTTGTTGAGTCGGTTCTGCAGGTCCAGCAGCAGGCTGTACCAGCCCTCGGACAGAGAGGTCACAAGACCTAGAGACACAAGACGGATGGCTTGTCATTTATGGGAGAAAATAAAAGGAGAACCGAAAAAGATATGTGCAGATCGATACGCTCGTGGTGCTCGCCACTCATACCTAGTGAAGGAGAAAAGATGGAAGATGAGGGAATTTGAGTGTGGGTTGTCTGACTGAGGGAAGGTGACATTTTTTTTCTCTCTCCAATTTGTGCCTACTGAACATGTTGTCGTCCACGAACACAAATGTGTTGTGCAGCTTTTTGCGGGGGAATAGTCATTGCAGAACTTCAGTGAACACTCCAATCATCATTTCCCTTTCTTTATTACCACAGCTATGAAAGAAATTGAGAAAGTAAATTGACTTTGATTTTGGAAGTCACTTGGAAATGACTAGCAGATGCGTCCCCTCTCCACTGCTTCCCACCTCTCATCCTTAAGATGGGTGCTTATGTGGCCGAGGAAAATCTGTAGAGTGCACCGCTTCGCTGTAACAGTACATAGCCTAAGAAAAAGACACGGGGGAATTCGGGACCTTGAAATCGGCATCAGTACTGGTTCAGTAGGCACCAGGAAAACAACATTTTGAAACCCAAGTGCTGCTACAGAAACATGTCCAATAAGAACACAGATCTCTCTCTTGCGGTCTCAAAATGTTTTGTGCTAATGCATACTACAACTACAACCCTGGGGTGTATTCATTACGGCAAACTAACAAACCATAGCTAAATGTTTTGCAATGGAAAAAACAAGTGTTTCTTATTGTACAAATTCAGGTTAGGCCCTCCCTGTTGCATCCCGTTTGCTTCCATTTCGTTTCTAGTGAATACACCCCTGGCATGTGGCACTGGTGGACCATTACCTATCATGCCGTTGACGGTGCCGAAGAGCACGGAGCCCTGCGTGGGGGTGGAGCTCTCGCCCAGGTTCTGCAGCACCAGTGACCCATGGGAGAAGACGTTGACAAACTCCCCCAGGTGGAACACGCCCACCTCCTGGAGGTGTTGTCGCTCCTCGTCTGTCGTGGCCGCGCTGCCAAGGGAGAGAGAGAGAGGGAGAGAGCTCAACTTCTATTTTGGTCCTAATTATTTCATGCTTTGGCAATGTGTACCCATTCATTTCATTCTACGAAAGCTACATTTCAGAGAGTCAAAAATATTACACTTTTTGTGCTAATTATTGTACCCGTTTATTCATACATTTCTGCTTTGGCAATGTGTACCCATTTATTCCATACCAATAAAGTAGCATTGAATTTATTATAATTGAGAGAAAGAGATAAAGCGAACGATACAGAGGCAGGCAGAAAAATATAAAATGGGGAAAAGCAATAGCAACAGATGTAGATGAGTGGCAATGAGTAAGGAAAAAAACGAGCGCGTGAGGGAAGAGGTAGTAAGAAATAAGATGGTGACAAACAGAATGCAAATTTGACGTCTAAAAGCGAAACAGCACGGGAGGAAGAACGAGGGAGAGGAGACAGAAACGGTGGCATCAACAAACACGTGAGAGAAAGATAAAGGTCAATGGAATTCAGTGATCATGGATGATTAACATGACGGCTTATGGATGATGGCGGTGAGAGAGTGAGGACATGTCTAGGCCGGGCTCCATCTCAATGAGTCTTTCTGCGATTCTACGCATGCTACTTATTTGCCTCCTAAACCGTATTAGAGGTCTCTTCCTTCTGAGGCGAGAGGATTCCAGAAAGAGGTCAAGACTCCACCTCACCTGTCTTTTTGACACACAAAGAGGTTGAAGGCATTCTCCGCCCCCAGGAAGTTGTCATCGTCCAGGATCTCCACAGCACTCATCCAGTTGGGATTGAAGTCACGGGCGATCTGGGAAGAGTGACAGGTGAAAAGCAGGCGTATCACCAGTGCCTCAATTCAATTCCATTCACTAAACTTTATTCATCCAAGAGGTGCAATTATTGATAACAAACAATGGTTCCAACTCATCACTCAAGTTCTTATTCATTGCAAGTGTTTGGTGTTGAATCCTCCTTGATAAAGCCCATGAGAAATGAGGGCGACAAAATAAAAGCATTCAAATCTATATTTTGGAGGATGCTGTATTCCAAGGGGGAAAAAAACCTGTCTATGAGCAAAATCAAACAAATCGTCATTTAGACCTTATAAAGCCTGTCCCCAGTCTGTGTTCCAATTCTACACCCTCCTCCTCAAAGTGTGGCATTGAGCACATCCACCATCCTCTTAAGGAAATAGGGTGGAAAATTGGGACACCGGCAGGGCCTTTCTTAGTATCATTCCTTACCTCCTCAAAGTTGCCCTCCATGGGTTTATAGGCCAGCAGCAGCACAGACCTCATCAGGTCTCCCACCAGGATGAAGTCCCCTTTGGTCTTCAGGTAGAGTGCCATGATGTTGTTGTAGTGGTTACACTCAGTCCTCAGCTCCTTCTCAGCGGTCCACTCGTACAGACGCACCTGGGGCGGGCGCACATTGATGATGCGTTGATATTGACATGCGCAATTGTCGAGGAGCAGAGTCTGGACGCTGCAGTGTAGTTTCGGAGTAACGCGGACTCGAAAGCACCACGGTTGTGTTTGTAGGAGACATGCATATCATACAATTACAAGAAATACCCCCTTCAATGTTCCTTTAGATTCCAACGTTCTATTGGAAAGAATACTACTGGATAGACATAAATTATCCCTAACACCCTTTCCGTATGGTTGTGGGTCCCATAACTACAGTTTCACTGTGTCAGCCATTACGGGTCAGTACGGTCCATTGTAGATTAAGCACGGAATTTGACAAGGCAGCAACACCAAGGTGTTTTCAACTCATTTTAACGTCAGGATTGAGAAATAAAACTTAAACCGCAGAATGTCTCCTTTAATTATCTTCGTATTTTTTATGCCAAGTACCATGGGGCGAATCCTAACTTTCCCTTAAATCAAATATTCACTTAGTGATGCATTAATGGTAATGAGAGACATCGTGAAAGTTTTAAATTTAAGTGGACGTAAACATTTCCCTCCATGTGAGTATCTACAACTGTAGCCTGTAAAATAGGAGCTGGCCTTAAAAACATCTACTTTCAAACCATCAAAAGTGAAATGCTCACTGTGCTGTTGATGCTGGCCAGCAGTTTGCCATTGAACTCCACCATGGAGTAGACGGCTCCCTTCACCTCCTTCTCTGCAACCGTCTGCAGCTTACCTACACAGAAGAAGAGAAATAACAGTCGGGTGTCAGGGCTGGTGCTGCAGTAGCCTGAAATCCAAACGGATATGTTTTGTTTAACCATTTGTTTCACTGTGAAAGAAAGGTGAAACTGAGCATAATGGTTTGGATTCCAGGCAATTCTTTGAAACAAATGGAGAAAAGCAGCACATCAGTTTGGTTTTCAGGCTCGTGTTACAGCTCTCTGATACTGTATTTCACAGCACCTGTTCACTCTGAGTCATTCATCTTCATGACTGAGATGATTATCGATAGGAAGGTGCTATCAGGCACTATCAAGGGAGGAAGAGGCGTGGAACGAGTGAGAAAAAGGTGAGAGAATGAGTGAGAAAAAGACGAGGGGAAGAAAGAGACTGTAGAAGAAAGTGTGAGAGAGCGCGAGCAAAAAAAACAGGAGTATATAAAAGATGGGGGGGTGAGAGAATAACAGGAGAAGAATGATGGGAACGAGAGCGAGAACAATGAGAATGGAAGAAAGACAGCCCTCACCGTCTCAAGAAAGTTAGCCCTCACCGTCAGTGTAGTGGAAGACGATGATGCGACCTTGCTTGGGCTCGGCCTCCTCTGGGTAGACCATTGCAGTGCCAACGATAAAGTAGACCGAGAGGTCCCTGCCCAGGCGGCAGGACACCATGCTGAGGGCGTACTCACTCTGGAGGAACTGGTGGGCGTGGAGCACTGGGAGGACGAACACACATGTGAAAATCACGCAATACAGGACAATCACCACAAAAAAGTGAGAATTTGGTGTGCTCCTCAGGAGTACAATCAACAGCTTATCAATCACCAGTACAATCACCATTAATTAACTCAAATGTTCTCTTTAATCAAGACGTTTTTAAAGGGGGGAACTTACCTTCGAAGGTGTGTTGGTCGACCACCAGGAGGCTGTGCACCTCCACCTCCTCCCCGAAGGAGGTCTCGTGTGGGGAGGTGCTGCTGGGGAACAGCTTACTGGAGCTCACACTGCTAGACAGAGCCTGGGGAGAGGTAGGGAGAGAGGAGATATGAAAGGCAGAGAAAGTGGGAAAATATGAAAACCCAGACTATGCACACCCACAAGGCTAGGGGAAAAGGGGAGTAGGTTCTTCCTCACCTACAAGTTCTTGTAAATATTTTTTTTCTCTTTTCTTGTTTTTTGTGCAATAAACCTAGACTAAACTAAGTCATCTGGACACATTGTCAGCCAAGCGAAGTGCACCCCTAACATTCAAGTCATTTCCCCCCCAAAAAACATAATTGCACTAAAACTGCTAAATAAAATACAGTAACTCTGAATGCTGATGCTTCAGTTCATATAGAGCGAAGTTCACAGATATTTCCGGACTGTTCTTCCACAAAACACGCAGTTGCACTTAAGTCGCGATGCATCAGGAAAACACCGTTGAATACGGGAAACAAGGCTCATGGCCCATTTTCAAAAGGTCTTAATCTGTGATCAGCACTCCTACTCTGAGAATATTTATGACTACAGGCCCCAGAACAGGAGATCTTGGCAGTGGTACACTGAAATACCAGATGGTGTGAAGCTACCTGAGTGCTAGCGCTGGGGCGCACTGCTGCCGTGGTCCCGCTGGCGTCCTGCATCTCCACGCGGCTGGACAGCACCCCAAAACACTGAGACACTTCCTGGTAACAGATCCTCCTGAGAGGGGGAGGGTTCAAGAATAAAGTGGAGAGATAGGAGGGGGGAGTGAGTGACAGAGCAGAAAGAGTAAAAAGAAACTGAAATAAATATTTCACTCTTGATTTACCTGAGGGTAAATCCACCGGATAGATATACTTCTACTCTGTAACTATTTCTACTGGTGTTGCTCCCTCTTACCTGGGAGACTCGTAGAGGGGAACCGTGCGAATGTGGAGCTTCTGGATCTCGTCAATGGTCCCGATGGTGAGAGTGCTGTTGTTGGCCAGAGCCAGACTGCCAAAGACACAGAAATGCAGGTTACAACCACACACCAACAACAGATAAGTTACATATTTATTTCTAGCTTTGCAATCATTCCTGTTCTTTCTTTACAGTCGTTGAATGAGAAAAATAATCAACGTCTCCTCTCCACCACTTGCACTGGTCTGAAAACACAGGACAGATGACAGGGGGAAAAAAAGGTTTCTGTTTAAACCTGTTGAATTCGTCCCACATCAGTCCAAAACGGAGAAGAAGTGCTAAGGATGCCACTTTGGACTATTGAGACGCGCGTGACTGACTAACTAACCTGTCGGGGTAGCCCTCGGAGTTGAGCGGACACATGTAGTTGACCTCCTTGAGGTTGACATTGGAGAAGACCAGCTTGTGGTTGGAGGAGTAGATGACGGTGGGCCGGTCGGAGCAGGCAAACACGTTGGAGGTGGACAGGGAGCGGAAGGTCCTCAGCACCGTGGGCTGGGTGCCCAGAGTCACCTTCTTACGCTCGCTCAGCACGCCTGTTGGCAACACAACAGGGTCAATGCCAACAGTTTAACAATAAGTTTGCAAACTTGCCAGGGGTAAGTGCACTTTCAAGTCAGTCTATTCAGGAGATAAGTGGAAATTCCAATCCAAAACCCTTTCCATTTTTAATAACATTGGGAACATCTGCTCTTTCCATGACATACACTGACCAGGTCTCTTATTGATGTCACATGTTAAATCCACTTTAATCAGCGCACATGAAGGGGATTGTGTATTTGTCCCATTCAGAGGGTGGAGTCAACATGGGCCAGCATCCCTGCGGAACGCTTGACACCTTGTAGAGTCCATGCACTGACCAATTGAGGCTGTTCTGAGGGCAAAGTGGGTGTGGGTGCAACTCAATATTAGGAAGGTGTTCCTAATGTTCTGCACACTCATTGTATTTCCAATGAAGAGTTCGACATTTTCAATACATTTTCAGAATTCTGAAGCAGAATCGAACTGCAGCTGTGAAGACACAATGAACAGCCTCCTATTTGACACATCTTAACCTAATTTGTTCTATCAATGAATTAGATGACGGTGCAGTTAACTGTCTGGAATTTTTATTAAAATTGGACTCAAACAAAAGGCAACAGAAGTATGTGTTTCTCCAGCAGCCTGACCTGAGGTCAGATCCAGGCCGAAGTAGAAGAGCGCTCCGTCTCCCAGGGCACACAGCAGGTAGTAGCTGGCCTCGAACGTCGTCATCAGGATGGAGCGAGGGATAATTTCTGTACACACACACAAAATCGCATCAAATGTGTGAAAAGCTTCAGAATAGCAGCAGAATTCCACTGTCAATTCAAAACAACTATTATTCATCCTCCGAGAACAAATAAGAAGGCATTGACAGCTAGGTCCCACAATAACATCTTCCACGCGGTTGTGCAACATTGCAAATGGATCTAGGACGTGTGGACCCAGCAGTAGAGTGCTTCTGTCCCTTAGGATTCCCTCCCCTTTCATGGCCAAGTTACACAGGCTTTGAATAGGAGGGGTTTATAAACATATCCAAAAATAACAACAGAAGGACAAAGAGAATGTCCAATACAGAGAATGTGTGGCCAATTCTTTGCTGCTCCCAATCATGACATCCTTATAAAAATGTTGATATTTGAGAAGCTTTATTAAAACACCATGTGCGGGAGCAACAAAACAGTGGGCGGACATTAGGGATGGGCATTTGAAAGAATGTCTGGGTTCGAGTACTCTGGAATATAATTTTGCATGCTGGCGTGTTAGCGTTAAATGGGGATGCAATAACAGTTGCTCCAATTACTGGTTGTTCTGATACTCAACTGAAAACTAAACTAATATTTTCAATGACAGACTCCAAACAACAAACACATCCTAGCATTAGAAGTGTTGTCAGTGCTTATAAATTGAACCTGCTAAATAGTTGCATTTATTAAAATGTTGTCAATTAATAGTTACCAAATACAAAACCTTGAACCGCGTACTCGTACCCATCCCCAGTGGGGAATTGGCTTTTTCTCAAAGTTACACAGACTTACCTGGCTACACAAAAGGTTCAAATCAGTTGCTCCATCTATCCATCCATTCCTCCCTCACTATCACATTAAGTACACTGTTGAATCTCCATCCACCTCTCACCTCCTCCGAGCATCTCCTTGTGCAGGGCGGTGAAGCAGGGCAGCTTGAGGACCCGGGCCGATATGTCCGTCCACAGGCCCACGGCGCAGAGGGGCGACTCTCCGCCCTCCCCCAGGGGCGTGATGTCTAGGCAGGCCACCTCATGCTCCATCTCCACCGTGCTAAGGGGGGACAGAGAGAAGGGCATGGGATTGGATTCATTTTTGTATTCAATTATTTCAACAAAACAAATGACTAGCACTAATATTTATTTATTTTATTTTTACTCCAAATACAAACAACTTACAGACACACACAAACAACGGCTACATCTCACCTTGCCAGACCGGCATGCTCACAACCCCCCCATCCCTAATGTCTGCATTATACGCCTTAAATTGTACCAATTTGTTTTTCCTCGGTCGCCCATGCGATTTCAATAATAAATCATTGGATTTTTCCATTGTGTTAATGATGCCGGATTGATTTCTACGTTTTTATTATACGTTTTTTCAAGATGCGTGAAGAAGAGAATAGTCCAACCCATTGGGTATCTCACTACATCCTCATATGGAATTTGATTTATGAAGTGCTTTTATAGGTGCTCAAAAGCACTGGCTTTTGCTACAGCTCAGCATCAACAGTGTTTGCTGGACCAGACCACATTAGTAGAGCCTTCCTTGGCCAGCAGTGTAAGACTAGCTCGGGCATGGTGATGGCCTGTAGAGCTGACTCCAACTGGGTTCAATGTGGTGTGTGTGTATGTGTACATACAGTGCATTCGGAAAGTATTCAGACCCCTTCACTTTTTCCACATTTTGCTACGTTACAGCCTTACTCTAAAATTGATCAAATAATACTAAAGTAATGTGGCAAAGCAATTAATTTTTTTGTCCTGAATACAAAGTGTTATGCTTGGGGCAAACAATACATTACTGAGTACCACTCTCCATATTTTCAAGCAGAGTTGGCTGCATCATGTTATGGTTATGCTTGTAATCGTTAAGAAATGGGGAGTTTTTCAGGATAAAACATTTTTTTAAAGAAAGAAACCGAATGGAGCTAAGCACAGGCAAAATGCTAAAGGAAAACCTGGTTCAGTCTGCTTTCCACCAGACACTGGGAGATTAATTCACCTTTCAGCAGGACAATAACCTAAAACACAAGGCCAAATCTACACTGGAGTTGCTTACCAAGAACACAGTGGACTGATTTCTACCTTGGAAACAGTTGTGCACACTTTCCAGCCAATCATAACACAGTACCAATTAAGTACCAGGTAGAAACTAAAACCAGGTGTGCATTCAGCAGGACTCACGATTTTGGAACGTTCGTAGAGAAATATGTTATGTAGAACAAGGAATCATGTTGGCTCTATTCATGGCAACTCAATGTGGCGCAGCCCTTGTGGACATACGGGCCTGAGTTGTGCACCCCTGCTATAGAATAATGACATCTCCAAATGAAGGCTTTAACCGGCAGAATATCTTATTGTCAAAATGAATTTATTGCCATGGCGGAATTTCTGTAGTTCAATGCTTGCCTTGTCTCCCCCTTCTGGCTAATGGGGTAAAATCCAGAGCGGTCTCAAAATGTATATGGCAAGGTAAGCGAGATAACATTTTTAAAAATTGCGAAGAGGGAAAGAAGTAGGAAGACTATCCATACCAAACAATAAATTGTATTTCCAGGCACTAGCATTTCGTCCCATCCTAAATTTGTTTAGACATGATTCTTCTACCCCCCACTGGCTGAGTATGGAGAGAAATATGATGTATCCTATTGCACTGGAAGAGGAGGTCTTAACTGACATATCCCTTAAACAATGTTAAACTACGCTTTATTATTGCTCACCTAATTTCTCTTTAGCACAAACTTGAAAAACAATTTAACTGGTAATCGAAATGGCATGCTCATAGTCAATAATGCCTTGCGATTTGGAGGGCAGCATTTTGCATCCCCCCCCCCCCCAATGTTTCACATGTGGAATCCGTACCCTTGCAGATATCACGGATAGCAATGGTTTGAGGACATTCAAAGTTTTGTAAGACAACACATTACCAGGTAACCCCCCCCCCCTTAAACTTAAGTCAGCTATGTTGGCCTATGGAGTCCCTTGGGAAACACAACTACTGAACTATCCAATTATGGAATTTATAAATCATTTATCTAGGCTCCCGAAAGGACCGATCACTATAATATATTTTTAAAAAACTTTTGGAAAGCTCATATGCTGAGCTAGCCAATAAAAAAGTATGATCCACAGATAAGTGATTCTGAACAACCCTTAACTGGAACAGAATTTTGAAAAATACAACCTTGCCATCCCGTAATACGAACCATCAATCTTTTAAAAAGTTTGTTCACAGACCGTATTTAACACCAAGGAAAAGTTTTAGAATGAAAATGGTCCCAACTCCCAACTGTTCACTGTGTCCCCTAAATCAGATAGGCACATTCCTTCAAATTATGTGGGAGTGCCTTGCAGTTAAACGCTTCTGGGACAAAGTTACAAAATTCATTTCAAAATGAGTGAATGTAAATATTCAATGCGTTGCATCTGCTGTGTTACTTGAGATGATAGCCCCGTGAATCCTTGAATATCCTAAAACCCAAGGCCAAATCTACACTGGAGTTGCTTACCAAGAACACTGTGAATGTTCCTGAGTGGCCAAGTTACAGTTTTGACTTAAATCTACGACAAGACCTGAACATTTTAGTCAAGCAATGATCGACAACCAATCTGACAGAGCTTGAAGAATTTTGAAAATAATAAACGGGCAGATGTTACTCAATCCGGGTGTGGAAAGCTAGAGACTTACCCAGAAAGACTCACAGCCGTAATCACTGCCAAAGGTGCTTCTACAAACTATCGACTCAGGGTTGTGAATTACTTTTACTTACTTATATTTCATTTTCAATCCATTTTCAAAATAATTATACAGAAATGTTTTACTGTCATTATGGGGGTATTGTGTGTCGATCAATTTACACACAATACCCCATTAATTTAAATTATTTTGAATTCAGGCTGTAATAAAATGTGGAGTAAGTCAAAGGGTATGAATACATTCTGAAGGCACTGTCATTTCTTCTGTTGATTTAACTTTAATTCACACGTATTTACAAATCAGTTGGTATGGGGCTCACCAAGTCTCTGGTGCTGTTTAACAACAAATAAAGTCAAAATGGATTTGAGTTGTGTGTACCTGATCTGTTTGAGTTCCCCAGAGAGGATCTGGAGATAGTAGAGGGCGCGGCCCACGGCCAGCACCACCTGGGAGGAGTTACATGCGGCCAAGCTGATGTTCCGGCCCTGCGGCTCCTTCCACTCAGAGACCAGGGCCTTGCTGTCCTGCATTACCAGACGCACACCGCCTGTCGTGATCTGAATCACACACACACACACACACGCGTACATAAATATATCAGCACCTTTGTACGATTCACTATTTGAAAACTTTGTGTTCACACGTGTATTTGTTTGATTTAGAACAGCACAAAAAAATTGATAATTTGATTTTTCAAAGTAAAAAATGGTGTGGATTAAATTATTCAAAATTCTAATTAAATTTGGTTTATGGCAAGTGATTCTTGTTTATGTGTAATTTCTCACTTGTGGTAAGTGTCAGGTGTCTCTTGGGTTAAAAAAAAAAGCCATTCAATCAGTTTTGCAGAGAAAACAGAAGATTCTGCTCCAAAGAAAAATTGCAAGGGTGCCCTTGTTCCTCGTGGCACCGGTTTGTGTGTGTGCGTGTCTGTGGCAGACGCACATGATGGAGCAGTGACTGTCTGATGAAGAACGGGCTGTCTTACCGTAGTGAGCTAGGTTATAGGCCTACATCATGGGCTGGATAGAAGCAGTCTGCAGTACTGGATAACAATTGCTAAATTTGCCTCAAAATAATAGAACAATAAATAATATTGTTTGTCCCATCTCTCATAAAGCTGTGATTGAGAATAGCCTATTCCTAGGCCCGAGGCAATCGACTTTCATTCTTGTTATTTTTGAAAGCCACAACTTTAGGATATCTTCTTGGTTCGAATATTTGGGAAATAAGCTACTGTTCATAACTAACATATCTTTTACGATAGGCCTTGTAGGAGGACAGGTTATTGGCCATTTGGTTTTCAACCTCTCGTGGAGGAATTTTCCCAGCCAGCATGGAGCCCAAATCCAGATGTGCAAAGCTGATAGACATACCCGAGATGACTCAAAGCTTTAAATGCCGCCAAAGGTGCTTCTACAAAGTAATGACTCAGGAGTGTGAATACTTATGTAAATGAGATATTTCTGTAATTCATTTTCAATAAAATAGCCCCAAAAATGTAAAACATGTTTTCACTTTGTCATTATGGGGTATTGTGTGTAGATGGGTGAGTAAAACAATCAATTTAATCAAATTTGAATTCAGGCTGTAACAACAAAATGTGGAATAAGTCCGGGGGTATAAATATTTTCTAGGCACCCTATTGCGAATCAATACTGCGATTGTATTGCGTTTCGATGTTCCAAACATATTGCTCACCGTACGTCTGCCTCGGAGGGATAAGAGGGCCATGAGAAAAGTTCTGATCAGTCATGGAAATAGGAGTTTGTGCAGGTACAGCCAATTAGCGAAAAAATTATATTGCGATAGTCAAAATTATACCATATATTGTCAAAAATAGTATCCCAATATGTAACTATCGATTTTTTCCCTCATAATTAGTGTGTGTGTGTTTGTGTATACCTGGATGAGTTGCTGGTGGGCCACGTTGCCACAGTAGAAGGTCTGCAGGTTGTCCACAAAGCCAGGCAGCTCAGTCTCCTCCACCTCCTCCCCGCTTAGCATCAGCACCCTGAGGACACACACAAACACAGAACAACTTATTATATACTGAACCAAAATATAAAAAAGTGTTGGTACCATGTTTCATGAGGTGAAATAAAAGAACCCAGAAATGTTCCATATGCACAAAATGTTTCTCAAATTTTGTGCACAAAATTTGGAATGTCCACCAGAGCTATTGCCAGAGAATTAAACGTTAATTTCTCTACCATAAGCCACCTCCAATGTCATTTTAGAGAATTTGGTAGTACGTTCAACTGGCCTCACAACTGCAGACTACGTGTCACCATGTCAGCCCAGGACCTCCATTTCCGGCTTCTTCACCTGCGGGATGGTCTGAGACGAGCTACCCAGACAGCTGATGGGTTTTCACAACAGAATCATTTCTGCACACTGTCAGAAACTGTCTCAGGGAAGTTCATCTGCGTGTCCATCGTCCTCACCACGGTCTTGACCACCTTTGATGGCCACTGGCACGCTGGAGAAGTGTGCTCTTCACGGATTAATCACGGTTAAACTGTACCGGGCAGGGGCCTCCCGGGTGGCGCAGTGGTCTAGGGCACTGCATCGCAGCGCAAGCTGTGCCACCAGGTTCGCGCCCAGGCTCTGTCGCAGCCGGCCGCGACCGGGAGGTCCGTGGGGCGACGCACAATTGGCCTAGCGTCGTCCGGGTTAGGGAGGGTTTGGCCGGTAGGGATATCCTTGTCTCATCGCGCTCCAGCGACTCCTGTGGCGGGCCGGGCGCAGTGCGCGCTAACCAAGGGGGGCGGGTGCATGGTGTTTCCTCCGACACATTGGTGCGGCTGGCTTCCGGGTTGGAGGCGCGCTGTGTTAAGAAGCAGTGCGGCTTGGTTGGGTTGTGCTTCGGAGGACGCATGACTTTCGACCTTCGTCTCTCCCGAGCCCGTACGGGAGTTCTAGCGATGAGACAAGATAGTAATTACTAGCGATTGGATACCACGAAAATTGGGGAGAAAAGGGGGTAAAATTTATAAAAAATAAAAAAATATATTTAAAAAAAACTACCGGGCAGTGTGTATGGCATCGTGTGGGTGAGCGGATTGCGGATGTCAACTTTGTGAACTGAGTGCCCAATGGTGGCAGTGGGGTTATGACATGGGCAGACATAAGCTACAGACAACGAACACAATTGCATTTTATCAATGGCAATTTGAATGCACAGAGATACCATGAAAAGATCCTGAGGCTCATTGTCCTGCCATTCCAGGGCTTGACATTAACTTTTTTTTGTCACTTGTCCTTTGGACAAGTAGGACATATTTTTTTACTTGTCCGAAACCTGAAGTCACTTGACTCAACAACAACGGTCCGTAAGACCATCGGCCAAAGGGGTGACTGAAAATGAGTGGAGTACAAAGATGAAGCTCGTAGATGGAGCGAGTGTCACAGTCAAAGTGCCCGGCTGGCTGTGCGGTGCTGGGTTTTAAATCATCGTGGGCTGCAGAGCAACTCTGCTGTCCTCAGAACTTGATAATTATAAACTGATTCCCATTTTTACCTCATCCTCCTCTCTTATTAGGCCTAGACTACTATATGTGTTGTTGTAGGTTGCACATTGCTAGAATAATACGGAAATCGGCCAACTATGCATTTCTTTCATTAGCATTCCTCAGCTGTATCCTAAGTTTCCCTTTGACTCCTCATTTGATTTCTCCATCGTGTTATTGTCTACTCAATTTCACTTCTTGTGGCCTAAAATGTCACTCAAAATAAACATGAGAATAGTATAGACTCCAAATTTCATAATTATTCAGATTTAAAAGCTGCAAACTTTAGGACATTAAATACTTTTAGAATATCTCAGAAAATACTCCTCATAACTATAATTTGTCTTAATTGTTTTATGATATTTCAGTTAGTAGGATTAGGCTTTTGTTCATTTCACATATATATTATTCTCTTGCTTTGTGTAAATATAACATGAATTGAAATGGGATATAGCAAATAGGAATATAGGCAATTTACTCAGAATGCCTAGCACGCACTGCCCTGTGGCAGTGCAGCCGCCTGATCCGATTATGATCAGAGTAATTGTTTGATGTTGTGATTTTTTCAACAGAAATCTACATTCTGGTTGTACAACTATTTATTTCACTTACCGCGGACAAAACTTAATGTTGAGCCCTGCATTCAACCGCTGCCATCACCTCATGTTTCAGCATGATAACGCACAGCCTCATGTCGCAAGGATCGGTACACAATTCCTGGAAGCTGAAAATGGTCTGCTCACTCACCAGATACGTCACCCATTGAGCATGTTTGGGATGCTCTGGACTGACGTGTATGACAGCGTGTTCCAGTTCCGGCCAATATCCAGCAACTTTGCATAGCCATTGACGAGGAGTGGGATAACATTCCACAAGCCATAATCAACAGCCTGATCAACTCCATGCAAAGGAGATGTGTCGCGCTGCATGAGGCAAATGGTGGTCACACCAGATACGGACTGATTTTCTGATCTACGTTGCTACTTATTTTTTTTTAAAAGGCATCTGTGTTCCCAGTCATGTGAAATCGATAGATTAGAGCCTAATTCATTCATTTCAACTGACTGATTCTTAAATTAACTGTAACGCTTTGAAATTGTTGCATGATGCATTTATATTTTTATTCAGTGTAAATAAGCAATTTACATTGTAAAAAGTGCTGGCTCACTCAATATGATTGGCTTTCAGGCATGCCAATCATTTGGCTTTTCCAACCAATAAGGATGCTTGGACGCAATGCAGGGCTCCGCCCTAGACACCTCAAGTTAGAAAGTGTTATACATGCCGTTGCAAGAAAGAGCTGAACAACTGTGTTACTTGTGTAGTAGCTGGAACCCTTCTACAGATTCTAGAAGTTTCCAGAATGCTCTTTCTGTGCCCCAGCACATGCGCAGTAGCCCTAAATTAAGATCCAAGCCAGGCCAGCCATGACGCTCCATGGCCTTAGGCCTTCTACCTCTCTGGCCAAGTATATTCTTTAATGATGTCTAGATGCTATCCTATTGAATTCATTCATATGTTTATATTATGCCACAGTTTTCTCATCTGCTTATTGTTATATTGCATATGTATATGTATTTTAGTATCTTCTAATGATTGTATTGTTTCCCCTTTTAGAACCAGCTGTGTCTGCGTTTGCGTGGTGGTGACCAAGTGTTCAGTATGGACCCCAACATGTTCTGACCAGACAGCACTATAGTGGGAAGATCTTAGTGAATCAGTTTAAGTGTAATAGTAAGTGAGGACATTCACAGTCAACCGCTCAGACAAGATCCAGCTGCCCGATATTTCATCGTCCTAGTATTCGCCGGATTTAGCGACCAACAGCTTCTTCATGCATTTGATCATTTCAACCTTTGTAAACTCCTTATATTGTTATAATTGGTATAAAAATCAATCCATGTCAACAATGTCTGACACTCGAAATTAAATAAATGTTTTGTTTTGTCTGTCTATTCTCCCTTTTGTTATAATAGGGGTCAAATCAACAACTCGATCATATAAACAAGATATGGTGGCATTAGGCAAGGCTTCACCAGATTGGACAGGGGGTGATTGCATTGTGGTCAACACGTGCAGAACCTTTCTATAAGGCCACCACTGGTTTGTCTCACCTTGTCTGGCCGACGAAAGACAGGACCAGCATATCGTCTGTCTCCCTCCCAGCCTCCGAGCGAAGGGGCCACAAACCTGGGAGGACAACAACAAAAGATATGGAGGAAAATAAACATCAAGTGTTCCACTGAACTAGAAAACAAGCAGCACTCTATTATCTAGGTGGTGTTTCATTAGGGCAAACAACAGTAAATGTTTCAAAGTATTTTGCAACAGAAAACAAGAATGAGCTTCTTATTTGGACTACTATTGGATTAAGTCCAGGTAGTCCCTCCCGGTTTTAGTCTGTTTTCTTCCATTTAGGTGCCTAGTGAACAGGACCCTGAACTAGAAAGGAGTCAACGCTGTAGCTTAGTCCTGGTGGGCCCCGATAGAGAACAAAAACCTTAAGAAACTATCGGGGCCTCATTGATTGCCCAAGTAAACTAATTGCGTCTCATCAGCGTGTTCACGAGTAAGAGGCCGATAAAAAAAAAAAACGACAATCATAAACGGCAAAGATTAGACAGATGCAAACAATATGGAGAAAATCCCACTGAAGCCCCATTTCCATTGGCACTTTGAAGTCAACCCAGGTTGGGCTGGCCTTGGTGGGTTAGCTCAAATTGCATTTCCCCTGCCTGCAGAAATGATGTCATGTTGCTAGGTAGCCAATATGTGACTGCAGCTGGTTTCACTAATGTTGCTAGCTAGCATGACGTTGAAGAATTTAATTCTCCCTCACCATGCTGTAACTAACATTATCCCATACTCCTGACAGTGCCAGCCAGACTCAGAGCCATGTATTTAGCTTGCTGGTGTTAGCTAGCTAGCTAAACGGTTAGTGTCTTCGCTAGCATAACAGGCTAGCCTCTTAGATGTAATGGGAAAATGTAGATTTCCGCATAAATCGACATACCCAAAAGTAACTGCTATTCATGTGTAATTACATGATTCTGACGTGCCAAAACTTGTGTATTTGGGAAAAAGACATATGGGAGATGAGGAAATTATTAGAAGATATGAGTTACATAGTTCAGAATACACAAGATCAAGCACACACAAAATAAAATAAATATTTTGAAACTAATCTTTCATTGACAAGCTATTAGTGAATTATTGATGCCCAGAGCTGGAATAACATCACATGGCTTCCACAACATGTGAACAATATCAGAAGAAAATGGGATTGATAGACCTAATGAGAAATGGGCAGATATCTTAGTAAGTGGTGTCAGGTGTAGTCACGGGACATTTCCAAGTGTCCCTAAACCTCTCCAAAGTGGCACATCTGTAAATGAGATAATTCCTGTGCTATTACATATTTGCAATCCCTAACTGCTATTTGTTAAGTATAAAAACACAATTGCTACCATATCAACCTCACTCAAACATTGTGGTGATGTTATGTGGTATCAAGGGTACAAGTGTCCGAATGTGGTAATTGTACTGTTTTGGCACACTGGATGTGCCCAAAAGCGATTGTTCACTATAGAAAACTACATTTCTAGAACAGCAACCTCTCTTAAACATTGTGGTGGTGTCAAGGGACATACAGAGGATATCCAAGTGTTTATCATATTTTTCATAAACAAAGATAGTCACTCGGACATTCGATGTTGCCATTAAGTCATTCATCATCAGATACCATTGGCAATAGGCTACATTTGTTCCTACCAACCTAAGGATTAATGTCACACCCCCCAAGTAGCTATAGCTCAAACACAGGCCAAATCGAAGCTTATCTTGTAAGATGTTTGCTGTTAGGTTAAAACGTTGTGTAAAATCAATATTTTGTCTCTCGGGGCTGGTGATCAATAACGGTAGGTCACAGGCAGACAAAAAAAGACATCCTCGTGATCTGTGGAGTCCCAGCTTTCGGTGTGAATCAACGTATTCCGTGTGCATTTCGTTAATGCTTCACAACTCTAACCGGATTGTAGGTAGCAACCATCTTGAAATGAGATCATCGGCACAGCCTGCCCTTATACATTCGTATGCTCATATATGTCGTTTTTTTATTTCACCTTTATTTAACCAGGTAGGCAAGTTGAGAACAAGATCTCATTTACAATTGCGACCTGGCCAAGATAAAGCAAAGCAGTTCGACACATACAACAACACAGAGTTACACATGGAGTAAAACAAATATACAGTCAATAATACAGTAGAAAAATAAGTCTATATACAATGTGAGCAAATGAGTTGAGATAAGGGAGGTTAAGGCTAAAAAAAAGGCCATGGTGGCGAAGTAAATACAATATAGCAAGTAAAACACTGGAATGGTAGATTTGCAGTGGAAGAATGTGCAAAGTAGAGATAGAAATAATGGGGTGCAAAGGAGCAAAATAAATAAATAAATACAGTAGGAGAAGAGGTAGTTGTTTGGGCTAAATTGTAGATGGGTTATGTACAGGTGCAGTAATCTGTGAGCTGCTCTGACAGCTGGTGCATAAAGCTAGTAAGGGAGATGAGTGTTTCCAGTTTCAGAGATTTTTGTAGTTCATTCCAGTCATTGTCAGCAGAGAACTGGAAGGAGAGGCGGCCAAAGGAAGATTTGGTTTTGGGGGTGACCAGAGAGATATACCTGCTGGAGCGCGTGCTACAGGTGGGTGCTGCTATGGTGACCAGCGAGCTGAGATAAGGGGGGACTTTACCTTGCAGGGTCTTGTAGATGACCTGAAGCCAGTGGGTTTGGCGACAAGTATGAAGCGAGGGCCAGCCAACGAGAGCGTACAGGTCGCAGTGGTGGGTAGTATTTGGGGCTTTGGTGACAAAACGGATGGCACTGTGATAGACTGCATCCAATTTATTGAGTAGGGTGTTGGAGGCTATTTTGTAAATGACATCGCCGAAGTCGAGGATCGGTAGGATGGTCAGTTTTACAAGGGTATGTTTGGCAGCATGAGTGAAGGATGCTTTGTTGCGAAATAGGAAGCCAATTCTAGATTTAACTTTGGATTGGAGATGTTTGAGTCTGGAAGGAGAGTTTACAGTCTAACCAGACACCTAGGTATTTGTAGTTGTCCACATATTCTAAGTCAGAACCGTCCAGAGTAGTGATGTTGGACGGGCGGGCAGGTGCAGGCAGTGATCGGTTGAAGAGCATTCATTTAGTTTTACTTGTATTTAAGAGCAATTGGAGTCAGTAGTAAGTCACAGTAGTAAGTCACACCAATGATTTTAAGGCACAGATCAATAGCCAAGACACTCAGCTTTCCGCAGATAGGGGCTACCGTTCTAATACCAGACTGAATTACATTTTAAAAATCTAATAGGGTCCCCAAATATATGGGATTTACATACAAGAGGCTAGCTAGCTAGCTTAATTCCAACCTTGCTTACCATGGCATTGGCTATTAGCTAGCTAATAGCTAACCAAGCAAACCAGACGACAGGTTTGATATGATGTAGCTAACGAACATTAAATACAACCTGGTCAGCTAAAATTCCTGCTAGCACATGTTAGCTAGTTTCAACTGATTTGCAAGCTAATGCTTTAGGTAGCTGGCATTCTAGGGCTGACTGTTCTCCTAAAAGTTTGTGTGGTGCAAAAATGAATGAAGGATCCAGCTATGGTGGTAACTCGTGTCATGTCTGACTACTGCATGTCCATGTGCTAGCTGACAGCAACAAGCCCAGACAAGCTAGCTAAATGTTGAGTCAGCATCCAGCAGTGATCAGCTTGGTGGCTGTATAGTAACGGCGTCACCAGCCCGGATTCTAATTGAGCTGGCACCAGTTGTGAAACTGGGCTGGCCTGGGTTTCCCTCCACCCAGCTTGAATTTGAGAATTCCATTCAAGCCAGCTCGAATTTGGCCCTAATTTATCAGAGGTAGAGGAACTACCATATATTGCTTATACCAATTCAACTCCATCAGATCTTCAACTGTCCAGGGGGATAGGGGCTAAGGGTTGATTGGGGATTTGTCCAGAGAGCAGCGCCCCCCCCCCCCCCCCCAGAGGGCCCAGAAGCCCTCCTACTGACCTTTGATCCCTGGCAGGTCGATGCTGGCGTGCTCATGGATCCCGATACCATTCCGGATGATCCTGAGGGAGCCCTCCTTGAACGCTCCAGAGCAGGTGACCAGCTGGCCCTGTCCCTGTCTCTCCAGGTCCACCACACACATGTCCACGATGGGCCCCAGGTTGGTGAAGGTCTCCATCACCGCCACGTACGACCCTGAGTCGTTACTGTCCACATTGAGCTGGAGGGGAATAATCATTTCCATTACAAGCCATAACAATAATGTGACAACTCCAGATAAATAAAAAGTGGACTTTGACCATACTTATTTGTCTTTGAAACAAAGGGGATGATGTCCACCACGCAGTACAGAAAAAAATAGTGATGCTTGCTTATCCTTTCTTACACTCTTGAATTTCAAAACTGGTTTGATCTGTACCTTTTGATTAGTGGGCAATTTTTATGTTACCTTTATTTAACCAGGTAGGCCAGTTGAGAACAAGTTCTCATTTACAACTCCTACCTGGCCAAGATAAAGCAAAGCAGTGCGACAAAAACAACACAGAGTTACGCATGGAATAAACAAACGTACAGTCAATAACGGAATAGAGAAAATCTGTATACAGTGTGTGCAAATGAAGTAAGGAGGTAAGGCAATAAATAGGCCATAATGGCGAAGTAATTATAATTTAGCAATTAAACACTGGAGTGATAAATGTGCAGATGAGGATGTGTAAGTAGAAATACTGGTGTGCAAAAGGGCAGAAAAACAAAACAAATATGGGGATGAGGTAGGTAGTTGGTTGGATGGGCTATTTACAGATGGGCTGTGTACAGCTGCAGTGATCGGTAAGCTGCTCTGACAGCTGATGCTTAAAGTTAGTGAGTGAGATATGAGTCTCCAATAGAGGTCGACCGATTAATCGGAATGACCGATTAATTAGGGCCGATTTCAAGTTTCCATAACAATCGGAAAATGGTATTTTTGTACACCGACTTGGCCGAATTTGAAAAATGTATTTTTTACACCGTTAATTAACTAGGCAAGTCAGTTAAGAACACATTCTTATTTTCAATGACAGCCTAGGTGGGTTAACTGGTGGGTTAACTGCCTTGTTCAGGGGCAGAACGACTGATTTTTACCTTGTCAGATCAGGGATTCGATCTTGCAACCTTCCGGTTACTAGTCCAACGCTCTAACCACCTGCCTTACATTGCACTCCATGAGGAGCCTGCGTGGCAGGCTGACTACCTGTTACGTGAGGGCAGCAAGAAGCCAAGGTAAGTTGCTAGCTAGCATTAAACTTATAAAAAACAATCAACCTTAACATAATCACTAGTTAACTACACATGGTTGATGATATTACTAGTTTATCTAGCGTGTCCTGTGTTGCAAATAATCGATGCGGTGCCTGTTAATTTCTCACAGCCTACTTCGCCAAACGGGTGATGATATAGCACTGTCGTTGCACCAAACCTAACCATAAACATCAATGCCTTTCTTTAAAATCAATACACAAGTATATATTTTTAAACCTGCATATTTAGTTAATATTGCCTGCTAACATGAATTTATTTTAACTAGGGAAATTGTGTCACTTCTTGCGTTCCGTGCAAGCAGTCAGGGTATATGCAGCAGTTGTGGGCCACCTGGCTCGTTGCGAACTGTGTGAAGTCCATTTATTCCTAACAAAGACCGTAATTAATTTGCCAGAATTTTACATAATTATGACATAACATTGAAGGTTGTACAATGTAACAGCAATATTTAGACTTAGGGATGACACGCGTTAGATAAAATACGGAACGGTTCCGTATTTCACTGAAAGAATAAACGTTTTGTTTTCTAAATGATAGTTTCTGGATTCGACCATATTAATGACCAAAGGCTCATATTTCTGTGTGTTATTATGTTATAATTAAGTCTATGATTTGATAGAGTAGTCTGACTGAGCAGTGGTAGGCAGCAGCACGCTCGTAAGCATTCATTCAAACAGCACTTTCCTGCGTTTGCCAGCAGCTCTTCGCAATGCTTAAAATATTGAGCTGTTTATGACTTCAAGCCTATCAACTCCCGAGATTAGGCTAGTGTAACCGATGTGAAATGGCTAGCTAGTTAGCGGGGTGCGCACTAATAGCGTTTCAATCGGTGACGTCACTCGCTCCGAGTGGAGCGATAGGTAGCGATGCTTTGAGGGTGGCTGTTGTCGATGTGTTCCTGGTTCGAGCCCAGG
The DNA here is from genome assembly GCF_045679555.1 of Salvelinus alpinus. Taxonomy (NCBI): domain Eukaryota; kingdom Metazoa; phylum Chordata; class Actinopteri; order Salmoniformes; family Salmonidae; genus Salvelinus; species Salvelinus alpinus. Next base: position 7,856,820 of record NC_092118.1, on the reverse strand, counting down.
TAGTGGCGAGGAGAGGGATGGAAGCTATACTGTTACACAGGCAATACTAAATTGCCTATAAGAATATCCAATAGTCAAAGGTATATGAAATACAAATGGTATAGAGAGAAATAGTCCTATAATAACTACAACCTAAAACTTCTAACCTGGGAATATTGAAGACTCAAGTTAAAAGGAACCACCAGCTTTCATATGTTCTCATGTTCTGAGCAAGGAACTTAAACGTTAGCTTTTTTACATGGCACATATTGCAGTTTTACTTTCTTCTCCACCACTTTGCTTTTGCATTATTTAAACCAAATTGAACATGTTTCAATATTTATTTGAGGCTAAATTGATTTTATTGATGTATTATATTAAGTTAAAATAAGTGTTCATTGAGTATTGTTGTAATTGTCATTATTACAAATAATGTTTAAAAAAAAAAATTAAATCGTCCGATTGATCGGTATCGGCTTTTTGTGGTCCTACAATAATCGGTATCGGTGTTGAAAAATCATAATCGGTCGACCTCTAGTCTCCAACTTCAGTGATTTTTGCAATTCGTTCCAGTCATTGGCAGCAGAGAGCTGGAATTAAAGGCGGCAGCAGAGAGCAGAGAGCTGGAATTAAAGGCGGCCAAAGCAGGTGTTGGCTTTGGGGATGACCAGTGAAATATACCTGCTGGAGCGCGTGCTACAGGTGGGTGTTGCTATGATGAGCAGTGAGCTGAGATAAGGCGGCGCTTAACCTAGCAAAGACTTATAGATGACCTGGAGCCAGTGGGTTTGGCGACGAATATGTAGCGAGGACCAGCCAACGAGAGCATACAGGTCGCAGTGGTGGGTAGTATATGGGGCTTTGGTGAAAAAACAGATGGCACTGTGATAGCAAATTGGATGCAGTCTGAGTAGAGTGTTGGAGACCATTTTGTAAATGACATCGCCGAAGTCAAGGATCGGTAGGATAGTCAGTTTTACGAGGGTATGTTTGGCAGCATGAGTGAAGGAGGCTTTATTGCGTAATAGGAAGCCGAATCTAGATTTAATTTTGGATTGGAGATGCTTAATGTGAGTCTGGAAGGAGAGTTTAAAGACTAGCCAGACACCTCGGTATTTATAGTTGTCGACATATTCTATGTCAGAACCATCCAGAGTAGTGATGCTAGTCAGGCGGGCGGGTAGCGATCGGTTGAAGAGCATGCATTTTGTTTTACTTGTATTTAAGAGCAGTTGGAGGCCACAGAAGGAGTGTTGTGTGGCATTGAAGCTCGTTTGGAGGTTAGTTAACACAGTGTCCAAAGAAAGACCAGATGTGTACAGAATGGTGTCGACTACATAGAGGTGGATCAAATAATCACCAGCAGCAAGAGCGACATCATTGATATATACAGAGAAAAGAGTTGGCCCGAGAATTGAACCCTGTGGCACCCTCATAAAGACTGCCAGAGGTCCGGACAACAGGACCTCTGATTTGACACACTGAACTCTATCAGAGAAGTAGTTGGTGAACCAGGCGAGGCAGTCATTTGAGAAACCAAGGCTGTTGAGTCTGCCAATAAGAATGCGGTGATTGACAGAGTCGAAAGCATTGGCCAGGTCAATGAAGACGGCTACACAGTACTGTCTTTATCAATGGCGGTTATGATATCGTTTAGGACCTTGAGCGTGGCTGAGGTGCACCCGTGACCAGCTCGGAAACCAGATTGCCTAGTGGAGAAAGTACGGTGGGATTCGAAATGGTGATCAGTGATCTTTTTGTTAACTTGGCTTTCGAAGACTTTAGAAAAGGCAGGATGAATATAGGTCTATAACAGTTTGGGTCTAGAGTGTCTCCCCCTTTGAAGAGGGGGATGACCGCGGCCGCTTTGAATCATCCCCTTTGTTGTCTGCAAGTGCTATAGTACACTCTACCATACTCAAAAAGCACCTTGTAAAAACAGTTTTCTGGAGCTGTACAATTTTTACCCATTGGGGCACACAATTGTTTTCTTCTCATTTATGTTTTATTGTTAAAACCAACACTTTACGGGGGTTACATTCATCGAGGTGTTTCCTTTATGTCCGGTCCAGCCTTACCTTGACCAACTGAGAGTCGCCCAGTCTGGAACCCACAAACACCACACCGTTGTCCAGGTAGGTCAAGCACTCTGCAATGGACGTCTGCATGGGAGGGAGGGAGGGAGGGAGGGAGGGAGGGAGGGAGGGAGGGAGGGAGGGAGGGAGGGAGGGAGGGAGGGAGGGAGGGAGGGAGGGAGGGAGGGAGGGAGGGACACAGACATTACTCTTGAGCCCATCTCATATGTCATCAACTTACAAAAAGTGCCCGGTGTACACTACCACATTTTTTACACACTCAAGGATAATTCTGCCATTGAGACTCAATTGTGTAATGCAGAGGTTGAATGTCAAATAGGAAAGAAGCAGAGAAAATGGAGAGTTCAAGAGACATCATTGAAAGCAAGATATGAGATGACAGAGCCAGATAAAAAGAACAAGAGATCATAGGGAAACAGAAAAAGCAAGAGAGACATCAGAAAGAACAAGAGAGAAGGCTTTATATGGAGAGAAGGACAGATAAAAAGAACAAAAGACAGAGACGTTGAGAAGAAATGAGACAGACCACAAAAAAAGAGAAAACAACCAGAAACACAGAGCCAGGGAGACAGACCACGGGAAAGAGACAGAAGGCCTACAACACGTACCTCTCCAAGCAGCTCGACGCGGAGGTCCTTGAGCACCACGGCCCCGTCCATCAGCTCCTCCTTCTCCAGCAGCAGCATAAACAGGCGGCCCTCCATGTCCCCCAGCAGGTAGCGCGAGCCGTTGGGGTCCACACGGTTGTGACAGACAATGGTGCTTTGCTGTTGGGGAAAAGGGAACAGAGGTGGTGGATGAGGGGAGTTTCCCTCTGATCTACGTAAAGTGCTTTGAGCATCTGGAGAAGTGACGTACTCTATATCCAATTCATCATTGCTATGAAGGTGCATGATGTTGGAAAAGAGTTGAAAGACTCTGCATTGTTTTGACTTAGGTTGACCTTACCTTGATGGTGGGAGGTGCGATGGCCAAGTATTTATCCCCATTGTGGTAAGTGATCGATTCTTGTCCAATGATTATAGCCCCCCCAAATGGTTCTGGGACTAAAACAGAAAGACAAATACATTAACCACCAAGTCAAGCAACCAACAAGGGAGTCGCATTCAAATACGCTAGAAGAGGAAGAAGTAGAAGAGGACCCTTGGGCGCTGCATTTCCAGTGGAAGTGATCTTTAAACACTAATCTAAGAGTTTCGAACATCAGAATAGAGTAAATCTCATGAGGATTGGATCACGGCCCTGATGACCATTGTCTAAACCTGCCTGAACATTATCTTTTCTCACCTGGGATGACCATAGAAGCCTCAGCCTCCACGTTCTCCTGTTTCCACGGCCCCTTGTTGAACTCCTTCTCCCTCAGCGACACCTCGTAGGTCTTTACATGCCGTCCCTGAGGGTCCTACAGCACAAGCACACAGATACAATCAGACTGACACTCGCAGATATTCACACAACATTTCTGCTAACTAAAACACACATTCCCCCTTTCACCGGACAAGCACTACTGTCTCATATACACATCCCCTCTGACCTCTCAAACAGCATGAAATTCCTACTCGTGCATTTTTTCCAACTCCTCCCCAACCACCCCCTCAACATACACCCATATAAATGCATTCACACAACCACTCCAACATTGTACCCCTTTCATCCACCACTTCCTACCTGTCCCTCCCCCACCCAATTTTACCTCCTCCCCTCCCTACCTGATAGATGAAGCAGACTGTGGGCGCCTGACAGCCGTACAGGAAGTGGACGTCGATGACCTGCAGCTCCTCCAGGCGGATGTTGAAGGCCTTGAGTTCTCGGTTCTCCCGGTCCAACGGGATCACCTTGAAGAGGCCGTCGTACAGCCGCAGGCCGATCATGCGGCACTCAGGGTCTACAATGCCGATGATGCCCGTCTCCGAGGGACGCCCGATGCGGTCCTATGCAAAAATAAATAAGTTGGTCAAGTTAAGAGGAGTTTCACGGCATCCTATTGTTTCAGTCCGCAGACTATTCCTGTTGTGGTTATGCAGAACATACTTTGATCTCCAACAGCTCAAAGACACTGGCTATGCTCCTATTTATTTTTCTCCTACCTGCACGTTGCCGTGGGCGCGGGTGATGATGTCGATGCTCTCCCCGTTCTGTTTGTACTCCAGGATGCAGGCGTTGTATTTGGCAGTGAGAACGAACAGCAGGTCCTTGCTTTCGCCCTGGAGTCAAAACAGACAAAAGGTTCCTCTCCAATGAAGCCAGTGAAAACATATGTCCATGTTCAAGTTCAGCATAAGTTTATAACTTGTATGGCAGTTACAGAAAGAAACCAGGGTCTTGTTCAGAAGGGCACACCGTAGTGGAACCTTCTGCAATGTAAAACATAATTCTGTGTTCTTATTGAACAAGTTCAGGTAGTACCTCCCTGTTTCAAAATGTCCTCTCTCTATTGAAATGACTAACATGCACACACAAACATACAGGTAGTAGTAGACTCACCTTTGGCCTGAAGAGCTCCATGACGGCGATCTTGCCGTACATGCCCACCTCTTTGACAGGCCGGAGCCCTTCCGCTGTGACCACATAGATCTCCAGGCGTGTGTTTTTAGCTATGAGCAGATTCAGGTCCTCCGCAGAGGTGAAGTGGCCTGGAGAAGAGAGGGTGGTCTAGTCAGTCGGACTAACTTTTTCTAATAGTTAAATGAGTAGTTCTTGGGAGTGCTTTCCGTATGACTAGCAGATCTCGTTCCTGTATTTTGAAAAGGCACATTTCTGGAGTTCAAGTATGTTTTTCTATCTACTAGGAATACAACTGGCATACTTGTCTAGCTAAGCAGACCATTTTTACTCACTAAATATGCACTAAATTGCACTGTATTGATAGCGTGATTTATTAAATTAATAATATGGGATTTGTTTGTCAGTGTCATAATGCCTTAAATTAAGTTTTGTTTTTAATCACACGTGATTTTAACCTAGAAAGTAATACATTGAATAGTTTGCTAGCTATCACCAATATTTTGGCAATCAAATAAATGCAGGCAGTTAAAGGATAACGTTAGCTAGCTAAGTAAATTGCCCTACATTCGTAACTATGCAGTGTCCCTGATTGTATAATTTGCCAATTTATTATTTAGGTGGACATATTGACTGGCACTGCAGTGGCCTGTCTGCTACCTGTGTAATTTAGTTACAAACCTGTCTAAGACTCTTAGCAAACTGTTAAACAAGAAGCTAATAACAATCCAATTGACTGACGTTAGGTAGCAAACAAATTGACATCAACAAACAGCTGAAGATAGCTAGCGTTGGCTTCAACACATCCTGGCTGAGCAGGAGTACCCACTGACTCGTGCTATCTTGTGTTCACTTGAATGACAATTGATAAATAGCCATATGATATTAGTCGATGCAAACTCCATGTCCCATACCGTGGATGGTTATTCAAAATTGCTATTTAATGGACTTGATAGACTTGCTGGCAAAACAATATCAAAGGGGGCCTGCAAGTGCCTGTAGCTTGGCTTCTCGCGCGGGAGCTTAACATTTTAGTGGATGAGGTGCGCGAAGCTAACAAGAAACAAGAACAACACATTTACCGGTGATGCAGGCATTGACTGCCGTCGGTTTCTGCGCTGTTACCACGTAATTATACGACATGGCGTTACAAGACAGAATAAAAACACCAGCGAAATTGTATCAGTCCTTCTCAAGTGTTGAAACCATGGATATTAAAATTATTATTAAAAAAAACAAGCGGAAGTGGATTGCTAAAAGCTCTAGATTGATATTTACTTTCACAGCGCCCCATGTGGCTCGGAAGTCGATTTGTCGTTGGTGCGTTTATTTGTATAATACGGTGCACTGTCCATCTGCATTGGACATAAGAGGGTTCCATAACTTCAATTATTTGGCTTACCCCGCTGTAATATGACGTTTTTTCACATCAGTCTTTAAATTGTCAACCTCAGCAGCAGAGAGCCAAGTGACTGAGGAGGACTAGAGATCTTTCAGAGCCATGGCATTGTTGCTCACGGTTGATCAAGCAAAATGCCCCTGTAAGAGACACTTAATCTACTTACTGTATCAATCCAAATCGATAATGGTCAAAGTGGCAGGCATTCTAGTACTGTGTGTGTGTGCACACCCAGTTAGGTTAACATAGGACTGACACCAGAGATGGTAGAGAAAGCGAGACACCTGCCTCAATTATTTGGGGGACGGGCCACTCCGGTCTACTTATTGTTCCCGCCCCACGGATGGGGTGCCAGAAGCGAGACATTTCCCTTGCAAATTTTTTCTAGTCAGGGTGTATGGGGAGAGCGGGGAGAGGACAATAAGTAGACCAGAGCCATTGGTCTCACACGGGAAAGCATACTCACGCGAGAGAGGGAACACCCACTTACACAGAAAGGAACATTGACCATTTTTTCCAATGGTAAACTGCCTGAGTAAGACATCTTGGTTCATCCACCATCCTTGCTGACACCTTCGTAAACACATGGCCTGAGGTGACATCACTGCTGTCAAAAACACTGGCCTGTGGACTATAGGCTAAAGACTAAATCCCTGATTAATCCCAGGTATAAAAATAGATCCCTGTCTGTGGCTTCTTGAAAGCAAGCATGCGTACTGTGTATTGGTGTGTATTTTTACTGTCGAGCACTATTTATGGGGTGGGTTAGGAGAGATGTGGTGATAAATTGACTGACACATCCAGTTTTACCTTCAGTAATATATAGACTGACGTAGGTCTTTAGTCCCCTATTCTGAGACATATTGTATCTGACCAGCATACATTCTATTCACCCAAATTGTTTTGGGAGATTTTGCATGCATATGACTGTTTAACGGTTTGTCTTTTTCCATCTGTTAATCCAGTGGGTTTACGTCAATGCAATGACTGCATAGGGTCATAAGAAAAAGGTAAGCTCAGTCACAATGCTGAGAGCTTGTGACGTAAATTGATGTGTCACATAAATGTGTGCTTATGCTGAGCGCATGTGTGTGCATACCGAGCACAGACACGGTTTATCAGTGTATGTACTGTCTGGGTTTTGTTTAATACATTTGTACAAAAAGCAGGGAAAGAAGTAAGCATTTTAAAACACATAAAACATTATTGGTTTTTCTTTTCCAGTCATCTTCACAAGAAAATCTGGCACACAAACTCACAAATCATCCCACATGAAAAACAACACATAATAATTACATTGATAGATGACACAGACAAACCTAGTTTCAAAGTGTGAAAAGAATACAACTTGTTGTGTCAATGTCACATCAAACTATGAGTTCCCACATGTTAGCATCAAAGTCATCTTGGTATAACATTCTGTCCATTAATCAAGGCCCTAAACCAGTTTGCCTGTACATCTGGCTTGATCTGTAAAGTGGCTTGCTGTATCCAAGCAGAATCAAATTTTTGACCCTCCTTGTTAAAGTTGTCCCATGTCTGATAGAGCACAGAGGTCTTCCCTCTGGTTTTCCCCTCCATATTAGCTCAGGCCTGTGCACTGAAGCGTCTATTTCAGCTCTGCACGCACTGTAGCAGTGTCTCTCTGTGTCCTGTAGCAGTGTCTCTCTGTGTCCTGTAGCAGTGTCTCTCTGTGTCCTGTAGCAGTGCCTCTCTGTGTCCTGTAGCAGTGCCTCTCTGTGTCCTGTAGCAGTGCCTCTCTGTGTCCTGTAGCAGTGCCTCTCTGTGTCCTGTAGCAGTGCCTCTCTGTGTCCTGTAGCAGTGCCTCTCTGTGTCCGCGGGACGGGGAGGGGTTTATTTTGGATCTGTCCATACCAGTTTCATGTCCACACACTGCTCTTTGCTCACTGGCGGGCCCTGGCATTGGCAAAGGCGTCTCTGAGCCAAGGCGAGTCTTCATAGAGCCGAGGGTCACCCAGGTACTCTGTGGTGCGCTTGTAGAAGTAGTAGTACAACACGGACGCTGCACACAAACACACATTACACGCCAATGAAATACTGAAGTCATTTGGTTTTGAAACAGAAAAGACAACAAACAATAAATCCTCTTAACCAATTAGGAGATAAAGGGAATGAAAATCAGACCCATATGGCACTCAAGGGTCAACTTGGTACCTATCTACTACGCTATATCAATAAACAGTATGAGAGCTGGGTGTGCGTGTGTTTGTGCATGGCTGATGTAGTACTACCCATCTTCAATAAGTATTTGCCATGTAGCACTGATCTCTACCTTATTTGATTCAATGAAGGCACCCAAGATGGATTGCGTTTCAGGCCTAAAAGGTTTCCTAAAATGCGTTTCAGTAAGTGTGTGATCAAAGACAGCCTCACCTATTCTTTGGAAGACAAAAAGCACTTGGAGACCATCAGTCCACACATAGCGGTTTGATTTTAGCCAGCGTAGATTCTGCAGAGATAGACACAACCCAATACACCATACAGTTTGAGGGATAGCATTCTTTCACTAAAACATATAATAAACCATAATTTGATAGTAAATTACAATACACGTGTAATAAACGATTCTGAGGCCTACAGAAAACGTGAAGCCATTAAGCTCGTCAAGGACTCTGGTCAACTGAGCCACGGACTATTCACTCTATTACCACCTGGCAAGCGGTATCGGAGCATCGGGTCTCAGAACAACAGGCTTTGAGACAGCTACTACCACCAGGCCATCAGACTGCTGAACAGCTAATCCTAGCTGTCTGCCTGCACAGACCTGCACCTTAGAGACTATTTTCACCTCAAAGATGATCTGCACTTTAGAGATTATTTGCACTGATTACCCACACATCCAACCCACACAAACACATCCATAGACACACACACAAGCACCCACTTGACATTTGTACATTTGAGTCATTTAGCAGACACTCTTATCCAGAGTGACATACAGTTAGTGATGGTGGGACAATCACATATCTCAGTCATATCTCAATCATAGTAAATATATTTTACCTCAATAAAGTAGCTAATCACAAAGTCGGTGCTAGTAGGGGGGGAAGAAAGTCAAGTACAAGTGCAACACACAGTCAACGCTGCTGTTCTATTAAATACTATTTATTCCACTGCTAGACCAAGTCCCTCACTGCCCACTTCATATTTGTAAATGCAGTGTAAATACAGTCCATTATTACTATGCATATTATCTCTCTTACTTGTTATTTTTGACTTGACTCTTTTTGTTGTTGATATTGACTAATGTACTGCATTGAGGGAGCTAACACATAATCATTTCGCTGCACCTTTCATACCTGCTGTAAACTGTGTATGTGACGAATAAACTTAGATTTTAAGTGACACACACAGCGTACCATGATCCAGGAGTGTAGGGAGATGCTGAGGGTCAGGTAGAGGGCAGAGAGCAGCAGCAGGGCCCTGAAGCGCTCCAGCAGCAAGGACACCAGGCCCACCTGGAACACGTAGGTGTTGAACAGCATCAGCAGAATGATGATCAGGTTAAACAGGATGGCTATGTCCTGGATACTGAGAGAGAGAGAGAGAGAGAGAGAGAGAGAGAGAGAGAGAGAGAAGCTTCCATTTAGTTACAGTTACGTTAAACGAATGAAGACACACAAATGAACACGCGCACACACTGTGCTGAGGGACCAGAGTTGAGAAACACTGCTTTTTACATTGTGTCAATCCCCCTTTTCTCCCACCCTTTCTACCTCTTAAATGAAGAAGCTTTAAATAATGAATTTACATCAGAGTCTACCCCCTGGCTTTCCCATCCTTCCCCGCGTCTTACATGAAGAGCACCAGCTGGACGACGGGCGCGGCCCTCAGCAGCTCGCTGAAGGAGTTGACGAACAGGTCAAAGGTCAACAGGCTCAGCTGGATCAGTAGCACCAGGGAGTAGTTGTTGGTCTGCAGCATCTCCGGGCCGAAGGCTGGGCGCCCGGGCTGTGTGTGGCTCCGAGCAGGATCCAAGGTGGCGAACATTCACACACACATGCAGACAGGGTAACATACACACTAACTATACAGACACAGGTGCACACATGCAGAAGTGCCAGCTGCCAGCTGCCGGCTTGAGCCTCTCCACGGCAGCTTGATGTGTCCAATATATCTATTTATGTAGAGCAGATGGCGGTGCAGTGTGTTTGTTGTTCCTAATTAAGGACTATTCCACTGACTGAGGAGCTCGGAGGCCTGCTGTCGGCCAGAGACATTGGAAGAGCTCTCTGAAAATGCTATTGTTAGCTATCAGCATGTTGAAAGTGGAGAGGGTCTTTCCAGCCCAAAAGAATAGTTCCAGCCCACAGTAAAATCGTTGTAGCACACAGTTCCTTATGGCATGGTGTTAGCTTTGAACACCTACAGGCAAAGGCGACAGCCGCTTTCCAATAGGGTGTTCTACCCGCATCACCTTTCTACTGGCTGTAAATCCATTCCCCAGCTATATTCAACAGAGACTCTGTAGTAGAGAAAAACAGAGTGAGCAGAGAGTAAACAATATACAGTGGTAAAAAAATAAATCATCAGTAATACCTTAAACAGCAGAATGAAATTATACAGGTAGAGTTTTTATATATAGTCATACTCTATAGAGAAAGGAAATCTATCCTCCTTCCCAGATGTTTTTTGTGGAAATAGTGTGAGAAGAAGACAAGTGAGTGTAGTCAGCTCAGCTATCCCCACTGAGACCGTGTCTGTGCTTCGATCAAGGTTGGACAAACCTAAACATGGCGGTGTTCGCCTTAGCAATCTCACTGGAATAAAGACCTCCTCCATTCCTGCCATTATTGAAAGAGATTGTGATACTTCACATCTCAAAATAGGGCTACTTAATTTTAGATCCCTCACTTCCAAGGCAGTTATAGTCAATGAGCTAATCACTGATCATAATCTTGATGTGATTGGCCTGACTGAAACATGGCTTAAGTCTGATGACTTTACTGTGTTAAATGAGGCCTCACCTCCTGGTTATATTAGTGACCATATCCCCCGCGCATCCCGTAAAGGCGGAGGTGTTGCTAACATTTACAATAACACTTCTTTTTTTTTTAAATGTAAAAAATACGTTTTCGTCTTTTGAGCTTCTAGTCAGGAAATCTATGCAGCCTATTCAATCACTTATTATAGCTACTGTTTACAGGCCTCCTGGGTCATATACAGCGTTCCTCACTGAGTTCCTATCTCATTCCTATACATTTTTGGTGACGTTAATATTCACATGGAAAAGTCCACAGACCCACTCCAAAAGGCTTTCGGAGCCATCATCGACTCAGTGGGTTTTGTCCAACATGTCTCCGGACCTACTCACTGCCACAGTCATACTCTGGACCTAGTTATGTCCCGTGGAATAAATGTTGTGGATCTTAATGTTTTTCCTCATAATCCTGGACTATCGGATTACCATTTTATTACGTTTGCAATCGCAACAAATAATGTGCTCTGACCCAAACCAAGGATCATCAAAAGTCATGCTATGGGCCTCCCGGGTGGCGCAGTGGTCTAGGGCACTGCATCGCAGCGCTAGCTGTGCCACCAGAGTCTCTGGGTTCGCGCCCAGGCTCTGTCGCAGCCGGCCGCGACCGGGAGGTCCATGGGGCGACGCACAATTGACCTAGCGTCGTCCGGGTTAGGGAGGGTTTGGCCGGTAGGGATATCCTTGTCTCATCGCGCTCCAGCGACTCCTGTGGCGGGCCGGGCGCAGTGCGCGCTAACCAAGGGGGGGCGGGTGCACGGTGTTTCCTCCGACACATTGGTGCGGCTGGCTTCCGGGTTGGAGGCGCGCTGTGTTAAGAAGCAGTGCGGCTTGGTTGGATTGTGCTTCGGAGGACGCATGACTTTCGACCTTCGTCTCTCCCGAGCCCGTACGGGAGTTGTAGCGATGAGACAAGATAGTAATTACTAGCGATTGGATACCACGAAAATTGGGGAGAAAATAAATAAGTTGTGCTATAAATTCTCGGACAACCCAAAGATTCCTAGATTCCCTTCCAGACTCCCTCCACCTACCTAAGGACGTCAGAGTACAAAACTAAGTTAACCACCTAACTGAGGAACTCAATTTAACCTTGCCATAAGAAACTAGCTCCCTGGTATACAGAAAATACCCGAGCTCTGAAGCAAGCATCCAGAAAATTGGAACCGAAATGACGCTACACCAAACGGGAAGTCTTCCGACTAGCTTGGAAAGACAGTACTGTGCAGTATCGAAGATCCCTCACTGCTGCTCGATCATCCTATTTTTCCAACTTAAATCGAGGAAAATAAGAACAATCCCAAATTTATTTTTGATACTGTCGCAATGCTAACTAAAAGCAAGCCTTCCCCAAGAGAGGATGGCTTTCACTTCACCAGTGATAAATTCATGAACTTCTTTGAGAAAAAGATCACGATCATTAGAAAGCAAATTACGGAATCCTCTTTAAATCTGCGTATTCCTCCAAAGCTCAGTTGTCCTGAGTCTGCACAACTCTGCCAGGACCTAGGATCAAGGGAGACACTCAAGTGTTTTAGTACTATATCTCTTGACACATTGATGAAAGTAATCATGGCCTCTAAATCTTCAAGCTGCATACTGGACCCTATTCCAACTAAACTACTGAAAGAGCTGCTTCCTGTGCTTGGCCATCCTATGTTGAACATAATAAAACAGCCCTCTATCCACCGGATGTGTACCAAACTCACTAAAAGTGGCAGTAATAAAGCCTCTCTTGAAAAAGCTAAACCTTGACCCAGAAAATATTAAAAACTAATCGGCCTATATCAAATCTCCCATTCCTCTCAAAAATGTTAGAAAAAGCTGTTGCACAGCAACTCACTGCCTTCCCGAAGACAAACAATGTATACGAAACGCTTCAGTCTGGTTTTATACCCCATCATAGCACTGAGACTGCACTTGTGAAGGTGGTAAATTACCTTTTAATGGCGTCAGACCGAGGCTCTGCATCTGTCCTCGTGCTCCTAGACCTTAGTGCTGCTTTTGATACCATCGATCACCACATTCTTTTGTAGAGATTGTTAACACAAATTGGTATACACGGACAAGTTCTGGCCTGGTTTAGATCTTATCTGTCGGAAAGATATCAGTTTGTCTCTGTGGATGGTTTGTCCTCGGACAAATCAACTGTAAATTTCGGTTTTCCTCAAGGCTCCATTTTAGGACCACTACTGTTTTCACTATATATTTTACCTCTTGGTGAAGTGATTCGGAAACATAAATGTTAACTTTCACTGCTATGCGGATGACACACAGTTGTACATTTCGATGAAACATGCTAAAGCCCCCAAATTTCCCTCCCTGGAAGCCTGTGTTTCAGACATAAGGAAGTGGATGTCAGCAAATGTTCTACTTTTAAACTCGGACAAAACAGAGATGCTTGTTCTAGGTCCCAAGAAACAAAGAGATCTTTTGTTGAATCTGACAATTAATCTTGATAGTTGTACAGTCGTCTCAAATAAAACTGTGAAGGACCTCTGCGTTACTCTGGACTCTGATATCTCTTTTGACAAACATATCAAGACTGTTTCAAGGACATCTTTTTTAACATTGCAAAAATCTGAAACTTTCTGTCCAAAAATGACGCAGAAAAATTTATCCATGCATTTATCACTTCTAGGTTAGACTACTGCAATGCTCTACTTTCTGGATACCCGGATAAAGCACTAAATAAACTTCAGTTTAGAATCTTGACTAGAACCCAAAAATTTGATCATATTACTCCAGTGCTAGCTTATCTACACTGGCTTCCTGTTAAGGCAAGGGCTGATTAAGGTTTTACTGCTAACCTACAAAGCATTACATGGGCTTGCTCCTACCTATCTTTCTGATTTGGTCCTGCCATACATACCTACACGTACGCTATGGTCATAATACGCAGGCCTCCTTACTGTCCCTAGAATTTCTAAGCAAACAGCTGGAGGCAGGGGTTTCTCCTATAGAGCTCCATTTTTATGGAATGGTCTGCTTATCCATGTGAGAGACGGAGACTCGGGCTCAACCTTTAAGTCTTTATTGAAGACTCATCTCTTCAGTAGGTCATATGATTGAGTGTAGTCTGGCCCAGGAGTGTGAAGGTGAACGGAAAGGCACTGGAGCAATGAACCGCCCTTGCTGTCTCTGCCTGGCCGGTTCCCCTCTCTCCACTGGGATTCTGCCTCTAACCCTATTACAGGGGCTGAGTCACTGGCTTACTGGTGCTATTCTATGCTGTCCCAAGGAGGGGTGCGTCACTTGAGTGGGTTAAGTCACTGACGTGATCTTCCTGTCCGGGTTGGCGCCCCCCCTTGGGTTGTGCTGTGGCGTAGATCTTCGTGGGCTATACTCGGCCTTGTCTCAGGATGGTAAGTTGGTGGTTGAAGATATCCCTCTAGTGGTGTGGGGTCTGTGCTTTGGCAAAGTGGGTGGTGTTATATCCTCCTTGCTGTCTCCAGTCCACCTGGCCGTACTGCTGCTCCAGTTTAAACTGTTCTGCCTGCGGCTATGGAACCCTGACCTGTTCACCGGACGTGCTACCTGTCCCAGACCTGCTGTTTTCAACACTCTAGAGACAGCAGGAGCGGTAGAGATACTCTGAATGATCGGCTATGAAAAGCCAACTGACATTTACTCCTGAGGCACCCTCGACAATCACTGTGATTATTATTATTTGACCCTGCTGGTCATCTATGAACATTTGAACATCTTGGCCATGTTCTGTTATAATCTCCACCCGGCACAGCCAGAAGGACTGGCCACCCCTCATAGCCTGGTTTCTTCCTAGGTTATGGCCTTTCTATGGAGTTTTTCCTAGCCACCATGCTTCTACACATGCATTGCTTGCTGTTTCGGGTTTTAGGCTGGGTTTCTGTACAGCACTTTGTGACATCAGCTTATGTAAGAAGGGCTTTATAAATAAATTTGATTGATGAGAGGGATTAATAGTCTTGGTTGATCCAACTTTGTTTTTACATATTGTAGTGTTACACAAGGTCACTGGAGGGGAAAGACTGTTACATAGACAGGCAGGCAGTCAGGAAGGCAAGCAGGCAAATGACAGGTGTAACCCACTGAGTGGCGTAATCTTCACTGTCTGAACTATTCCCCTTCTTTACGGTGCGTAGGTCTGTTTCCCAAACACAAAAACACACGCACACAAAGGGTTACTCAAAATACTTGATATGACTATGTTCAGTTGCGGATTTAGGTATAGACAACATGGGCAGCCGCCTAGGGCAGCATCTTGCCAGGGGTGGCAAGATGCCAGGTTGACCTCAGGTTTCCCCACTGGAAGCCCGAGATAGGTGGAGCGGGTAATCTATCAAATAGCGCACCTCTAACTTTGTACAGTACTAATGCAATTAGTCAAATCCGTTACACTCCGAAATGCTACCAAATAAACCAGGTTCTCTTCTTTATAAGTGTGTTATTCTATTTGTGTATTTGTGTGATATAGGATTTGTGAAATTTAGTTTTATTTGTGTTTTGTTAGCAATAGGGTAATAGTGTAATAGTTCAATTAGCTTTTTTATTTGTATTTATATACTACAATTTGTTTATATTTGTCTTTGTTACTTTTTGAAATTTATGAGTCTTATTTTTGTATATATTTTTATGTTTATATAGTTTTAAAATGTTATGATTATTTATTTGTATTGGCCCAAATGTCTGAATAAAAATGACAGTTAGTGCAGAATGGTGCTGAAGGGGGGGTTCGCCCAGGGAACCATACAGGCTAGAACCGCCACTGACTATGATGCATGTTGAGTGGTTCAATCATACGCATCTTAAATCAGTCTGTTTTTAATTTCCCAAAATATGAATACCCTAAACTGGCCTAAATGTGACATGACATGTGTGGATGTAGAGCTATAAGGCCATGCCTAGACTTGACAATTCATGCAGCTTTAGTATTCTGATCATAGCGCTCTGATCACGGAATTCCGAACGCGTCATGCATCTACACCTATATTTAAAATGTGTCTACCGCATCCGGATTCCCTTTTCCCGCACTATTTTCAAATGCCAGTATGCATTCTACAAATGGTGGAATAGGCTAAATATGATAACACAACAACTGATGGCAGTAGCTACCTACTGTAGCTAAATAGCCAGCTAACCTCTGTAGCTAGCTAGCAAGCTAGCAATTCTAAAGGGATCGCAACAGGTTAGCATAACTCTAGCCAAACAAAACAGGTTTTTTTTCTAAATATTTGCTAGCATTTATGAGGCCAGCAAACACATTCCTCACACGCTAGGAACGTTTTTCCCAGAGAGATTAGTTGGCTAGTTGGCTACAGTATTTAGCAGTACCTATCAGTTGATGTTGTGTTATTATTATATTTGGCCTATTCCACCGATGACGTCGCCCACTGTATGCGCTTCCGATAGTCTGGATGCAATCAGGCTGAGGAGAAATCCGCACACAATGCGTCTCTGACCAACTCCAGAAGTGGTCAGCCAGATCTGAACACAATCAGACCACAAAGCGACTTTCAGACCTGTCTTTTCAATGCAATCATCATATTCTAATAGCAGATGTCACATGTAAGTGTCAAGTGTAAACACGTGAGATACAAAAATGCAAATACTTTATGTTGACGATTTGGCCCTAAATATTCCATGGCTGACAAGATACAAATAACAAGAACTGGCATCATATTTGGGTCTAAATTATGCTGTATTTCCGTAGGTGTGTACAATACTTTAGGTGTGCCTGATTAGGCTTTCCAGGCACAATAGCACCCATGGGATAGTTCTAAAAGTGCAAACCCTCCCCATCCGACACTGACACCAGGTGAGCTAAACCAAGTGCACCTAAAGTAACTGAAAAAAAAACAACAAATAGAATTGACCGAGGTCTGACTGGCACTGTCTGCCTAAACTAAGATCACTTCTTAACAGGGTTGGTTTAGGCACCACATACTGTAACGTAATTAGTTAAAGTAAACTGGCCCGTCTCGACACAATTAACAAGACCTGACCTTTTGCACCTTGTAAAAGTCACTTGTCTGGTCGGAGTGGCACAATGGCAACCTCACCGCCGCTGTCACCCGCTGGGTGTGTTTCACACAGGTGAAAGGATTATGACTGTGTGTTATGCTGCCCAATGCCATGCTCACAGAAGTAAGGACAGAAGATAGGTTTTCTCCACCATATTTCTTACACCAGTTTTCCTTCAAAATCCATTAAAGGGTTAACTAATGTATAGGTCAATGGGGTCATGGTTATGTTTAGGCTTCTCTGGAGTGGCCTAAGCTAGGTCAATGGTTTTAATCCAGTAGGCCATGCTATAGCATAAAGCAGACCATCTCTGAGTCCCAATGATCTTCAGAACTTGATCACTTCTGTTAACCTTTCTAGGACACACGTTCCGCTAGCGGAACCCCTCGACAACATTCCGCTGAAAAGGCAGCGCGGGAAATTCAAAAATATTTTTCCGAAATATGGAACTTTCACACATTAACAAGTCCAATACAGCAAATGAAAGATAAACATCTTGTTAATCTACCCATCGTGACCGATTTAAAAAATGCTTTACAGCGAAAACACAGCCTATGATTATGTTAGATCACCGCCAAGTCCAAGAAACACACAGCCATTTTCCCAGCCAAAGATAGGAGTTAAAATGTGCAACACAATGATGATGTTGGCATATGACCTCTTACTTTACATAGTCATGACATTCAGTACAATGATACCTACAGTTTTGCTCTTTAACTAGGATTTACGCTGTAGTCTTGCATTCACTCTGCCTGGGAATCAAGGCTTCAAGTGCTGTGGCCTCCAAGAGTAATAATAATGACCACACCGGGCTATTATCTGGTCTGAGTCCTATCCATCACAGATTGACTGCTTGGCATAAATTGTGATTTAAATTGGTATGGTGCTGGCAGCAGTGGGACCAAGTTGTGTGGTGGATTTTGGAGAGAAAAAGTACCAGCATATTCACAAACAACACTGAAAAAATATATAAATATAAATGCATGAGCTGAAATAAAAGATCCCAGAAATGTTTCATACTCACAAAAAGCTTATTTCTCTCAAATGTTTGAAATTTGCTTACATCCCTGTTTGTGATCATTTCTTCTTTGCCAAGATAATCCATTCACCTGACAGGTGTGGTATATCAAGAAGCTAATTAAACAGCAATATCAATATCACCTTGTGCAGGAGACAATAAAATGCCACTCTAAAATGTGCAGTTTTGTCACACAACGCCACAGATGTCTCAAGTTGAGGGAGCATGCAATTGGCATGCTGACTGAAGGAATATTCACCAGAGCTGTTTCCAGCCACTTTGCACAGCCATTGAAGAGGAGTGGGTCAACATTCCACAGGCCACAATCAACAGCCTGATCAACTCTATGCGAAAGAGATGTGTCGTGCTACTTGAGGCACGCCAGCTACTGACTGGTTAACTGATGCACTTCCCTACTTTTTTTTTTAAGGTATCTGTGACCAACAGATGCATATCTGTTTTCCCAGTCATGTGAAATCCATAGACTAAGGCATAAGGAATTTATTTCAATTGACTGATTTCCTTATATGAACTATAACTCAGTGAAATCTTTGAAATTGCTGCGTTTATATTTTTGTTCAGTTTAATAAGCCATTTCAGCATGGTTTACATTTTTTTACATTTACATTTTAGTAATTTAGCAGACGCTCTTATCCAGAGCGACTTACAGTAGAGTGCATACATTTTATTACATTTTTTTATTTTTTTACATACTGAGACAAGGATATCCCTACCGGCCAAACCCTCCCTAACCCGGACGACGCTATGCCAATTGTGCGTCGCCCCACGGACCTCCCGGTTGCGGCCGGCTGCGACAGAGCCTGGGCGTGAACCCAGAGACTCTGGTGGCGCAGATGCAGTGCTAGCTGCGCCACCCTAGACCACTGCGCCACCCGGGAGGTATACCATGCCTATAACTTCACTCTACAATTGTCACTGACGCTTCATGACCACTAACTCTATTGCCTCGATCAGACCAACAGCGTCGTTGCATCAATGCTGCGAAAAATTAATTTGTAAATTTGTAATCCAACTTTTACTGGATATGTATGCAGCAGACGTTCAACGTTCCCCTTTTGCTACTACTTCTGTCAAATCTACACATACAATTTGATGAATCCGTTGGATATATCCAACGTATGCACCACACAGAACACAGAACGATGCAATGAAATGCTGCAAGGGCAAACACAGCGTTCCATTGAAAATGAATATACTTCTGATATACCAAAACGCAAATACACTGTTACGCAATGCCTGGATTTGAACCTTTATTTATAGCTTTTCATGAAACTGTCTCGTATTCTTTTCAGACAATTGCTTTCGTTTTGTGGTGTAATTCTAATTTCTGGATACGGCTTAAAATACAGGATAACATTTTGCTATATCACATGATCGCGCAAAACACAGGGCCCTAGTCATATCATTCTTGGCCAGTCAAAAGCTGTGTTTACACAGGCAGCACAATTCTGATCTTTTTCCCAATTAGTGGCAAAATATCCAATCTGATGGGACAAAAGACCAATTAAGTAGCACAAGATCAGAATTAGGCTACCTGTGTAAACAAAGCCTAGTTGGTCTTTTGTCCAATCACATCAGATCTTTTCAAATCAGATCTTTTTCGGAGCTGATCTGATTGGTCAAAAGACCAATTAGTGAATAAAATATCAGAATTGGGCTGCTTGTGTAAACGCAGAGATGTCTGCTTGTTGAGTAGACAGGCAGCGTCCACTGTCTCATACTGATACAATCAACCAATTATTGAGTGTTGGTGCTACTGCAGCTTGTGACAAAGCCAGGTAGAGTACTATAGTCCTTACACTTGCTGTGATGGCATCCTGTGAGCCAGCCTTCAAAAACTTCCTAATGACTCCAGATGGACTTTAATGACCTGAGATGCAATCGACATATTTATAGCCTCACACTGTGGCAGGTGTGAGGTGGATTAGGACTAGTTTCACACACTGAAGACTCTAGGCCAAGCCTTGCTGGTCTGATGCGCAAACTGTTGCTATAGTTGTTACCTAGTAAACTGACTCACAGTAGCACAGTGACATAGTCTAACTTCCAATAAACTGTGCCCAAGAATAATAATAGGCTGCACTTTGTATCATCATTATAATTTTATACATACGGAAAGTTGACGCCATAAGACAAAGATTGTAATTACATATTTGATGTATTGATTTAATTAATTTTCCCTTCTGATTGGAAGATGAATAGCAACTCTCATTCAAACAACCAAACATTTGACTGTGTAAATAGGGAGCCAAAAGCTGCTGGTTACAAGCCAAAAAACAAGCCATCTAGCCAAGCCACAAGTAAGGTTTACTATTGTCATTGTGCTGTTAAACTATGTCGATGTATACTGAACAAAAATATAAATGCAACATGCAACAATTTCAAAGATTTTACTGAGTAATAGTTCATATAAGGAAATTGAAATAAATAAATTAGGCCCTAATCTATGGATTTCACATGACTGGGTAGGGGTACAGCCATGGGTGGGCCTTGGAGGGCATAGGCCCACCTACTTGGCAGCCATGACCACAGACTGGGGAACAAGGCCCAGGCAACCAGAATTAGTTTTTCCCCACAAAAGGGCTTTATTACAGACAGAAATACTCCCCAAACCTCCCCCTCCTGAGACAATCCCGCAGGTGAAGAAGCCAGATGTGGAGGTCCTGGGCTGGTGTGGTTACATGTGGTCTGCGGTTGTGAGGCCGGTTGGACGTACTGCCAAATTCTCTAAAACGATGTTGGAGGTGGCTTATGGTAGAGAAATTAACATTAAATTCTCTGGCAACAGCTCTGGTGGACATTCCTGCAGTCAGCATGTCAATTGCACACTCCGGCAAAACTTGAGACATCTGTGGGATTGTGTTGTGTGACAAAACTGCACATTAAAAGTGGCCTTTAATTGTCCCCAGCACAAGGTGCACATGTGTAATGATAATGTTGTTTAATCAGCTTCTTGATATGCCACACCTGTCAGGTGAATGGAGGATCTTGGCAAAGGAGAAATGCTCACTAACAGGGATGTAATCAAATTTGTGCACAACATTTTAGAGAAATAAGAGTTTTGTTCATATGGAAAATGTCTGGGATTTTTAATTTCAGCTCATGAAACATGTTGCATTTATATTTTTGTTCGATTTAGTATATTTGAGTTTGTTCGGCCTACAACCTTATATTGACATTGTACCTGATAATGATGTTGTCAAATTTTGCTTTTCGGCTTCTGCCGTGTTTTCAAAGCCTTAGCAACAAAAAGATTGTATGGGCTAGGTAGTTAATCTCCTTAAGAAGCAACCTGACAGCTTGTTGTCGACAGGAAATGGTGAGCAGTAGTGTCAAGTTTAAGATATTCTGAAAAGCACAATATTGAAATTAAAACACATGATAAAATGAAGCTAGTACCTGAAATGTCCCTTTTTGAGATGTTGAAGATTTCTCTACGTGGCGTCTACCCACGCGTAATTCTCTCCAAATTACGCAAACTCTCCCGACCATCCACAACACAGCAGTGCACAGACCATTGGCACATACGCAACCTCCGCGTCTCCCTTGGTGACAGGTTTTTCCCCCGCTACATCCATAATAGAAGGGCGTGAATTTTTGTACTATGGAACAAACCTCTGCAGCCTTTTTCTATTGCAAACATATTGCGCTCCAAATGTAATATGAAAACAGCCTAGGCCCTACTTCAACGACTCTTTTGTATTGCAACAGGAACAATTGGGCTATTATCATTTAATAGATCAAAATTAAAGTAAGATAAATAAAAGGGTATCTTCATGGGGTTTTCAAATGTGATGTGGTATTTGAAGGTCTGTTTGCAAATATCTAAAACGTAATATCCTCACATCTCAGATGACGCTGACAGTAACTTTGAATATATAGCCGGCCCTATTTACAATACTACGGTAATGCATAACATGAAACCGACCCAAATGTAAACCATTGCCATCTAGTGGTAATACAACGTTTAGACTTGACGATTCGTAGGCTGTGTACAGTGCATTTAGCGTTCAAACATTGTTGCACATAGGCAATATGTTACCCCATTTCAAGTCAGTCTAATTTTACAATAAAACAAATCTGTCTCTTTTGAAATTAAATTAACATAGAGCATAATGATATGATATGGGATGTCAGGCTAAAGAAAAAAGAATGTGCACAAGGTCAGTCCCAATAATTATGAAGATGCCATCATACTCAGTTCCAACTGTTGGCTCCCATACCCGCTTATATCATTTTCTTTATATGGTTAGGTGCATATGCTTTTTCGATTGACCATAAATGTATTTTGTGTTCGCCTGCTTACTTTTAGGATATCATATTTTGTTACCTTTTTGAAAGATCATAAATCAGTAGCAAGTAATTTCCATGTAAAATGACCCATTAGCACCAACATGTGAAGTTCATAGGAGCATGTCAAATTTGGGTGTCAAATGAAGGCTACGAGTCTATATCATTAAATAATTAAGGAAAATACATTTTTCAACCATTTTCCATCCTAAAAATGTGGAATAAGCAAAGGCTTTGATTTCCGGTCAAACAGATGGAAACGGGGGTCTTAGAAAACATCTACCAGAAAAAGTATATACATTGCATTCGGAAACTATTCAAACCCCTTCCCTTTTTCCACATTTTGTTACATTACAGCTTTATTTTAAAATGTCCGTTTTTCCCCCTCATCAATCTACACCCAATACCCCATAATGACAGAGCAAAATCTGGTTTATAAATTTTTGCAAATTTATAAAAAATTAAAAACAGGATAATGAAAGTTCACAGAAATAACAAGTAAAGGTAGAACTATCAATTAGTTATGGTGTTTTTACTGATTCAATTTAGTTTATAAATTAATTAGTGATTAAAACTCAAACCAAATCGGTATTCGAATTTCCGAAAAATCTGTATCTGCAGTTAAATTGGCTACAATGGGAAATCATAGTAGTCACAAACCACAGTTGGATTCACAAGTTTGGACAGCACAGTACAGTAAAGTACTACGAAGTAGAGTTCAGTACAGTACACAGCAGAGCACACTGGAGTTGAGTACACTATAATGTACTGTATTGGGTGAGCGGTTTCTTGTTTGTTTATACAGTTTGTTGAGTGCCAAAGTGGTGTTGGCTTGTGGAGGGATGTATACAGCCGTGATGAATATGGATGACAACTCTCTTGGTAGATTAAAGGGTCTGCAGCTTAACATGAGGTATTCTATATCAGGTGAGCAAAAGGTTGTGATTTCCTTCACTATGTGTTTATGAAGAGACACACTGTACTCTACTTTGCTGTACTTGGATGTCCAAACTTGTGAAACATAGATGTCTATGATTGGTTCAGATTTGGTCCGAACCAGACCAACCAAATTTGGTATTGTTTGGGGGCAGAGCTCATTAAAATAATAGCCAGTGTGTAGAATAATACCCAAAAATGCAAAGGAGGATATTGCATATTTTTACCTTTGTGTACCTATTTAGGATACATCACCATGAAGAGAATGACATTCATAACTATGCATTTCTGTGTAGTATAAATCAGGGACCCATGATGAAATTCAGTTACCTCAATTATGTTACTTGGTGAAAATCCAGTTCACTTACTATAGTTCAATAAGCAAAATAGATTTTTTCAAAGTCAATGTGTCATGTCATAGCCAGCGGACACCCCATTCTTCCTGCAGACATCCTTGAATCATAATTCAGAGCAGATATTTAACTGAGTTTTCAGAAAAAACGGGAACACACAGAATGGAGTACACAGCTCTTCCAGTAAATATGTTTAACTAACATTTACAGTGAACATTATTAAACATAGTCCTTGTGCATAGAGTTGTAGCCTATGGTTTGGTAAACTTTGAAATCAATATTTTTTGTTTGGCATACGTTTAAAAACTCTGACTCAGCGCAAATCCGTTTCCCGTTCGCAAAGCAGCAACCAGGAACATAACTGCCTCAGGGCAGAAAAAAGCAAGGTGATTGGGGTGGAGTCGACACGACCTACTGTACAGTCACAGACTCCAGTGGACAAGCTAATCACAAGTTTAGCATTTTGCCCTTCCCCTCTTTGGTTTGGACAATTGAAGGAATCCCTGAAAAATAGAGTTTTAAACGTCTATCTATTATTTTGGATACATCAACGCCTTGATACTTGTAACAACACAGCCGCAGGTAGGTACGGAGCAGCAGCTTCAAGCTTGTTACTTTGTAGAACATTAACATGTTCGACAGCCACAATGTTGCAATTCACAGAAAAGTTAATTTAAACGTTCCGTTTTGGAATTATAAGGCAACCTATTTATTTATTATTTTAGTGATACCAAGCAGGGTTTAAATGTCAATTTGAATGTATTACTGCGGCAAAGTGATTGTTGTCTAGCTAGCATGTAGGCTAGGTTAGCTCACAGGAACACAGCAATTATATATTATTTGTGAATCGGAGATACGCAGTCAACTGCTGTGATTAGGTACGCCAAAAATTCTTTAGAACAGGGATCATCAACTAAATCTCCCCCTGTCAGACTTGCTTGTTAGTGGAGATTTCCGCTCTTCACTCCGTTGTCAGTTTAGCCTACATTTCACAGATCTTAGTAGCAGAAAGCATTTTGTGTGTGTGTCCTTCAAGGCAGCTGTCAATGATCACGTTAGGCTGCGTTATATATTTTTAATTTTTATGGCGGTTTGATCGCAGGGGAGGCACTAGTAATCTCTGCAGTTTTCGGTTTGCTTATTTGTTTCAAGTGTATTAGTCTATAAATAAATCTCTTTGCAAACTTCGTCATGAAAAGTTTATTGCTTGCCTACATTTTACTCCCTCCTCTATGGGCGGAACATATAGTTGTAAGTAATTCGTAGACTGCAAATTGACCGCAAGAAGCCCAAACGGATATAATATTTGACTAAAACGTTAAATCATTTCAAACTTTGCTCACATTTTGTATATGGTCACACATACAGTGTCCTGCAAAAGTATTCACACCTTTTGGAATTCGTTACATTTTAATGTGTTAGAAATCTACACAAAACACTAATGTCAAAGTGTAAGATGTTTTTGTTTGTTGGGGGGGTAAATACACAATTCATAACTAAAATATAGTCGTTGTGTAAATTTTCAGCCCCTTTGTTTAGGCAAGTTAAAATTAGTTCAGGAGTACAATGTGGCTTAACAAATACATTTGAATGAGCAGTTGCCATACCAAGCAGTCAGGATGCTCTCGATGGTGCAGCTGTAGAACCTTTTGAGGATCTGAGGACCCATGCTGAATCTTTTCAGTCTCTTGAGGGGGAATACGTTTTGTTGTGCCCTCTTCACGACTGTCTTGGTGTGCTTGGACCATGTTAGATTGTTGGTGATGTGGACATCAAGGGACTTGAAGCTCTCAACCTGCTCCACTACAGCCCCGTCGATGAGAATGGGGGTGTGCTCGGTCCTCCTTTTCCTGTAGTCCATAATCATCTCCTTAGTCTTGATCACGTTGAGGGAGAGGTTGTTGTCCTTGCATCACACGGTTAGGTCTCTGACCTCCTCCCTATAGGCTGTCTCGTCGTTGTCGGTGATCAGGCCTCCCACTGTTGTGTCATCGGCAAACTTAATGATAGTGTTGGAGTCGTGCCTGGCCGTGCAGTCATGAGTAATCAGGGAGTACAGGAGGGGACTGAGCACACACCCCTGTGGGGCTCCTGTGTTAAGGATCAGTGTGGCGGATATGTTGTTACCTACCCTTACCACCTGGGGGCGGCCCGTCAGGAAGTCCAGGATCCAGTGGCAAAGGGAGGTGTTTAGTCCCAGGGTCCTTAGCTTAGTGATGAGCTTTGAGGGCACTATGGTGTTGAACGCTGAGCTGTAGTCAATGGATAGCATTCTCACATAGGTGTTCCTTTTGTCCAGGTGTGTAAGGGCAGTGTGGAGTGAAATAGAGATAGCATCATCTGTGGATCTGTTGGGGCGGTATGCAAATTGGAGTGGGTCTAGGGTTTCCGGGATGATGGTGTTGTGAGCCATGACCAGCCTTTCAAAGCACTTCATGGCTACAGACGTGAGTGCTACGGGTCGGTAGTCATTTAGGCATGTTACCTTAGTGTTCTTGGGCACAGGGACTATGGTGGTCTGCTTGAAACATGTTTTGTATTACAGACTCAGACAGGGAGACGTTGAAAATGTCAGTGAAGACACTTGCCAGTTGGTCAGCGCATGCTCGGAGTACACATCCTGGTAATCCGTCTGGCCCTGCGGCCGTGTGAATGTTGCTCGCTGTTCTGATTTCTAGAAGCTCTATTCGGTCATAAGACACGGTGGCAGAAACATTATGTATAAAATAAGTTACAAATAACGCAAAAAAACATACACAATATCACAATTGGTTACGGGATCGTAAAACGGCAGTCATCTCCTTCAGCGCCATTTCTTAATATGCCAGTCGTTTGCAAAATACCCCAAAACCTATGTATTAATTATTATAATGGCTTTTATTTATCATTAATCTAATGAATAATAGTTTGACTAAACACGTGTAGGCCTATAGCCAATATAAAAGTATACGAATGTGAAGGAACATGGTTTCTTCTGTCAAGTCCTTAACATGTCTGGAACTGGAAGGGTTCAAGGCCTTCAAATACTTGAATGATCTGTCATGCACAGGAGACAAGTCAGTGATTACTCATTGGGGTTAAGTTGTGAGCCTATTTCATACAGGCGTGGTATGTCTGGGGTATTTCTGCTTGTCAGCGGTCTTGTATTGAGCGGTAGGCGACTCAATTAAGGTTTAAGGAAAAAGGGGATTTCAGTGTTCAAAATGTGAACATCCATGTACGTTTTCAGTGTTGAACCCTGCGTATTGAAAGAGCCTTTCATTTTGTATGTCTCAGATTAGGAATTTAAGTTGGACCTCTTTAGTGTATTGTGCTCCTCCTGTACACATTAGTTTTCTTTACTCAGCTGCCCCATTTATGTACATAATACAAGGATGAGTTCCTGTCAAAGGTTTGTTTGAATTTAATCGACAGGGACACACTAAAGGGGTCCACCCTAACAGATGGTCAACAGACACAGGGCTGGTTCAGTCGACAGACCCCCACACAAATATAGGCCTACACACACTGTAAAACCATGAACGCTTGATGATGTAACCTACATTGTCTGCTAATGCCAAATGTAAGCATGGTGTGCTTACTTAATGAGTTGCTGGATATGGAGTTCTCTATATTAGATGCCAGAAAAGTTATTCCACCAGAAATAGCTTTGGCTACTGTACGTTTAACATTTTGTTTTTGGAGACACACAAGTGTAATAGGGATGTTAATGTCAGCAAGTTCTAGTCATGCCCACATCATTTTTGTGGGCCATGTGTGTGACAATTTTTACTTTACCGTATTTTTTGTTGACTGTGCCCTCCTTTTGCCTGTGGATATAAACTCTGTATGATCTCACTGGTTTTATGCTCTTCAACCCACCTGAAAGGGCATCCACAGACACGAATGAACTCAGTGACTCAGCGTGTAACTCATTGGGGTGTTGACTATATATGTTCAGGCCAACTTTTGATCTCCTATATAGAGAGATAATGTTATAGATATGACCTTTTTATGAAATCAATCCAAATATGTTATTGGTCACATGAATTAAGTATGCACTCTCGCGCAGTATAAGATGGTAATGGTCGTATCATGCAGCATGAGAACGCATGATGCTGCTGTGCTCAGTGTTATAGTGAATATAAGCCCGTTCAAACAGTTCACTACAGCACAATGCAAATGCGTCTTCATTCCACAGCTGTTGTTTGCTTTGTAACCTCTTCCCTATGCTGGTCGGCAGTAGCCTGTTACAGTATGCTCGAGAAGGCTGTCGTGTGTGTGTGTGTGTGTGTGCACGAGTGGTGTAGATAAGGCTCTTACTATTACAGAAAGCTTAGATTAGTACACTCTGGTACGGCCTGTGTGTGTGGGAGAGACAGACGGAGGAAGAGGAGAGGGCAGGTCTGGACGTGACTGATGAGTTAAAGGTGCTGTATGGTCAATCCAACGTCATTAAAACTCTTTTTTTCAACCACTCCACACATTTCTTGTTAACAAACTATGGTTTTGGCAAGTCGGTTAGGACATCTACTTTGTGCATGACACAAGTCATTTTTCCAACAATTGTTTACAGACAGATTATTTCACTTATAATTCACTGTATCACAATTCCAGTGGGTCAGAAGTTTACATACACTAAGTTGACTGTGCCTTTAAACAGCTTGGAAAATTCCAGAAAATTATGTCATGGCTTTAGAAGCTTCTGATAGGCTAATTGACATCATTTGAGGCAATTGGAGGTGTAACTGTGGATGTATTTCAAGGCCTACCTTCAAACTCAGTTCCGCTTTGCTTGACATCATGGGAAAATAAAAAGAAACCAGCCAAGACCTCAGAGAAAAAATTGTAGACCTCCACAAGTCTGGTTCATCCTTGGGAGCAATTTCCAAACGCCTGAAGGTACCACGTTCATCTGTACAAACAATAGTATGCAAGTATAAACACCATGGGAGCACGCAGCCATCATACCGCTCATCCTAGAGATGAATGTACTTTGGTGCGAAAAGTGCTAATCAATCCCAGAACAGCAGCAAAGGACCTTGTGAAGATGCTGGAGGAAACAGGTACAAAAGTATCTATATCCACAGTAAAACAAGTCCTATATCGACATAACCTGAAAGGCCGCTCAGCAAGGAAGAAGCCACTGCTCCAAAACCGCCATTAAAAAAATCAAGACTACGGGTTGCAACTGCACATAGGGACAAAGATCATACTTTTTGGAGAAATGTCCTCTGGTCTGATGAAACAAAAATATAACTATTTGGCCATAATGACCATCGTTATGCTTGGAGGATAAAGGGGGAGGCTTGCAAGCTGAAGAACACCATCCCAACCGTGAAGCACGGGGGTGGAAGCATCATGTTGTGGGGGTGCTTTGCTGCAGGAGGGACTGGTGCACTTTACAAAATAGATGGCGTCATGAGGGAGGAAAATTATGTAAATATATTGAAGCAACATCTCAAGACATCAGTCAGGAAGTTAAAGCTTGGTCGCAAATGGGTCTTCCAAATAGACAATGACCCCAATCATACTTCCAAAGTTGTGGCAAAATGGCTTAAGGACAACAAAGTCTTGGAGTGGCCATAACAAAACTCTGACCTCAATCCTATAGAAAATGTGTGGGCAGAACTGAAAAAGCATGTGTGAGCAAGGAGGCCTACAAACCTGACTCAGTTACACTAGCTCTGTTAGGAGGAATGGGCCTTAAATTCACCCAACTTATTGTGGGAAGCTTGTGGAAGGCTACACGAAACGTTTGACCCAAGTGAAACAATTTAAAGGCAATGCTACCAAATACTAATTGAGTGTATGTGAACTTCTGACCCACTGGGAATGTGATGAAAGAAATAAAAGCTGAAATAAATAATTCTCAACCATTATTCTGACATTTCACATTCTCAAAATAGTGGTGATCCTAACTGACCTAAGACATGGAATTTTTACTAGGATTAAATGTCAGGAATTGTGAAAAACTGAGTTTAAATGTATTTGGCTAAGGTGTATGTAAACTTCCGACTTCAACTGTATGTAAGAATGCTGTTTATTGACTATAGCTCAGCCTTCATCACCATAGTGCCCTCCAAGCTCATCACTAAGCCCAGGGCCCTGGGTCTGAACCCCTCCCTGTTCAACTGGGTCCTGGACTTCCTGACGGGCTGACCCCAAGGGGTGAAGGTAGCCAACAACACCTCCACCACGCTGATCCTCAACACTGGGGCCACACAGGGGTGTGTGCTCAGCCCCGTCCTGTACTCCCTGTTCGAGTGACAGCCTACAGGGAGGAGGTGAGAGCCCTGGCGGATTGGTGCCAAGAAAATGACCGCTCCCTTAACACAACAAACAAGCTGATCGTGGACTACAGAAGACAGCAGAGAGTGCACTCCCACCATCGACATCGACTGGGCCGCAATGGAGAGGGTCAAAGCTTCAAGTTCCTTGGCATGGACATATCTGATGACCTGAAATGGTCCCTTCACACCTCAGGAGGCTGAAGAAATTCTGCTTGGCCTCTAATTTCTACAGATGCACCATTGAGAGCTTCCTGTCTGGCACCGGTGTCACAGGAAGGCCAAGAAGATCATCAAGGACCTCCGTCACCTGAGTTACAGCCTCTTCACCCCGCTACCATCTAGAACGGGTAGGCAACCCTATTCCTGGAGTGCCGCAGGCACTTCATGTTTTTGATTTAACCGAGCTAGAAGATCAGGCATGTTGAATTTAGGCAATTACTGAACTGATCAATTGGTTCAGTTGGGAATAGAACCCGGTTTCAAACGGTCCCAAGATTAAAGTGATCACTGCACACGGACAACTGCAGTTGTTGGATCACTTCAGAGTTCGTATCTACACCATAATCAAGATGTCGGATGGACTGCAGCTTTGCCTGACACAAAGCTTTATCTCGGACAGGAAAAGAGCAAAAATGGGACGTTATTGCACCTGAATACAATGCACCTCATTTTGGCCAGATATTCTGCTTGCTTACTTCCCTAAAGTGACTCAGACTCTACTATTACTTTACTCCAGAGATTGGAAACCACTAACCTAGCTACTAGTTACTTTGTTTACTTCCTGTTGTCTTGACTTCCTTTTTAGTCACCATGGATGTGGAGTCTCTATACACCACCATTGAACATGAACAAGGTTTGGCAGCTATGCACCATTTCTCGAGTACCCGACCTGAAACTGAGATGCCTCCCACAGAATTCATTGTCTCACTGACTGAATGGACTCTTAATCATAACATCTTTATCTTTCAGGACCGTATTTTTAAACAGGTCAAAGGATGTGCCATGGGAGCTTGCTGCAGCCCTTCCTACGCTGGTTTGTACTTGGGTAAATGGGAAAATGACTTCATTTTGGATCCTTCTAATAACCATTTCTTTGACCGTATTATATGTTGGGGACGCTATATTGATGATGTTTGCCTGTTTTGGTCCGGCTCAGAAGATGAACTTATTTCCTTCCACCAATATCTTAACAGCATTAACCCTAACATCAAACTAACTATGGAATACAGCAAGGATAACATTCATTTTTTGGACCTCGACATTAGTCAAAATGACAAAGGTTGTTTGCACACATCAATCTTTAGGAAGCCTACAGATGGGAATACCATTCTGAGGGCAGACAGCTTTCACCCCAAAAGGCTAAAAGAGAATATTCCATATGGGCAATTCCAAAGAGTCCGCAGAATTTGCGATCAGGAAACCAACTACAGTGTCAAATCTGCTGAATTGGAGAATCGCTTCTTGAATCGGGGCTACAGCGTTCAGGTCCTGAAAGATGCAGGTATAAGTGCTGGATTACTTGACAGAGAGAACTTGTTGCGAAGGGGAGTGCCTCGTGATACATCAGAGAGTGTGTATTTTGTTACAAAATACAGCACTGAAGCAGAGAACATTAAAATAATCATAAAAAATAATTGGGGAATCATCCAAAGTGATATGCTACTACGCCAAGTCTTTCCTGAACCACCAGTCATAAGCTTTAAGAGATGTCCTACCCTAAATGACAAATTAGTCCACAGTTATCTTCCGGGTGACACTCAAAAAAACGTGGCTTGACCACAAACCCAAGGGCTCTTTTAAATGTAACCAGTGCAACCATTGCAGAAATATTGCACAGAAAAAGTATTTTGTTGACACCGCTTCCAAAATGGAGTATTATGTCAAGCATTTCATGAACTGCAAAACCACTCATGTCATCTATAGATTGGAATGTCCACAGTGCAAGGTGTTCGACATTGGACGGACAAAGAGACGCCTTCAAGACCACTTAGCGGAACACAAGTAGGCCATACGGGTAGGCAATGAAGACTACCCCATGGCAACCCTGCCTCCCTACAAGCTATGGGTATTGATCATGTTCCGGCCTCTATTAGAAAAGGGGACCGTCTTAAACAGTTAAACCAAAGGGAAAGGTTTTGGATTTACAAACTACAGGCCACTAAATACCCTGGTTTAAATGACGGTATGGATTTCTCACCCTTCCTGTAGGGTTGTGATGGGTCCATTTGCTGTCATCTAGTGGACATTTTGCTCAATTGCCCTCAGCTATGGGGGCAAGACTGTTGTTGTTCATGTTTTGCTATGTTCTAGTGTACTATGGAATATATTGCTGTCTTATTCTTGACACTTCTCCCAGTCATATTTAAGGTTAGAACTACCTTTCTAAGTGTCCTGATACTTCTAGCTTGGAGTTGTATTTTTATGATAACAGCTTCAGTGTTTCACTTTTTAATGTGTATAGTATTGCTTACTAGGTGTGTCCAATCAACATTGTAACCACTCCCTCTTCTAATTAGGGCTAATTGGAAAAGCTGTTCAAAAGAGGACATTGTATTATTTCTTTGTACTCCCTGACGAAGGCCATGCAGCCGAAACGCGTCGGATTTTTAAAACTTTGTTTCTATTGAACATGCCATACTAATAAAGGCATTTTAATTAATTATATGAAGAGTGCCTTGGTCCTCCTTTCTTTTTGATGACCAATTCACCCCTTTTGCCAAAGAGCACCTTCTGTCTACCAACATGTACTATTGTGTACCTTAGTAGCGCTTCCCTTCCTCCTCTTTCTACTAGTACAAGCATACATGTATTTTTGTTAAGATTTAAGTTGATTAAAACCCAAACTACAGTTATGCATCTAGCCATGATCAGCTTGCTATCTGCCAAGATTAGGAACAATTAGAAACTTGTGCACTCCAAGACGTTCTGAGTGGACAGGTAGTAGTTGATGCATAGAGAGAAGAATTAGATCAGGGTTCAGGGATATCAGGGATAGAAGACCTACAAGTGGTGGACAGAAATGCTAACAAATGAGGGACGAGAAGATGACTATTACGTGACTACGCATGCACTTTTGGTTGGGGGCATTGTTATATTGTCATCATTCGTCCAGGTGATTTCTGTTTTTACCTTTGTAATACAACAGTAGAGAGGGAAATTTGAAACTTTTTTCAGATAGGCTTTAGGAAGTCAAGTTGAACTAATTAACAAAAATAGCAGTGCAGGAAATGTGAATGAGCTCTCAGTTAATTCATAGAAATGTGTGTGTTACGGTCTTTGTGTGTGGCTTCTTATCCAGAAAGTGTATTTTTTGCAGATTATTTTTACCAAGCAATAACACCCAATTCAAGTAATAATTTCTTGATTGAAGTCTATGATTAGTTGAATCAGATGTGTACTGGTTGGCAAGAACAAAAGCCTGATTTCACATTGATCTCTGTGGATATGTTTGGACCCTGTTATGAGTGCTACTTTCATGATAAAAGTCATGATCAGTTTTAACTTTAGAATATAATCTAATTGTACGTAAGAAATGTCAGTTTAAGATTTGAACATTTGGAAATGAATTCAAATAGATTATTTAAGAGGTGGGCTTATTTGGAACACCCATGGGTTTAAAGCCCATTGCTGACTTTTCATATATTATTATCTTATTAAATAATATTGTATG
The DNA here is from genome assembly GCF_045679555.1 of Salvelinus alpinus. Taxonomy (NCBI): domain Eukaryota; kingdom Metazoa; phylum Chordata; class Actinopteri; order Salmoniformes; family Salmonidae; genus Salvelinus; species Salvelinus alpinus. The sequence continues at coordinate 7,823,282 of NC_092118.1, read as the reverse complement.
TATTCTCAACTTCCCATGAAAAATGTATATTTCATCAAAATTAGGACTGTATATGTTAAATATATATTTTTTAAATATTTTGGTTGGCTTAATAGGCACACTTATATTGTTCCAAACATTGTCTAAAAATAAGCAAAATCAAAAAGTTCACTTGAGCTATTAATAATATTTTTTACATTGAAATAAAAAATGTTAAATAGATTTATTCATAGTATAGACATACTCCATATTTTAGAGCACACTATAAGGAGTATAATGACACCAAGATGTTGTTCCTACCATGTATGGTTCACGGATGATAGGGCCTTAAAGGAGGCCTGTATATGTCAAAAAAAGGCATTTTCTCAATAATGGTTTGTGATACGAATGCAAAAAGCATGTTTAAACATCCTTACTCCAATAAAGTTTTTATTTGAGAATTGCCAGAACGATCTGTGATAGCAAAAATAGGATTATTCTGTGTCTGGGGAAACTGTCCCTAAAAGAAACAATGGATACAAGGTTAACTGTTTGAACATTTCAAATCCACCTCTCTCTTTCTCCGACAGCATGGGGGCACCAGCGACAGCGTACGACGAGAAGAAGGAAACATGCGGAACCGTCTGTCTGAAGTACCTCCTATTCACATTCAACTTCCTCTTCTGGGTGAGTCTGTCTGCCTGCATGTGACTTTCATGCTGGGAAGACAACCCCTCTGAGAAATATGGTATTTTGTATCTTTCCGGTGTCTACAGACCAACACAACACCACCAGGCATTCCATCCCACGTTCCTTATCGCACAACTGTTACCCAGCCCGCTAGACTGAACAGCTAGTCAGCCACACTGGGGGGAATCCACTGGGAAATTGAGAATCCATCGGGAAATTGAGAATTCTACTAGTTATGATTCTGTTCCTTTACAATTTTGTCAGTGTCAAGATAACATTATGTCGGGGCGATGTTTAAGTTAGCAGCAGCTACTGTATTTCTTCCTCTGTAAAATCTTATTTAATATATCTAATGCAGTGCCTTCAGACAGTATTCACACTCCTTGATTGCCAAAGTGGAATTATGATATTGAACATTTTTACAAATGTAATAAAAATGAAAAGCTGTATTGTCTTGAGTCAAGTATTCAACTCCATTGTTATGGCAAGCCTAAATAAGTTAAGAAATAAAAATGTGCTTAACATGTCCCATAGTAAGTTGCATGGACTCACTCTGTGTGCAATTATAGTGTTAAACATGAGTTGTGAATAACGTCCCCATCTCTGTACCCCACACATACAATTATCTGTAAGGTCGAGCAGTGAATTTCAACCAAGACCAGGGAGGTTTTCCAATGACCCGCAAAGAAGGGCACCGATTGGTAGATGGGTAAAAATATAAAAAGCAGACATTGAATATCTCTTTGAGCATGTTGAAGTTATTAATTACACTTTGGATGGTGTATCAATACACCTAGTCACTACAAAGATACAGGCGTCCTTCCTAACTCAGTTGTCAGAGAGGAAGGAAACAGCTCAGGGATTTCTCCATGAGGCCAATGGTGACTTTAAAACAGTTACTGCGTTTAATGGCTTTTAGGTTGTAATTTAACAGAGTAAAAAACTCACAGACAACTATGAAAAGCTCAGACCAAGTTTATTCACACAAGTGCTGGTATTTAACCCTTCCTCCTATGCTGAGTGTCCTTACACATCTGAACAGCAATACACCTCTGTTGCTTGACAGAACTTCCTCACTTCATCTGACCTGACCTGACCTCTGCCCAAGTTCCGCACTACTCCCCAACTCACAGCTGTCCTGTTGACTTGTACCAGACTGTTGCCCTTCTCCTTCCCATAGGATCCCTGATGTCTAACAATAACATATTCTGACAGAACCCACCACCGTGATAGGAGAAAACTGAGGATAGATCAACACCATTGTAGTTACTCCACAATACCATCCTAAATGACAGCTTGAAAAGAAGTAAGCCTGTACATACATAATAACATGCATCCTATTTGCTAGGCACTAAAGTAAAACTGCAAAAAATAGTTACAGTTTTGATTTAAATCTACTTGAAAATCTATGGCAAGCCTTGATTGTGGCTGTCTAGCAATGTTCAACAACCAACGTGACAGAGCTTGAATAATAAATTAATTAATAATGTGATAATATTGTACAATCCAGGTGTAGAAAGCTCTTAGAGAGTACCCAGAAAGACTCACAGCTGTAATCGCTGCCAGAGGTGATTCTAATATGTATTGACTCGGGTGTGAATACTTATTTAAATGACATATTTCTGTATTTCACTTTCAATAAATTAGCAACAATTTCTAAAAACATGTCTTCACTTTGTCATTATGAGTTATTTTCTATAGATGGTTGAGAAAAGAATACATGTAATCAATTTTGAATTCAGGCTGTAACACAACTCAATGTGGGATAAGTCAATGGGTATGAATGCTTTCTGAAGGCACTGTATATATTTATATTTAGGCCGTTTTCAACCAGAGAATATTTTTTGGGGTTTCATTTCCTCTTTAATCTTCAAATGGTATTGATATTAAGCACTGTGTGTCCAAGACACTATCTTATTAAGCATGCGTTTATGCTTGTCTAAAATTACCTTTACTTCCTGTGCGTGTGTTTGTGCCAGGAGGGAACAACTGCCGCCCTCATTTAAGCCACAAAGTTCAAGGCTGGCCGTGGTATTGCAGGCATTGTTTACAGAAAACAGGATCCCCCATAATAGTGAATGAGAAAATGGCAATCTTTGTGTACATATTTAAAAATAATTTAAGACAATCATGGTACCAATAATTGCTTCTATTACATCAGGTGTATGTCCTTGAACCGATTTATTTTAAAATCGCACACTGAAGGATTTATAATGATTCTTTAGTTTCCAATGGCAGCCTGCAGTACCCCAGTCGGCCTTCAACTTGAGATACTCAATGAGAGGGGGCAGCACTGAACTAGCCTGCAACGTCACTTCCTGGAGTAGCTCAAACCGCACATGTTATGTATCTATGAGACGACATCTTAACCCTACTTCAAATGTGCAATTGAGACTTCACGTAGGAATGAATTGTCACGTGATTGATGACTTTGACCATTCATATATACAGTCGTTGGTGTGTGCGTGCAGGTATGCTCATGTGATTTCACATGCCCAGTCATGTGAAATCAATAGTTTAGGGCCTAATGAATTGATTTCAATTGACTGATTCCCTTATATCATGGGTGTCAAACTCTGGCCCGCGGGCCAAATTTGGCCCGCGGGGTAATTATATTTGGCCCGCGAGACAATACCAAATTACTACTAGAGCTGGCCCGCCGGTATTATACAGCGCATTCACCGCTAATACTACGAATCCCATAATGCTCTGCTGTTGTTTTCGCGCGCCAATCAGGACAGGACCCAGAAACGCCCTCTCCTCTGTGACAGTAGTCATAGCAACATAGACGCTACAACTGTCAGCGCGCTATCCCTTCCCAAAAATGGCGAAAAGAAAGGCAGAAAACAGGAGCTTTCTGGACAAGTGGGAGGCAGAATATCTTTCTCTGTGACATCTCGAGCCATCTCGATGCGCTGAACCTGCAGCTTCAGGGGCGGGGGCGCATCATCACAGACATGTACGCTGCAGTGAGGGCCTTTAAAACTAAACTGTGCCTGTGGGAGAATCAGATGCTGCAAGGAAACCATTGCCATTTTCCCTGCTGCCAAACCATAAAAGCGCAGATCTCTACCGCCGTGTTCCCATGCGCACAGTTTGCTGAAAAATTCAGTGTTCTCGCCGCTGAGTTTAGCCGGCGATTTGCCGACTTCGATGTCCAGAAATGTAGGTTTGAACTGCTTAGTAATCCCTTCGCAGTTGATGTGGAAAATGCACCAACCAACATCCAAATGGAGCTGATTGAACTCCAGTGCAACGACACGCTGAAGTCAAAGTATGATGCTGTGGGCGCCGCACAGTTTCCACGGTTCATCCCTGACACAATGCCTCAGCTCCGCACCCAAGCTGCTCAGATGCTCTCCATGTTCGGCAGCACTTATCTATGCGAGCAACTTTTCTCCTCGATGAAGATGACCAAAACAACTCACAGGAGACGTCTGACTGATGAACACCTTCGCTCGATACTGAGGATTTCTTCAGCTCAGAGCCTGAGCCCAGACATTGATGAACTAGCATCCAAGAAGAGATGCCAGGTATCTGGCTTGGGCACATCAGATTAGATCAGTGTGCAATAATTAACGTTTTCTTTGTGCACTTTTTCTTGCTACAAGGCATGGGCTTGAATGGTTGATTGATTTATTATCATTTTATTTGTAAAAAAAAATATTTTGGTATTTAAATCAGAAGGCTGCAAATAGAAAAGAGGCATACGATTTTTATTTACATTTCATTTATTTAATAAATGAATGCCATTGATGTGTTTTTTCATTTGAAATTCGATTTTGCATGTCTCCACTATTAAATTATATATTGTATGGTAATAAGCGATGCTTGTTCCATATTCAATGTTAAAGCAAAACTTGTTTGGGTCCATATTAAAAGGTTCATTTGTTCAATGTTGGCCCGCGACTTTGTTCAGGTTTTACATTTTGGCCCACTGGGTATTTGAGTTTGACACCCCTGCCTTATATGATCTGTAACTCAGTCAAATCTGTACTGTATCTGTAAAACAACTGTTTTATGACAGTTTTTGTAAGTGCTCCATAAAATAATAATAATAATGAAAAAGAATTTACCGGTAGCCTACAGATTTCACGTGGTTAGCTTGTTATTGTTGCCCACCCTGGGGAAGAATGAGCCAATTGGATGCTGGGGATGATTAGGTGGCCATGATGATATGAGGGCTAGATTAGGAATTTAGAGTCAGGACAGATGCACATTTTTGTGTGTGTGTGTACACATACAGTAACAGTCAAAAGTTTGTACACCTCATTCAAGGGTTCTTCTTTATTTTTACTATTTTAAAATAATAGTGAAGACATCAAACTATGAAATAACACAGATGGAATTATGTAGTAACTAAAAAAAGTATTGTTGGCTGCTTTTCATTCACTCTGCGGTCCAACTTATCCCAAACCATCTCAATTGGGTTGAGGTCGGGTGATTGTGGAGGCCAGGTCATCTGATGCACTCTCCTTGGTCAAATAGCCCTTACACAGCCTGGAGGTGTATTTTGGGTCTTTGACCTGTTGAAAAACAAATGATAGTCCTACTAAGCACAAACCAGATGGGATGAAGAATCGCTGAAGAATGCTTTGGTAGCCATGCTGGTTAAGTGTGGCTTGAATTCTAAATAAATCACTGACAGTGTCACCAGCAAAGCACCCCAACACCATCACGCCTCCTCCTCCATGCTTGGCGGTGGGAACCACAAATGCGGAGATCATTCGTTCACCTACTCTGCTTCTCACAAAGACACGGCGGTTGGAACCAAAAATCTAAAATATCAAGATTGCTCGTGATTCTTGGCCTAAGCAAGTCTCTTCTTATTGGTGTCCTTTAGTAGTGGTTTCTTTGCAGCAATTTGACCATGAAGGCCTGATTCGCTCACTCTTCTGAACAGTTGTTGAGATGTCTGTTACTTGAGCTCTGCAGCACAGGTAACTCTCGGTCTTCCGTTCCTGTGGTGGTCCTCATGAGAGCCAGTTTCATCATAGAGCTTGATGGTTTTTGCGACTGCACTTCAAGAAACTTAGACATTTTCTGCATTGACTGTCTTTTAAGTAATGATGGACTGTCTTTTCTCTTTACTTATTTGAGCTGTTTTTGCCATAATATGGACTTGGTCTTTTACCAAATAGGGCCTCAAACAGAAAGTAAACAGTCTGTTTTTACATCCATTGCGAATGACCGTAGTTCCTCAATGTAGCCTATTTGAAAAATCTTTCCAGCTCTCTCCTTTTCGATAACCACTCAGCATGAAAGCGGAAAGGAATGTCATGCTCTGATCTGGTGGAAACATCATAAAATAGGCCTAGCTGACTACTTCTTATCCCTTGCGCAAATAGTCTACTGCTGTGTCTTTCTGTCTCGAACTCACTGTTGCAGGAAACTCTCCGAGGGCCCAGAATATTTTATACTATGTTTCAAGTTCCTTGAAGACAGGCCATGTGTAGCCAATGTGATTTATAGGATATCATCTACCTGCAGGCTGCATTGTTTTTATTTGTTGGTTTTATGTAGGCTATTTTTACATATTGGCAATTTGCTCCTGAGTGGCGCAGCGGTCTAAGGGACTGCGTCTCAGTGCTAGAGGCGTCGCTACAGACCCTAGTTCTATGGGAGTCCCATAGGGTGGCACAATTTGCCCAGCGTCGTCCGGGTTAGGGCAGGGTTTGGCTTGGATAGGCCGTCATTGTAAAATAAGAATTTGTTCTTAACTGTCTTGCCTAGTTAAATAAAGCTTAAACATTTTTTTAAATAAGATTTAAATCGTTTTCATTTAGATTGGATTTTGATTAACCACATGACATTGATTTTGAGATGAAGACTTTATTCTAAAATAAATGAAAGTGTTCCATAAAAATGGGGCAGCAGGTAGCCTAGTGGTTAGAGCGTTGGGCCAGTAACCGAAAGGTTGCTGGATCGAATCACCAAGCTGACAAGGTAAAAATCTCTCATTCTGCCCCTGAACAAGGCAGTTAACCCACTGTTCCCCGGTAGGCCGTCATTGTAAATAAGAATGACTTGCCTAGTTAAATAAAGGTAAAAAAAATCTGAACTTGCACTCCGATAAGTAGAAATTGTACGATAACTTGGCACTTGAAATGGAAAAGTTGCCGACTGGTGTAGCTTATTACAGGCACCTTCAGGAGCTTAATGGCAGAATCTGGAAGGGCAGTGGGAGGAGGGGGGGGTCTTACAGAGTACAGTATCTTAACATCAGCATGACTGACTGCGCTTGTGTTTGTGTATGTATCACAGACTGAAAGTCATTGACATCGAGTGTATTGCCACCCATCTCCTCTGCTCCCTTAGTGAATGAATGACCCTGCGTTACAAGGAGATCAGTAGCTGTGTAAGTGATTGAGTTGGCACGGGGACACGTTTTTTGGCGCAGTGCTGCAACATCTGCTGATGTACAAGTGTAAATGTTTTATGCGGTCGATTTAACCGCTTGTCATAATATTCAAACTGGGATATATTTTCTAAGTTGATATAGGCCTACACTTCTAGAGGGAATTATGATGTTGTGTTTTGAAGAAGAATATACTCCAAATACTGGCATTTTAATTAATACTCATGGTAACTATTCCACAGTATTTAATACTGCACAAGGATGAATGGCTATAAGGATTGAAGGTGGCAGTGGTTCATTTGTTTGCCACTGTAGGTGGTGGGCTGTAGCAAGCTATCTGCCTTGGTTTTCGAGATGATCGATCTATGTCAAGGGAGGAGCTGGTTTATAGGGTTCATCCCATTTAGTCGGCTGGTCGATTGTTTGGTCAATAGGCTGTTGGTCGACCGAGATTTCTTTAGTTAAGCAGTAGTGGACTGTTCCATTGTGAAGGCCGTGGGGATGGCACTGTACATCAGTCTAAGACATGTATATGGTTATATTACATAAGAACAATGGTGCAACACTAATACAAAGAATATATATTGTTTTTATAACATGCACTTTCTCCCGCAATGGATAGTGGTCGCTGTTGAATTGGCGCCTTTTCCTAGACCATGTTGCTACAGTGGCAAGAAAAAGTATGTGAACCCTTTGGAATTACCTGGATTTCTGCATACATTGGACATCAAATTTCAAATCTGATCTTCATAAAATAGGCCTAGCTAACTACTTCAACAATAGACCAACATAGTGTGCTTAAACTAATAACACACAAATGATTGCATTTTTCTTGTCTATATTGACTACATAATTTAAACATTCACAGTGTAAGTTGGAAAAAGTATGTGAACCCCTAGGCTAATGACCAAAAGCTAATTGGAGTCAGGTGTCAGCTAACCTGGAGTCCAATCAATGAGACGAGATTGGAGATGTAGGTTAGAGCTGTCTTGCCCTATAAGAAGAGGCATTGCCTGATGTGAACCACAATTCTTAATCTCAGAAGACCTAAGATTAAGAATTGTTGCCTTGCATAAAGCTGGAATGGGTTACAAAGTATCTCTAAAAGCCTTGATGTTCATCAGTCCATGGTAAGACAAATTGTCTATAAATGGAGAAAGTTCAACACTGTTGCTACTCTCCCTTAGGAGTGGCTGTCCTGCAAAGATGACTACAAGAGCACAGCTCAGAATGCTCAATGAGGTTAAGAAGCATCGTAGAGTGTCCGCAGAAGACTTACAGAAATCTCTGGAACAGGCTAACAACTCTGTTGACGAGTTTTCGATACGTAAAACACTAAACAAGAATGGTTTTCATGGGAGGACACCACGGAAGAAGCCACTGCTGTCCAAAAAAAACATTGCTGCACGTCTGAAGTTTGCAAAAGTGCACCTGGATGTTCCACAGCGCTACTGGCAAAATATTCTGTGGACAGATGAAACTACATTTGAGTTGTTTGGAAGGAACACACAACACTGTGTGGAGAAAAAACGGCACGCACACCAACATCAAAACCTCACCCCAACTGTAAAGTATGGAGGAGGGAGCATCATGGTTTGGGGCTGCTTTGCTGCCTCGGACATGGAAAGCTTGCTATCATCGCCGAAAAAATACAGTTCCAAGTTTATCAAGACAGCTAACATTCTCCTGAAAAATGTCTGTCCGCCAATTGAAGCTCAGCAGGCGTTGGGTGATGCAACAGGACAATGGCCCAAAACACAAGAGAAAATCAACAACAGAATGGCTTCAACAGATGAAAATACGCCTTCTGGAGTGGCCCAGTCATAGTCCTGACCTCAACCCGATTGAGATGCTGTGGCACGACCTCGAGAGCAGTTCACACCAGACATCCCAAGAATATTGCTGAACTGAAACAGTTTGTAAAGAGGAATGGTCCAAAATTCCTCCTGACCGCTGTGCAGGTCTGATCCACAACTACAGAAAACGTTTGGTTGAGGTTATTGCTGCCAAAGGAGGGTCAACCAGTTATGAAATCCAAGGGATAACATCATTTTCCCACCCTGCACTGTGAATGTTTACACGGTGTGTACAATAAAGACATGAAAATGTCTAATTGTTTGTGTGCTATTAGTTTAAGCAGACTGTGTTTGTCTATTGTTGTGATTTAGATGAAGATCAGATCAAATGTATGCAGAAGTCCAGGTATTTCCAAAGGTTTCACATACTTTTTCTTTCCACTGTAACTCTGGGTCTTCCTTTCCTATGGCGGTCCTCATGAGAGCCAGTTTCATCATAGCATTTGATGATTTTTGTGACAACCCTGGAAGAAACTTTTGAAGTTCTTGACATTTCTGCGTTGACTGACCTTCATGTCTTAAAGTAATGATAGACAGTCATTTCCCTTTGCTTATTTGAGCTGTTCTTGGACTTGGTCTTATACCAAATAGGGCTATCTTCTGTATACCACCCCTACCTTGTCACAACACAACTGATTGGCTCAAATGTATTAAGAAGGAAATAAATTCCACAAATGAACTTAACAAGACACACCTGTTAATTGAAATGCATTCTAGGTGACTACCTCATAAAGCTGGTTGAGAGAATGCCAAGGCAAAGGGTAGCTACTTTGAATAATCTCAAATATAAAGTATATTTTGGTTTAACACTTTTGCTTACTACATGATTCCATATGTGTTATTTCACAGTTTTGATGTCTTCACTATTATTCTACAATGTAGAAAATAGTAAAAATGAAGAAAAACCCTGGAATGAGTACGTGTCAACTTTTGACTAGTACTATGTATTGTTGTGGAAATTCATGTATACTGAGAGACACTTGGACAATTATTCAAACAATACCTTCCAGAGGAAACCTGGTTCTTATATATCTGACACTAAAAATGCTTAATAATGGCTGGTCATAACCACGAGATGAACCCAAAGTGGCTTATCTGCACTTGGTGTTGTTTTACCACCAGCCCAGGTGCCAGGATGATTAGGAACAATGAGGGTTTTGTTCTACTCCTGCAGGTTATCGCTATCTCAGTTCCACCCACCACATCTTGTCTATGGAATGCAGACTTTAGGTTTTATCACCAAGTCAACTATCAGCTCAAGCCCCAGAGGCCCAACTCAGTCCCACAGACACAGATGAGGGAGTACAATCCTCCATTTTGAGACTTCTCTCATCTTAAAAAGACATTTTAAAATATCGCTAATAAATTCTCTGCAGTCTAAGTCGGTATGAAACAAAATCATCATGTTGATACTGAGCATACTCCCATTGGTCAGCATGGTAGAAACAGCCTTTTCCATCCCGATCGCACCATCTGAAGAAACTGAAATTAGCATTATCTTGTTGGATAAATTCAGGTTGTGACTATCGTTCTAATTAAAATGTTTGAAGTTAGTGCCTAATGAACATGACCCAGGACAAGCATCATGATCCCGCTATTCATAAGGCGACACCTATGGACTCTATGTCCCATTAGCATAAACCTGCTATAGTTCCTGAGTATTATCATTATCATCAAAAATTGCAATTTGGTAATGGATATAGGTCAAATAGATTAGGATCAGTTTCACTCTCAGGATCAGAGTTCACCCTCTCCATCCACCAGGGCATGCTGAGAATAATGTCAACATCTTTGGTACACAACTTCTTTACACATGTCACAATCGACATAACAATCAATCCATAATACATGAATTGCGCCACTCATATAACAGATCTTTATTGTAAAGGGTTTAAACACTGTTTCCCATGCTTGTTCAATGACCCATAAACAATTAATGAACATGCACCTGTGGAACGGTCATTAAGACACTAACAGCTTACAGACGGTAGGCAATTAAGGTCACAGTTATGAAAACTTAGGACACTAAAGAGGCCTTTCTACTGACTGAAAAACACCAAAAGAATGATGCCCAGGGTCCCTGCTCATCTGCGTGAACGTGCCTTAGGCATGCTGCAAGGAGGCATGAGGACTGCAGATGTGGCCAGGGCAATAAATTGCAATGTCCGTACTGTGAGACGCCTAAGACGGCGCTACAGGGAGAAAGGACGGACAGCTGATCGTCCTCGCAGTGGCAGACCACGTGTAACAACACCTGCACAGGATCGGTACATCCGAACTTCACACCTGCGGGACAGGTACTGGATGGCAACAACAACTGCCCGAGTTACACCAGGAACGCACAATCCCTCCATCATTGCTCAGACTGTCCGCAATAGGCTGAGAGAGGCTGGACTGAGGGCTTGTAGGCCTGTTGTAAGGCAGGTCCTCACCAGACATCACTGGGAAACAACGTCGCCTATGGGCACAAACCCACCGTCGCTGGACCAGACAGGACTGGCAAAAAGTGCTCTTCACTGACGAGTTGGGTTTTGTCTCACCAGGGGTGATGGTCGGATTTGCGTTTATCGTCGAAAGAATGAGCGTTACACCGAGGCCTGTATTCTGGAGCGGGATCGATTTTGGAGGTGAAGGGTCCATCATGGTCTGGGGCGGTGTGTCAAAGCATCATCGGACTGAGCTTGTTGTCATTGCAGGCAATCTCAACGCTGTGCGTTACAAAGAAGACATCCTCCTCCTTCGTGTGGTACCCTTACTGCAGGCTCATCCTGACATTACCCTCCAGCATGACAATGCCACCAGCCGTACTGCTCATTCTGTGCCTGATTTCCTGCAAGACAGGAATGTCAGTGTTCTGCCATGTCCAGCGAAGAGCCCGGATCTCAATCCCATTGAGCATGTCTGGGACCTGCTGGATCGGAGAGTAGGGCTAGGGCCATTCCCCCCAGAAATGTCCGTGAACTTGCAAGTGCCTTGGTGGAAGGGTGGGGTAACATCTCGCAGCAATAACTGGCAAATCTGGTGTAGGCCATGAGGAGGAGATGCACTGCAGTACTTAATGCAGCTGGTGGCCACACCAGATACTGACTGTTACTATTGATTTTGACCCCCACCCCCCCCCTTTGTTCCGGGACAAATGATTCAATTTCTGTTAGTCACATGTCTGTGTAACTTATTCAGTTTATGTCTGTGTAACTTATTCAGTCTCCCGGGTGGCGCAGTGGTCTAGGGCACTGCATCGCAGTGCTAGCTGCGCCACCAGAGTCTCTGGGTTCGCGCCCAGGCTCTGTCGCAGCCGGCCGCAACCGGGAGATCCGTGGGGCGACGCACAATTGGCATAGCGTCGTCCGGGTTAGGGAGGGTTTGCCGGTAGGGGTAGGGATCCTTGTCTCAGTATGTATAAAAAAAAAATGTAATAAAATGTATGCACTCTACTGTAAGTCGCTCTGGATAAGAGCGTCTGCTCTTGGCCGGTAGGGATATCCTTGTCTCAGTATGTAAAAATGTAATAAAATGTATGCACTCTACTGTAAGTCGCTCTGGATAAGAGCGTCTGCTAAATGACTAAAAATGTAAATGTAAAATGTCTGTGAAACTAGTTCAGTTTACGTCTGTTGTTGAATTTTATGTTCATACAAATATTTACACGTTAAGTTTCCTGAAAATAAACGCAGTTGACAGTGAGAGGACGTTTCTTTTTTTGCTGAATTTAGTTATTACCATACTAACAATTTACTCAAATCAATTAGTCACTTTTAAAAGTCATTCAGTTAACAAATCATAATCAAAACACAATTATCCAACCCACATTTTTAGGATGACATTGCTCAGTGATTCACATTGAGTGGTAGAACAGAAGTTAAAACCCTCAATTTAACACACATCCACACTGACAGAATGTACATTTATATTAACATACAAAATATGAATCTTATAATTCTAGTGGTTAACTTTCTCATCACGACTATAATTACAGATCAGTATCTCAATGCATTCTTAGTCTAAATTACTATACATTTAGCAGTGTGTAGACTTCCACAATCAACCTGATACCCCCTAAATAACAATTTTGGACAAGTCTAAATCAATTACAGGCACATTTGATCAACCCCCCCCCCCTTTCCCTGAGCACTCAGTCTTCTGGTGTCTCTTCATTGTCTTCTTCAGATAGCTTCACAGTTCAAAGTGGATGGCCCATGATAATGTCTCAATTTCAATGTCTCACCTGAGCCGCCACCACCTTTACTACCCATTATGTCTTGTCCATTTGCCAACCAGTATACCAGCAACATGAGAAGTTTTGGAACGGATCTCTCTCCATGCTCACTCCACGTGGACTACTGTCGCACTCCTTGGAGAAAAGGACGAGAGAAAAGGCAGTTGACAGCTTCGACTGGATGCTGTGTACAGGTTGCTGGCTTGGACTCAGGTCTCTCAATAGAAGTGGTGCAGGACATGGACGTATTGAACACCATTTCTTCAGCCGGTTAGAGAAGGTTTTGAGGTCCAATTTTGGTCAAATTGTCCCTTCCATGCATACCATCTGTAGTTACCTTTGCCATAATCTCAAAAGAGGATAGATCAGAACAACTATTTTAGTTTGGGCTATTCTGATTTCAAGAAATCCAAACAAATGGTTTACTGTATGCCAAATTATTACTACAACCAATATTCTCAATGCAAATTTCTAAGACCAATGTCAAAGAAAATAACAACACTGTTGAATTTTCCTTCTCAAATTGGCTTATACTCCCCTATCACAGTGTCGACCTAACCGCCGGAGTCACCGGGTCAGGGAGTTAGAGGCCTAATCCTTAGGGAGAAATCCTGAGCATCCAGCAGATGCAATCTGGTGAGCTTTGTATCGAAACAAACAAACAACGCAACAATACACTCCTTCATATATCACTCAATACACTTCATATATCGCTCGAGGTGTGAACTTCAATCCAAAAACCTCGAAGGACTGGTAATTCCCCCATTTTGACACATGACTCACAACGTGATTAATGTTTAAAAACCAACACGGCAAATCAAATGAAAATTACTACCATTAACTCCATAGATTTTTTTTTTTTTTCTACCCATAACTTGATTCAAGGAATAGAAAAATAGACTAGAGACAGGTCTATCCTTTTCGTGGTCCGAATCACACAGATAACTATTAATTATAAACTTCTCTGTCATTATGAGTATTACAAATGACCTTCAAATCAGTATTACAAATTACCTTTAAATCATCACCCAATGTCTCTTGGCTTTCCAGTGAGGGCGATCAAACCACACTAGAATGTCAGGTCAGAGGTCATTCAAACCCTTCAAATAAGCGTTTCTTTCCCGATTAGACAAATTATTTAAAAACAGTCAAACATTTCATACATTTCGTATCCCAGGTTACAGTAATTTCTTCAGTACATGTCTTATCAAAAATAATTAACGTGTTCAATTTACACATTTTTTTACACTTCAAATTGTGCCCCTTTTAGATATCTCAGCTCTAATCTGTGAAAAACCCACTAAAACCAAATGAAATGGACCCCTCACAATAAGGCAGACATGGCATTAAAAACAATAACAAATATTCACAATATAGGGTAAAAACAAACAATTTGCCAGGCCTTATTTAATGTGGGAGCTCCCTTAACATACATACTGTAGTGGACTTCCATCAGTCCTGGAAGAAAGAATCCTACTCAAAACACATCAGATAATGGTGTTCCATTAAGTGGAATAGACACCTTCTAAAGTAAACAATCGGAGATACCCTTTCCGGTGATCTCATCATTGTCCCCCAAAAAACTTCAAGCCGTATTGGCTATTTTATTTAAATGTATTACCCGGACAGAGAAAATCCCATAAGCGGTTATAGTTTAATTGGTTCGTGTACAGAGTCCATGTATAACGTAGGAAATCTTAGGTACTCACATTAACCATTCCATGTGCGTTTTCAATGACTCTCCATCGCCGTACTCCCAGTGGAACCCAAAAAAAACGTTAGTTTCCCGGGCGCTGCCCGGCCGTTCATGGGATTAATGCTCCACACATATCCTCAACGGTTTTCTAGACTTCCAGAAATTATAGATAACGCTACATATCGAATCCAAATTGAAATCAACTTATTTTACTCATTTCTATATCTTATCTAAACTTCAGATTTAACACTTATTTCCACACTCACATTCACAAACACAGGACACACAGGGGAATGAGACGGGCAAGAGGGAAAACCAGTTAGTGCTGTTTTCAGATATCAAACCCTGTCTATATGAACAGGGAAACCCATACCATTATCAAAATATTGCCTAATTAGTGGTCCCAAAACAAGTGTTGTGTCCACACTGGGATATCGCCTGCTGCGATTACTGTGGTAGATGTAAGAATCTATATCTAAATGTGCAAAACTACCTACGGAGTACCCACGTCTCCTATCTAACTATGTAACACGGTCCCAAAAATCCAATCTTACCTCGTATTTTCTAAGTACCAGGAATATCAAAACACTCACAATAACACCTCACAATAGTAACCCAAGGTATACCTGTTTACCTCATTTATCAATTTTTTTTATCAAAACATTACACGTTATAATTTGAACTTCACCAAGCCGAGTGTTCTCGCAAGATCACTTGCGCTCTAGTCCCTTGCTCTACAGTCGTGGCCAAATGTTTTGAGAATGACACAAATATTAATTTTCACAAAGTCTGCTGCCTCAGTTTCTATGATGGCAATTTGCATATACCCCAGAATGTTATGAAGAGTGATCAGATGAATTGCAATTAATTGCAAAGTCCCTCTTTGCCATGCAAATGAACTGTATCCCCCAAAAACATTTCCACTGCATTTCAGCCCTGCCACAAAAGGACCAATTGACATCATGTCAGTGATTCTCTCGTTAACTTCTTATGGCTGCAATCCCGTTAATGGGATCGATATGACAACAGCCAGTGAAAGTGCAGGGCGCCAAATTCAAACAACAGAAATCTCATCATTACAATTCCTCAAACATACATGTGTCTTATACCATTTTAAAGGTAATCTTGTTGTTAATCCCACCAACGTGTTCGATTTCAAATAGGCTTTTCAGCGAAAGCACCACAAACGATTGTTAGGTCACCACCAACTCAAAGACAAATTCAGCCATTTTTTCAGCCAAAGAGAGGAGTCACAAAAAGCAGAAATAGAGATACAATTAATCACTAACCTTTGATGATCTTCATCAGATGACACTCATAGGACTTCATGTTACACAATACATATATGTCTTGTTCGATTAAGTTCATATTTATATCCAAAAACCTCAGTTTACATTGGCGCCATGTTCAGAAATGCCTCCAAAATATCCGGAGCCACGTCATAACAGAAATACTCATCATAAACTTTGATGAAAGATACATGTTTTACATAGAATTAATGATACACTTGTTCTTAATGCAACCGCTGTGTCAGATTTCAAAAAGATTTACGGCAAAACTCAATAATCTGAAAACAGCTTTCAGCCACAAAAGCAAGCCATACAGTTACGCGCCAAATTGTGCAGTCAACAAAACTCATAAAACGCATTATAAATCTTCACTTACCTTTGCTGATCTTCGTCGGAATGCAATCCCAGAACTCCCACTTCCACAAGAAATGTTTGTTTTGTTCGGTAATGTCCATCATTTATGTCCAAATAGCTATTTTTGTAGCGTGTTTGGTAAACAAATCCAAAGTCAGGAAGCGAGTTCACTAAAAGCTGACTAAATGTCAAAAAGTTCCGTAACAGTCAGTAGAAACATGTCAAACGATGTATTGAATCAATCTTTAGAATGTTTTTAACATAAATCTTGAATAACGTTCCAACCGGAGAATTACATTGACTTCAGATGAGCGATGGAACAGAGCTCCCTCTCATGTGAACGCGCATGGTCAAAGAATGGTCAGGTCATGGCAGACCTGACTAATTCCCCTCTCATTCAGCCCCCCTTCACAGTAGAGGCATCAAACAAGGTTCTACAGACTGTTGACATCTAGTGGAAGCCGTATGAAGTGCAAACTCATCCATATCTCGCTGTGATTTCAATAGGATCTTGGTTGAAAATCGACCAGCCTCAGAATTTCCACTTCCTGTTTGGATTTTTTCTCAGGTTTTTGCCTGACATATGAGTTCTGTTATACTCACAGACATAATTCAAACAGTTTTAGAAACTTCAGAGTGTTTCCTATCCAATACTAATAATAATATGCATATATTAGCAACTATGACTGAGGAGCAGGCCGTTTACTCTGGGCACCCCTGTGCACCTTTCATCCAAGCTACTCAATACTGCCCTTGCAGCCATAAGAAGTTGACACAGGTGTGTGTGAGTGTTGACGAGCACAAGGCTGGAGATCACTCTCTCATGCTGATCGAGTTCGAATAAGACTGGAAGCTTCAAAAGGAGGGTGGTGCTTTGAATCATTGTTCTTCCTCTGTCAACCATGGTTCCCTGCAAGGAAACACATGCCGTCATCATTGCTTTGCACAAAAAGGGCTTCACAGGCAAGGATATTGCTGCCAGTAAGATTGCACCTAAATCAACCATTTATCGGATCATCAAGAACTTCAAGGAGAGCGGTTCAATTGTTGTGAAGAAGGCTTCAGGGGGCCCAAGAAAGTCCAGCAAGCAGGGACAGACTGATATCCTGCAAAAGGTACAGGGATTGGACTGCTGAGGACTGGGGTAAAGTCATTTTCTCTGATGAATCCCCTTTCCATTTGTTTGGGGCATCCGGAAAAAAGCTTGTCCGGAGAAGACAAGGTGAGCGCTTACAATCAGTCCTGTGTCATGCCAACAGTAAAGCATCCTGAGACCATTCATGTGTGGGGTTGCTTCTCAGCCAAGGGACTGGGCTCACTCACAATTTTGCCTAAGAACACAGCCATGAATAAAGAATGGTACCAACACATCCTCTGAGAGCAACTTCTCCCAACCATCCAGGAACAGTTTGGTGACAAACAATGCCTTTTACAGCATGATGGAGCACCTTGCCATAAGGCAAAAGGTATCACTAAGTGGCTCAGGGAACAAAACATTGATATTTTGGGTCCATGGCCAGGAAACTCCCCAGACCTGAATCCCATTGAGAACTTGTGGGCAATCCTCAAGAGGTAGGTGGACAAGCAAAACCCCACAAATTCTGACAAACTCCAAGCATTGATTATGCAAGAATGGGCTGCCATCAGTCAGGATGTGGCCCAGAAGTTAATTGACAGCATGCCAGGGCAGATTGCAGAGGTCTTGAAAAAGAAGGGTCAACACTGCAAATATTGACTCTTTGCATCAACTTCATGTAATTGTCAATAAAAGCCTTTGACACTTATGAAATGCTTGTAATTATACTTCAGTATTCCATAGTAACATCTGACAAAAATATCTAAAGACACTGAAGCAGTAAATTGAGGAAATTAATATTTGTCATTCTCAAAACCTTTGGCCACGATTGTACACATTAACCTCACCAGTTCTACTGTGATAAACCCAGTATAACGGATACACCTGTACTGAAAGGCCCTAGAGTCTGCAACACCGCAAAGCAAGGGGCACCACCAAGCAAGCGGCACCATGAAGACCAAAGAGCTCCAAACAGGTTAGGGACAAAGTTGTGGAGAAGTACAGATCAGGGTTGTGTTATAAAAAAATATCAGAAACATTGAACATCCCATGGTGCACCGTTAAATCCATTATAAAAAAATTGAAAGAATATGGCACCACAACAAACCTGCCGAGAGATGGCCGCCCACCAAAACACACGGACCAGGCAGGTAGGACATTAATCAGAGGCGCAACAAAGAGACCAAAGATGACCCTGAAGGAGCTGCAAAGCTCCACAGCAGAGATTGGAGTATCTGTCCATAGGACCACTTTAAGCTGTACATTCCAAAGAGCTGGGCTTTACGGAAGAGTGGCCAAAAAAAGCCATTGCTTAAAGAAAAAAAGAAGCAAACACATTTGGTGTTCGCCAAAAGGCATGTGGGACACTCCCCAAACATATAGAAGAAGGTACTCTGGTTAGATGAGATAAAAATTTTGCTTTTTGGCCATCAAGGAAAACACTATGTCTGGCGCAAACCCAACACCTCTCATCACCCCGAGAACCCCATCCCCACAGTGAAGCATGGTGGTGGCAGCATCCTGCTGTGGGGATGTTTTTCATCGGCAGGGACTGGGAAACTAGTCCGAATTGAAGGAATGATTGATGGTGCTAAATACAGTGAAATTCTTGAGGGAAACCTGTTTCTGTCTTCCAGAGATTTGAGCATGAGGACGGAGGTTCACCTTCCAGCAGGACAATGACCCTAAGAATACTTCAGAAGCACATTCGAGTAGTTTAAGGGTAAACATTTAAATGTATTGGAATGGCCTAGTCAAAGGCCAGACCTCAATCCAATTGACAATCTGTGGTATGACTTAAAGATTGCTGTACACCAGCGGAACCCATCCAACTTGAAGGAGCTGGAGCAGTTTTGCCTTGAAGAATGGGCAAAAATCCCGGTGGCTAGATTTGCTAAGCTTATAGAGACACCCCAAGACACTTGCAGCTGTAAATGCTGCAAAAGGTGGCTCTACAAAGTATTGACTTTGGGGCGGGGGGGGGGGGGGTAGGCATGTTGGTAGGCATGTTGTGTTAATCAAATAATACAAACCCCCAAAGAATTCCAAGTTGGAAGGCACAAAATAGGAAAAATGCCAAGGGGGTGAATACTTTCACAAGCCACTGTAACTCTGATTTAGGTGTTTACATGTCCTAATAATTCAAAAGATTGCTCAGAAAAACTGGTTTTAATCAGCATATGCTTACTTCGATTATGACCTTATGTGATTTAAGATAAGCAGAGTAAGGTGTCTACATGACTAATGCCATAATCAGATTAATATCAAATTATTAGTGTGCATGTAAACATACTGAACATTTTAGTATTTGAAACTCAAACATTAGTTTCTCAACTCCTTTTTCAATAATCCTACAGGCTCTTTATCATTCTCTATTGCTTATATTCCAATGCATCCGACATCATGCAATGCCAACCATGGTATTGACCAGCTGCTATTTGAGGACTCCTCTGGTTTAGAAACCAAACTCTGGTTATCTTATTGCGGAGCCCATTGTACAACAGTTTTTAGAGAATATTTTATTGCAAGGTATGCTATATGTGTAGGCTATGTCATATGTATTGGCTAATATGCAAATGCAGCTGTCGGTTTTTAAACCTCCATGCTAGCATACATTGCATTCGGAATGTATTCCGACCCCTTTTTCCACTTTTTGTTATGTTACAGGCTTATTCTAAAATGTATAAAATAAAAACAATTCCCTCATCAATCTACATACAACACCCCTTAATGACTAAGCAAAAACAGGATTTTAGATCTTTCAGCAAATGTATTTGCGAAAATGGCCCTTGAATGTTTAGGTACACCTACTGGAAAGCACTTTGTCAACACCTATTCACCATCGTTCACACCCTCTAAAGCCTTAGTCCCACCCATCTCTTTAAGGATTCACATCTGGCTGAGGCCTAGGATTGATCCGATCATTCTGAACTAACGACAGCAGTCAGGCACCCAAGCTAACTGGCTGATGTTGGATAGTTTGCTAGCTACTTCCACACAAATGAGAGAACAGCTCACTGACCATTTTACTCACCCTAGCAGAGCTGGTTAGGCTGTTTTTATGTTATCCAGAGCATTGGTGACTGCAACTGTGCTGCTGGCAACAATTTATTTACGCTTTTTTGGCCAACGTTTACTGACACTGGCCATATTCAATGGATGTTGATCGTTCGTAAATTCGTCAGTTATTCTGCGCTCTGGCACACAGAAGAGAGTGCTCTGAAATCAAAGTAGATAGCCAGAGCGAATTTACCAGTCACGTCTATCGGCAGTTGTCACAGTGACATCATGAACATTCTATTTGTAATAAAATGGTTACTTGCATAGTGGAGTCTTTTTTGTTTAGACATGAACCACAATCCCAACTCATAACGTTACTACCCTGCATGAATCTGCAGGTAGCTAACCAACCAGGTTAAATGTTAGCTATAACTAGCAATACAAATGGCTCTGAGATACGTGCATGATCTGTGTAGTTATATTATTCGTAACTTTAGCTAGTGAGCCAGCCAGCTAACTTTAGCTAGCTAGGTAATAGTACACTTTAAACTTGAATTGAAAACAACTATCTTAACTGTATACATGGATGGACACTTCTCCCGCTCTGTCACGGATGCCATGGTTGCCCTTTAGTTTGAAGATATAATCCGGAGACAGGTGTTTTATACAACAGTCTTGTGTGTTCTCTTTTCGACTCCGTCTGCATATTTGTAATCAAACGGCAGAATTTTGATTCCACTGATTTCATAACTTGGTCCTCCAGAAAGTGGAGAGCAACACTTATGCAGTTCTACAATGTGAAATCTTTGTCCTCCCAGCTGGCAGGGGGCGTGGTGATGGCGGTGGGCATCTGGACGCTGGTGGAGAAGAGCGACTACATCAGCCTGCTCTCCTCCGCGACCTACGCCGCCTCCGCCTACATCCTGATCCTAGCCGGGGCCATCGTCATGGTGACGGGAGTGCTGGGCTGCTGCGCCACCTTCAAGGAGCAGAGGAGGCTGCTGAGAGTGGTGAGTGGTGACCCTCAATTATGCACAAACATTTGCGCACACACACACACACACACACACACACACACACACACACACACACACACACACACACGTGTGACACAAGTGGAAATTCTGTTCCAACCGGGACGCAAACTTCCAATCCTCCACACCGTAACATATATAAAAGTTTATTTGCGGCATGCACAGGACACAACAGGTGTAAAATTCTTACCTTGAGAGCTCTTCCCCAACAATGTAGTGATAAGAATGATATAGATAATAATCAAGAATATAATAAACACGTAAGAAACTCAAACACAAGAATGCAAGTATATACATGTCAGAGCCAGTACCTTATTCAATGTGCAGGGAGACTGGGGTGGTTGAGGTAGGTTTATACATAAAAGTGACTGGTAGCAGGATATACATAGAAACAGGTCTGAAAAGCGTCAGTGAATGTGTGTGTGAGTATGTGCGTGACAGTGAATGTGTGTGTGTATAAATGGGTAGAGACCTGTGGATGGGCATAGTAAGTGGGGCTAGGCTGTGGGAGAGGGAGATCAGTCGTTGTTAGCCATTTAAGTCTTGTGGCCAGGGAATAAAATCTGTTGGTCTGTGCCTTGATGCACTGGTACCGCCTGCCGGACGGGAGCATGGAGAACTGTCCATGTCTCAAGTGGCTGGAGTCTTTGGCAATTTTTTAGGCCTTTCTCAAATATCATCTGGCATGTACGTCCTGGATGACTGGGAGATCACCCCCAGTGATGTGCTGGGTCGTTCGCATCACCCTCTGTTGGGCCTTCCGGTCGAGGGCCTTCTCCACGACTGTGCTGGTGTGAGTGGACCATGTTAGGTCCTCAGTGATGTGGACACAGAGGAACTTGAAGCTCTTGACCCTCTCCACTGCAGCCCTGTGGATGGGGGTGTACACCCCCACTGTTCCCTGTAGTACATGATCAGCCCCTTGGTCTTGCTGACGTTGACAGAGAGGTCATTGACCTCCTCCTTGTAGGCTGTCTCATCGATTGTGATCAGGCATACCACCACCGCGTCATCAGCAACCTTGATGATGGAGTTGGAGTCGTGTGTGGCCACACAGTCGTGGGTAAACAGGGAGTAGAGGACGGGGCTAAGCACACCCCAGGGCAGGCCCATGTTGAGGGTCAGCATGGCAGAGGTGTTGTTACTAGGGCTGTTGCGGTGACCGTATTACCGCCACACCGGTGGTCATGAGTCATGAAGGCAGTCAAATACCACGTGATCGTTTAATCACGGTAATTAGGCTTCTCCAAGCTCTGATGCTGCTGATGGTCATTAGTAGCCTACCAAACTTGCTAACTACCTGGTACTCAGCACTCTTGTTTTTCTAATCACTCTGACATCAATGCAAATGTACTCAAATCTAATCAAACACTTCATGAGAGTCCATGAGCTCATGTTGTTCAACATTTCAATAGGCTATGCAGTTGCGGGAGAAAACAGAGTGATGGCCCCTAGTAAAAAGAGGAGGATCAGCTTTCTATAGGCTAGGACTAAAATATTTATTTCTCAACTTTCCTAATATTAAGCACATATTTACAAGAGAACTATAGCCTACCTGGCTGGCATGAAATAAACCACGGGGAGAACTGTCCTCCATTCGCTATTTAAGTGCATAGATGACATGTATTTTTCCCCCCTGCTCCTGTTTCGATACAGGTGCATGATAATGGTCCATTCTAAATCAAAACAAATTTAACACATTTTATTTAGTATATGTAAAGACAAGATTAAATCAAGAATAGTCTGATGGTTGACAATATTAGCCTATCACTTGTGAATTATATATTATCACTTGTGAATGATGCCCAGCATAAGAAACAATGCCTTTTTTTTGGCGACTTTTTCTAATCATAGTCGCACACCTCATGTAGCTTAGCCCATAGGCCTCTATGTTTTAATAAGGTTTGTATCACAACTAAAGTGGCCAAATAATTTCTTAAAATTAAGAACGTTAATCTGCTTTACAAGGGATGTATTGCCTAACTGGCATATATAAGCAGCGAGTGAGTTTCAAGTTTGGGGAAGATCCTTTTCACCATAATGCGCTTTTATAATAAAAGTATTACATGCATAATTGCATTTGCTGTCACTTTTGATAATGGTGTTTTGCGCTAATAAAACATTTGCGCTTATAGCCTACTACCATGTGCGCATTGCAATGTAAAGAAATAGCCTAATAGTTTATAAACATTTCAAGCTAAAAGTTCTGATCTGTTGCATCAGCCACATTGCATAAAAAAGTTTTTTTGATACTTGTGGTTGTATTAATTTGATCTATCGCATCCCACAACTGTCAGACTAAGTTTGGAATATTTATTTCTCGCATAGAATAGGTCGACCTTTGTACTATGGGGGATAGTAGATTGACATAGGCTAGTGCTTTTGCTGTTCGTTAAGCCTACACATCTTGTTGGCTGACGAAAAGTAAATGTGGACAGTTCTTCCAATGTCTTCAATATGCACCTCGGAATTGGATAAGGATGCGCGCAGTTGCGTCTCCGATGTGTCTGTCTTCACTTGTAGCCTGTGAGAGAGACCCGATCACGTGATGGAGTGTGCAGCACTTAGGGAGAAGGGCACAACGGCCATTGGCCGCAAAGGGCATGAATGTTTTTAGGGTGCATTACGGCCATACAAAGGGGATGCCGCTGTGAAATTCTAGGCATTATCAAGTGCAAGTCAAATTGTGAATGAGTGACTGATGTACAGCCTGTGCAAAAAACCTTTCAAACAACTTTTTTCAAAACATCTTTAGTCACATCATGCAGCCTTACAATGTATTAAATCAAAACATATAGCCCAACGTTTGTAGAACAACTAAAGTTACATTAATAACTCTAAATTAAGCATATCTGAATACCTATTTCTTTGTTAACTGCTCAACACAAAATAGCTTTGTTTGCCCACTCCCTCAAATCGTTTGGAGAAAATATAATTTTTATTGAGCTTTGTTCAATTGTATTCTTCATACTTATTTACCCCCTTTTCTCCCCAATTTCGTGGTATCCAATTGTCTCATGGAGATGCGAAGGTCGAGAGCCGTGCATCCTCCGAAACACAACCCAACCAAGCCGCACTGCTTCTTGACACAATGCCCACTTAACCCGGAAACCAGCCGCACTAATGTGTCGGAGGAAACATCGTACACCTGGCGACCGTGTCAGCATGCACTGCGCCCGGCCTGCCACAGGAGTCGCTAGTGCGCGATGGGACAATGACATCCCTGCCGGCCAAACCCTCCCCTAACCCGGACGACGCTGGGCCAATTGTGCGCTGCCCCATGGGTCTCCTGTTCGCGGCCGGCTGCGACAGAGCCTGGACTCGAACCTAGAATCTCTAGTGGCACAGCTAGCACTACGATGCAGTGCCTTAGGTCACTGCGCCACTCGGGAGGCCCTATATCATCCTTTTGCCTGTTTGATGGCTTTGCGGATGTTGTACCTAGACTTTTTGTTCACGTTCCTAAGCCGTAGCCTCGGGGTTGTCTGCGATAGCCCTGTGTGCGGTAGCTCTGTCCTTTAGCTTAGCATGTACTTCTTTGTTAATCGAGGGCTTTTGATTGGGGAAGTATCGAACCTTCACTGTGGGGACAACGTCGGCGATGCATTTCCTAATGAAGCCGGTGACAGAGGTGGTTAGCTCGTTGATGCTTTTGGTGGAGTCTTAGAATATATTCCAGTCAGTGCTAGTAAAGCAGTCCTGCATCATAGCCTCCGCTTCGGTGGACCATTTCTCTACGGAGCGTATCACAAGTACTTCCTGTTTGAGCTTCTGTTTGCAAACAGTAAGCAGGAGAATAGAGTCATGATCTGTTTGCTGAAGGGGGGACGAGGGAGGGCCTTGTATGCTTGCTTGTTTCATAAGGACGCCCTCTCTCCTGCGTTTCGTCTTGGGTAGATTGGGTCGTGGGTACACAAAGAGCCCAGGGCAGATGAGTCGAAGTTGAAGCCTGAATTGAGGTAGGTAACTTCCCATCTGGTGTTCGATTTGTTGTCGGTCATAAGAAATGATAGTGGATAACTCCGGTAAGCGACATATCGACCCTTCAGCCATCGGAGAGGTGCGTCAACTGCTGAAGCTTATGTGCAAACTCCTAGATTAGACAAAAGCCAATGTATTGGACCTTATCAGAAAACATTCATTCTATAAATTAAAATGACATGTAGATTTAGTCAACACTTGTCACATATGTTATAATTTTATTGTTTACTATTTATATAATCTTTCTTTCCTGCTACTGAAGAATGCTCTTTGTTGAAACACAAACAGCACAACATGTAGTCTTGCGTTGGGCATGGTTGGTGAGCTTAGTCTAAGTATTGTGGGGGTGCATCAACCACACACACAATACAAGAGAAATACCATACTTAATATATCCTCTGACACATCAACTGCTGGAAAACACACACGCACACCCACACACACAACCCTTTTTATTTTATTTTTGTGTTTATGTATTTCACACACACACACACACACACCACAACCTTTAAAAAATATATTATTCCACACACACACACACCTTTTCTATTTTATTATCTAAAATAAAAAATAAGATTCTGTAGTTTTTGGGGGGGGGTTCTCACACACACACATTTGGATTGTCCTGTTATATATTTGTGTATATATTTTCCTATGTACTTTACTCTAACCAAATAATATATAGATATACAGTGCCTTCGGAAAGTATTCAGACCCCTTGACTTTCCACATTTTGTTACGTTACAGCCTTATTCTAAAATGGATTAAATAAATAAAAATCTACAGCAATCTACACACAGCACCCCATAATGACAGAGAAAACAGGTTTTAAGATTTTTTTGGCAAATGTATTAAAAATAAAAAACATACTTTATTTACATAAATATTCAGACCGTTTGCTTTGAGACTCGAAATTGAGCTCAGCTGCATCCTGTTCCCATTGATCATCCTTGAGATGTTTCTACAACTTGATTGGAGTCCACCTGTGGTAAATTCAATTGATTGGACATGATTTGGAAGGTACTCACCTGTCTATATAAGGTCCAACCGTTGACAGTGCATGTCAGAGCAAAAACCAAGCCATGAGGTCGAAGGAATTGTCCGTAGAGCTCCGAGAGGATTGTCGAGGCACAGATCTAGGGAAGTGTACCAAAACATTTCTGCAGCATTGGAGGTCCCCAAGAACACAGTGGCCTCCATCATTATTAAATGAAAGAAGTTTGGAACCACCTAGACTCTTCCTAGATCTGGCCAAACTGAGCAATTGGGGGAGAAGGGCCTTGGTCAGGGAGGTGACCAAGAACCCAATGGTCACTCTCACAGAGCTCTAGAGTTCCTCTGTGGAGATGGGACAACCATCTCTGCAGCACTCCACCAATCAGGCGTTTATGGTAGAATGGCCAGACGGAAGCCACTCCTCTGTAAAAGCCACATGACAGCCCGCTTGAAGTTTGCCAAATGGCACCTAAAGACTCTCAGACCATGAGAAACAAGATTCTCTGGTCTGATGAAACCAAGATTGAACTCTTTGGCCTGAATGCCAAGCGTCCCGTCTGGAGTAAACCAGGCACCATCTCTACGGTGAATCATGGTGGTGGCAGCATCATGCTTTGGGGACGTTTGTCAGCGGCAGGGACTGTAGATCTTTGTCAAATAGAAAACATCACCAGTTACAAGATAGAGACGTTCGGCAACAATATTGTGACACATTGAAAGAATACCATCAAAACCTATGATGTAAGAATTTTGAGAACACTCTTTCAGAGGTTTGAAGACTCCATTGATGGAAACCAGTTCTGGGAGAAATGAAATGGTGTAAATGGAAAATAGAGAAAGGACCTAGCCATTTAAAATGGCAACATTTGGGAAGATCACTTTGAAAGTCGCTATGGAATAATTCCATCAGAAGACTTTACTTTTAAACCAAAAAAGTATGCAAGAAAACTCAGCTCCCTAGAACACACAATAAAAAATAAAAAAAAACAGAACCAAATTGACAACCTATTTGACAAATTTGAAAAATGTAACAAAAACACAGAATTAACTAAATTGCTCAAAAGAGAATACAAATTGGAAGAATATCTCTACTCTGTCAGAGATACAAAATAGACGTCAACAGTGAAGAGGCGACTCCGGGATGCTGGCCTTCTGATCAATTTGATGTTATTTTAATGGACAAAAAATTTGCTTTTCTTTCAAAAACAAGGACATTTCTAAGTGACCCCAAACTTTTGAACTGTAGTGTTTATACTGTATTCTATACTATCTATTGCATCTTTAGCCTATGCCTAGAGAGAGCTTGCAGAAGGAGCGCACAGGAGAGAGAGCTCACAGAAAGAGAGCACAGAAGGAGAGCTCGCAGAAGGAGAGAGAGCACAGAAGGAGAGAGAGCACAGAAGGAGAGAGAGCACAGAAGGAGAGAGAGCACAGAAGGAGAGAGAGCACAGAAGGAGAGAGCTCGCAGAAGGAGAGCACAGAAGGAGAGAGAGAGCTCGCAGAAGGAGAGCACAGAAGGAGAGAGAGAGCTCGCAGGAGGAGAGCACAGAAGGAGAGAGAGAGCTCGCAGGAGGAGAGCACAGGAGAGCACAGAAGGAGAGAGGGAGCTCGCAGGAGGAGAGCACAGAAGGAGAGAGCTCGCAGAAGGAGAGCACAGAAGGAGAGTGAGAGAGCAGAAGGAGACCATTGAAGGAGCTCGAATCTGTGTGAACTACCTCCGATGTTTGCCTCGGCAACTATATCGCCTTTCTGTCAAACTCCATGTATATCACAGGTGTGATACACCATGACAGCGCAACACACAAGGGGTGGAACAGTGGCAAAGGTACCCACAGGACAAACAGAATAATATTAGTCTGAGGAGAGATTAAATAGCATTAATACAACAAAAATAATTCAAAACAATGTGTGTGTGTGTCTCTCTGTGTGCGTGTTAGGGTTGGGCAATATCAGTCTTTTCCTATCATGATTATGTACCAATAAAACATTGTGATATACGATGCTATCGCCCCCTATTGGCCAACCCCCCCAAATTATATATTTATAAGTATGGAAAAAAAACTGCTTAAATTAAAGTAGGCTACAGTGAGGAAATCGAATGCAACTGGATGAAAGATAATGTTGTTGAAAGCCAGAGGATAATTGCAGGCACATCTTTTCTAATATTGCGTTCTGGTGGAGGAGGGTTAGCATGGAGCGTGTGTGTGTAAGTGTGGCGTGCTGGGATGGAGCAGTGACTGTCTGATGAGGAATGGGCTGTGTTACCGTAGTGACGTGGGCTGGATGGAAGCAATCTACCGCAGACCCATATCTACAGTATACAGTTGAAGCCGGAAAGTCATTCAAACTCGTTTTTCAACCACTCCACAAATTTCTTGTTCACAAATTATAGTTTTGGCAAGTCGGTTAGGACATCTACTTTGTGCATGACACAAGTGATTTTTCCAACAATTGTTTACAGACAGATTATTTCACTTATAATTCACTGTCACAATTCCAGTGGGTCAGAAGTTTACATACACTAAGCTGACTGTGCCTTTAAACAGCTTGGAAAATTCCTGAAAATTATGCAATGGCTTTAGAAGCTTCTGATAGGCTAATTGGCATAATGAATCAATTGGAGGTGTACCTGTGGATGTATTTCAAGGCCTACCTTCAAACTCAGTGCCTCTTTGCTTGACATCATAGGAAAATCAAAAGAAATCAGCCAAGACCTCAGAAACAAATTGTACACCTCCACAAGTCTGGTTCATCCTTGGGAGCAATTTCCAAACGCCTGAAAGGTACCACGTTCATCTGTACAAACAATAGTACGCAAGTATAAACACCATGGGACCACGTTGCCGTCATACTGCTCAGGAAGGAGACGCGTTCTGTCTCCTAGAGATGAACGTACTTTGGTGCGAAAAGTGCAAATCAATCCCAGAACATCAGCGAAGGTCCTTGTGAAGATGCTGGAGGAAACCGGTACAAAGTATCTATATCCACAGTAAAACGAGTCCTATATCGACATAACCTGAAAGGCTGCTCAGCAAGGAAGAAGCCACTGCTGCAAAACCGCCATTAAAAAAAGCCAGACTACGGTTTGCAACTGCACATGGGGACAACAATCGTACTTTTTGGAGAAATGTCCTCTGGTCTTATGAAACAAAAATGTAACTGTTTGGCCATAATGGCCATCGTTATGTTTGGCAGCATCTTGTTGTGGGAGTGCTTTGCTGCAGAAGGGACTGGTGGACTTCACAAAATGATGGCATCACGAGGAAAGAAGATTATGTGGATGTATTGAAGCAACATCTCAAGACATCAGTCAGGAAGTTAAAGCCTGGTAACAAATGGATCTTCCAAATGTACAATGACCACAAGCATACTTCCAAAGTTGTGGCAAAATGGCTTAAGGACAACAAAGTCAAGGTATTGGCGTGGCCATCACAAAGCCCTGACCTCAATCCTATAGAACATTTGTGGGCAGAACTAAAAAAGTGTGTGCGAGCAAGGCCTACAAACCTGACTCAGTTACACCAGCTCTGTCAGGAGGAATGGGCCAAAATTCATCCAACTTAATGTGGGAAGGTTGTGGAAGGCTACCTGAAACGTTTTACCCAAAGTTAAACAATTTAAAGGCAATGCTCCCAAATACTAATTGAGTGTATGTAAACTTCTGACCCACTAGGAATGTGATGAAAGAAATAAAAGCTGAAATAAATAATTCTCTCTACTGTTATTCTGACATTTCACATTCTTAAAATAAAGTGGTGATCCTAACTGACCTAAGACGGGGAATTTTTACTAGGATTAAATGTCAGGAATTGTGAAGAACTGAGTTTAAATGTATTTGCCTAAGGTGTATGTAAACTTCCGACTTTAACTGTATATATGACTGGTCTACCGTCTTCAGAACTGGATAATTAGTGCTTTATTTACCTCATAAAAGAATAAAAATTAAATATTGTTTTCAAATAGATATGAGAACCACATTTCTGGGATCTTTTATTTGAAACATGGGAACAACACTTTGCGTTGCGTTTGTTTTTGTTCAGTGTATGAAATGTATGGCTCTCTATTCTCACTATTTGGTCCACTTCTATTCAATTCAACTACTTATTTTTTTCTAGTTCTAATGCTTCTGACCTTGATGTGCAGTTTGATAACATATCTTTTTTCACTTTCGAATGTATAGTGTTGTTTACAAGGTGTTGTGTAATGAATTTTGGCTGTTCTGTAACCACTCCCTCAATCAGGGGTGGAAAATGCTTGGTTCGAAAGAAGACTTTGTTTCAGCGTATCTCCGGCCATGCAGCTGAACTGCGCTGGAGTTTTTAAATCTTTGTTCCATTGAACATGCCGTACAAATAAAGGTATTTTAATTCATTATATGAAGAGTGCCTTGATCCTCCTTTCTTTTTGATGACAAATTGACCCCTTTTACCAAAGAGCACCTTCTATCTACGAAGTCCTATTATTGTGTACCCTAGCACCACTTTCCTTATTTTTTTTACAAATAATTTAGTTTGTTCTATCATAAAACTTTTATTGAGAATAGCCTAGGCTTTTTACAAACAAACACGACTGTTCTGGGGTACTATGGTAAGCTTCATAATATAAAATAATGTGACGGGTCAAATGAAGAACGCTTTATCTCCTAACTTATTGCACAAATTGACTGGAGGTATTAACTTAAAGTAGCTACAAATATTCCAGTTTATTGAAAAACTTCAAATAAGTTGTCTTGATGGTTTTGAAAAACTATCCCGTGGCTTTTTTTCCCAAATACCCCTGTTTAAGGTATATACGGTATACCGCCCAAGCCAACTGTTCATAACTTTAACTTGAAATAAAGCTTTTAGGATAGGTTATTGGCCATTTGGTTTTCAACCACACTTGGAAGGATTTTCCCCGCCCGCAACTTGATTAAACTTGTAATTCGATTTTTCTATAGGCTATTGATATTGTTTGTTCTCGATCGTTATTCGTCCCCTGTCTACGTTACGTTTTTTAGGCTATTCAAATCACTTTTGGGGAGATAGCCATTGCATAAAACGATGAAGCGTAGCCTTCAGTCATATTCATATAGCCTATCGAATGGAGAGAGAGAAGGGAATATCGGCTGCGTTTTTTTTTTAGCGGCTTAACACAAGATGGTCAAGGAGTGTACATTTATACATTAAAAAAATGAATACGTTTAAGCTATAGTGTAAAGTCCATGCATCCAACAGAAAGAGAAAGGAACAATATTGGACATTATGCGCTTCTTTGGCGGAATTCTCCGCTCTGTCTGGCCTACATTGCTCTCTAGCATTCTGTATCACATATTAAAAAGGTAATCGCAAGTAGGAATAGGCAAATTACACGGAACGTCACTTGTGTGCTGCCCTGCTTTGCACTGCGAGACACCGTTCTTTCCTGCAGGGCGCCAACCATCGTCTGTCATATCACGATGATTGACAGCCATTGTCGATGGTGACGACATCGTGAGGTGACAGGCGATGGTTTAGCCTACGCGATCGTAATATCGCCCAACCCTAGTGTGTTTGTGTGTGTTTCTTCAACACCATTGTGACCGCATCAACAGGCATTGATCAGTCCGCTTACTCAGCCTTCAAGATCAGAGCCACTTTGAGAAAAGACAAAGACCAACTCCACTTAACACCAAAGATCAGCGGTGAGCCAGGAGATTTGGGTCAAGGTTTTCCCCGATATTTGATCTCCCCGTCTGTCTAACGCTAAAGGAACTTGGCGGTGAATGCAGACCTGCCCGTGCCCTACCTCCTGTGTCTGCTTAAATCAGATGGGAGATAAAACTCTAATCTAACTCTGTGACTGAAAGGAAATGGCCTCCCTCAAAGTACAAGGCATCCATACAGTTTAAATGTAGTCCATTTGCAGGGCAAATGCAGAGCACACATTGAAGGACCACATACAATATACTGCCACAGACCCCCTAGGATCTTACCCTTACCAGCTTGGCTCTTGTGTAGATTTGTAAGGATTTGATGGGTACCAAGTGAAAATTCCACCTAGCCTGTTAGAGGGCAAGGTAGAGCTATGAACATATTGCTAGTACCTAATCAATCCTTCCAGAGCTACACACGAGTTGATGGGATATTTTTGTATCTACATTAAGCACTAAGGGTTTAAAATTTTATTGGACCGCTACATTCCTAAATGAACAGACAAGGACTGTGCTTCCTTCTTAAAAGGGACAGGGGATTTGATTTATTTTTTTATTCCCATATTAAGAGGGCAATCGGTTATTGCTACAGTGCCTTCAGAAAGTATTCACACCCCTTGACTTATTCACGAGGTAATCTTGGGTTGCACAAGATGGCGACCGGCAAGTTCGGCATGGTGGCAGCACTTTTACTTTATGTGTTTGTTTTAAATGTTACTGGAAAAAATTGCATCTGCTATTTATAACAACATTGCCAAAATCCTGAAGCATCCCTTTAAGGGCGGCATACTGTTTGTACGGCTCCGTTGACATTTCACCACATAATCAATACGCCACAAATTAAAACTATGATTGGCGAACATTCTTAGTTCATTTTCTCAAAATAACAAAACGACAACGGTGACCCCCAGTACCACCAAATCGACAGCTCTGCTAAATTGAACTCCAGCTCGTCTAAATTAGATTTGCCTGTTTTAACTGTGAAGTCCATAAACAGAGGGCCAGGGGAAATCCATTTCAACCTAATCCCCTACCTTTCATTGTCTCCCCACAGTACTTTGTCCTGCTGCTGTGTGTCTTCCTGCTGGAGATCCTCGCCGGTGTCCTGGCCTACATCTATTACCAGCAGGTAATGAATGACTTGACTCACCACCTGATTCCACCGCCAGGAACACTATCTATTCCCAGAGCCTGCCCAGAGACAGAGTGTTTGTTTGTTTGTACAAACTGAAACCCAAACAAGGGAAGGTTCACGGATAATTCCCGACTCTCTTTCTCCATCTGTTGCTTTTCTCTCTCTCTCTCTCTCTCTCTCTCTCTCCCGCTCTGCTTTCCCACGCCTGCCACATCTTGTTGTAGCATTTTTGTATTGTGATAATATCACTAAGATGTGATTCCCACTACTATCCTTGTCACTACCACATACCCCTGCTGTGTAGATGTTAGACCTGAAGGAATGTTATCCTACCAGCTGGTTGTGTATCATTTGAACTGTAATTGTCTGCTCATGTTCCTAAGGCCTTTCACCCTGATTTCATCTCACTGCTGCAGTGTTTCCCACGCTGTCAACAGGTCAAATAAAAACCTATTATATTTCTCTCTCTTCCTCCCCCCCTCTCTGTCCCTCGTTCATTTATTCCCTTGATCTGTCCTTTACGTTCTGACTTGGCTCTACATTCTGTGGTTGCC
The DNA here is from genome assembly GCF_045679555.1 of Salvelinus alpinus. NCBI lineage: Eukaryota > Metazoa > Chordata > Actinopteri > Salmoniformes > Salmonidae > Salvelinus > Salvelinus alpinus. The sequence goes on along the minus strand of NC_092118.1, from coordinate 7,789,419 downwards.
ATAGCAACTGTGGACCAGCTAGATGTAGGCCCATGCTCTTGCCTAAGTTTTGCGCTACTGTTATAAATGAATGAAAATGTACTTCTTCTTACCTTCATGTGTATCCTTTCCCCTTTCAAGAGGAGTTCCTTCTGTAATTACACTTTTAGCTATTCTGGACCTTTGATACAGTGGATCATTCCATTCGATTAAATCGACAATGAGAGGAATTACATTCCTTCAAGTATTATTTTACTGATAGAAGATTCACAGTCATTGGTGAGCTTATGTCTGCTTCTCCCACTACCTTGTTCTCAATGTACATGCTTCCTATTCAGAAAGACAATGTCCCTTTTTGTTCCAGCTTAGTGCTAACATACCTGATTTAAGTCATCAACAGGGTGTGTTAGAGTTAGGCTAGAACAAAATCCTGCGCTCAAATACCGTAGTTTCCCCTTCCTCGGTATTGTATATGCTTCTATTTCTACCGTCTGCTGGATAGCTGTGTTGTAGTCTGACCAAGGTCATGTTTACTGTGTCCGTTCTCTCATATCCCCTGTGTCCCGTCTTCCTCTGCAGCTCAATGAGGAGCTGAAACAGAACCTGCGGGAGACCATGGTGCAGAAGTACAGGCAGCCAGAGCAGGAGCACATCACCAAAGCAGTGGACAAGCTGCAGCAGGAAGTAAGAGAAGGCAGACTTGAAGAGTTTGGTTGGAAGTTTTTGGAAATATTCATGTGGGAATTAGTCGATTTTCTCCAATGTGCATTAATAATCTTTTTATTTTATTTTAACTTTCATTGAATCTACTATTATTTCCGCTGGCACAGTTATGTGTTTTCATTATGCGTGGTTGCAGTATGTTATAGCCCTACATGTAACTCGTCATTATGAAACCTTGTGATTTGAAAGATAGCCCGTTGTTTTGTATAAGGATTTGGTTCATGAACGGAATATCATTCAGCTCGTCTTCTGAAACAACTGCAAGGCAACTGGAAAAACATCCGCCACCCTGTTTGCCCTCCTCCTCCTCTCCCTCTCCCGCCAGTTTAAGTGCTGTGGCAGCAACAGCTCGTCGGACTGGGGCGAGAGCGTGTGGATCCGCACCAATGAGGCGGATGGCAGGTTGGTGCCGGACAGCTGCTGTAAGACCCAGACGCTGGGCTGCGGCCACAGGGACCACCCATCAAACATCTACAAGGTGGAGGTGAGTGTCCGATACTGAGAGCAGCTGGTGTCGTTGAGTGTTATTGTGCTTGCAATTCCTAGTGCAAATTCTGCTTGAGTTCAGGTTTGTGTATCAAGATCATAGCTGCGGGAAGTAGTTTGGGGGTTGGTGTCCTGTCATTTTTTTCGTTGGGTGGGGTGGGGGTTAAATTTAGCTAAGAATCAAAAGTAAAGGTATAAGGTTTAAATCATTTCATATTGCTTATATTAAGTAAAACAGACGGCACAATTATTATTATTTTTTAGGGATAGCCAGGGGCACACTTCAACACTTAGACAGTCAGTTACTAACGAAGCAGTTGTGTTTAGTGAGTCCGCCAGATCTGAGGCAGTACAGATGAGCAGGGATGTTCTCTTGATAAGTGCGTGAATTGGACCATTTTCCAGTCCTGCTAAGCATTCGAAATGTAACAAGTACTTTTGGGTGTCAGGGTAAATGAATGGAGTTAAAAGTACATTATTTTCTTTAGGAATGTAGTGGAGTAAAAGTTGTCAAAATATAAATAGTAAAATACAGATACCCCCCCAAAAACTACTTAAGTTGTACTTTTACTTAAGTACTCTACACCACTGTAATCTGATAATACATGTGGAATATAAAAATACTTGCCTGATATATGTTTTCTAGTTTCTTGAAATACTTTGCAAATGCAGCTTATTTCTATTTGTAAACTGAAATGGTCTATTCAGTCCTTTTACATTTTAGTAGATGCTCTCATCCAGAGCAAATTACAGTAGTGAGTACATAAATGTTCATACTTTTTCGTACTGGTCCCCCCCTGGGATCGAACCCCCAATCCTAGCGTTGCAAGTGCCATGCTCTACCAACTGAGCCACATCATCACAAACCACTTGATGTCTCATTGTACTCAATTTCTCTGTTGTGCATTGTTCATGGTGATACAGGTACACACCTAGATGACCAGCCTATGTAAAGTGGTTTGTAAGGATGGTAAATTAATACTGCATTAAAATATTTGATGTGGATGTTTTGTGTCTTTTGCCCATAATGCACCCTTTGATGTAAATGTTTGAGGACAGGGTTTTGTACTTTCTGGATGGATACCATTAGAATGACAATTACAGAGAAAGAGACAGGGCAATGACTATTACAATTCCAACTATTGAAACCTGCAAGATACTGTTCTTAATTATACAACTACCTTTTTTGACAAAGCCCAGATGCTGAAAATATGTTTTTGCCCGTGCTACAGAGATCTATATCGGTCCACTAATACTAGTAAAGGCCCAGTGCACTACTTTAGTAAAACAAAACAATTCTACAGTACCAGTATATATTTTTTATTGTTAATATAACTTTTTAATTCAGATTTTTCAGGGGGTGCTGCAGCACCCATCAAGAGTGAAAGTCTTCTTGAAAGTCACACGCACCTTTCCTCTCTCTCCAGGGGGGTTGTATCACTAAACTGGAAAACTTCATTTTGGACCACCTGAAGATCATTGGAGCGGTGGGCGTGGGCATCGCCTGTGTACAGGTTAGCAAAAAGAAGCCATTTCACTGTTTTACAGCACAGAGATAACCCAAGATGGCCACCATAAACATCAGAATCCTTGCCCTGGTCTCTGGAAATTCTGGTCTCTGGAAATTCAGGGGTAATTGTAGAAGTGTAAAGCAACCCAAAGTAATTTTTGAGTTTCATTCTGAATTATGTGGACACTGACACACTTAAGCATGTATTCTTATGTGGCCTCAGACATATATGTTGAAATGTGCTGGCACCAACTGAAACATGTACATTTGAAGTCAGAAGTTTACATGCACCTTAGCCAGATACATTTAAACTCAGTTTTTCACAATTCCTGACATTTAATCAGAGTAAAAATTCCCTGTTTTCGTTCAGTTAGGATCACCACTTTATATTAGGAATGTGAAATGTCAGAATAATAGAGAATTATTTATTTCAGCTTTTATTTCTTTCATCACATTCCCAGTGGGTCAGAAGTTCACATGCACTCAATTAGTATTTGGTAGCATTGCCTTTAAATTGTTTAACTTTGTGTCAAACGTTTCGGGTAGCCTTCCACCAGCTTCCCACAATAAGTTGGGTGAATTTTGGCCCATTCTTCCTGACAGACCTGGTGTAACTGAGTCAGGTTTGTAGGCCTCCTTGCTCGCACACGCTTTTTCAGTTCTACCCACACATTTTCTATAGGATTGAGGTCAGGGCTTTGTGGTCAGGGCTTTGTGATGGCCACTCCAATACCTTGACTTTGTTGTCCTTAAGCCATTTTGCCACAACTTTGGAAGTATGCTTGGGGTCATTGTCCATTTGGAAGACCCATTTGCGACCAAGCTTTAACTTCCTGACTGATGTCTTGAGATGTTGCTTCAATATATCCACAACATTTTCCAACTTCATGATGCCATCTAATTTGTGAAGTGCACCAGTCCCTCCTGCAGCAAAGCACCCCCACAACCGTGCTTCACGGTTGGGGTGGTGTTCTTCGGCTTGCAAGCCTCCCTCTTTTTCCTCCAAACATGACGATAGTCATTATGGCCAAACAGTTCTATTTTTGTTTCATCAGACCAGAGGACATTTCTCAAAAAAGTACGATCTTTGTCCCCATGTGCAGTTGCAAACCATAGTCTGGGTTTTTTATGGCGGTTTTGGAGCAGTGGCTTCTTCCTTGCTGAGCGGCCTTTCAGGTTATGTCGATATAGGACTTGTTTTACTGTGGATATAGATACTTTTGTACCTGTTTCCTCCAGCATCTTCACAAGGTCCTTTGCTGTTGTTTGCACCAAAGTAAGTTCATCTCTAGGACAGAACCCGTCTCCTTCCTGAGTGGTATGATGGCTGCTTGGTCCCATGGTGTTTATACTTGCATACTATTGTTTGTATAGATGAACGTGGTACCTTCAGGCATTTGGAAATTGCTCCCAAGGATGAACCAGACTTGTGGAGGTCTACAATTTTTTTCTGAGGTCTTGGCTGATTTCTTTTGATTTTCCTATGATGTCAAGCAAAGAGGCACTGAGTTTGAAGGTAGGCCTTGAAATACATCCACAGGTACACCTCCAATTGACTCAAATTATGTCAATTAGCCTATCAGAAGCTTCTAAAGCCATGACATAATTTTCTGGAATTTTCCAAGCTGTTTAAAGGCACAGTCAGCTTAGTGTATGTAAACTTCTGACCCACTGGAATTGTGATACAGTGCATTTTAAGTGAAATAATCTGTCTGTATACAATTGTTGTGGAGAAATGTGTGGAGTGGTAGAAAAATGAGTTTTAATGACTCAAACCTAAGTGTATGTAAACTTCCGACTTCAACTGTGTGTGTGTGTGTGTGTGTGTGTGTATTTATCTCCTCTCTCTCTTCTCTCTCTCAGATTGTGGGGATGGTGTTTACTTGCTGTCTATATCGGAGTTTGAAGGCAGAGCCCTACTGAGAGTAGAACACGAAGAGAAGGAAAAGGGAGGGAGGGGTCTAGTCTCTGCCACCCAGTGTCATCATATTCCAGCAACCCGTTTAGTCATGGGATCTACCACTGTGCCATGCAAACAGAAGATGACGATATGTGTACTGGTCTAGGATGCACTTATGATAGTGTCTCTCAATCCATTCCTTGGGGGGACCATTTTGGTTCTAGCCTAGCACTAACTCCCCTGATTCAACAAATCAAAGGCTTGATTTGTTGAATCAGTTGTATTGAGCTAGAATTCCTAAGGGGTCCCCACTTGAAATGGAGAATCAGATTTAGGCAAGCCGTTACATGCTATCGGATCTACAAAGCTCTATATTTTGGTAGTGTGCAACAACAGAGCAGTTGGTGTAACCTAGTGTGATGTAAAAGATCAGTGGACCAAAATGGCCCGTGCATGAGAACAGCTTGCCTTAACATTGCAATATTCATGACTGTGGCTTAATGAGCGAGAACTGACCTCTGGGGCCGATTACCATAGCAACACATGTTCTTTATACAGCAAGTAGCTATTTATACATCTACACACGCCTTTTACACTGTTTCTCTCTCAACTTTTTAATTGTTAGTTTATTATAATTTTTTTAAATGTATGTTTTAACACAAGGGATTTCTACACGTATGCCAAAGTTGTCGGCAACACTGACTTTATGTAAAATCATATCAAACTGACTACTCCAGCAAGCCTTTTTCATGTATACTGAACAAATATATAAATGCAACAATTTCAAAGATTTTACTGTGTTACAGTTCATAGAAGGAATTCAGTCAATTTAAGTAAATTCAACTGGCCCTAATCTATGGATTTCACTTGACTGGGCAGGGGTGCAGCCATGGGTGGGCCTGCACCCTTGCCTGCACCACTGGAGCCAGGTCCAGCCAATCAGAATGTGTTTTTCCGCACAAAAGGTCTTTATGACAGACAGAAATACTCCTCAGCACCCCTCCTCCCCCCTCAGGCGATCCCGCAGGTGAAGAAGCCAGATGCTGGCGTGGTCTGCTGGCGTGGTCTGCGGTTGTGAGGCCGGTTGGACGTACTGCCAAATTCTCTAAAATGATGTCTTATGGTAGAGAAATTAACATGTAATTATCTGGCAACAGCTCTGGTGGACATTCCTGCAGTCAGCATGACAATTGCGTTCTCCCTCAAAACTGGAGACATCTGTGGCAAAACTAAACATTTTAAAGTGGCCTTTTATTGTCCCCAGCACCTGTGTAATGATCATGCTGTTTAATCAGCTTCTTGATATGCCACACCTGTCAGGTGGATGAATTATCTTGACAAAGGAGAAATGCTCACAAAAAGGAATTTAAACAATATATATGGTATCTTTTATTTCAGCTCATGAAACATGGGACTTTACATGTTTCGTTTTGTTCAGTATATATTCTGATTGTCTTTGTGTGTCTTTGAAGATAAAAAATTTTATGAAGTTTTGCTTTTATTCAAGCCGGAAATGTTATTTTATTGTGTATTTAACAGACCAATAGGAGGATTTTATTATAAGTGTGCCTCAAAGACGCCACAAATGAATAAACTGCTGTATTTCTGTCGGTTTTCCTCTATACATGGAAGTATTTAGCTGAAATAAACACAATTACACCTGTTTGTCTATGTTTTGGGGTAAATTCACAAGGTGTAGGTAGCTCTGGTATGTCAAATTAACTGTCAAAGGGAGTCATAAAGTTATACATATATAGGTAGGAGCTACCGAATGTAATTTTTGGTGAGTTTGGACATTTACAAGCAAATGTGAACGAGAGACATTGAGCAAATGAACAGTACTGGCTCTGGAGCAGCATTTTTACATGCTGTGTCTGTGGAGTCTGGTCGCTAGGGCAAGGGGGAGGTGCAGACAGGCTGAAAAGCTAGCAGTGGCAGCTGTACAGATAACTCATCCAAAGAGCTTTGACTTCTCAAACATGGCAGAAAACCAACACAATATGATTCCCCCGTCACCTTATTAATCCAGCCACTTAGATAACTTAGTTTAACTTTCAGAATTCTTCATTTTTCATGCAGGAAAAAAAATATTGAACTCATAAGAAATATCTTGCTTTGTTTTGTAAACGCAGATCTAAAATGCTTATTGTAATTTCTAACTTTAAGAAAAACATTAGGAAAAGTAGCTGGTTACATTCTTTATAATAAACAGAAATATGCAATAAAAATACCTTGCTTTTTCATTGTAATCTAATTTAGCCTACTTGTGTGGCTGCCAGCCAAATAGCGTTGCACTTCTGTTGTAAATCTGATAACTGAAGATATTTTCTCTCCAATGTGTTGCACGAATTTATTTTCTGTGAAGGAAAACTAATTGCACGTCCCTGATCACTCGATTGAAGCCAAAAAAACACTGGACTGTCAATATACAACAGGACCCCTGTCAATACACAGCTGGACTCACCTGCTCCCGCTTTCTCCAGTTGTGATACTTACAAACAGAAGTGACTGACTCAACTCTTCTGGGGAACTATGGTAACTTCATAATGTGACCAGTGAATTGAAGAACGCAATCTGCTTTATCTTCTAACCTTCTAAAGCTTCTAAAGCAATCACTCTTTCCAAACACCAGGAGGCAGCACTTGCCAGATAATTATCCTGGAACGTACAGTATTATTGTCCCTTGTGACAGTCTGATGAAAACAACTGGAAAGAGTGCCTCCAAATCTTCAATAAGAATTCTGTAGGTGAACAAGGATTTCCTCTGTTGAACCTACCCCCTGCGTAACACGCTAAAGAGCCTACCCCCTGCGTAATATGACAAAACCATAATTAAAAGTCAAACTACACTGCGCTAATTATTACTGCGCTAATGTCCAGAAAAATAACATCCGTCCAGACAAGTAGCCAATTATGAATCGAGGTCTTTTGAATAGCACACATTCATGTGAACACCGCAAGGTGAGTCATCGCTTGCTAATCAAGACTATAATAGTTTCTTAGAGGCAAAGCGTGTAAAGGGGGAAAAAATTGTTTTACATTTCCATTGGATAAGAAGTAATGCAGCACATGGACCAATGTAGTTTAACAGGAAGCCTTCTGAGGCTGACCATCTGTAGAACCAGCCTGGACTCAGAGCCATACGAAATATCAGGGGCGCAACTTTGGTTTTAGAAGTGGGGGGGACATAACATTTTATTTGTATTTTATTAAGTCTGATAAACACTCCACAAACAGCCTACCGGACCGCTCAGAGTCATCCCCATGGTCCTAAAGCATTCCGTTGCCTCGCTTTGTATCACATTCTAATGATAAAACTTGGGGGGGACAAAAATTGAATTTCAGTGAAAGTTGCACCCCTGCGGAATATACTATACATACAGTATTTCTGAGCACCTACATACAGCCAACGACTAGCAATCCAAAGGTTGTGTGTTTGAGTCACATTGGGGACAACTGTAGCATTTTAGCTAACCCTTCCCTTTTCACCTAACCTGCTACATAAATTATACTATAATACTATACGTCACCAATTTATATGCTATTGTACGACCAGGTAAGGTGTGATACTATACCTCCTCTAATTCATATGATATTGTAAGACCCCTATTCAATTCATAATGTGACCTAACACATCATACTAAATTAGCGGTATTCAAAGGTGGCGTTGCGACCCCTAGTTGGGTTGGGAGTGAACTGTGTGGCCCCCCCCACACACAAAATAAACAAATCTGTAATTTGTTTCGGGAACAAAAAATTTACAGTACAGATTACTGTATAGGACAATATACAAATGTTTTTAAGAAAGAACATTTGAAAAAATTTAATTTGATTGAGTAAATGTATTTATTGGTTTCTTTTAATTTTTTTAATATATTAGAAGGTTATTTGTTGATGTAAAAAATCGAAATGTACAGATTTTTAGGTTGTCATTGGATTTGGGGTGGGGTTGAGAGTAATTCTTGAGGTTAAAATGGGGACCCCAGAAATTCTGCCGGGAAAAATTGGGTCCCTGCTGAAAAAGTTTGAATTACACTGTACTTAATGGAGGGAAGAGATTAACATACCAAATCCTACGAATTGCCCTGAGACCAGGTTGGTGATCACCATCCATGGGAGCTGCAATGCGACTGATCCTGTGGCTTTCAAAATGTGTATCTGTCTGTCTCGGGATGTTGGGGAAAAGGAAGAAGAGTTGAAGTCGGAAGTGTACATACACAAATTTCTGGTTAACAAACTATAGTTTTGGCAAGTCAGTTAGGACATCTACTTTGTGCATGACACAAGTCATTTTCCCAACAATTGTTTACAGACATATTATTTCACTTATAATTCACTGTATCACAATTCCAGTGGGTCAGAAGTTTACATACACTAAGTTGACTGTGCCTTTAAACAGCCTGGAAAATTCCAGAAAATGTCATGGCTTTAGAAGGTTCTGATAGGCTAATTGACATAATTTGAGTCAATTGGAGGTGTACCTGTGGATGTATTTCAAGGCATACCTTCAAACTCAGTGCCTCTTTGCTTGACATCATGGGAAAATGAAAAGAAATCAGTCAAGACCTCAATATTTTTTTGCAGACCTCCACAAGACTTTGTTCATCCTTGGGAGCAATTTCCAAACGGCTGAAGGTACCACGTTAATCTGTACAAACAATAGTACGCAAGTATAAACACCATGGGACCACGCAGCCGTCATACCGCTCAGGAAGGAGACGCATTCTGTATCCTAGAGATGAACGTACTTTGGTGCGACAAGTGCAAATCCATCTCAGAACAACAGCAAAGGACCTTGTGAAGATGCTGGCGGAAACTGGTAAAAAAGTATCTATATCCACAGTAAAAACGAGTCCTATATCAACATAACTTGAAAGGCCGCTCAGCAAGGAAGAAGCCATTGTTCCAAAACCGCCATAAAAAAAGCCAGACTACAGTCTACAACTGCACATGGGGACAAAGATCATACTTTTTGGAGAAATGTCCTCTGGTCTGATGAAACAAAAATAGAACTGTTTGGCCATAATGACCATCGTTATGTTTGGAGGAAAAAGGGGGAGGCTTGCAAGCCGGAGAACATCATCCCAACCGTGAAGCACAGGGGTGGCAGCATCATGTTGTGGGGGTGCTTTGCTGCAGGAGGGACTGGTGCACTTCACAAAATAGATGGCATCATGAGGAAAGAAGATGATGTAGATATATTGAAGCAACATCTCAAGACATCAGTCAGGAAGTTAAAGCTTGGTCACAAATGGGTCTTCCAAATGGACAATGACCCCAAGCATACTTCCAAAGTTGTGGCAAAATGGCTTAAGGAATTTTTACTAGGATTAAATGTCAGGAATTGTTCAAAACTGAGTTTAAATGTATTTGGCTAAGGTGTATGTAAACTTCCGACTTCAACTGATTATATTGCCATTCTGCAGTTTCTCTGGATGAAAGCCATACTAATAAAAGATCTCCCTTCCTCTGGCGTAAGCCTACTAAGCCCCACTGCCAGTAGAATGCTGGTTACTTGTCCAACACTTTGAAGCCCTAAATCAATCACCATCAGCACGCTAGAAATGCCATGCATGACAATTCGCAAATATTTCCTCCGGACAGAAGCATACCTCACTGGGCAGTTGTCCAGTAATTTGCACCCACCATGCCAAACAGTGTATCTTGACCTGTAGGTCCAACGTGTTTGGAAATTATTTTTGGTGGGGCTCCCTTTCTATACTCCTCACCTTTGACCCTTATTGGAAGGTGTTTTTGTTTCCATAGCGACAGGCGGTGAAACAAACAGTGGTCGATAACATGCTTGTATAATTTGTCCTGGGGTTGTTGTCAGGGGTTGGTAACGGGGACGGAGACTCAGTGTCCCCGCAGGCATTCCCCCTCAGGGTCACTCACCAGCGAGGGGGAGGGCTCTTGGGTTATGGTGTGCAAGAGGGTCGACGCAGAAGTGTGTCACCTAAGCACATCTTCCATCTTATTCAAAATTCAGAAAGCGTTGTATTTTTTTTAATGTATTTTTTTTATTTATTACAGCTTCACGAAAAGACCGTTATGAAAAAGCTGGCCATGTGTTAATTTATTTAGGATTTATGGAGTTAAAGCCTACTGTTTAAGATACGGTACGTTTGCATAATTCAGTGGGGACTTGTGTATGGTTATCTTATGCCCTGTAGATGGCAACCTTCAGTCTATAAAATGGAAAAAAAGGATGCTTTTGTTTTGGCTGTCGAGCTACAGACTTGAAATTGAAATTTAATTGAAATATCTAGCGTGAAGAAAATCTATTTCAACCTTAGTCGTGAAATAAATCTACATATCTGCAAGGCACAGCCTGTCTAGCCTCATAAACTACATTCACATTGTACACATACATTCACCCAAAGAGACGTTGCCATTGCTATTAATAGACACACACACACACACACACACACACACACACACACACACACACACACACACACACACACACACACACACACAGGCCCACATACAAGTGTTTATTATACAGAAGCACACTATCCATCATTAAAAAAGAACATACTCTCAATGTTATATACTTAAAAACATACCAAATGCATTCACACACATTTAAAAACTTAAATCATTAACACATAAATACACACACACACACAAACACTAACACTAAACACAAACACACACACTAAAACAATCCCAGTAAGGGGTCCACTACACAAAGTGGATGATGAACACGAGACCGGGGATAGGATAAGCTTCATTATCCCTGAAAGAAGGCACATCAGTTTCCTTCCACTCTGTCTGGTCCAACTTCAATTGACTGCCTCAACATTAGGCCTACTTATTATATTTTGGCTATTTTTACACTGTTATCAAGGGTGTTGTGAAGCGCCGACTTCACATTTTGCTGCTGATTATGTGACTTGTTTACATTTCTCCAATTGGGGAGTGACTGGCTCTGCTGGGTGTTGGAGTTTGAGCCATGATGGCAGCCCTCAAGCTCCCTGCAGACTCGCCAAAACACTGCTACAAAGAGGGTAGGGTGACACGAGGTATTTTTGTCTAGTGTGCCCTCGCCAAATGTGGCATAACCCATATTTCATTATATTGTAAAATGTTATGATTTGTGAAATATTTTGCTCGTGAGTGGGACGGTCTGGCCCTTTCTGTCCAATGAGGTGATTTCTGGACAATATTTGTGTCCATTTCAGAGTTTTGCAAGAGCACCCTCAGAGACAATAATAGTTCTGTATAGTATGTTTAATGAAGCCTTCATAAGATGTACTTCAAGATGTTTAAAGTGCGACTCACTTTTCGAATTTACCGACTATTTATTATGTGAACTTCAATATTTCAGATGTTTTTTTGCCCTGGGTAGCAGAGAGCTGCTGAGATCTGACTATAGTGCTTCCCTTCTCTGTGTCATTGAGGGAGAAAGCGGAGGGGAGAGCGAGAAAGCCGCTGGGGCAGAACCCGTCCGCTTCTATCTGCCGACTTCCATGGCCGGCAGTGAGACGACTTGCGTCCGCCCGTTCTGCCCGCTGCTCTGCCTGAACGGACGCTATACTAAGGGTTTCTGGGAGCCCGCACCTCCACCATTGTGTATCTGCCCACACAGAACCCGGGCTGGGCCGACCTGTTGCACCATGAACACCCAACCCTAACCCTCTCCCCCCTTTTCACACACACATGCCAACCCCCCCACATGGGCATGGTACATGGGTACAAAGAAGGTGGTGAGGGTAAATGAGGAAAGGAGGGAGGAGGGGGTTGGAGGTTAATGTAGTCAAGCAGGGCAGGCTGGCAAGGAGGGATGGCTGGCGGAAGGGAGGGAGCCTGCCTGCCTGCCTTCCTGCCTGCCTCCCCCTTAGGCCAGTTCCTCCCCTTCCACATGAGTCACTCCCCAACACACAGGTCATCGGCTCCCTCAACATGGTAATGAATGAATTCCAAAGCATGCTGAATTAAACTGCAATCACAAGATGGGCCCGTGATGTCTTAGTCAAGCTGTCTCTTGCATTAAGGTTATATAATTGAGGCAGTGGGAGATGGAGGGCGACCGGGCTGTGTGTAGGAGGCGTAGGGTAGGCCTATAGACTAGCTCGACTTCTATCCGTCGGTTTATGGTTACGCCCCGTTATTAGCATGCCCATTGGAGGGTTTCAAAGAACAACAGAGGAGGAGGCAGGAAGCAACATAAATGGGACATTAGTGTTGATAATTGAATTGTTTCATTAGAGTCATTTTTTTAAAGTTTGAGTTTTTTCAAGATGGTAGTGTATATATTAAATGTCTGATATTATATGTAAACAGACCATATTTTTGAATGGAGCAGCACAGTGCATTTTGAAGATGAAAGAGGGCAATTTTCCGTTCGTACATTGGAAACATACGTTTTGAAAGGAAATTCAGGACAATCAAACCCCTCAACTGTTCCATGGTCTGAACTCAACCTATGGTAACTGGAAAGAATGGCAAGCTAGACAAATGCTGGTATCTTTGTGTTGCACACAAAACTATCTAGACATACTCCAAATAACATTTGGCATTAGAAAACGGAGCAGTACGGTTCGTGTCATTTTCGGCTTGGAAAGCGGACAACATATATAAACATGATATTCATTGGATAACGCCAACTCAATAGTGATGATGAGACATGTTAGATAGACCACAAACCATTTATCACGTGCTTGTGTCCCCAGCTTGGTTGCTGTGGTAGGGAGTCTGTCTGCAGTGAATGCAAGGCCCATGCTCGCTTGTGCAGTAGCTTTCCTAGCTGGGGGGCTGGGGGGGGGGGGGCTGGAAGCTGCCACTGCTCTGACTGTTATCAGCATAGACTGAGAGGAGGAGTGTGTGTGCACTCGGGCAGGTGGGTGGGTGTGCATGTGTGTGTGTCAGAATATAATATAATACAACTTTATTATGCAATGTGTGTATGTGTAGGGTGTATGAGGGGCTGGGTTAGTTTAGTGGTTCACCTTTGTAATGTGACTTTTGGACGAGATACACAATGGAAACAGGACCACAGTTCCCCCAGATTTCATTTCACTCGGTCATGTGGCCTCCAGCACTCTACTCATGCTTGGTTCAAACTCATTTGTCTTTTCAAACAACCACGCTATTTCCAACACAGTCATACCTACAGTCATACCTACAGTCATACCATATCTGTCGTTTTGGAGACCTATTTCGAAATGGGGGGAGGGAGGGAATGCCTGATGCGAGTGCCTATTTGAATTTTGATTCACTCTAGTAGAGTTAGCATACTGTGATGTCTATCAGTCAACGATGAAACACACTCACACAAAGAAAGACACACAGCATACACTGGTTGTGCCCCGGAGGAAGCATGCAACATGTTTGTCCTCGGCGTACATCGATCCACACGCCTGGCTCATTATGATAATTCATCAGGCATTATTTGAGCGTGCTCTTCAGGGTCCTGAGGGTGCAGGCGTGTTCTCATGCCTCTCTGTTTATTTGCGTAATTTTTTAAAATGTAATTGATCAATTAAATGAAACTAATTGCAACGTTGTGACGATTTCTCTGCGTATGCAGAAGGGGAAGGATCTTATACATTTTGTTGCTGATTTTGATATTTTCCAACTCTTTGGCATTTAAGGTACAGTATTTCATAGGGGATCAAATCCTTACTTACTTGAAATATGCACCAATTGACATTTGAAACATTACCATATTTAAGTTGGGAGTGAGTGAGCTGATCTCAAGTTAGATTTTAGACCCCCAAGAGTGATATTGTCGAGACTGCCTCTAAATGTTAATTGCATTTGAAAAGAAGGTCTTCTCACATGCTGTCTTACATTTTGAGTTGATTCGTTTTTGTAAAGAAATATTCCGACAATAAATCAGAATTTTAACTTGCATTGGATCGTATTAATTTGGTTCCAACTGGAAGAGAACGGACTGAAACAGGGCTGGATTACGTTTCAATGCGCTTTTACACTGAACGCAACCCTGGTGATGGAGGATCTGTTGGCCTGCTGTGTTGGTTTGTTCCAGAACAGACTCATGGAATCAGCCCCTGGCGTCTCCCTGGAGAAGCCAAATTAGATGGCTGTAATTTTGAACAAGTGGAAGAGAGCAGGCACTAATGATATCCAATGTAGGTCAGGCTGATTCATACAGGAATCAGCCTTGCAAAACAAAATCTCTCTGGCTGACTATATGGAAACCTGCCAGACATGTGAGGGCTGACTCTGACGGAGCAGCCTGACGGCCATCCGTCGTCCGTCCCCAGCTCATTGAACTCTCCCTCCATCCATCCATCACGTAGTGTTGTGCATCCTATCTGCACTGACAGTATAACTGCCTAGCCAGACACATGACTCACGTCATTATGGTTTTATGGCTAATTTCAGTGGGAGATATTTAGATGCATTAACATTGTGCTATGCCGGTGCAATACTGCAATGTTGTGGTTCATCTGTGTTTGATCAGGATTCGAACCTGGGTCTCCTGCTTGCCACAAGACTGTGTTAGCCTGCTGAGCTACAGTAGGTATGTTTTTAGGTCCCAGACAAGGTTACTCATCACCGAGTGTGGTTCCGCAACAACCCCGCTGTAATTCACCCCACCTTTGACATTCTTTTTCATTTGCAAGACGCATTGTGTGATTTGTAGGTTCAGATTAATAGTTTGCATCATGATCACGATGAAAGCTCTATTTTTGACCGGACTCCTACCTTTTACTAAAGGCTACTGACTCATTGAGTTTATGTATAGGATTCAACATTGTTAATGGGCAAGTAATGTGATTAGGTTGACAGCGTTGGCTGGTTTAAACATAACAAACCCGTGTTTTGATATGACGAAAAGGAGCAGTTGGGATGTGCTCAATGATTTCTGGAGGTACAGGGTAACTACAGCGCAGGTTTAAATAAATCCAGACGATAGTCTAGGGGCCACTAGATTATACTGTACTTTGGTGAAATTTGAATTCATGCCCCTTTTCTTTGTGCTATCAGATGTTATTGGCCCTGGAAACCAACATGTGTGCACGTGTGCTGATGCACGGTTGTCCGGAGAGTTTGTCTAGGAGGTGTGGTTCAACCAATGCATTCCTCTCACTGAAAAACATAATTGTCTGTGTTTTTTTTACGCGTCATTTCTGTATTTAGGGGCCCTTGCCCTGTCTGCAGTTTGTAACTTTTAAGCAGGGCAGCAGACTATTCTATGAACACCCCTGTCAGGGTCCATCAAATCAATTCGGCGTGTAGGCATTGTTTCGTCCCCAAAATACAGAGATGACATCATCGTCGTGCAAAGTACAAGGGATGACTCTGAACGCCTTTGCTTTGTGGATGACCTAGTGTTTGTACATTTGCTTTTAGGAGCATAGACAGCCAGAGATTAGTATCTTTTTGACTTTGAATGTGTTGTGAGAGTGCACAACACTCTCACAACACAAAACTAAGGTGAAGTATTCCAGAAAAATGACAGGCTGTGATTAATAGCTTGGCATGTTGATTCTAGGGGATGTGGTGAATTTGTCAATCGTTCTAGGGCATATCGTGTCAAATGTTTTTTTAAATTTTTTTTATGGATGCAGATCATTCAGTGTTAATATACAATATAATTGTGCTTCTACACCTGCATTGCTTGCTGTTTGGGGTTTTAGGCTGGGTTTCTGTACAGCACTTTGAGATATCAGCTGATGTAAGAAGGGCTATATAAATTGATTTGATTTAGAATTTTGTAAATCTAGATGAAGGGCCTCAGTTTTTAAAGTAAAGGAGTAGGGGGCTTTACTTACTTTTCTCTTTCTCACTCACTCACGCAGGCATGCATGCCGAACGCACCCATGCAGACACACACACACACACACAGGTACTCTATATGCATCTCTGTGACCCTTAACCTGATCCTTTCCACTGAGCTCATTTTAAGCATCCCCCTCTGACACTGAGTCGACCTGCACTACTCAATACCCCTCTCAGCTTATGACCTCGAACACTTATCGCTCTCCTTTCCAGAGTGACCCCTGTCCCTTTGCGTACTGTATCCAGCTCATGGGATGTTTGAAGGACAGGCTTTGTGACAGTTGTTATTTCAAGGGTTTGGTCATGGCACGCACTGCGAGGGCCCCGATCCCAAAACTGTTACACAAGCCTTGACCCCCCCCCCCCCCCCCCCCCGAAGGGATCATCGAACTGTAACCAAGCAGCAGCATTGTTGTGTGTGTCTCTGTGTCCTTTGGTCTCACGAAACACAACAACACACAGTCGTCTCCTAATGCTCTTATTGTGATGCTGTGGATGACAAACGGATTTTGGTCACACCGTACAAAGCTGCTTACCGCGAATAAAACTGATCTCATCCAACAAGCAGCCTGGAGACTTAAGAGACGGCGTACTGTATAAATGTCTCTGAACATGCTTTGAGAAGTAACCTGAAAACATTTATTTAGTTTGTACTCTACTCTTCGTGAGTGTTACGTTCCCCAGTTTCTGTGTTCTGGTTTGTATAAAAGTGTGTGTGTTTCAGGAGAAATTCCTGTAACTCCCCAAGCAGCTGATTGGTCGACCCCAGGCTAATTGATGATTGGAGAGCTGACCCCGCCCCCTCGTCAAGATACAGCTGTTTCTAATCACCATTGCCACCTGAAGCTATAAAAGCCAGTGTTCTGTTTAAGAGAAAGGAAAATTATTAGAGAGAGAGGATAGGCAGGGAGAGATCATTGAAGGCTGAGGAATGCAGAGAGTTTGATTGAAAGAGAGAAAAGATTAGAGGGAGATTGAATGTTTTGGAGAAAAGATTAGAGAGAGAATTGAATATTTTGGAGAGATCATTAGTGATTAGAGAGAGATCATTGTAGGTTGACATTGAATGTTATATAGAGCATTGCTGAGGGTTAAAGCATATTGGTCGTGAGTATGTACTATGTTAGTTGTTGTTGGTAGCAGCTTTGCTATGTACTGTGTTTGTTGTTCTTTAGTGACCTGAGTTTTCTCAGTTTTGTTGTGGATTGTTTGTTGTTCTGTTTCATTTGTTCCCAGGGGGGAAGGGGAAGGAACCTAGGGAGTGCTTAGGCAAGAGGCCCGCGGGCATACATATACCCGTAGTATATTCACTGTCTAGGCACACTAGGTAAGACCTGGGCGGACCACCCCCTGTATTTTGGTTAGGGCACCAGGTGGTGCTAAGTTAGGTAAGTTAAGTGAGTAGGCAGGTTAGATAGGAGAGGGGGAGCTTTGATATTTACTTTCTTTGCTTTGGTTCCGTCCAGCCCCTTTTCCCCATATTACCGTGTAGGAAATAAATCCTAGTAACGGTAAATTCTGCCTTTGTCGTCCTTTCTCGCACCTACAGTTCATACCTCTTTTGCTTCACGGGGAGTTGAGTTGCAGCAGGGAGTTGCGTTCCCTCTTCTCAGAGGCGTGCGTAACAGTGAGAGAGACCGTTGAGCCTAAGGACCGCCTTAAATCTGTCAAATCTGAAAGCCTGTGTGACATAGTCCTTATCTGCCAGTACATGCTACAGCCAACATATTGTATACATTAAATTACATCTTGTGTTATTAAAAAACACCTATCAGGCACCTTGGCTAAAGAAGGGCTGGCATCAGTAAGAATGGGGAGGAAGGATAGTGGGGCCATCCATCACCTTCTGCTGCAGTTAGGTTAGACAGCAACTGATATATTTAAGCAATAAGGCCAGGGGGGGTGTGGTATATGACCAATATACCACAGCTAATGGCTGCACTTATGCATGAAGCAACGTGAAGTGCCTGGATACAGCCATTAGCCGTGGGATATTGGCCATATACCACAAACCCCTGAGGTGCCTTATTGCTATTATAAACAGGTTACCAACGTAATTAGAGCAGTAAAAATATGTGTTTTGTCATAACCTTGGAATACAGCCAATTGGCTGTCAGCCAATCAGCATTCAGGGGTCGAACCACCCAGTTTATAATAGCAAATGACCCATATTGGTTGATTGTATCAGAAAGACTGATGATCGCATCTGCTGGCCGGCTCCCTTGGGGTGTTGGCAGTCCCCTGAAGTGGAAGTTGCATCTCATTCCTCCAAGATTTGAATGGCACTCCCATTTAACTTGGCAGTGGGCAATAGGGATGGGCATGGTTAATCGAATATCCGAACGGACGTTAGTATTCGATTACTTGAGTGAGTGTTCATAAAGAATTATCCTTGTGACATTTTTACTGACAATGACATACCATAATATTTGAAATTCTTAATTTAATAAAACAACAAACGTTTGAATGTAGTTGACATACTACATTCCCTTCAGGTTGCCCTGATATCAGTATGCTATTTTCCACACTTCAAATAGCAATTACAGGACGCTCACCTAACAGAGTTTCCACAAAACTTGACACAATGCAAAACACTCATGGCGAAAATCAGACTTCTCTTTCGCTGTTGCTTTTCAAACTACCGTAAAAAACCCTGAATCAAATCAAATGTTATTGGTCACATACACATGGTTAGCAGATGTTAATGCGAGTGTAGAGAAACGCTTGTGCTTCTTGTTCCGACAGTGCAGTAATATCTAACAAGTAATCTAACAATTCCCCAACAACTACTTAATACACACAAATCTAAAGGGATGGAATAAGAATATGTACATATAAATATATGGATAGCCGAGCGGCATAGGCAAGGTGCAATAGATGGTATAAGGTACAGTATATACATATGAGTAATGTAAGATATGTTAACATTATTAAAGTGGCATTGTTTATTAAAGTGACTAGTGATCCATTTATTAAAGTGGCCAGTGATATGAGTCTCTATGTAGGCAGCAGCCTCTCTGAGTTAGCGATTGCTGTTTAACAGTCTGATGGCCTTGAGATAGAAGCTGTTTTTCAGTCTCTCGGTCCCAGCTTTGATGCACCTGTGCTGACCTCGCCTTCTGGATGGTAGCGGGGTGAACAGGCAGTGGCTTGGGTGGTTATTGTCCTTGATGATATTTTTGGCCTTCCTGTGACACCGAGTGCTGTATGTGTCTTGGAGGGCAGGTAGTTTGCCCCTGGTGATGTGTTGTGCAGACCGCACCACCCTCTGGAGAGCCTTGCGCTTGAGGGAGGTGCAGTTGCCGTACCAGACGGTGATACAGCCCGACAGAATGCTCCCGATCGAGGTGTGCATGGCCACGCAGTCATGGGTGAACAGGGAGTACAGGAGGGTGCTGAGCATGCACGCTTGTGGGGCCCCAGTGTTGAGGGTCAGCGAAGTTGAAATGTTGTTTCCTACCTTCACCACTTGAGGGCGGCCCATCAAAGGTGGATGTGGAGGTGATGTGATCCTTGACTAGTCTCTCAAAGCAATTTATGATGACAAGTGAGTGCTATGGGGCGGTAGTCATTTGCTTCAGTTTTCTTTGCCTTTTTGGGTACAGGAACAATGGTGGCCATCTTGAAGCATGTGGGGACAGCAGACTGGGATAGGGAGCGATTGAATATATCCGTAAACACGCCAGCCAGCTGGTCTGCGCATGCTCTGAGGACGTGGCTAGGGATGTCGTCTGGGCCAGCAGCCTTGCGAGGTTTAAATGTCTTACTCACGTCGGCCACGGAGAAGGAGAGGGGGGGCGCAGTCCTTGTTGTGGCACTGTGTTATCCTCAAAGCAAACAAAGGTGTTTAGTTTGTCTGGAGGCATTATGTCCGCTGTTTACCTTTGCCGTGTGCATTTACAGTATATTATTCTGATTGCTCGAGAGTCAGTAGCTACTTATTTATATATTTTTTTGAATTTATATCCCCCAAAAAATGCCCAGAAATTATTTGAATAGTAAAATAATTTCAAATGCCAATCTCTAGTTGGCAGTGGGCACCCTCATAAGTCCTGAAAATCAATATTGGTACAGTCCACTGTTTTTAAGACACTCCCAATAATTGATTTGTATAATTCTACCCTAAATGTATTCCTTGTGACCTATATGTGAATAACATTACAATAACACAGAGTTCAGGTGGGCCTTCGCACTTCAGAAAACAAAGGAAAGGAGGGGTGCTCAACAACAATGACAAAAATCATGAGAAGTGCTTAGCAAGAAAAACTTCCAAAAGGACAAATTCAAGGTAAACAGGAGTTGGAGCACTCAACAACAAAAAAAGTCAGAGATTGATTTCTTATTGCTCACTTTAATCCATTGTACAGGATGTGGACAGGTGACTGACGTTTCGACATCTTCCTCTGTAACATATAAGCTGGGAGTCAGGAAGTAGGTGCAGAAGGTGAGTTTAATAAAGAAGCGATATCAATGAACAAACATGAGAAGCGGACAGAACGTGAGAGATAACAGTACAAATGACTGATGTCAACTAAGGGCTAAATAAAGGGGGAGTAATCACGGAGTAAATGATGACCAGGTGTGTGTAATGATGGGGAACAGGTGTATATATTAATAGTTGCCAGGACCGGTGGTTAGTAGACCGGTGACGTGGAGCGCTGGAGGGAGGGAGCAGGAGTAAGTGTGACAGTACCCCCCAGGGGAGGCAGAGGGGTGTCTCGGGGGACGGCATCAGCCAGGGGACAAGGACCCACCGGCCTGAGGAGGGAAACATGAAAGGAGCATGCGATCCGGTAGTTAGTGGGGAATTTTAGGAGATATGTTACCTCATTGACCATCCGAAGGACCTTGAAGGGCCCCGCAAACCAGGGGCTCAGCTTCCGGCAGGGCAGGCGGAGCAGGAGGTTCCTGGTGGAGAGCCAGACGCGATCACCAGGATGGAACACGGGAGCCTCACTGCGGTGGAGGTCCACCGGATCCTTCTGCACTGGAAGGGAGTCAGCCCGGTGGAGGAGTGATGAAGTGAGTTCTGGGCGTATTCCGCCCAGGGAAGGAACCGGGCCCACTCCCCCTGCCAGTCATGGCAGTGACTTCTTAGGATCCTGGTTGGTCCTCTCCAGCTCCTGGTTGGTCCTGTCCCCATGCCCATTGGACTGAGGCCGATACCCGGATGTGAGGCTGACCGTGGCCCCCAGCTTCTCCATAAAGGCTTTCTCGACCCACGATGTTTATTGGGGACCATGGTCGCAAACGATGTCCTCCGGAAGGCCATAGTGCCGGAAGACCTGCTGGAATTGTGCCTCGGCGACCTGGACAGCGGTAGGTAGACCAGAGAGAGGGATAAAACAGCAGGATTTAGAGATTATGTCAACAACAACCATAATAGTGGTAAAATCAAAGGGGGAGATCAATTACAAAGTCTATGGACAGATGTGACTAAGGTCGCTGAGGCACGGGAAGGGGAAGTAGTTTCCCTGCTGGAGCGTGCAGGGGAGACTTTGATTGGGAACGTACGGAGCATGAGTTGACATAGTGGGTGACATCCTGCGCCAAGGTGGGCCACCAGTATTTATCGGAGAGGGATTGGATGGTGCCGGTGATACCTGGGTTTCCAGCGGTGAGGTGTGTGTGCCCAGGTCAACAGCTGATCTCTCACCCCCATGGGGACGTAGATTTGCTCTGGAGGGCAGGTAGCAGGTGCGGGTTCCCTCTCCAGAGCCTGGCGGATGTACACATCTACGTCTCAAAACACCGGGCCAACGATACAGGAGAACAGATTGATAAGCTGGAGGACACTCACAGGACCCTCCACCGACGTGGAACCACAGGGTGTGGGAAAGCAAGTCCTCCGGCATCCTGGTCCACAGGCGGTGATTCTCATCCTTGACCAGGAGATGGTGGGGTTATGAAGTTGAAGCCACGGGAGGCCGAGGATGAATTGTGTACGGGTGCGGTGATGATGAGGAAGGGAAGGCTTTCCTGGTGCATGAGTCCTACATTGAGGGTGAGTGGAGGTGTGTGATGTGCCGGGTCCCAATGATCGCTTATCCAGGGCTTGGACAGGAAAAGGAGAGGAGAGAGGGTATGAAGTTATGTTCATGGAGGAGGCGAGGGCCTGGTTGATGAAATTCCGGGGGCACCGGAGTCCACTAGACTCCTCTGTAGAGATAACACCTGAGGGACAGCCAGCCAGTGAAATGGGAACCAGAAAGGGTTTGGAGGAAAACGATGATGATGAAATAATCACGCCTACCCTGGGAGACGGAAGATCACGGGGCCGCCCCTCTGCTCTAGTGTACCCTGGGTTAGTACGCTCTGGACACTGTTGAAGCTGCGGAGAGGTGTGTGTGGCCCCTACCTCCATGGGTTCAGTATCCGGACAGCCAAAGGAGGGAGGCTAGTGGCGAGGTGGGCACCGGTGCAAGAAGATTATCCAGACAGATGGCCAACGATGAGGGCGTCCAGGGAGAGGTTGTCATCCCGACATGCCTACACCGATTGGACCTCTTCGCGCAGTCCTCTCCGGAATAGAGTGCGGAGCGCCGGCTCATTCCATCCGCCGGAGACTGCCACAGTCCGATAGGTGAGGGCTTATTCCTCAGGAGTTGGAGAAGTCACTCACCTCCCTCTCTGCGCTCTGGAGGATGGTCGAAGACCGCCCTGAACAGAGCCATGAACCTCCAATAGGAACCCAGCTCCTCCTCCTCCTCTCTCCCAGACGGCCATAGCCCACTCCAACGCCCACCTGGTCAGCAGGGAAATGACCGTGGCAATCCTAGACCTTCTGTGGTGGGGGCTCCCGTCTGATAGGCGAAATAGAGAGAGCACTGGAGTAGGAAGCCACAGCATTTCGATGGAGTACCGTCATACTTCTCCGGAAGGGACACTCGGGCATCGCTGACCTGGACGGATGGCTGGGTAGGCTGGAGGACTGGCTCACTGTGACAGAGTGCCTCCTACCACGGGTCGTCACAGTGAGCCAGTCCTCCAGCCTACCAGAGAGCCTTGCTGGTGGTGTCGAGGCAGTGGAGAACGCAGAGGACCTCCTCCATGGCCGTACCCAGTTGTGCCAGCTGGTCGTGGTGTTGGTGGAGTAGATGACCATGTTCCTTGACCGTCTGGAATATGGTGTTATCCTCTTCTGCTTCCATTTTCTTTTAGATAGTATTGTGTAACATACAGTGGGGAGAACAAGTATTTGATACACTGCTGATTTTGCAGGTTTTCCTACTTACAAAGCATGTAGAGGTCTGTAATTTTTATCATAGGTACACTTCAACTGTGAGAGACGGAATCTAAAACAAAATCCAGAAAATCACATTGTATGATTTTTAAGTAATTCATTTGCATTTTATTGCATGACATAAGTATTTGATACATCAGAAAAGCAGAACTTAATATTTGGTACAGAAACCTTTGTTTGCAATTACAGAGATCATACGTTTCCTGTAGTTCTTGACCAGGTTTGCACACACTGCAGCAGGGATTTTGGCCCACTCCTCCATACAGACCTTCTCCAGATCCTTCAGGTTTCGGGGCTGTCGCTGGGCAATACGGACTTTCAGCTCCCTCCAAAGATTGTCTATTGGGTTCAGGTCTGGAGACTGGCTAGGCCACTCCAGGACCTTGAAATGCTTCTTACGGAGCCACTCCTTAGTTGCCCTGGCTGTGTGTTTCGGGTCGTTGTCATGCTGGAAGACCCAGCCACGACCCATCTTCAATGCTCTTACTGAGGGAAGGAGCTTGTTGGCCAAGATCTCGCACTACATGGCCCCATCCATCCTCCCCTCAATACGGTGCAGTCGTCCTGTCCCCTTTGAAAAAAGCATCCCCAAAGAATGATGTTTCCAACTCCATGCTTCACGGTTGGGATGGTGTTCTTGGGGTTGTACTCATCCTTCTTCTTCCTCCAAACACGGCGAGTGGAGTTTAGACCAAAAAGCTCTATTTTTGTCTCATCAGACCACATGACCTTCTCCCATTCCTCCTCTGCATCATCCAGATGGTCATTGGCAAACTTCAGACGGGCCTGGACATGCGCTGGCTTGAGCAGGGGGACCTTGCGTGCGCTGCAGGATTTTAATCCATGACGGCGTAGTGTGTTACTAATGGTTTTCTTTGAGACTGTGGTCCCAGCTCTCTTCAGGTCATTGACCAGGTCCTGCCGTGTAGTTCTGGGCTGATCCCTCACCTTCCTCATGATCATTGATGCCCCACGAGGTGAGATCTTGCATGGAGCCCCAGACCGAGGGTGATTGACCGTCATCTTGAACTTCTTCCATTTTATAATAATTGCGCCAACAGTTGTTGCCTTCTCACCAAGCTGCTTGCCTATTGTCCTGTAGCCCATCCCAGCCTTGTGCAGGTCTACAATTTGATCCCTGATGTCCTTACACAGCTCTCTGGTCTTGGCCATTGTGGAGAGGTTGGAGTCTGTTTGATTGAGTGTGTGGACTGGTGTCTTTTATACAGGTAACGAGTTCAAACAGGTGCAGTTAATACAGGTAATGAGTGGAGAACAGGAGGGCTTCTTAAAGATAAACTAACAGGTCTGTGAGACCCGGAATTCTTACTGGTTGGTAGGTGATCAAATACTTATGTCATGCAATAAAATTCAAATTAATTACTTAGAAATCATACAATGTGATTTCCTGGATTTTTGTTTTAGATTCCGTCTCTCACAGTTGAAGTGTACCTATGATAAAAAGTACAGACCTCTACATGCTTTGTAAGTAGGAAAACCTGCAAAATCGGCAGTGTATCAAATACTTGTTCTCCCCACTGTATATGCCGTCAGGAAGCAGGTGCAGAAGGTGAGTTTAGTAAAGAAACGATACCAATGAAGAAGCATGAGAAGCGGACAGAACATGAGAGAAAACAATACTCTCTAATGACTGATGTGATCACGGAGTAAATAATGACCAAGTATGCATAATGATGGAGAACAGCTGTGTGTAATAAAAGTTGCCAGGACCGGTGGTTAGTAGACAGGGAGGGAGCAGGATCAGGCTGTCACGTTCATTGTAATGAGGAGACCAAGGCGCAGCGTGATATGCATACATTCTTCTTTTAATGAAGAAAGAACACTAAACAAAGTAACAAAACGAACGTGAAGCTATACAAAACGAGTGCTGACAGGCAACTACACATAGACAAGAACCCACGAAACCAAAAGGGAAAATGGCAACTTAAATAGGATCCCCAAAAAGAGAAAACGATAAACAGCAGCCTCTGATTGGGAACCAAATCAGGTCACTATAGACCTAGAACTACCTAGACTTACAAAAAACCCTAGATCTACAAAAACCCTAGACAAGCCAAAACAAACATACCCACCCTCGTCACACCCTGACCTGACCAAAATAATAAAGAAAACATCGATAACTAAGGTCAGGGCGTGACACAGGCGTAACATTCTCAGAGTGACCTGACCATTGCACTTAGCTCCTATTTATCGCCTAGTGGCTCATTGAGACACAACAATGTAAGAAAATAATAATAATCTGTTTCAAAACATTTATAATGATAATATGTTTCAAGGTTAAATGGCAAATTATAGCACAAAATAAAAAATATAAATAATGTGTCTTGTTAATCAATAGGCCATGTGAAAATATACACAGCTGATATTTGGGTGTCTGTGAATCCGGGGACACAGAGACCCAAAAAATCAAGGCAACAACATTATAGAAACGAGGACAGTGAAAAATCATTGCTTAGCCCTTTTGGGTCCACAGTGTCTGAGTACTGCCAGAATACCTCTCTTTGTTTTAGTTTACGTACGGTATCACCTCTTGGTGATATTTGGACAGGTTCTATGGCTACAAAGCGCAGGGAGAAAGGTGGGCCTTGGTTGACTTTGATGAAGTGGCACACAATAGCATAGTCTGTGTATTGGTTTCAAATAGCAGCCTCATGTTCTGCAATGCGAAGTTTAGTTCCACCAATATAAGCAGCTCCGCAGATGCATTTGAGGATGTACAGTATATGACATTTGTGGTGCTAAAATGAATGCGGTATTTGGATTTTGTA
The DNA here is from genome assembly GCF_045679555.1 of Salvelinus alpinus. NCBI lineage: Eukaryota > Metazoa > Chordata > Actinopteri > Salmoniformes > Salmonidae > Salvelinus > Salvelinus alpinus. Next base: position 7,763,032 of record NC_092118.1, on the reverse strand, counting down.
TTCTTTACCCGTTCTCGTGTGGTTAAAAAACGTTTGTATTGGTCATACTGTCATAATGTACACAGTGGCCACGTTTAATTATAATAACACATGTAGGGTAACAATTCAGTGTTCTTATTACTGTGTAATTACTCTCGTAAGTACTGTGCAACAACTACTGTAATTACTCGTTTTCACATACAGCTGTAACCATAACCTGAGCTCTAACCCTTACCCTACCTAGTGTAAGGCAAGTGCAGTGTAACGAGTGATTACAATACTTTTTACACTGTACAAGAATAATTACACAGTAAAAAGTACACAGTAAAGTCTGACCCAGTTTATTCATAATTTACGAACATGATACAAACCCCTACACTCAGAGCTGAGTGAGAGAACCACACATGGCAATACACAGTCTGCATTGAGGAGTAATGCTTGTGTCACATCTACTCCCGCTCCCTCTCTCAACCCATCATTACGCACACCTGGCAACCCTCAATACGCACACCTGGCAACCCTCATTACGCACACCTGCGCCCCATCATGAGGCACACCTGGACTCCATAACTACCGAGATAACTAACCCTTTATCTAGCACTCCCTAGCGTCTCTCCTCAGGCAGTATTGATTATGTTTCCTTGTCAGCCGTTTCTCTTGTTTTGTATCGTTCTACGTTCATTATTATGAAACTCACTAACTGCACCGACTTCCTGACTCCCAAGTCAAATCTAATTTTATTGGTCACATACACATGGTTAGCAGATGTTATTGCGAGTGTAGCGAAATGCATCAACGTTACAGCTTGACTATCTGTAACTTCCAACTAGCACATTGTGTACATAGGTTTAGCTCATGCACTACACCCTGGACAGAAGGCAGATTTTGGGTGTGCCTCAATGGACACTGGACGGGGAATGTAGTTGGACATGTGTTGTTAATTGAGGCCATAATAAAATGAAATAGAAAAATTGAAACATTAACCTCATTGTAAAGTTTCATTGGAATATTTCAGGGCTGTCCTATTCAATTATGGTAAACACGCCTGGGAATTGTGGGAAAGCCAAGCAGCTGCAGGACTAGCCAAACCCCCCGTGTTTAAAAGCCTATTAGTAAGTTTGTGACGTTTTCCCCATTGCCAAGTGTGGCTTTGGTGAAATGAAACTAATACGTCTTTTGTGTCTGGGGTAACAAGACACTAAGTACATAAAGGCGCATAACAAAGACCACAGATTATCCCTCATTTCAACAGCACTACTAGTGACTCTTTCCAAAAGTATCGACAAAAACAAAGCCTCAAATCCCTCCAAAAATACCGGCCAATGTACACTGTGGAGAAAACGCAGATTTTCTTGTTAGACCGATTCTGATTCACGCCACTTGAATGTATGTGCGTACTTGTAGAAATAACATTCAGGGGGACAGGTAAGGCCTAAGGCTTAGACTAAGCAGATGTAAGCATGGAGAACATCATGCTGGTCGATTCGCCCTTGAGCCAACACCCATCTTGAAATCAACGGACCGTGAACAATATAATGCGTTCTAATAATCCTAAACCCAACATCTGTAAGCAAACATAACAAACATTTATTTGAGATATAATGCACGTCAATCTGTGGCATGTGGTGTTTTATTCATGGATGCTTGAAAACCCTAAGAACATATGGGCAGATTTTGGCAGGAATTTTACAGCCCAGCAGACAATAGCTCACCTCCACCCCTCCTATTCGACATCACTCATTACCTTTGTATGTGGACTTAAAACCATTATCCTAACATATTTTGCATTGTTCTACAGTAAGTTGTTGTACATTTTACAATGGGCAAAGCTTGTCATAGGTCAAACCTATGGTATAGAAAGGACACCCTCAGCAGGTAAATCTACTTCCTCCCTACTTCCTCCCCTCCTCCTCCTCCTCCTCCTCCTCCTCCTCCTCCTCCTCCTCCTCCTCCTCCTCCTCCTACCATGACTTTGCAGGACTTTAAATTTCCTCAGGCCAAGCAGCAACCTATCAATCTGGTCTCGCAATCTTTCACATTACATTTAGGAAAACACCTATTCAGTTTGATCTATTCAAAGGAATATGCTTGTTTTCCCTAGTAATGTTTAGTGTTTAGCGCGTCATATACTGTATGTAGTTCCTGACATTGACGCTCATTTGAGAGTCAGTACCTGACTTTGTCTCTAGTCTCCTCCACACACAGTAGTCATTGACAGGTGGTGTTTACCTCTCTCCTGCTTTACGGGCCCGCTCAAGTACTGCCAGGGTCCACGGAGTAGGAGTGGAGAGCGCTGGGTGAGTGTGCTTTGTAGGAGGACACATTCGCATCTAACTGCGCCTCGCAACGTCCGTCCATGCAGCCCTCTCTCTTTCTTCCAACAATGTTGCGTAATGAAGATTTTTTTCCCCATGTTACATCTACAAATGTAGCTGAAGAAACAGTCACTATTAATCACATAATCAACACAACAGTGTTGCATTATCAACACAACAGTCAAGAGCTGTTATGAATGTTTATAGCAAGGCGTATAATGGTCTTCACCACCTAGGGGCCGTGCAATGAGTGCATATATAGCTATGTGTTTATAAATGCTGTTTAAACAGCGACAAGCAATTACGACTGCTTATAGCAAGCCTAATAATGCATGACGGTGTGCCAGAAGATGCTATTATTGCATTCACAATACATGATTACACAGATGGTTTGATTCACAGAAATTGTTAGCACAGAAAGTGCACCTAGTGAGAAGACACAGGGTGCATACCAGGTCAGGAAACAGCAGAAGAGAAGCACTCAGTCAAGAGAGAGAACATAATAAACCTGAACAAGGCCACATCTCATTAGATGGGCTATGCATATTAATTAAGTCTGGTTAAACTCGACTAAACTTACCACTGTGAGCACAGCATTCGGTCTTGTTTAACCAGGCTAAGTACATAAACAGCAGGCGTATTAATCCTCATGCAAGACCAGCCAGAGGGGAATTGAGCTGGACTTGGACACGGTGAGGCGTTGCTGCCATTAACCTGTCCTGCCTGGTAATAAATAGCTGTGAGCATATGGCAAGATGCGTGCACTCAAACACTTTCATAGGGTGCCAACTCATTTCGTTGGGTATTTTTTTTATTGCTGGATTATCTGCCTGGCCCTTGTTATAACACTATTCTGCAGCAATGAAAACAAGCAAACATTTATCCTCGGATTTCAGGGCTGAACAACAAAAGACAACACTCATTTTTGTATTATTTGTTTTGGCTTTGGTTTGTGTTCTCGTTTGATAGCCACTTTGTGGGAAGAGACGGAAATCCAACTGCAGGATGGAAGGATGTCCTGGCCCAGCTTTGAAGAGTTGATTGATTAAAAGGATGTGACGTGAAATTGTCACTACGAACTAACACTTGGCGCCCTATGTGAATACATTCCCCTTTATTGGCAGCAGGGCTAAAAATGAACAGCTTTCCAATTTGTGAATTGAATTTAGATTCATTTTCTAAACTGACATTGGTTCAAGTGGAATTTACACAAACTCTGCAACAGTATTTTCCAAGAGAGGGAGAGTTCTGTTGTTGAATGATGTGGTCAGATTTGGGGAATTTTCAATTCCAATTGACCACTTATTGGTTTGGAATAAATTGGAAAATTCCAATAAGTAACTTAATTTTAGGCCTTGAAATTGAAATTGAACTGGATCGCTTTATATTAGATTCTTTGACTTATTTAATAGGCCAAACATTGTAGTTTGTATGTTTTGAGAGAAAATCCAAGACATCCTAGGCAAAAATCCAAAGGTCCTATTCAGAGAGAGAGAGAGAGAGAGAGAGAGAGAGAGAGAGAGAGAGAGAGAGAGAGAGAGAGAGAGAGAGAGAGAGAGAGAGAGAGAGAGAGAGAGAGAGAGAGAGAGAGAGAGAGAGAGAGAGAGAGAGAGAGAGAGAGAGAGAGAGAGAGAGAGAGAGAGAGAGAGAGAGAGAGAGAGAGAGAGAGAGAGAGAGAGAGAGAGAGAGAGAGAGAGAGAGAGAGAGAGAGAGAGGCTTCCGTTATTCCCCAGCTTACCAACAAGTCATAGTTCTTTAGTCTTGGACATTGAGGTCAAGGAAGCTATTGTCAAACCATGTTATGAGGCTGTCAATGAACTGGGAGTAGCTTAAACTGGATTTGCCCAACAGGCAATCAACCAGAGCCATGTCGTTCGCGTATTTGATGCATGCCATTTCATTTGTGTATATGGAGAACAGGAGATGTGGCATGAGGTCTCTAAAATCTTTGCATACCTGGATTGTACAATATTTGCACAATGTATAATTTTTTAAATTCTTCAATCTCTGTCAAGTCGGATGTTGATTGTCACAAGACAGCCATTTTCAAGTCTTGCCATAGAATTTCAAGACGATTTTAGTCAAAACTGTAACTAGGCCACTCAGGAACATTCTATGTCATCTTGGTAAGCAACTCCATTGTATATTTGACCTTGTGATTTAGGCTATTGTCCTGCTGAAAGGTGAATTTGTCTACCAGTGTCTGTTGGAAAGCAGACTGAACCAGGTTTCCTTAAGGATTTTGTAACTGTTTTAAAGTCACCATTGGCCTCATGGTGAAATCCCTGAGCGGTTTCCTTCCTCTCCGGCAACTGAGTTCGGAAGGACGCCTGTGTCTTTGTAATGACTGGATCTATTAATACACCATCCAAAGTCTAATGAATATATTCACCATGCTCAAAGGGATGTTTTGTAATCATGCTTATATCATGCTCATATCTGAAATAAAATGTTCTGGTCATTTGCCAAGTTAAGGGGGTCTTCACAATGAATGCTTGTTTTCTGTGGCCTACCCATCATCGAGTTCAGTTCTCTCCAAGCCTCTCTTGCATTGCCAACACTGAATTTCTCCTCAACCTTGTTTTTGAAGTAAATTTAAGCAGTTCTTATCTTGCATCTGATGTCCTTTCAATTTCCCTGTGCCACCCTGTGCAAAGGTTATTCTCTTGATATTAGGACATTGTTTTAATTCTTTGTTCACCCATGTTTTGTTGTTGTGGAAAATTCTAACATCCTTCGTTTTGATGAAGGAGAACACAGAAGTTAACATAGCAGGTTAGTGTCCAATAGTAATTATTGGTTTAGGGAACAGAGTACTCAGATCACTTACTTTAACTCAGCATGTGTTTTTTTAGACCATTAGGGGGAATGACCAGATAACTTTCTTGGACCCCCCCAGATAACATTTTTAGACTATCACAGATCACGTCTAGTGACTGAGAGTTCATCAGGAAAACTCCTAAGTCTCACAGATCACATGTTTTAATCCCCATGGAGGTTTCAAGTGTCTTTTTGTAATCTTACCCATTTACATGTGTGACCGACTGGCTATTGAGCCCAGGTTTTTAGGTAAGGTTACTTGTCATTTGCTGAGTGTCATGTTCACCCTTAGGCTATCAGTATTCTCCACTTCACATTGTCTACCAAGTCTCTTTTATTGCTTTTGAATTAGTTATTCAGTTTGCCGCAGATCATTTATAAACAAACTCTCAGAACTTCGGCTTCCTCATTGCCTGTATGTCTTCATGAATATGTGCATGCATTTGCATTGAGAGAAAGTAGCATACGTTGAAAGAAATAGGGCATAACTGTAGGGGTGCATAAAAGCACAAATGGCTTTGAATATCTTGACAAGAAAGAGTATGTGACTTCACATAAAAAGGAAATCAGAGCACTAAAAGCGTCTCCTTGCTTTGTTTTTACGTAGGCCTACTCTTCCATACAAAAGAACACACGGCTTCCACTTCGTTGTTATTCCTTTACTTGTACCAAAGATGTTTATAACTAACCCAAGATAGACCACACTGTCGTTTCCAATAGGAACAAATTAGTCATAGTGGGCAGAACAAGAAAGGATGGGGCAGAGCCAAGCACGAGCTAGTAAGATCCTATTGGTGCGTTCTAGCATGTATTTGCATTTTTCCGTTAGGGAACGCCTACTCTGTGAAGTGTGAGTGTGCAATAACTCACTTCGCACTTGCTCTCGTTCTAAACAATGCCATTTTTTGAAACTTTGGCAACGGTTAAAGTCTACAAAACTTAGTCCAATCTGTTCCTAACAGATTCTAGTTTTGGGAGCAGAAAACTTTGAGATCAAATGTTTCATCGATGAGAACATTTGCAGAATGTTGGCCAAAATCATCTCGTTCCATCTTCTCCCACTTCCGGCCACTGGGCTTCCTCTCATCAGCATATTTGGTAGTGAGTGGAAATGCCAAGCGGATGCTTCACATTTATACATCCGGTGTAATATCTGTCTCATTGTTCTATCTGTGCTTATTCAACGGGTGGGTCTAATCTTGAATGCTGATTGGTTAAAACCAGATTCCAGCCGGTGTCTATTCCACAAGTTACCACTGGCTAAATCTATGACGTTAAAATTCCTATTTACTCTGTTCCATTTGATTGTGCAATCCACTGTTTCATCAGCCCAGCAAAGCAATTTATAAACTTGATCTCCACTTTAAAAAGCATCTAGACATTATCTCACATTTCTTTTAGACTAATATTTCATTTTCAACAGCGAAGATTTGTATAAACCTTGTCTGTTTCTTCATTTGCAACATTGTTTCAATATTGAAATTTGATCTCCAGCTGTCCCATAGTAATGAACGTGTCGGGACAAGACAGACAGGCAGGCAGCGTTTCTCAGCAGGCATAATTTTTATGGATATATACAAAGAAATGTCAATTGAAAAAAGGTAAAACGAAACGAAATGCAGCTAGTTTGCAGTCTTTCCATCTTCAGTTTGAAGTGATTGTGTTAGCTGTGTTGTTGGCTAGCTCCTCTGAACAATAGTGTCCTGACGAGTGAGCACATTTTCTATGCCAGGCGAAATCGCGCATCATTAGCTCGTTGTTATGGATGAATCCAAAAATAAATGTCACTAGAAAACAGCTTGAACAAATGCAAATGCAGCAACTTTTCTGTTATTCTGGCTGCACTTTTTGAAGTGACTGTAAGTTAGCCTTAGTTGCCTAGCTAGCAAGCAAGGGATAAGAACGTTGCCAGCCAGTATGGCAATGGAACATTTAGAACGAACGACTACCTGTCTGTCTCATCCCAACTACCAACCCCTACACGTTCATTACTATAGGACTGTAGATCGAATTTCAATACTGAAACAATGTTGCAAATGTCAAAGAGACAGATGGCAAGGTTTATACAAATCTCCGCTATGGAAAACCAATTGCTAGTCTAAAAGAAATGTGAGATAATGTCTAGATGCTTTTTACAGTGGATATCAAGTTTATAAATTGTCTGGCTGGGCTGATGAGACAGTGGATTGCGCAGTGAGACGGAAACAGAGTAAATAGGCATTTCAACGTCATAGATTTAGTCAGTGGTAATTTATGGAATAGACATAGGCTGGAATGCGGTTTTAACCCATCAGCATCCAGGATTAGACCCACCTGTTGTATAATTCCCTATAATGCAAAGTATATCAGCACGGTCTAATTCAATTACAATAGTTAATTATTTCTTAAGCTGCTTTTGAAAGCAAAAGTTGAATTGAATTGTTGATGGTTTGGTTAGATAAACTAGCAAGTCTGTTTGTTTGGTTACCAAGGCAACTACTGTCGCTATCTAGTAAACGACCTACTTCAGTGGATGTTGAACACATTTCTACCTGCAAATGAACAATTCTTTTTTTTATGGCAAATGTGTTAAATTGTATCCATGGTATAAAAGGGATAATCAACTCGGGGCTCTATGCGTTCTCTGGAAAATAATGCAACTCTGTGGAAGGTTAGCACCTTGTGTAACTAGCTAGCACCTTGTGCAACACACCTTCCACGTCGTTCATTGTTTTCCATAGAATGCATAGCCCCTCGTTGATTATACCTTACATAGTGAATTCATATTGCATTACACGCATGGCAGTTAATATAAAGTGTTAACTTGCATTTGACTGTTTCAACACGAATCGTAAACAGTATGCGACAGGCCCGCTTAATGTCATTTGGAAGCAGCATCTGCTGAAGCCAGAGGTCATGAGACTTATGTACCCAAACATGTGGTGAAAAACAGAAAGGAAAGACATTTCCCCATCACATGTAATTAGAAGCTCATTATGAAAGTGTGGCTTTTGGGAAAACTTTTCCGTCTGTCTGAATGAATTTGACATACCGTGTCCTTGAAAATGCATCAGACCGCTTGGAGTGGCAAAAAGACACGGGCTGCGCTGCAGTGCTGTACTAACGTTTGAGTTGTTGGGAAAACTTAAAGGTGAGTTAGGACATTGTGGTGTCATCATTTTGGTCTGAGTGTCATTTGATTTGGTGAACATTCATTTGAGCAGTGGACATTCTAAATCGAAATTGTTTTTTTTGACACCATTTTGACTTTGTTGTTGCCAAAAGGTTTTATTACATCCTCCGTCATCCTACTATTAAAATTGTCTTAGCCAACAGGATGAAGTGAATTTAATGACAGGAATGTGAATATTCGGTGGAATCGTTCGAATTTTTGGTTTTTATCTTTCTTTTTGCTTAATTTACCCCAACATTTGAGCCTGTTCTTGCATGTGGGAAAGCCTGGAATACCAGTTCAAGCTGTTTTTCTTTTGAGATATTACGTGCAAAGAGAAGTGTTTGTGTTTTAGATGCGCTTTAATGACTCACAGTAGCATTCTACAAGCTTCAAACTTGGGGAAATTCTAAATAACAAAATAATTCAAATGTGTAGCAAGGTGTGATAACATATGGCATATGTCGAACCATGTACAAGTGACTCCAAAATAAAACATCATGCTTGGTTGTTTCACCCTTGCTTGAATCTTATCTCCATTCTCTACAATTTTCTTACAGGGCTATAGAATTGCTAAACAATAGGCGATGATAAGGGCCTTGGCTATGGAAGTCCCATATGTCCAAATGCCTATGCATTGCCCCAGTTACAACTGCCATTCTTTAACGTTTGGGGCTGTGGTCTAAGGCACTGCATCTTAGTGCTAGAGGCGTCACTACAGACACCCTGGTTCGAATCCAGGCTGTATCACAACTGGCTGTGATTGGGAGTCCCACAGGGCGGCGCACAATTGGCCCAGCATCGTCCGGATTTGGCCGGTGTAGGCCATCGTTGTATATAAGAATTTGTTCTTAACTGACTTGACTAGTTAAATAAACGTAAAATAAAAACATTTAAAAAGAAAATGTATCCCAAGTTGCTGCGGCCACAGTGGAGCAGTTGGCATCTCTAAGAGAATCATTAAGGAAGCCTCCGCTCCTCCGTTTCCTGGCAGAGGCCCGGGGCTGGGCCACTGGGTATGAGACGACTTGCCATCTGCTGCATAACGCCAAACCTCACATGAGTCTCATTAAGTCTTGCCAGGACTTCGAGCCACAGCCTCTCGGTATCACCGCTCAGTACTCAATATAGGGGGGTTCACAACCGGATATCCCTAAACACAAACACACAGACACTCAGATCACTTTCCATTTGTAATAGAAATATCTACCAAGAGACTCATACGAAAACAAGCATCCTTTGTTTCTATTTCCGTTAAGTTCATGCCTCATCTCCCGAGTGACACAGTGGCCTAAGCTACTGCATCGCAGTACTAGCTGCGTCATTACAGATCCTGGTTCGATCCCAGGCTGTGTCGCAGCCGGCCTCTACCAGTAGACCCATGAGGCGGAGGACAATCCTTGTCCCATCGCGCTCTAGCGACTCCTGTGGCGGGCCGGGCGCAATGCACGCTGACACGATCGCCAGGTGTACGGTGTTTCCTCCGACACAGCCCAACACCGTGCAGGACGTTTGGCATTTGCCAGAGAACACCAAGATTGGCAAATTCGCCACTGGCACCCTGTGCTCTTCACAGATGAAAGCAGGTTCACACTGAGCACATGTGACAGACGTGACAGAATCTGGAGACGCCGTGGAGAACGTTCTGCTGCCTGCAACATCCTCCAGCATGACCGGTTTGGCGGTGGGTCAGTCATGGTGTGGGGTGGCATTTCTTTGGGGGGCCGCACAGCCCTCCATGTGCTCGCCAGAGGTAGCCTGACTGCCATTAGGTACCGAGATGAGATCCTCAGACCCCTTGTGAGACCATATGCTGGTGCGGTTGGCCCTGGGTTCCTCCTAATGCAAGACAATGCTAGACCTCATGTGGCTGGAGTGTGTCAGCAGTTCCTGCAAGAGGAAGGCATTGATGCTATGGACTGGCCCGCCCGTTCCCCAGACCTGAATCCTATTGAGCACATCTGGGACATCATGTCTCGCTCCATCCACCAACGCCACGTTGCACCACAGACTGTCCAGGAGTTGGCGGATGCTTTAGTCCAGGTCTGGGAGGAGATCCCTCAGGAGACCATCCGCCACCTCATCAGGAGCATGCCCAGGCGTTGTAGGGAGGTCATACAGGCACGTGGAGGCCACACACACTACTGAGCCTCATTTTGACTTGTTTTAAGGACATTACATCAAAGTTGGATCAGCCTGTAGTGTGGTTTTCCACTTTAATTTTGAGTGTGACTCCAAATCCAGAACTCCATGGGTTGATAAATTTGATTTCCATTGATAATTTTTGTGTGATTTTGTTGTCAGCACATTCAACTATGTAAAGAAAAAAGTATTTAATAAGAATATTTCATTCATTCAGATCTAGGATGTGTTATTTTAGTGTTCCCTTTATTTTTTTGAGCAGTGTATATATTTTGAAAGTTCCTGCCTCATAAGTAGCCCTGTATAATCCACAACTCATTTAACTTCTTCTCTACGCATTCCTCCTCCCCATTCTCCGGTCCAGATTTGATAAGGGGGGTGGTCATTTTGCCAGGGGAACATTGTAAGAACCTACTGCATGTTTCTTAGTCAAGATGGGGATGCTAGGGAGGATCAGTTGCACAGCAAGGTGACATGTGAGCGAGAGGTCATTTGAATATGTTTATTGGATCCTGGGTGATAATGAGGAAGGCTGACATTTACTTGGCGCCCATTCTGTTTCAAACCTTCTGGTCCTTTTTCCAGCAAGCACAGACACAAAGCAACTGTCCGCTCTTCTATTGACATTGTCTTCATTCTTCCTTTGTTCTAATAGGCAGTTGCGACTTCAGCATGTATATTTTGGAGGGGCGAACTCAACCTATTTTTTTGTAGATGCATGCCAGCGTAGCCACTACACAACACGACACTTAACAATACATTAAATGCAGTAGAACGGTGACAAACGGTGTCCACAAACTGTTAGGGCCTACATAAAGCTGTTCTGACAGCTGTGCTTTCCTTTCAGCATCACGGAGTGAATCATTACCACCACCACACCTGACTATCAGCGGAGCCTCATCTGGCAATGAAACAGTTCATTCAGCTTGATTTCCTGCCTTTAAAAAAAATCATGGCTGATATGGCTGACTTGCTGAAATAAATCTGCTTTCTACTGACTTCTTGTGGATTTGTGTAACTCGATAAGAACCGCATTCTCCTTCAATAACGAATGCCGACATGAGTTTTGACTTGTTTTGAACCATACACAAACATTATTACATGTATGTTCAGAAAATGCATAATGTTTGTTCTTATATCATTAACACAACTCTAATTTATAAGCAACTACAAGCAAAAGAGCTGCGACGAGAGAGAGAGACACGGACTCAGCGGTTAACCTACCATTTGAAAGGAAGGAAAATACAATGAAGAGGATCCACTTATATAGACAATACTGACGCACAGACAGCGCATTATGCAAAGAAAAAAGAAACCCTCGCAATATGAATTGGAATTACATGTGTCTGTTACGGAACTTTTTGTTAAACACAAATATTTGAATGGGAAGAGACTGTAACTGGCAAACATGGTTACCCATGACCCAACAACATTATATAGTATCCCCTCCTCGTGAAGAAAAGCACATGAGCTAATTATAATACACAAAGTAAGGGGCATGGACTCTTCAAGGTATCGAAAGCGTTCCACAGGGATGCTGGCCCATGTTGAGTGAGAAAAACCCAGCAGCGTTGCAGTTCTTGACACTCAAACCAGTGCGCCTGGCACCTAGTACCATACCCTGTTCAAAGGCACTTAAATCTTTTGTCTTGCCCATTCACCCTCTGAATGGCATCCATGTCTCAGTTGCCTCAAGGCTTAAAAATAATTATTTAACCCGTTCATCTACACTGATTGAAGTGGATTTAACAGGTGATATCAATAAGAGATCATAGCTTTCTCATGGATTCACCTGGTCAATCTATGTCATTGAAAGTGCAGGTATTCCTAATGTTTTGTACATCCAGTGTATATACGCAATATAACAATGGAGATGTACAAACTATGGCATAAGGGAACGATGAGCGGATAAGAGCTGTAATTTCAAATAAGATATGAGTTAGCTGAGACGGATATAGCCTATATCACTATTCGTTCAGCAATTTTGAAATGGACAGCGGGAGAATTCTGAACATGGGTCGTTCTTAAAGCATTCTCCCTGTACACCAAGTCAGAACATTAGGCTAAATAACAGGTACACATAAGCAGACAATGAAATCTCTTACAATATTTGATGATTGCATTTCTCTAAAACAGGCTAAAGGCTACATGTGCACCACCAAGTCAAAACAATAGTTCTGAGGGGGAGAGGGACCAAAGTCTTTGGGTGAGACACAGCTTACTACACAACATTCGGAAAGTATTCAGACCTCTTCACTTTTTCCACATTTTGTTACATTACAGCCTTATTCTACAATGGATTAAATAAAAAATGTTCCTTATCAATCTACACACAATACCACATAATGACAAAGCGAAAACAGGTTTTTTAGAAATGTTAACTAATTTATTACAAATAAAAAACAGAAATACCTTATTTACATAAGTATTCAGACCCTTTGCTATGAGACTTGAAATTGAGATCAGGTGCATCCTGTTTCCATTGATCATCCTTGAGATGTTTCTACAACGTGATTGGCGTCCACCTGTGGTAAATTCAATTGATTGGACATGATTTGGAGAGGCAAACACCTGTCTATATATGGTCCCATAGTTGACAGTGCATGTCAGAGCAAAAACCAAGCCAGGAGGTCGAAGGAATTGTCTGTAGAGCTCCGAGACAGGATTGTGTCAAGGCAGAGATCTGGGGGGGAGAACGACCTTAGTCAGGGAGATGACAAAGAACCCGATGGTCACTCTGACAGAGCTCAAGTTCCTCTGTGGAGATGGGAGAACCTTCTAGAAGGACAACCATCTCTGCAGCACTCCATCTATCAGGCCTTTATGGTAGAGTGTCCAGACAGAAGCAACTCCTCAGTAAAAAGCACATGACAGCCTGCTTGGAGTTTGCCAAAAGGCACCTAACATACTCTCAGACCATGAAAAACAACATTCTCTGGTCTGATGATACCAAGATTGAACTATTTGGCCTGAATGACAAGCGTCACGTCTGGCGGAAACCAGGCACCACTCATCACCTCTGCCAATATCATCCCTACGGTAAAGCATGGTGGTGACACCATCATGCTGCGGGAATGTTTTTCAGTGGCAGGGTACTGGGAGACTGGTCAGGATTGAGGGAAAGATGAACGGAGAAAAGTGCAGAGAGATCCTTGATGAAAACCTGCTCAGGACCTCAGACTGGGGCGAAGGTTCACGACCCTAAGCACACAGCCAAGACAACGCAGGAGTGGCTTTGGGACAAGTCTATGAATGTCCCTGAGTGGCCCACACAGAGCTTGGACTTGAACCCTATCGAACATCTCTGGAGAGACCTGAAAATAGCTATGCAGTGAAGCTCACCATACAACCTGACACAGAGCTTGAGAGGATCTACAGAGAAGAATGGGAGAAACTCCCAAAATACAGGTGTGCCATGCTTGTAGCGTCATACCAATGACGATTCGAGGCTGTAATCGCTGCCAAAGGTGCTTCAACAAAGTACTGAGTAAAGGGTCTGAATACTTATTTAAATGTAATATTTCAGTAAATGTTTTAATATATTTTTTTGCTTTGTCATTATGGGGTATTGTGTGTAGATTGATGAGGGGAAAAAACAATTTAATATATTTTAGAATAAGGCAGTAAAGTAACAATGTGGAAAAAGTCAAGCGGTCTGAATACTTTCCGAATGCACCTTACACTTAGTGTTACTTTCTTAGCTACACTATACTCATGTATCTCCCTGGTATATTACATCACTTCTGCAGCAGCAGCATACAAGACATATTTCAAGACATATTTCTGTTGTTGTGCTTGAACAAGAAGGTGGTGCGACAGTCCTTCTTGTGGGCAAACTTCTCAATTACTTTGTCATCAAAATCTGGCATTCTCTGGGTGAAGTCATGCTAGTTTGACAGCATGGCCAATACATTTAACCTTTTCTGGCCTATGGTGTTGCGTGTGAATGTTTTTAAAGGGGTTGGTCATCATAATGCCTTTGTAGCCTGTAATCACCTTCATGAATGGTCTAAAAAAATCACCTGAAAATGCCTGGGCAGGTATTGGCCGACTCGTCATTGCCCCGCAGTGCTGTCTCACAATTGCCACACAATTTAATGCATGTTATAATTCTGGCAAGCATGTACCTATTATCCTCCAGTCTTGGTTGTGAAGGTCAATGTTTGATTTCCCCAGTAATCTAAGTTTAACAGCGCTGTCTACATGTGATGCACAATTCTCATGTTTTGAGACCCTTTCAGACACGTTTTAAATCCTTAACCCACTTGGATCACACACCCTCTCCACTGAATAGAAGGCAGGGGAAGCAAAATGGTGATTGCTTTGCGACGCTCGCACTGCTTCCTTCCAAACCACTCAATGTTGATTTACAAATATCCGACTTGTTGTGTAATGTTTATGTCCAATGGCCGATCTTTAATTTCTCTTCATATTACAAGGATCAAAAATGATTTGCTAGTAGATTGTTGACAAGATTCATGATGATGACTGCTTAACTAGCTAGCTAGCTTGCTAGCTAAGATTTAGAAAGTATGATGTTGACATGATCCGTTTAGTCAAAGCTACAAGGAGATACAGCGTGATTTGGCGTCATTTTATCTGTGGCCAATGACCTTGAGCTTTCTTGGATGGGCACTTCTACTGTAAATCTATGGCAGCACCCAAAGGGGTCGTGAACTGCCTAGCTCTCCCGTAGATTCTGCGGTGATGTAGTGTCCCCATGAGTGACAGAACCATGAGCCAATCACAGCGCAACCAGAGAAGATCAACAACGCCTACTTTAACCCAACCCCTCTGAATCAGAGAGGTGCTGGGGGCTAAAGAGACCAAGTTTGTATACTGCTTTATTAACTCAAGGATTTCTTTCTTTACATTGTTTTCTATTATGTGACACAAATTAATGACAGAATTACATGCAAAACAGGCCAACTTGTATTTATTTTAAACAGGTGGCTCTGTGTCATGTATACTCCCTCTCCGGCCTCTACTGGCTGCTCGTTATGGCGCACACCTGTCACCATCGTTACGTGCAGCTGCGCGTCTACAGACGCACCTGGACTCCATAACATCCTTGATTACCTGCCTTATATATGTCACTCCCTTTGGTTCCTTCCCCAGGCATATTTTTTTTTCTGTTTCCTGTCTGTGCGTTGTTCGAGGTTCTTGTTTTGTATTATGTTCTGTTTATTTTATTAAAACACTCACTCCCTGAACTTGCTTCCCGACTCTCAGCGCACATCGTTACACTCTGCCCTGAATGACGGGTCTACAAAAATAGAATGTCTATGTCTGTATTAATCATCAAACCTCTGTTAAAGGTTAAGATGAAGATTTGGACATCGTATTTGGGATGAAAAACTGAGTTGCTGAAGACAGTTTCTGGGCCCCCCGGGATAATTTGGTCTTGGATGCATGTCACTTTCCCATCATGCATCAATGATTTGGAGCTTATATAGCCTCTGGATGTAAAGATGGAGAAAAAAATCTGTCCTCAGAAGCTGCGCTGGATCTGACTGGTAACTTACTTTGGTCAAAGTTAGGTACAGGTGCGCAAACGTAGATCCTATCACAGTGCTACGTGCGTATGTACCTGTTTTGGTACCTTCTCCCCGGATTTAGGAACTTTCAGAACAGATGCTGAGAAGGCCAACAACGTCGAAGGCAATATTACCATAACAGCATGAGTCTATCAGCTTAGCTGCTCCACAATGCCAGCTCCCTGTCAAGCACGTCGCTGTCAACGCCGTGTGTCACGTCTGCAGCTTTACCGCAAATTCACTAGCCGAGCAACTCTGAGAAATTAAATACGTTTCACATTTTTTCCTGCTTCTTCAGTATGTTTGAAATCGAGCGTGGTTACGTAAGTCCACGCTAAATTTATCAATGCTCATTTTATGTAAAGTCTGCGCTCAGAAATTTCTCAGAACCAAAGGATCCTTTTTGTTTCCCTTCGAGCCATTTCGTTTCTATTTTGGTCTGTGAGAAAAACAAGATTTAAAAAGGTCATGTTAATTTTAGTATGGGTTCTTGGGGGAGGAATGCGTATGACTTTCGGTTCACACTCGTGCAAACAATCAAAGCAGACCTCAATCATGTTAAAGCTATGCAGCGGATTAGTCGAGTATGAGTGAATGAGGCGAACGTTACATCTGCACATGCTGCATGCCTCAGTTGTGTGTGTGTGTGTGAGGTCTTTGACGAATGCATTTATATTCCTCTAGTGCGTGTGACTTGAAGAAGTGCTCTGATTCTGCAGGAGCTGTTAGCATCCCTCTCTTCTCTTTCTCTCCCCCGCTTCTCCTCGCCAGTGAAGTCGGGACGATGTTAGACTGAAATGTATCTCAAAACAAGCAGTGACCGCAAACAACTGTGTCTCAGTTAAGCCAAGACTAGCGCAGGCTGCTATCACTTTCATGTGTTCAGCCAGTGTGCCACTCAACGGCCATTCAACTCTCTCTTTTTGACAGATTGCCAATTACAATTTCCAAGTTATCCACATTAATGACATATATTTATTGATATATTTTTGTGAATAATTTTGGACCATATGTTGCTTTTCCATGGTCATTTTCCACAGATAATGTGGAATCTATTTAGAAGGACTTTCCTGATGGTTATTTTACTGTCCTGTTCCCCTGTAAAGGGAATTAGCAGGTGATCAATGTCCAGATACTTCTCTTTTGTCGGGCTCATGCCATGGACTGAGAGACACCTTCAAAAGGCTTAATGCATTGTGCAAACCAAAGAGCATACCACTAGAATGGTGAGGTGATATGCTCTGACATAATTGCAAGGGCACATATTGTATTCCCATCATTCAAAACATGCAGTTATTTACCATTTATGGCAGTTTAAAAGTGTTATTTGTCACCAAGGATCACCAACTAGATTCAGCCGTGGGCTGATTTTTTTTTCTTGAGCGGATGGTCAGGGGCCGGAACATAATTATAAATCATTTGTAGACTGCAAATTAACTGCAAGAAGCCCAAACAGATTTACATTTACATTACATTTAAGTCATTTAGCAGACGCTCTTATCCAGAGCGACTTACAAATTGGTGCATTCACCTTATGATATCCAGTGGAACAACCACTTTACAATAGTGCATCTAACTCTTTTAAGGGGGGGGGGGGGTTAGAAGGATATAACATTTATAACATTTGACTAAAACCTAATCATTTCAAACCTTGCTTACATTTGTATTCGATCACATATACAGCATCTCTCTATTATGCGAAGAAATACTCTGGAACAGATTTCCAAAATGTAAATAATTTGGATCTGATTTTCTGGTGTTTTTACAGTCCTTTATGTCAGAAAACTTGGGGGGTCAAACAAAATCACCTGTGGGCTGTCAGTCGGGGAACCCTGCCATAGACGGTGACAACTTGCTACACAGGATGATTTTTATTGTTGCCCTGCTAACAATAATGAGTCGTTAGGACATTGCGAAATGGTCGCCTAAAGTCATCAGGACGTTGTGTTATGAACCCGTGGAGGTTTTGTCTAGTTCCCGGTTGGTCCCGAGGAAGTTTTTAAGACATTCTTGGGAAGTTGTGTCATGTTCCCCTTGAGGTTTTTTCTAGTTCCCGGTTTGTCCCGAGGATGTTTTTAGGACGTTCTTGGGGCATTATGTCATGGTCCAGTAGAGGTCTTGTCTAGTTCCCGGTTTGTTCTTGGGGACATCCCCAAGAACAAACCGGGAACTAGAAAAATGTCCCCCAGAGAACGTTCCCTTGTGATCGTCACACGATGCCCTAAACACTAGTCAAATGAACCTCCTGAGAACGTTATATAAAGGTCCTGACATGGTCCTCAGTGATGTTCCCTTGGAACTTACAGGGAACTAGACAAAGGTCCCCCAGAGAACGTTCCCTTGGGACCATCATGCGACGTCCTAAGGACTAGTAAAATGAACGTCCTAAGAATATCCTAAAAAGGGCCTGGCATGGTCCTCAGTGACGTCCAGGGAACTTACAGGGAACTAGACAAAGGTCCCCCAGAAAATGTCCACCAGAGTGCTGGAATCAGGACGTTATCAGGATGTTAATTTTACTAGTCCTTAGGACGTTGGAACTTACAGGGAACTAGACAAACGTCCCCCAGAGAATGTTCCCATAGGAGCATCCCACAACGTCCTCAGGACTAGTAAAAATAAACGTCCTGACATGGTCCTCAGTGACGTCCTGGGAACTTTCAGGGAAGTAGACAAAGGTCCGCCAGAGAACGTTCCCTTGGGACCATCACGCAAGGTTCTTAGAATGTCAGCCGAAACCTTTAAGGGACCTAATGGGAACGTCACTGCATGTCCTCAGGAAATCCCCTGTTTGCTGCACTTTACCTGAAAATCCAGTTCCATGTTTTGACTGAACAGGGTCTTAGCCTTTAGTTCTTCAAGTTCTGTGCACAATAAAACGTTTAGCCTTTTCATTAAGATGAACGTCTCTTTCAAAATGGAGGAGAGCTCTCCTCTGAAACAGTGCTGGATTCAGACTAGACCCTTGCCAGGGTATGTTTTTTGCTCCAGACAAACCATACCGGCAGTTACCATGACAACAAACAGAATTTTCCCTTCACACGTCACCCATATGCATTTCGCTGCCAGAGCAACACAGCGCCCTCTCTCTACGCACAAACCGTTTCACTCCTGGCAGCGTCCTCAAGAGACACGGGGATAAGCTCAGACAGAGCTCCTGCAGACAACTGGAGCCAAACATCACGTGTTACATAACGCCTACTATCAAACTGATGTCTTATTTGCAGCCATTTCATTGATAGGCTATGACGAGCCCAGAATAGTACATAGTCATGGGAAAGTGCACACATGAATGGCTAAACATTTGGATCAACTACATTAGATCATACACAGGCTCATTCTGTAGGTAACTGCTAAACATATAACTAGCTCAGCAAGGTGACCAGAGTGTAATGTATCATGATGTGTGTATTGAATATGCTTGTCTTTAACATAGATCTTTATTGATTTGCTTTCGTAAAAAGTCTGGTATATAAGTTCATTTATTTGCCTTATTCAAGCCGCCATTAAAAAATATATAGATCTTCCCAAGCATCCTTTTTTACTCCCTCTTTTCTTTTGCAATGGTAGACAGGGTTAATGCTACCTCATCATAAGCACTCCTCATATTACCTAACAAAACATGTTTTTAATCCATCCAAGAACATAATTCTCCACAACCTTGTGGTTATCTTGGATCTGGTGGGATTATAGAACAGTAAAGACATAACAACACGCTCCAAAGCAATAGGTCAAGACCTCATCATTGGAACTTGACCTCCCTTTGGCATGTTGACCTGTGACCACCTAATCCCAAACACACAGAGGTGCCATGATGAATGTACCGTTGTGAGTTGATTACAGATGTTATGAATTCAGTGTCAGGGGTTCAACCACAGATATTGTACATATTGTACATTACTGGGCTTAACTGTCTGCCTGTTCACCCCATAGTCCCAGTTTGTTCCAACTTTATATGAAGGATCACAATTTGTAAGTACTAGCAAAATACCAATTAACAATGTATAGTTACAATGTAATTACAATGTACTGGTTTATATAACTACCCTGTAAATGCATGATTTTAGTGCCACAAGGTGGGAGCACATTATTTCCTGTTATCTTGGGTACCACCTCTACCAAGTTAGGCAGTCCCAAAATAAAGCAATTTCTGCTTACATTTAGATTGTATTTGTTTTGTGAGATGACGGCCAGTTGACAACTGAACAATGACTGAAAAAGCCTTTTTGTATTTTCATTGATTTTTTTCCCCCCACTCAAATTCAAGTCTTCTATTACATTTTGTGACACTTCTCATCTTCTCTCAAGTTTGCATTTCCGTATTCACAGTACTGTACGTAAACATGGGGAAATGCTTCCCGTTCTCAGAATTAGACATGTGCAGGGTTAGCAGTCATGTCAACAAAGATAATGCATGAACATTGCTAAAGCAGGTGTGATTAAATTCACCCTTAGGTTAGCTAAACAAACTTATATTTAGTCTTTGCAGAAAGAACACCTCACCGCAAACACTACTGCATCTCAAAACCTCTTGTTTACATGATTCAGATGAAGGCCTTTAATGTGCTCACCTTAGCTGTTATACATTTATTAAATCACTACATTTGATGAGTTGAGAGAGCAAGAAAAATGCTATTGCACGTCCAAGGTCAGGGCCAGTCACGCTGTCTGCAATGCTTTTTAAACACACCCGTAGGGAAGGTTGGTGCTTGAGTCATAGCACGGTTGTCTTTGACTATTATCGTTTCCAAAAAAGTACAAGAACATCTCATCCGTCAGCCTTATCCATCAACATGACATGTTTTTTGTCACCTGTTGACATGAGGGGTGATTCTGTAGGACATATACATACGTTATCTTCATGTCTTTGACAACCTGCTGTCCAATTGTACAGACCACTATTGCAAATGGTAAGATAGCTCGTAGGAGGGAGGGATAGGAAGGAACAGCGGTGTGTAGAGCAGTAGATAGGTACCGTTGGGGATTTGGGGTGTCCCATTTCAGGGGCCGGTACCGTACAGAGGCATTTTGTTTCCCAGTGCTCCGAGTGGAAGGCGGCAGCAAAGATGAACGTCACATTTGCTGGCATGGGAACGTAGCGCTGGGCCTGCCATGTGCAGGGATATTGTTCCCTGTCAAGTCTTGTGTTACGCCTTTGAGTGATGGAGCCTATTCCTGGAAGACAGTGGCAGGTTCTAACAAAAGCGATGGAACCAACAACAAACATTACTCTATATGCGGTCTGGGGGTGTTTCTGTATGTGTCCCGGCATGTGTTTGTGTGCGCAGCAAGTGTATGTGGCCAGAACCTTTTGTATCCCCCTCTGCAGGTTCACCGAGTTTCAGAGGACAGCTGTGATGGGCGCCCGGCTATATATAACTCCACATAGGTCTAATTTACGCACCCGTGGTCTTGCCCCATTGTCACACATTGACCTTTGAGAGAGAACACTATCACACACAATGACAAGTGCATTATTATCTCATTCCCTTTCTTAAAGGGGAGAGGACATTTCAAATACACCTGAAGCAAGGGTAACAAAATAATTGACTCCTTGATGATCAGTATGATAAGAATCCAGAATCATCAAGGGTACAATTATTTTGTTACCCTTGCTTCAGGTGTATTTCAAATGTTGTGACCCCTTTAAAAAAACGTTACGAAGCAATATGCACTTATCACTTATTTCATGTTTCCTTCAACATTTTCAAATACTTTAGGTATTTGTAAGATTTTTGGCTTCAGTGGTATTTGTCTAAAAACAGCTGGGTTAAATGTCCCTGTGGTGACGCTTGTGGTTTGGCTGCTGCGAACAGTGGCTGCTGCTGTGGACGTGTCCCTGTGGAGCTAATTGTGAGAAGCACAGAGAGCAGGTACAGTTCAATGCCTTTGTCGAGGGCTTGACTGACGCGGCTGGCGCTTGTCCAACAGTCAAGTAATTGCAGCACGACAGACCCATTTAAAATATTTAAACCGTGCCAAACATGAATGACTCGAGCATCAGCTTTCAAAAACAACAACCTAAAGACGCCTTTGGAAGAAAACGTCCTGTTATTGTTGTGATCCTCAATCTCTAGTGACGGAGGTGAGCTGACATTGAGAGAGAGACAAAAGGGGCCAGTCATAAAAAACACGGTGGATCCTTTTATCTATCTGAACAGTAACTGAGGGAGCGACTACGAGCCAGCTGAGCCACTGTTTCCATGTTGGCGTCAAATGTTCCATGACATTAGCATTCTGCTTTTATAATAAA
This sequence comes from Salvelinus alpinus, assembly GCF_045679555.1. NCBI lineage: Eukaryota > Metazoa > Chordata > Actinopteri > Salmoniformes > Salmonidae > Salvelinus > Salvelinus alpinus. Next base: position 7,740,835 of record NC_092118.1, on the reverse strand, counting down.
TAAATCATTAGGTAACCAAAGGGACAGTTCACATTCATTCCAACCAGCAACAGTTGATGGCTTACTTGCTGAAGTAGTTGACGATTTTGAAAAACATGATATCATATTTAGATGTGAGTTTAAGAGATTACACTGGTTATAGTCTCGCGTTGCCATACCTTCAAAATCACATCGTTGTCACGCCTCCCTTGGACGTCTGGAGAATTTTGTATCTCAAAAACAGTTAGAATGTTGATGTTACGTTTCAAGAACCCTCCCCCCACACGCCCATAGAAGGGGTGCTGTGTGTTATGTGCATCACTGTTTTCCATCCAGTAGGACACATTTTGTAGAGAGGAGTTGCTAGTTTCAAGTGCTCGCTTTGAAGTTCTCAAGTGTGGCCGATAGTCTGTGATTTATATTTCTAGAAACTGAAAGTGGATTATGCTGGTAAAGTCAAACATCACAACACATTCTAAACCGCTCTGGTGACAATTCCATTCATCCATATGGCTGCTGGCTGCACTTTGCTATCACTGGAAAAAATCTTGAAGATTATTATTTTGTTTTTTTAAGCATCCAAAAAACAGAGGCAGTGGGAGAACCTATTCAAGTAAGTAAATACATTTTGAAAATGTTGAACGATGTATTACTGTAACGGTTTTCTTCCATTGGTGAAGGAGAGGACCAAAATGCAGCGCGGCTAGTGTTCAACATATTTAATAAACAAAGAGACGAATACGTGGACACTATACAAAATACAAAATAACAAATGAGAAAACCGAGACAGACCTATCTGGTGCAGAACACAAACACAGAGACAGGAAACAATCACCCACAAAATCCCAACACAAAACAAGCCTCCTATATATGATTCTCAATCAGGGACAACGATTGACAGCTGCCTCTGATTGAGAACCATATTAGGCTGGACACAGAAACAGACAAACTAGACACACAACATAGAATTCCCACCCAGCTCACGTCCTGACCAACACTAAACAAGCAAAACACATAAGAACTCTGGTCAGGACGTTACAATTACAGTACTAGTAATAGGCCACTTTGTAGGCTAACTCAACTAAGCTGCTAGCTAACTAACTTTACACACTGTTTAGCTAAGTGAATTACATACATAACAATGGCTAACTGTGAACTTTCACACAAAGCAACTGTGCATACCAGCGGTATTTTTGTATACAACATTTGCTAACATATGTACAGTGGGGAGAACAAGTATTTGATACACTGCCGATTTTGCAGGTTTTCCTACTTACAAAGCATGTAGAGGTCTGTAATTTTTATCATAGGTACACTTCAACTGTGAGAGACGGAATCTAAAACAAAAATCCAGAAAATCACATTGTATGATTTTTAAGTAATTAATTTGCATTTTATTGCATGACATAAGTATTTGATACATCAGAAAAGCAGAACTTAATATTTGGTACAGAAACCTTTGTTTGCAATTACAGAGATCATACGTTTCCTGTAGTTCTTGACCAGGTTTGCACACACTGCAGCAGGGATTTTGGCCCACTCCTCCATACAGACCTTCTCCAGATCCTTCAGGTTTCGGGGCTGTCGCTGGGCAATACGGACTTTCAGCTCCCTCCAAAGATATTCTATTGGGTTCAGGTCTGGAGACTGGCTAGGCCACTCCAAGACCTTGAGATGCTTCTTACAGAGCCACTCCTTAGTTGCCCTGGCTGTGTGTTTCGGGTCGTTGTCTTGCTGGAAGACCCAGCCACGACCCATCTTCAATGCTCTTACTGAGGGAAGGAGGTTGTTGGCCAAGATCTCGCGATACATGGCCCCATCCATCCTCCCCTCAATACGGTGCAGTCGTCCTGTCCCCTTTGCAGAAAAGCATCCCCAAAGAATGATGTTTCCACCTCCATGCTTCACGGTTGGGATGGTGTTCTTAGAGTTGTACTCATCCTTCTTCTTCCTCCAAACACGGCGAGTGGAGTTTAGACCAAAAAGCTCTATTTTTGTCTCATCAGACCACATGACCTTCTCCCATTCCTCCTCTGGATCATCCAGATGGTCATTGGCAAACTTCAGACGGGCCTGGACATGCGCTGGCTTGAGCAGGGGGACCTTGCGTGCGCTGCAGGATTTTAATCCATGACGGCGTAGTGTGTTACTAATGGTTTTCTTTGAGACTGTGGTCCCAGCTCTCTTCAGGTCATTGACCAGGTCCTGCCGTGTAGTTCTGGGCTGATCCCTCACCTTCCTCATGATCATTGATGCCCCACGAGGTGAGATCTTGCATGGAGTCCCAGACCGAGGGTGATTGACCGTCAACTTCAACTTCTTCCATTTTTTAATAATTGCGCCAACAGTTGTTGCCTTCTCACCAAGCTGCTTGCCTATTGTCCTGTAGCCCATCCCAGCCTTGTGCAGGTCTACAATTTTATCCCTGATGTCCTTACACAGCTCTCTGGTCTTGGCCATTGTGGAGAGGTTGGAGTCTGTTTGATTGAGTGTGTGGACAGGTGTCTTTTATACAGGTAACGAGTTCAAACAGGTGCAGTTAATACAGGTAATGAGTGGAGAACAGGAGGGCTTCTTAAAGAAAAACTAACAGGTCTGTGAGAGCCGGAATTCTTACTGGTTGGTAGGTGATCAAATACTTATGTCATGCAATAAAATGCAAATAATTTCCTTAAAAATCATACAATGTGATTTTCTGGATTTTTGTTTTAGATTCCGTCTCTCACAGTTGAAGTGTACCTATGATAAAAATTACAGACCTCTACATGCTTTGTAAGTAGGAAAACCTGCAAAATCGGCAGTGTATCAAATACTTGTTCTCCCCACTGTAGGTCTACCAGTTTATTTGCTACACAACCCCGTTCACAAAAATGATTTGCTCCATGTAGCCGTGGCTTGCTATATAAAGCAGGCAGACAAGGCATTCAGTTACTGTTTGAATGAATGTTAGAATGGGCAAAACGAGTGACCTAAGCGACTTTGAGCCTGGTATGATCGTCAGTGCAAGGCGCACCAGATGCAGTATCTCAGAAACGGCCGACCTCCTGGGTTTTTCAAGCACGACAGTGTCTAGGGTTTACCGAGATAGGTGGGACAAACAAAAACCATCCAGTTTGTTGATGAGAGGTCGAAGAAGAATGGCAAGAATCGTGAAAGCTAACGGGCAGGCCACAAACAGGAAAATAACAGCACAGTACAACAGTGGTGTGCAGAACGGCATCTCAGAAGGCAGAACTCATCGGTCCTTGCCACTGATGGACTATTGCAGCAGACGACCACACCGGGTTCCACTCCTATCACCTAGAAACAAGAAGAAGCGGCTCCAGTGGGTACGCCATCACCAACACTGGACAATTGAGAACATCGCCTGGTCCGACAAATCCCGGTTTCTGTTGCGTCATGTCTATGGCAGAGTCAGGATTTGGCGTAAACAGCATGAGTCCACAGCCCCATCCTGCCTGGTGTCAACAGTACAGGCTGGTGGTGGTGGTGTAATGTACATTTATCGCCCTCCAGGTTCCCTTGGAGAGTTCATCAATGAGCTTGACGCCCTGATAAGTTCCTTTCCTGAGGATGGCTCACCTCTCACAGTTCTGGGTGACTTTAACCTCCCCACGTCTACCTTTGACTCATTCCTCTCTGCCTCCTTCTTTCCACTCCTCTCCTCTTTTGACCTCACCCTCTCACCTTCCCCCCCTACTCACAAGGCAGGCAATACGCTTGACCTCATCTTTACTAGATGCTGTTCTTCCACTAATCTCATTGCAACTCCCCTCCAAGTCTCCGACCACTACCTTGTATCCTTTTCCCTCTCGCTCTCATCCAACACTTCCCACACTGCCCCTACTCGGATGGTATCGCGCCGTCCCAACCTTCGCTCTCTCTCCCCCGCTACTCTCTCCTCTTCCATCCTATCATCTCTTCCCTCTGCTCAAACCTTCTCCAACCTATCTCCTGATTCTGCCTCCTCAACCCTCCTCTCCTCCCTTTCTGCATCCTTTGACTCTCTATGTCCCCTATCCTCCAGGCCGGCTCGGTCCTCCCCTCCTGCTCCGTGGCTCGACGACTCATTGCGAGCTCACAGAACAGGGCTCCGGGCAGCCGAGCGGAAATGGAGGAAAACTCGCCTCCCTGCGGACCTGGCATCCTTTCACTCCCTCCTCTCTACATTCTCCTCTTCTGTCTCTGCTGCTAAAGCCAATTTCTACCACTCTAAATTCCAAGCATCTGCCTCTAACCCTAGGAAGCTCTTTGCCACCTTCTCCTCCCTCCTGAATCCTCCTCCCCCTCCTCCCCCCTCCTCCCTCTCTGCTGATGACTTCGTCAACCATTTTGAAAAGAAGGTCGACGACATCCGATCCTCGTTTGCTAAGTCAAACGACACCGCTGGTTCTGCTCACACTGCCCTACCCTGTGCTTTGACCTCTTTCTCCCCTCTCTCTCCAGATGAAATCTCGCGTCTTGTGACGGCCGGCCGCCCAACAACCTGCCCGCTTGACCCTATCCCCTCCTCTCTTCTCCAGACCATTTCCGGAGACCTTCTCCCTTACCTCACCTCGCTCATCAACTCATCCTTGACCGCTGGCTACGTCCCTTCCGTCTTCAAGAGAGCGAGAGTTGCACCCCTTCTGAAAAAACCTACACTCGATCCCTCCGATGTCAACAACTACAGACCAGTATCCCTTCTTTCTTTTCTCTCCAAAACTCTTGAACGTGCCGTCCTTGGCCAGCTCTCCTGCTATCTCTCTCAGAATGACCTTCTTGATCCAAATCAGTCAGGTTTCAAGACTAGTCATTCAACTGAGACTGCTCTTCTCTGTGTCACGGAGGCGCTCCGCACTGCTAAAGCTAACTCTCTCTCCTCTGCTCTCATCCTTCTAGACCTATCGGCTGCCTTTGATACTGTGAACCATCAGATCCTCCTCTCCACCCTCTCCGAGCTGGGCATCTCCGGCGCGGCCCACGCTTGGATTGCGTCCTACCTGACAGGTCGCTCCTACCAGGTGGCGTGGCGAGAATCTGTCTCCGCACCACGTGCTCTCACCACTGGTGTCCCCCAGGGCTCTGTTCTAGGCCCTCTCCTATTCTCGCTATACACCAAGTCACTTGGCTCTGTCATATCCTCACATGGTCTCTCCTATCATTGCTATGCAGACGACACACAATTAATCTTCTCCTTTCCCCCCTCTGATAACCAGGTGGTGAATCGCATCTCTGCATGTCTGGCAGACATATCAGTGTGGATGACGGATCACCACCTCAAGCTGAACCTCGGCAAGACGGAGCTGCTCTTCCTCCCGGGGAAGGACTGCCCGTTCCATGATCTCGCCATCACGGTTGACAACTCCATTGTGTCCTCCTCCCAGAGTGCTAAGAACCTTGGCGTGATCCTGGACAACACCCTGTCGTTCTCAACTAACATCAAGGCGGTGACCCGTTCCTGTAGGTTCATGCTCTACAACATTCGCAGAGTACGACCCTGCCTCACGCAGGAAGCGGCGCAGGTCCTAATCCAGGCACTTGTCATCTCCCGTCTGGATTACTGCAACTCGCTGTTGGCTGGGCTCCCTGCCTGTGCCATTAAACCCCTACAACTCATCCAGAATGCCGCAGCCCGTCTGGTGTTCAACTTTCCCAAGTTCTCTCACGTCACCCCGCTCCTCCGCTCTCTCCACTGGCTTCCAGTTGAAGCTCGCATCCGTTACAAGACCATGGTGCTTGCCTACGGAGCTGTGAGGGGAACGGCACCTCCGTACCTTCAGGCTCTGATCAGGCCCTACACCCAAACAAGGGCACTGCGTTCATCCACCTCTGGCCTGCTCGCCTCCCTACCTCTGAGGAAGTACAGTTCCCGCTCAGCCCAGTCAAAACTGTTCGCTGCTCTGGCACCCCAATGGTGGAACAAACTCCCTCACGACGCCAGGTCAGCGGAGTCAATCACCACCTTCCGGAGACACCTGAAACCCCACCTCTTTAAGGAATACCTAGGATAGGATAAAGTAATCCTTCTAACCCCCCCCCCCCTTAAAAGAGTTAGATGCACTATTGTAAAGTGGTTGTTCCACTGGATATCATAAGGTGAATGCACCAATTTGTAAGTCGCTCTGGATAAGAGCGTCTGCTAAATGACTTAAATGTAAAATGTAAAAAATGTAATGGTGTGGGGAATGTTTTCCTGGCACACGTTAGGTACCTTGATACCAATTGATCAATGTTTCCATGCCCTGGAAAATTCAGGCTGTTCTGGAGGCAAAGGGGGTTCCGACCCGGTACTAGATGGGTGTACCTAATAAACTGGACACTGAGTGTATATGTCATGGGTTATATGTGTATTCCTACATAATGTAAGCACATGTTGTATACACAAATACAGTTAATCATCATACATAATGTATAAACCTATGACAATTGGAGCAGGCCAATCCTGCTGGAGGTCTGCTGGGTGTGCAGGGTTATGGTTCAGCCCAGCAATAACACACCTGATTAAACTTATCCAACCTAATGAGTTGATAATCAAGTGTGCTATTGCTGGGCCGGAACACCCAGTAGATCAGGGATCAGTGGAGCAAGGTTGGCCACCGCTGGTATCGTGTTTTTTTTGTTCACCTGAAATGATGCTTTAGTAATAATAGCCTACTTGTTACTACTCAATGATCTGTTGTTTTGTAGACCAGGGGTTCCCAAACGTTTTCACCCGGGGCCCACCTTCTAGCATTGGGGAACATCCCGCGCCACGTCTATTTCAATGGGCACAAGCACTGTTCACACCCCTCTTGTTGGTGGAGAACATTTTACTGCCTGTGTTTCTGTGTTATATTCTCAAATGTACATTTCCTTTTTATCTAGTTGTAAGATCTCCAATCTGTCTCAGTATATCAGCTATCTGAATCCATTTAGCAGCTTATCATATGGCCTGCATCGCCAATGCAACCATAGGCCTACAGTATGGTGGCATTACTGGCCTTATGGGGATCTGTCATCTGAAACAGAGAATAGCTACATTTTACATGTTGAGCTATATGTTCTCAATTTAAAATGATACCAGCAGACAGTGTATATGAGGCAAACCATACACCAGATTTTGTACATGGCTTTTAAGTGCTGACATATAAATATGTTTAGTGCAAATCCAACCCTTGTAATTTAGGTACAATATGAAAATAAGGAGATGACAATTTGGCTACAGGAGATTAGCATTACAGGTAACATATGAGGTTTAATTTAATTGAATTCATTTTAGCAGTGTTGGTTGCAAAATGATTGCGGTTGTTCCCATAGTAGATAGACCAGGGGTATTCAACTCTTACCCTACAAGGTCCAGAGCCTGCTGGTTTTCTGTTCTACTTGATAACGAATTGCATCCACCTGGTGTCCCAGGTCTAAATCAGTCTGTGATTACAGGGGAACAAAGAAAAAAAAAGGCTTTGAGGTTTGAGGGAGATAGAGCAACCATGTACTGTCTATGTAGGCCCATCACTGACCCTGGATAAGCTAGATACTGGGCTCACGGCTAACCTTTTAGGTCAATAACATTCTTTATATATGTATTTTTAAATGGCTTTCTAATCGTGACAGAAATTGAACTAGCTAGTAGCTAACGGTACAAGGTTAGACTTTTCTCAAAATTAACCTCATTGTGGCTAGCTACTTCCTGTCCCTCATGCTTGCCTGCACAGCCAAATATCACTCCAGAAACATATTTTTTGTTATTATTGATATGGTCAGCATTGTAGACCATTTCTCCCGTGCTGCAGCTTCAGCTCATCTCAACATAAAATAGAAATGCCGTGAAAACCAGCGTGCTTCAAACGTTCTAAAATGTTTTGTCACCAGTGCGTGTATTGTAGACATCTTTTGTCCTCACAGCACTAATCTGGTGAGCACCTTTGGAGCTCTGCCCAAGCAAGGCATTTGAGTGGTTTGACGTGGTTTGACCCCCCTTTAGCTCAGTTCTGCCATGGAACTTGTTTTCGGGAAGCCTGGTTCGCGACGAGGCTACACTGGTTATAGTCTCGAGAAATCCATGCAGCTCTAAGATTTTCTGAGGACATTGTTGTGGACTAACACGTTTTAGAAATGGTGTACAAGGTCTTATCAAAAATATCTTTCAAATGATGAGATAAGAGTAAAAGAAAATTGTCATGAGTGGTTTATACAGAATATTTCTGGTTATTGGGAAGCCTTCGAGGCAACTGGGTGACAGATGTAAGAAAGCTTGGAACATTCTAAAAGACCCTGGGTGACACTGTCTGTTTCCAAATTTGGAAGAACTAGGATGAGTCACAGAATGCCTATGGCAGCAATAAACATTTTTAGGGAAACATCTTATTCCGAATTGAATTCATCAAGTCCTTATTTATTGTAATTGCCATATGCGTCTTTGGATTTGGAATCCTGCCAAACACTATATATCAACGTCTATAGGAGAGAAAATAATGCAAAACATGTTCTTGCATAAGGACATAACCAGTAAATTATGAGGTGACATATGAATACCACTCATAGATCAAGTTGTTGCAATACCTTCAAGTCACTCTCGCAGTTGTTTTTATTTCATATATTATATTTTTCTTTATTCAACATTGCACATACTCCGTTTGATCACATCTCATATTGCTGCCTACAAAAATGATATTAATGTAGAAAATCAAAAAGTCTGAAGATTTACCTAAATAAAAAAAATAAAAAACATAGGTAGGAAATGAACGAGCTCCAAAGATAGTACACAGAGAAGAAGTAACCGCAAGAAAAGAATACAAACATCTCAGATGAGGATGCACTTTTCAAAAACAAAGCATCATGCAGAAAAAAAGCACGGCTGACCAAAACATGGGCACTTTATCACATTTGGACTGTAGAAATATTATAACATCCTCAAATACACTTCTACGGAGTTGTTTTAATATAAACTTTAAGAGTCAGTTCTAATTTGATTTCGCTCCCTTAATGACCCTCCAGTGTTCATGAAAACGAATGGTTCAAACACACACACATACGTGGACTGCATTAACATTGAGTTACAATTTAACAGAAGAATAACCCATGTCATTTCCATGTGGATGTTCACGGTAAACGTACTTAGTGATGGTACAATGATTCCATGGCTGAAACATATCACTGTAACAAACACACACACCCTACATACGCCCACACTCACATAACATGCACACATATGCATACTGACGCAACACACACACACACACACACACACACACACACACACACACACACACACACACTTTCACACTCACCACATATGCATGCTGCTACTGTGTGTTATCTATCCTGTTGCCTAGTCAATTTGCCCCTACCTATATGTACAGCACATAGCTACCTCAATTACATCGTACCTCTGCACATCGACTCGTTACTGGTACTCCCTGTATATATGTTACTTTTACTATTTATTTGTATTTGTTATTCACTGTGTATTAATTCCTTGTGTCACTATTTAAATGTCGTATTACATGTTTTATCTTTAACTCGGCATTGTTGGAAATAAGCATTTCACTGTTAGTCTACACCTGTTGTCTATGAAGCGTTTGAAAAATAAAACTTGATTTGATTTGTATATGTTTGTTATATTTATATACACAATGGACCCTTAACAGCTCCCCAGTTTATACCTGAGAAGGCACTACTTTCAAATGTATACAATGGTTAAACATGTCTTTTATAATGATTTTGAAGTCATGAACTTGATTTGATTTGTATATATTTGTCATATTTGGGGCTGTACGTATCAAGCGTGTCAGAGTAGGAGTGCTGATAAAGGATCAGTTTTGCCTTTTATATTACAATGAATAAGATAACCTGGACAGGGGAACTGATCCTAGATCAGCACTCTGAGACACTTTGTGTGAGTACGGGCCCAGGTTGGTGTTCAAAGACAGACCAGCTAGTTGTACATTTTCTGGACCTTTTCACTGTAACTAGTCACACCTTGAAGCAGGCCTCATATCTATACTAAGGATACGTATAGATACTGTAAACAGGGCTAAGCCCCATCTTTGACATTATTGCATTGTAAAACGCCTTTTCTTTGACTCTGTCTTTTCAGTTCAGTCCAATCACAATTACGCCATTACCATAATATTCTACCATAATGTAGTCAAATATCATTGTTGGGTACTCAGGCTATACCAATTACTTATAGTGATTTTTTATTTTTTTTACATTTTCATCATTATGCAAAGTGCTTTAGGCCGGGACATAACACTGACTGATAATTTCAAAAGAAGCCACCACTTCGGAGTTGTACTACGGATTGTGTAGTTAACTAGGAAGAAGGTCATCTTTGCTAACAGTATACAGTATCTAACAGTATAGTAACATCGTAATATACTAGAAACACTTGATTTTGAAAGATACATCTTTCTCTTTGTTTTCCCTTAAGTTACTGCTTATTCAACTACAATTTGGGAATCCAGAGTATTTTAGCTTAACTATGGCAAGACACTGCAACTTCTTGCTAGGCACACTAAATGATACCATTAATTGCTGAGGGATTTAGATGTAAACAGACACTGATATAAGGGCAATTTCCATCTCCAGATTCAAGTGATCTATGTCTTTTCAGACAGTACAATGAAATATGTTAGTTTTCTTTTTATGGAAGAGAGTAGAAATGCAGTACATTGCCTATGCAAATAATACAGTATCAAATATTAGGTTCCACCCCTTTCAATAACATAAAATAATAAAGAACTCTGTGTAGATGATGCTCTAAAGCACAGCCATCATGGGCCGACCTCACAATTATAGACAGTACGCCCAGGAGCGAGCATTACTAAGTTCTTGGCTGTTGACTGAACGTAAGAAGGATGGGGTTAAACATACGATGGCATTTATGTTTTAAAAAAGCAAACACTTGATTTGTCTGACAAAGCTGCAACAAGCAAGCAGTGCATACAAATCGGTGTCTTTGAAAGCAGGCCAAAAAGAGAGTGGGCAGGTTTTCTACGAGCAGTTATATGAGAACAGCACAAAAAAGAAATAGCCCACTTGTCAAAAAAACGAAATTGAAGGGGGAAATCATGGATCTTGTTGGAGCAGCATCCACAAAATGTTAATGTAAATAAAAATGGAACATGACTTCTGAAGATCTGAACATCGTTAACAGTCAAACTAAATAAAAGTGTCCCGAATGTCATGATTTGCGACACATTGTAGGACACATAAATATAAACATCAGCATATATATGTTCTATTCAATGTGCATCTATTTTCACAACATCTCCAGAGGAAGTGTCCACCACGTACAATAAAATCAGGGTTTAAACTTTGGTTAAGATATATAGTCAAGGCTAGGTTTACAAAAATATATAACACACTTCCATGTTACTTTGCATACAGTTAACTTTAAATGGATCGAGGTTTGCGTCAACCAAGCAGCTGGTCAATTCTTTCACTAACATAATACAATTTGCATCTTAGGGAAAACCCTTTGTGTCACTTCGGTAGATCATTGTGTGTGTGTGTGTGTGTGTGTGTGTGTGTGTGTGTGTGTGTGTGTGTGTGTGTGTGTGTGTGTGTGTGTGTGTGTGTGTGTGTGTGTGTGTGTGTGTGTACCTGACATCTTTTGTGTTTGAGAGTGCGTGAACAGATGCTTACAGTATGTGAAAAAAAGAGGAGAAAAATAATCAGATGTTTCATGTATATTGTAGAGTCATTTTGTCTCATTTTTGACTCCCTACTCCTTTCTGAATTGGAATATAGTTGTCATAACATGATGTCGTGAATTGAAAGACATTGGAGCCGGTAGCTGAGCGAGCAGCTCCGCTTCAAGCCAGCCTCATTTTGGTTGACAATACGAAACGAGATAAAAATAGATCAACTCATTCTGCTGGCTGCAAGTAAGCAGAGAAAAACTCCACCATTTGGTTATCAATGACACCTACAAAGCAGACCCAACTAAGACATTGTCGACATTACAACCAAACTATTTTTCTCTATCTTATTAATAAAATATTCACATCTGTTCCTTACAAGACACTGTTTCACACATAAAGAAAAACATATTTGAACTCGGATAAGTCTCTAGTTTCATCACTTCATATATAGGTATATACAGTGGGGAGAACAAGTATTTGATACACTGCCGATTTTGCAGGTTTTCCTACTTACAAAGCATGTAGAGGTCTGTAATTTGTATCATAGGTACACTTCAACTGTGAGAGACGGAATCTAAAACAAAAATCCAGAAAATCACATTGTATGATTTTTAAATAATTAATTTGCATTTTATTGCATGACATAAGTATTTGATCACCTACCAACCAGTAAGAATTCCGGCTCTCACAGACCTGTTAGTTTTTCTTTAAGAAGCCCTCCTGTTCTCCACTCATTACCTGTATTAACTGCACCTGTTTGAACTCGTTACCTGTATAAAAGACACCTGTCCACACACTCAATCAAACAGATTCCAACCTCTCCACAATGGCCAAGACCAGAGAGCTGTGTAAGGACATCAGGGATAAAATTGTAGACCTGCACAAGGCTGGGATGGGCTACAGGACAATAGGCAAGCAGCTTGGTGAGAAGGAAACAACTGTTGGCACAATTATTAGAAAATGGAAGAAGTTCAAGATGACGGTCAATCACCCTCGGTCTGGGGCTCCATGCAAGATTTCACCTCGTGGGGCATCAATGATCATGAGGAAGGTGAGGGATCAGCCCAGAACTACACGGCAGGACCTGGTCAATGACCTGAAGAGAGCTGGGACCACAGTCTCAAAGAAAACCATTAGTAACACACTACGCCGTCATGGATTAAAATCCTGCAGCGCACGCAGGGTCCCCCTGCTTAAGCCAGTGCATGTCCAGGCCTGTCTGAAGTTTGCCAAAGACCATCTGGATGATCCAGAGGAGGAATGGGAGAAGGTCATGTGGTCTGATGAGACAAAAATAGAGCTTTTTGGTCTAACTCCACTCGCCATGTTTGGAGGAAGAAGAAGTATGAGTACAACCCCAAGAACACCATCCCAACCGTGAAGCATGGAGGTGGAAACATTCTTTGGGGATGCTTTTCTGCAAAGGGGACAGGACGACTGCACCGTATTGAGGGGAGGATGGATGGGGCCATGTATCGCGAGATCTTGGCCAACAACCTCCTTCCCTCAGTAAGAGCATTGAAGATGGGTCGTGGCTGGGTCTTCCAGCATGACAACGACACGAAGCACACAGCCATGGCAACTAAGGAGTGGCTCCGTAAGAAGCATCTCAAGGTCCTGGAGTGGCCTAGCCAGTCTCCAGACCTGAACCCAATAGAAAATCTTTGGAGGGAGCTGAAAGTCCGTATTGCCCAGCGACAGCCCCGAAACCTGAAGGATCTGGAGAAGATCTGTAGGGAGGAGTGGGCCAAAATCCCTGCTGCAGTATGTGCAAACCTAGTCAAGAACTACAGGAAACGTATGATCTCTGTAATTGCAAACAAAGGTTTCTGTACCAAATATTAAGTTCTGCTTTTCTGATGTATCAAATACTTATGTCATGCAATAAAATGCAAATTAATTATTTAAAAATCATACAATGTGATTTTCTGGATTTTTGTTTTAGATTCCGTCTCTCATAGTTGAAGTGTACCTATGATAAAAATTACAGACCCCTACATGCTTTGTAAGTAGGAAAACCTGCAAAATCGGCAGTGTATCAAATACTTGTTCTCCCCACTGTATGTAATAATTAAGGCAATCATTTGGGCCATGACTTACTCATTTCCCTGCCTCCAGGTTTACTAGGAAAGATTCTCGTTCCTTGTGCACTCCGTATAGTGTCCCAGTGTCTAATTTGTCCGTTCAAACTTCCCATGTCCGATCGCTGGGTTCACTCTTGCAGTAGATCTGTGGTCATCGATGTCCGTTGTCTCACCCCAGATGACCAGTCATAATATTTGCTCTTTCTCTGACAATTCCAAGAGTACCAGCCAGCACATCCTCTCCTAAGCCATCAACTGACAGCACTGTAACAAAAGATAAACAGGACATGAATACCAGGTTATCATTCCGGGTTATCTACAAATGCCAGGTTATCGTACCAAGTTATCGTTCAAGGTTATCTACAGATACCAGGTTATCAGAGACCATTCCAGGTTATTTATGAAAACCAGGTTATCATTCAAAGTTATCTACACATACCAGGTTATCAAAGACCATTCCAGGTTATCTATAAATACCAGGTTATCATTCCAGTTATCTATAAAGACCAGGTTATCATTAAGGTTATCATTGCAGGTTATTTATGGGTACCAGGTTATCATTACAGGGTATCTAATACCAGGTTATCATTCCATGTTATCTACAAATACCAGCTTATCATTCCAGGTTATCAATACAGTATATACAATATCTATCAGGTTAGCAACTGGTGTCAGCGTTTATGAACATGAAACCATTAACATATTATAGTCTCATGGGTACCAATACACTGCAGTCTCTTCTTTATTAAGGTCCAGTGGAATATCTACAGCATACCATAACAGATAACAATCGCCCGAGCTCAGCCATTAAGTCTGAGTTATTGGGTCCCTGACACGCTTTTGCACGCCGTTCAGCTCGGGGCCAAACACCTCATGTAGTTCCAAAACATTAACCTGGACTGCCAGTGCCAGGGGTGGGAACTGGAGGCCAACACGGAGGGGTGCGTCGTGACATCCTTCCACTACTGTTGAACTGCATGCTCCCTCTGAGGCTAGGGCCTCTTTGGGGAAATAAACCCAGATTTAAACATTTGGATAGATTAAATGTATTAAATATATTTTTTATTGCCCAGAGCATATTGTGAAAATGGACACGTCTCATAATATCTATGTATGAGACATTGAATGAATTAGCAGTACAATTCCATAGCATTTCTCTTCCTTTTCTGTGTAATGTAAATGTACCTCATTTCATGTGTATTTATTTAATAGTAAAGACATGATCAATTCAAGACAGCCCTCTTCTTTGAACGATATAGCTGGTGTTTCAGTATATCAGTAATTGCAGGATTCCCAGATTCCTCACACTATCTAGGCCTAGACCCAGACGTTCTGTGTTAACTCCAAGCTATGCCAGAGACTAGACAACTACAACTAACTTACTGAGTGGTTGTGTTGTGAACGGTCAGGTTCAAGGACAGTCATGTCTGTCCTTAGGCTGCTCTCCGAAAAAACTGAATTAGCATGGCATCTATGTGACGTGTCCTGCTGTCTCATTTTACAACACTGAAGCCAGGACCACGAAATAGGTTCCCATATTGACAATACATGAAACTCCTTCACATTCTCCTGCTGCATTTTGTTGAATTCAGGTGTCAACAATCAACATTCGTTAGCTTTTAATAAGTGAAACATACAGTAAGCTATAGAGAGTGTTGTAGAGAGTTTCTTCTGATGACTTCACGGCTATTTTATGACTACTTTATGGCACTTACAGTACTGTTCAACAAAATTTGGGGTCACTTAGAAATGTCCTAATTTTAAAAAGAAAAGCACATCTTTTGTCCATTAAAATAACATCAAATTGATCAGAAATACATTGTAGACATTGTTAATGTTGTAAATGACTATTGTAGCTGGAAACGGCAGATTCTTTATGGAATATATACATAGGCGTAGAGGCCCATTATAAGCAACCATCACTCCTGTGTTCCAATGGCACATTGTGTTAGCTAATCCAAGTTGATCATTTTAAAAGACTAATTGATCATCAGAAAACCCTTTTGCAATTATGTTAGCACAGCTGAAAACTGTGCTGATTAAAGAAGCAAAAATCTGTCCTTCTTTGGACTAGTTGAGTATCTGGAGCATCAGCATTTGTGGGTTCGATTACAGGCTCAAAATGGCCAGAAACAAAGTACTTTCTTTTGAAACTCGTCAGTCTATTCTTGTTCTGAGAAATTAAGGGTATTCCATGCGAGAAATTGCCAAGAATGAAGATCTGGTACAACGCTGTGTACTACTCCCTTCATAGAACTGCGCAAACTGGCTCTAGGAGTAGAACAGAACATAGGAACATATGAGTAGCAAAAGGGCTAGCTTTTCACAGGTTGCACACTAAGCTAGTGTAAATTATACAATGGATTATACAGTATCTCCCCTGTCTATACCTAAGAAGGCGCTACTTTAAAATGTATACAATGGTTAAACATGCCATTATAAGGATTTTCATGAGTTTTATGAATGTATTCACTATTGTTTGTGTCTCAAATCTTCAATACTGCCACAGGAGTTAGCGTAAATTAAAAGTGGAAATCCCAGTCTCAATTGAGCTAATTGTGCGTCCACAATACTATCATACAGCTACTGCATCCCCTGCCATGATATACCATCATTGTTGATGACAACACTTAAAACCTCTGACATCACAGACTACTTTGTATTTTTCTCTGTGTTCCTTAAGTGTTGTATGTGACAGACCGATGCTGGCACTAACGCCGCACTCAGTGAGCTGCATATGGCCTAAAGCAAACAAGAAAATGCACATCCAGAGACGACGCTTCTCGTAGCCGGTGATTTTAATGCAGGGAAACTAAAATGAGTTTCACCAAATGTTTACCAGCATGTCACCTGTGCAACTAGAGGCGACAATACTCTAGATCACCTTTACTCCACACACACAGAAAAGCAAGGCTCTCCCTCCCTTTGGCAAATCTGACCATAACTCTATCCTCCTGATTCCTGCATGAAAGTAAAATCTCAAACAGGAAGTACCAGTGACGTGCTCAATACAGAAGTGGTACGATGAAGCGGATGCTAAGCAACAGGACGGTTTCGCCAGCACAGACTGGAATATGTTCCGGGATTCATCCGATAGCATTGAGGAGTTTACCACATCAGTCATACGACGTAGTCCCCACAGTGACAGTACGTACATATCCCAACCAGAAGCCATGGATTACAGGCAACATCCACACTGAGCTAAAGGCTAGAGCTGCCGCTTTCAAGGAGTGGGACACTAATCCGGACGCTTGTAAGATATCCTGCTATGCCCTCCGACGAACCATCAAACAGGCCAGCTTCTACCCCCAAGCCATCAATTCGGGAACAAGATCGTATCCAACTACAACGGCTCTGAAGCTCGTCGGATGTGGCAGGGCTTGCAAATGACCACAGATTACAAATAGAAACCCAGCTGTGAGCTGTCCATTGACGCAAGCCTACCAATGAGCTAAAAGGATTCTATGCTCGCTTCGAGGCTAGCAACACTGAATCATGCATGAGGACACCAGCTGTTCCAGACGAATGTGTGAACACCCTCTCCATAGCTGATGTGAGAAAGATCTTTAAAAAGGTTAACATTCACAAGGCCAGACGGATTACCAAGACGCGTACTCAGAGCATATACTGGCCAGCTGGCTAGTGTCTTCAGTTACATTCTTAACCTCTCCCTGACCCAGTCTGTAATACCTACATGTTTCAAGCAGACCACCATAGTCCCTGTGCCCAAGAACACCAAGGTAACCTGTCTAAATGACTATCGCAGAGTAGCACTCACATCTGTAGCCATGAAATGCTTTGAAAGGCTGATAACGGCTCACATCAACACCATCATCCCAGACACCCTGGACCCACTCCAATTCACATACCGCCCCAACAGATCCAACGATAATACAATCTCTGTTGCACTCCACACTGCCCTTTCCCACCTGGACAAAAGGAACACCGACATGAGAATGCTGTTCATTGACTACATCTCAGCGTTCAACACCATAGCGCCCTCCAAGCTCCCCACTAAGCTAAGGACCTCCTTTGCAACTGGATCCTGGACTTCCTGACGGGTTGACCCCCAGACGGTGAGGGTAGACAACAACACATCCACCATACTGACCCTCAACACGGGGGCCCCTCAGGGGTGCGTGCTTAGTCCTCTCCTATACTCCCTGTTCACTCACAACTGCGTGGCCGCGCACGACTCCAACACCATCATTAAGTTTGCAAAGGACACGACTGTGGTAAGTCTGATCACCGACGATGATAAGACAGCCTACAGGGAGGAGGTCAGAGACCTGGCAGTGTGGTGCCAGGACAACAACCTTTCCCGCACCGTCAGCAAGACAAAGGGGCTGATCGTGGATTACAGGAAACGGAGGGGCAAGCACACCCCTATCCACATCGACAGGCTGTAGTCGAGCAGGTTGAGAGCTTCAAATTCCTTGGCATTCACATCACTAAGAAATTATCATGGTCCACACACACCAACACAGTTGTGAAGAAGGCACAACCATGCCTTTTCCCCTTCAGGAGGCTGAAAATATTTGGCATGGGCCCTCAGATCCTTAAAATGTTCTTTGGCTGCACCTTTGAGAGCATTTTGACTGTTTGCATCACCGGTTGTTGTGGCAACTGCTTGGCATCCGACCGCAAGGCGCTACAGAAGGTAGTACGGAAAGCACAGTACATCACTGGGGCCGAGCTCCCTGCCATCCAGGACCTGTATACCAGGTGGTGTCAGAGGAAGGCCCTAAAAATTGTCAAAGACTTCAGCCACCCAAGTCATAGACCGATCTCTCTGCTACCGCACGGCCAGCACTTCCAATACAACAAGTCTGGAACCAACAGGACCCTGAACAGCTTCTACCTCCAAGCCATATAATTACTAAATAGTCCGGGTAGCTAATGGTTAACTCTTTAACTATCTGCATTGACCCTTTTTGGACTAACTATTTTGACTCATCATATGCGCTGCTGTTACTGTTTATTATCTATCCTCTTGCCTAGTCACTTTACCCATATATGTATGTACATATCTACCTCAATTACCTCGTACCCCTGCACATCGACTCGGTACTGGTACCCTGTGTATATAGCCAAGTTATCGTTACTCATTGTGTATTTATTCCTCGTGTTAATATTTGTCTATTTTTCTCTCTCCCTGCATTGTTGGGTAGTGCCTGTAAGTAAGCATTTTATTTTACAAAGCATCTGACAAATACAATTTGATTTGATTTGAAACATACATAATAAATTATATCAAATATACCAATAAATGTGAGGAGCAACATATATCTCTGACTGGACTTCCCCTTTAATGGTTTCATTTACATTTTGTTGAAAAGGAACTCTTTATTTGCAGTAAGTACAGGACTGAAGGTGACTAACGAGGGAAATGCAGGGCTAAAATACCTATCGTCAGTCCCTTTACTCTGACAGAGATTGATATTCATATTTTGCCAAGGGCACAAGGTCAAACAGGAGCCTATCAGCATGCAAAGAGGGGTGGATCGGTGTGCCCAACGACTTCAGAACCAACGCTGATGCCATAAATATATCCTTAAGCACAATACCACAAATTCCACTTTGGTAACAGTTTACTTAAAACCTGCAGGTCTAACGCATTATGATGCAGTTATCATCATTCACCACAGAATACACATGAACTGTGACACTTTGTTTTGTGTTCTCTTTTTAATTCTTCACTTTATTTATTCTTCGTTTTTTTTTATTCTGATGTTTCTCCCCTGTGTACTGCTTGTCTGTACTGCTTCTACGTTACCTTATACTTAATATAATACAAGATAATTGCTCACAAAAAAATATGCAGTTATCATGAGCATGAATGACCCCACTTAAATCTATTATAATCATCTCATAATAAACCACATTAAATACCAGCCTGGTATTGGAGTAATAATTTCAGAAGTTACAACTTCAAATATGAGACATTTTAAACTATTGGCATGTGTTTTATGATGCAAGCCAACTCCCAAACATAGCTTTCCAAGGAACGATGTAACCGCAGTAACACTGTAGCAGCTCCTTTTTAAATAGCTGTGGAAAAGACCATGCTTGGGCTCTCGTCGAGCTGCAGCAGATTCACACAAACTGCTCCAAGTAACAATAATAAAAAAGGAAAAAAACATTTCCTGGCCAGAGGAAAATCAAATAATAGCTTAATAGAATGTTTTCCCTGTGACATTTTATCACAACATTACTTCCTACTTTCGGGAATCTGCAATTACCGACAGCATTCTTCTCGGATGTTTCACCTGAGTCGAAAGTGTGATGAATGCTGATTGTTTGTTAGATTTTATGGAATGGGCTTGAAGTAGGCTAGTTGTCATAGAAATGGAATGTGAATCAGGAAGTAAGGAGGGGTTTGGGGGGGTTAATAGATTGGAGAGGCCCCGCATGACACATCACAACTTAGACAAAACTCTCATGTGCTTTCCAGTGGACTGTGAAACATTTTAGAATGCTAAATGTAGTCTACAGTGGCCCAATAACAATTCTGGCTCCAAAGGTAAGTTAATGAATTAATGAAACGCTCGCCATCTTTTTACTAACAAACGAAGAAAAAAGCTTGTAAAGTGCATGAATGGAGAATGTAAGAAAAGCAGACCTTAGGTGAACCAAGTTCTGCCCAAGCATTGTGAGTTAGGGCTAGATTCTATCAGATCGGTGATAGCCAACACCCGCATATCGGTTGTTTGGGGGTGTGGAACTGCATTAGAGCTGTGAAATCATTGGATTACGGTTGTAACCCCAGTTCCCTGAAAGAAATGAGTGAGACCCCTCAGTATGGGACACGCACTCATGTGTGTCACTCGCTGAAGCCTATTCCATCACACCTAACAGGCTAATCAGAGCTTTGCCTATATAACTGCTCTGGTTTCCTCCTTCTAAGAACTACCTCTTACACGAGATGTGCAAGAGGGGCAATCTGGTTAAATGTCTCCCTCATCTCCTTCCGAGAACCAGAGGTAAAACCGTAACCCTAAGTGCTTTCAATCGACTTGGTTCGACATCTCACTATGACACACTTGAAAAACACCCCGATTGCCAATAGCCCATTTCCTTAGACGCCTGTGTGGTGGTACATACAGTTAAAGTCGGAAGTTTACATACACCTTGGCCAAATATATTTAAACTCAGTTTTTCACAATTCCTGACATTTAATCCTAGTAAATATTCCCTGTCTTAGGTCAGTGGGTCAGAAGTTTTCATACACTCAATTAGTATTTGGTAGTATTGCCTTTAAATTGTTGATCCTGAGTCAAACGTTTCGGGTAGCCTTCCACAAGCTTCCCACAATAAGTTGGGTGAATTTTGGCCCATTCCTCCTGACAGAGCTGGTGTAACTAATTTTGATTCCTTAAGTCAGGTTTGTAGGCATCCTTGCTCACACACGCCTTCAGTTCTACCCACAAATTTTCTATACGGTTGAGGTTAGGGCTTTGTGATGGCCACTCCAATACCTTGACTTTGTTGTCCTTAAGCCATTTTGCCACAACTTTGGAAGTATGCTTGGGGTCATTGTCCATTTGGAAGACCCATTTGCGACCAAGCTTTAACTTCCTGACTGATGTCTTGATATGTTGCTTCAATATATCCACATACTTTTCCTCCCTCATGATGCCATCTATTTTGTAAAGTGCACCAGTCCCTCCTGCAGCAAAGCACCCCCACAACATGATGCTGCCACCCCTGTGCTTCACGGTTGGGATGGTGTTGTTCAGCTTGCAAGCCTCCCCCTTTTTCCTCCAAACATAACAATGGTCATTATGGCCAAACTGTTCTATTTTTGTTTCATCAGACCAGAGGACATTTCTCCAAAAAGTATGATCTTTGTCCCCATGTGCAACTATAGTCTGGCTTTCTTAATGGCGGTTTTGGAGCAGTTGCTTCTTCCTTGCTCAGCGGCCTTTCAGGTTATGTCGACATAGGACTCGTTTTACTGTGGATATAGATACTTTTGTACCTGTTTCCTCCAGCATCTTCACAAGGTCCTTTGCTGTTGTTCTGGGATTGATTTGCACTTTTCGCACCAAAGTACGTTCATCTCTAGGAGACAGAACGCGTCTCCTTCCTGAGCGGTATGATGGCTGTGTGGTCCCATGGTGTTTATACTTGCGTAATATTGTTTGTACAGATGAACGTGGTACAGGCATTTGGAAATTGCTCCCAAGGACGAACCAGACTTGTGGATGTCTTAAAAGATTTTCTGAGGTCTTGGCTGATTTATTTTGATTTCCCCATGATGTCAAGCAAAGAGGCACTGAGTTTAAAGGTAGGCCGTGAAATACATCCACAGGTACACTTCCAATTGACTCAAATGATGTCAATTAGCCTATCAGAAGCTTCTAAAGCCATGACATAATTTTCTGGAATTTTCCAAGCTGTTTAAAGGCACAGCCAACTTAGTATATGTAAACTTCTGACCCACTGGAATTGTGATACAGTGAATTATAAGTTAAATAATCTGTCTGTAAGCAATTGTTGGAAAAATTACTTGTTTCATGCACAAAGTAGATGTCCTAACCGACTTGCCAAAACTATAGTTTGTTAACAAGAAATTTGCGGAGTGGTTGAAAAACTAGTTTTAATGACTCCAACCTCTGACTTCAACTGTAGTAATGTACCTGATCCATCCTACTCAGTTCCAGCGCCGAGGTCTGTGTGTGCCAGGAAGGGCGCAGTGACATCCAGATGATAGAACCTCCCAAAGGTGTGATGGGAAGCCCAACTAGCCGCCAAACAAATCTCAGAGACGGAGATACCCCTGAACAGTGGCCATGACGTAGCAATTTCTCTAGTGGAAAGCGCCTTGACACCCAGAGGAGACTGCAGTCCCCGACAACTGTAGGCCTTGGTGATAGCCTCCACTACCCAGTGGGAAAGGCGTTGTTTGGACAAAGCCTTATCCCAAGCAAGTTTGGTAAAGCAAACTAACCGTTGGTCACAACCCCAGAATGGCCTCGTCCTGTCCATGTAGATGTGCAGGGCTTACAGTGGACACAATGTGTACAGGCGCCGCTGCTCTGGGGAAGAGAATGGCGGCGGATGGAAGGAAAATAGATTAATGGCTTGACTACTATATGTCATTTAGGGCATATTGTAATCTTGGAGTAGTTGGGGGCAAACTGAGCGCGTGAAGGATGAACTGAGAGCACATGAAGATCGCTAACGTGCTCATTGGCCACGGTGAACAACAGTGCCATCTTATAAGATAGAGTCTTAATGCGGGATCAGTGTCCCTTACACGATACGGTTGAGCTAATGTAGGCTAATGCGATTAGCATGAGGTTGTAAGCAACAAGAACATTTCCCAGGACATAGACATATCTGATATTGGCAGAAAGCTTAAATTCTTGTTAATCTAACTGCACTGTCCAATTTACAGTAGCTATTACAGTGAAATAATACCATGCTATTGTTTAAGGAGAGTGCACAATTAATTTACAAATTAGGCATATTTGGGCAGTCTTGTCACATTTTTTTTACAGAAATGCAATGGTTCATTGGATCAGTCTAAAAACTTTGCACATACACTGCTGCCATCTAGTGGCCAGAATCTAAATTGCACCTGTGCTGGAATAATACATTATGGCCTTTCTCTTGCATTTCAAAGATGATGGTACAAAAAAAATACGAACGTTTTTTTTTTGTTGAACGGTTGGTTTTTTATTTTATTATCTTTTACCAGGTCTATTGTGTTATATTCTCCTACATTCCTTTCACATTTCCACAAACTCCAAAGTGTTTCCTTATAAATGGTACCAAGAATATGCATATCCTTGCTTCAGGGCCTGAGCTACAGGCAGCTAAAGTTGAGTATATCACTTTAAGCAAAAATTTAACAAAAGGGGCGGATCCTTAAGAGGTTGATGCACTGTCTTGAGGGGTTCAAAACCAGCGGCAAGTGGCTTGGAGACCGGACGGATACCTTTATAAAACAACGAACCAGGGGGTGTATCCTGGGGGGGAGTCAGGCCCACGGGAGGAAAGGCTATTGGCGCAGCGGTCTAAGGCACTGCATCTCAGTGCTAGAGGCATCACTACAGACCCTGGTTCGATCCTGGGCTGTATCACAACCGGCTGTGATTGGGAGTCCCGGGTTAGGGTTTGGCCGGGGTAGGCCGTCATTGTAAATAAGAATTTGTTCTTAACTGACTTGCCTAGTTAAATAAAGGTTAAATAAAATACATTTTTAAAAACGGTGCACAGAAGCACTGTAGAGGAGCGCAGTGATCTCTCATCGCGAAGAACAAGCGACAGTGTGCATTGTCCTGCCATGCCTACAGATCTGCCGTAATGTCCCCACACCTCCTCGACAACTTCAGGATGAAGTCGCCACTCCCCTAGTAGGAGGTTTCCCTTTCCATGTACCTTACTCTACGTTTAAGTACACCTGGGCCCAGCTGGGCGCAATGTGCACATCTAGCGTGGTCCACGCCGAGGCAGGCAGCTCATAACTGATGGGAATCAGAATGGGCCATGTAATTGCTGCAATTACCAGGACAAGCCTTGCTAGGCTTGCGTTGCTTTCTCTCCCCCTTCCCTGATGACTTGGTCGTTAAACCTGTCGCCATCTCGTTTCGACCGGGGGGAGCGATGGATACCCGCACCACAAGCTGCTATTCAACAGGTAAGTCGGACGAGGTAACATTAGCTGGAAGTCAGGTAAGGAGAAAAAGAGAGCTTTATTCACCAGGGGAGTGGGAAATAAAGTCATTCTATATACTTTCAGGTTAGTGAAAGTAGCTCTAAGAGTGATGCTACCTCATTAGCTGGCCATAACCACCACCATAGTTAGCTAGCCAAGCCAGTGCGTGTTAATACCATTGTGCAGACTGTGCTTAAACCAAGTAACTTGAGGTAAAATGCACTGCTAGGCTTATCTTTTACAAGGGATTCAAAAGGGGGATGGTGATTCAATGGTGGGGTAACAACTTTGAAGAAACAGCCCCGCTCTTGTTAGCCAAACAAAGCACGAAAGGTTGCTAGCTTTGACACGTGTGGTGCCGTTCGCTATCTATCTAGATAGGACACTCAACAGTTCAGCTAGCTAACTCTGAACGGTGGGAACCAACCCAATTTGAGCATCATTATTTCTATATAACCTACACTTTCTCGTTCTGAACTTCTAATGCGAGTGGGACGGGTGTGGCTTTGTGACAATGATCACAAGAGCAGCTGCTCACCGATTTAACAGTTCCAATGTAGTTACACCTTCAACACCGCCATTGCATCAAATTAATCAACAATACTCTTTGGGGCCATATTTGCGAACATTAGAAATAGTTTAAGTTTAAACCTTTTATCCATCTCAAAATGCGTATCAGCCAATTAAAGTCCTTGACGTAGTTGCATGTGTGATCACACTCTATATGTTAGCTATTACCATCAGATAACCTGGCAGACAGATGGCTGTGATTATATCCGGTTCAAATTCCGTATCAGCCAATTAAAATCGTTGACCTAGTTGGATGTGATCCAACACTTGTTTATGAAAGCGTCCTTAAAAGAAGTCCAACAGCACGTTCTGATAATCAAAGCAACTACAATATATCATGTGTTTGACTGACTGGTCAAATAGCTCTCTCTGTGGAGTACCTAACACCATGTAATTGTCGCAGATTGTGCCATGGGTTTGATTTCACATTCGTTTTTTTCCCCCTTTGAAAATATAGAATTACATTTATTGTGTTAGTGTTGAGAAGAAAAGGGCAGTAAAACCTTATAAATGAAGAATACGAATACGTTTAATGAGGAGCTTCTAGGTGGAATACCTCTTGCAGACGTCACATAGGCTACTGGCACTGCTACATAGATAATCGTTGCTACTATAGGCTATATTACTTTATATTGTATAATCATCCACTTTGTCCCATATGCGTTATTTGAATCAAGCATCGAGGACCAACAGTGGACCGTGTTTTCCTTAACAAAAATGCTTGATGCGAGGGAACCACTTTAGCAGTGTGTGCTACCAGAATGCAGTAATGAAGTCGGTAAATTACAGCTATTTGACAAGTCCATAATGTAATAATTTTGTATTATTTGTCATAAACTGTACGTTTCCATCTAATTGGCTAAATATTTTCATGTGAATATTCTAAAATCCGCATAAAGGAAATATGCACATTTTCCCACCAGTGGTGTGTTTCCACCAAACTGACTTTGCGGATAAAAAAAAAACTGTGTGTGATGACGTGGTGCACACAAAATGTACTTTTTCTCTTAAGTTTTAATGCACCGAATGAAACTTCAATGTATTTATGTTGCATTTTCAACTCTACCGTTAGTTTTGTCACAAAAACTGTTGCGTTAAATAGCAAATGTGCCTACTCTGGTCTTGTCACGTGTGCTCTAGCCAACAGCTCGCAGATACAGTGTGGGTAGACTGTGCGGATAGGCTAGTGTACATGGTGAGATTATTATGGATAAAAGCGAGAATATTTGTATTTGTCGAAAGGCAGTCAAGCATCGATCACCATGTCACCAGAATAAGACCCTCAATATTTATTGGAAAGGAACATCAAGATCACTGTGCACTTTCACCACCCTGTAAATGTTATCATAACTTATTGAATCTATAGCCTAATAAACTGCATGGATTCCTGAGTCGTAGTGGGAAAATCATACACCAAGTTTACCTCGATATGATGGCTATCGTTTCCACCGCCATTTATCACATTATAAATGTTATTGACACATAAAGATCACACCATGTCGAATGAACAAAATGATCTGTTAGCATTTATAATTCTGTAACGAAAGGTCCTGTTTCCATCACAGTTGTCATAATTTTTTTTATACAGTATTATTTAAATAGTATCAAATCTGTGGATGAAAATGTGATTATATATGCGAAATCTTTTGAATTTTGTCTAAAGTTAGTAGCTGGAAGCCTAGTCAAGGATGCATCATGCAATATTGTCACTCTGCACTTGAGACAGACCAAGCGGAACAAAACTAAACCTTGAATTTGGAGGTGTAACATATCCCTCTGGTGGCCAAGTTGACCTATTTTAAGAAATGCTATTGGTTGGTGGATATAAAGTCTAAGATATTTGATAGGCTGATGCAGAATTTATCACAGGAAATAATCACTGCCACCTGCTCAGGTTAGCATAGGGCTAAATATGCTAGGTTGTGTAATTGGAACAGCTAACATGTAGCATTTGATCATGTGCAACTACTTCAACGATTTGAATTGGCTGAAGCGCATTTTGAGGTCCAGGTTGAGCTTAAACTTTTTCTAATGTTCGCAAGTATGGACCCTGTGAGTCTCCTTAATGTACATATTGTCATGAATTTTAATTGTGATTTCAACTTGAATGTGTTATTGGGTGTGTATTGTAATAACCATGTATTTCAGTATTTTTGACTGCCATGTGGATATCAGTAAAAACTTGAACTTGAACATCAGCTATGCAGGTGTCAGCTATCGCCGGTTAACGCTTGATCTGATTGAATCTAGGCCTTAGCCTTGCCAAGTACAGGCATATCCAAGCAGCGAACAAAAGGTAGGCCTATACAGTGTGTTTCACCATAACCTTACTGATCTAAATTACCTGTGAAGAAACTGCCTACCCTGCCTTAAAAATTCAGATTTTTTGGTACCAATACTCATAGATACAACTACCTCATAGGCGAAATTTAAGAATGACCAACACCAAGGCACATCTTTCCCAGATATATTTTGATAGACAAACGTAGGGACCAAATCCCTTGAGCCAGTGACACATAGACTGAATGATGAAATGTAGAATTATCAACTGGAATATTTCACTTTTGGAGAATCTCTTATAAAATGGGTTAAAATCATGTATAGTAACCTTAGGTGTAAAATAGTAAATAATGGCTACTTCTCAGAATGTTTTAAACTGTCAAGAGGAGTAAAACAAGGTGTCCACTATCGGCATATCTATTTATTATTGTCATTGAAATGTTAGCTTTTAAAATTAGATCCAACAATAATATTAAGGGATTAGAAATCCAGGGCTTAAAAACAAAAGTGTCATTGTACGCTGATGATTCATGTTTTCTTTAAAATCTACAATTTGGATCCCTCTACAGCCTCATAGAGGATCTAGATCATTTTCCTAACCTCTCTGGATTACAACCAAATTATCAAATCAAATCAAATTGTATTTGTCACATGCACCGACTACAACAGGTCGTAGAACGTACAATGAAATGCTTACTTACAAGCCCTTAACTAACAATGCAGTTTTAAGAAAAATACATAGAGGTCCTGGATGGCAGGAAGCTTGACCCCAGTGATATACTGGGCCGCAATTGCCATACCAGGCAGTGATGCAACCCGTCAGGATGCTCTCGATGGTGCAGCTGTAGAACCTTTTCAGGATCTGAGGACCCATGCCAAATCTTTTCAGTCTCCTGAAGGGGAATAGGTTTTGTCGTGTCCTCTTCACGACTGTCTTGGTGTGCTTGGACCATGTTAGTTTGTTGGTGATGTGGACGCCAAGGAACTTGAAGCTCTTAACCTGCTCCACTACAGCCCCATAGATGAGAATGGGGGAGTGCTCGGTCTTCCTTTTCCTGTAGTCTACAATCATCTCCTTTTGTCTTGATCACGTTGAGGGAGAGGTTGTTGTCCTTGCATCACACGGTTAGGTCTCTGACCTCCTCCCTATAGGCTGTCTCATCGTTGTTGGTGATCAGGCCTACCACTGATGTGTCATCTGAAAACTTAATGATGGTGTTGGAGTCGTGCCTGGCCATGCAGTCATGAGTGAACAGGGAGTACAGGACGGGACTGAGCACACACCCCTGAAGGGCCCCCGTGTTGAGTATCAGGGTGTTGTTACCTACCCTTACCACATGGGGGTGGCCCGTCAGGAAGTCCAAGATCCAGTTGCAGAGGGAGGTGTTTAGTCCCAGAGTCCTAAACTTACTGATGAGCTTTGAGGGCACTATGGTGTTGAACACTGAGCTGTAGTCAATGAATAGTATTCTCACATAGGTGTTTCTTTTGTCCAGGTGTGAAAGGGCAGTGTGGAGTGCAATAGAGATTGCATAATCTGTGGATCATTTGTTTTTCAACAGGACAATGACACCTCCAGGCTGTGTAAGGGCTATTTGACCAAGAAGGAGAGTGATGTAGTGCTGCATCAGATGACCTGGCCTCCACAATCACCTGACCTCAACCCAATTGAGATGGTTTGGGATGAGTTGGACCGCAGAGTGAAGGAAAAGCAGCCAACAAGTGCTCAGCACATGTGGGAACTCCTTCAAGACTGTTGGAAAAGCATCCCAGGTGAAGCTGGTTGAGAGAATGCCAAGCGTGTGCAAAGCTGTCATCAAGGCAAAGGGTGGCTACTTTGAAGAATCTCAAATATAAAATATATTTTAATTTGTTTAACACTTTTTTGGTTACTACATGATTCCAAATGTGCTATTTCATAGTTTTGATGTCTTCACTATTATTCTACAACGTAGAAAATAGTAAAAATAAAGAAAACCCTTGAATGAGTAGGTGTGTCCAAACTTTTGACTGGTACTGTGTGTATATATATATATATATATTTATATTATTGTTATTTAAAAAATGGCAATTCTCTTAAGAACAAATTCTTACTTCCAGTGATGGCTTACCCCGGCCAAACCCGGACAATGCTGGGCCAATTGTGCGCCGCCCTATGGGACTCCCAATCATGGCCGGAAGTGACATATATATATTTGCCCAAAAATATATGGGGATTGGAAATTATGCAGACACGTACATTGATGGAAGTTACAATTTATCTGCGATATTAAAGCTGATCTACACCTTCAATTTTTTTTTGAATAATAATTCTCAACAGCCGCACTAAGATTCTTTGAATTAGATCTCTATTGATGTTCAAATGGCATGCCTTTCAAGTAGCTACAGACCGATATGGAGAGGATTGAAAACCTGAACTAATGGAGAGGATACTGGCTGTCATGAAGGGCTTCAAGACAATCGAGAGACTATAATGGAACGCTGTGTACTGTAGTATGGAGAGAATTCAAACAGACAGCTTTAGAGACCCAACAGACACACGTAGCTCAGGGGGGGGGGAAGTGCAGCCTTCGTTTCCTGCACACTGACACTAATCCAAAGGCTGGGGGATTCTTGCCTCATTCCCCTGCAGGCACTGCTCTCAGATCAGTCCTGACATTCACAGTCACACAAAGCAGACTATAAATATGCAGGCCACACACGCACACACAAATAATCAACATTCGGTTCACCATTCTCAAGCTCATTTTAAGCCCACAGCCACCAATTGTCAGCTGAAAATATTCATACGTCGTTTTTCTACGATTCATCTACAGTGGGGAGAACAAGTATTTGATACACTGCCGATTTTGCAATTTTTCCTACTTACAAAGCATGTAGAGGTCTGTAATTTTTATCACAGGTACACTTCAACTGTGAGAGACGGAATCTAAAACAAAAATCCAGAAAATCACATTGTATGATTTTTAAGTAATTCATTTGCATTTTATTGCATGACATAAGTATTTGATACATCAGAAAAGCAGAACTTAATATTTGGTACAGAAACCTTTCTTTGCAATTACAGAGATCATACGTTTCCTGTAGTTCTTGACCAGGTTTGCACACACTGCAGCAGGGATTTTGGCCCACTCCTCCATACAGACCTTCTCCAGATCCTTCAGGTTTCGGGGCTGTCGCTGGGCAATACGGACTTTCAGCTCCCTCCAAAGATTTTCTATTGGGTTCAGGTCTGGAGACTGGCTAGGCCACTCCAGGACCTTGAGATACTTCTTACGGAGCCACTCCTTAGTTGCCCTGGCTGTGTGTTTCGGGTCGTTGTCATGCTGGAAGACCCAGCCACGACCTATCTTCAATGCTCTTACTGAGGGAAGGAGGTTGTTGGCCAAGATCTCGCGATGCATGGCCCCATCCATCCTCCCCTCAATACGGTGCAGTCATCCTGTCCCCTTTGCAGAAAAGCATCCCCAAAGAATGATGTTTCCACCTCCAAGCTTCACGGTTAGGATGGTGTTCTTGGGGTTGTACTAATCCTTCTTCTTCCTCCAAACACGGCGAGTGGAGTTTAGACCAAAAAGCTCTATTTTTGTCTCATCAGACCACATGACCTTCTCCAATTCCTCCTCTGGATCATCCAGATGGTCATTGGCAAACTTCAGACGGGCCTGGACATGCGCTGGCTTGAGCAGGGGGACCTTGCGTGCGCTGCAGGATTTTAATCCATGACGGCGTAGTGTGTTACTAATGGTTTTCTTTGAGACTGTGGTCCCAGCTCTCTTCAGGTCATTAACCAGGTCCTGCCGTGTAGTTCTGGGCTGATCCCTCACCTTCCTCATGATCATTGATGCCCCACGAGGTGAGATCTTGCATGGAGCCCCAGACCGAGGGTGATTGACCGTCATCTTGAACTTCTTCCATTTTCTAATAATTGCGCCAACAGTTGTTGCCTTCTCACCAAGCTGCTTACCTATTGTCCTGTAGCCCATCCCAGCCTTGTGCAGGTCTACAATTTTATCCCTGATGTCCTTACACAGCTCTCTGGTCTTGGCCATTGTGGAGAGGTTGGAGTCTGTTTGATTGAGTGGGTGGACAGGTGTCTTTTATACAGGTAACGAGTTCAAACAGGTGCAGTTAATACAGGTAATGAGTGGAGAACAGGAGGGCTTCTTAAAGAAAAACTAACAGGTCTGTGAGAGCCGGAATTCTTACTGGTTGGTAGGTGATCAAATACTTATGTCATGCAATAAAATGCAAATTAATTACTTAAAAATCATACAATGTGATTTTCTGGATTTTTGTTTTAAATTCCGTCTCTCACAGTTGAAGTGTACCTATGATAAAAATTACAGACCTCTACATGCTTTGTAAGTAGGAAAACCTGCAAAATCGGCAGTGTATCAAATACTTGTTCTCCCCACTGTATGTAGATTTATCAGCAATGTACTTTTTGCTGGCACAGTTGAGTGCCCACACAGACACTGTTGTTTCTTTTTCTCATTGGCTGTGCTGTGCTGGTCAGCTGCGCTGGCCAAGGCAGCCCATGCAAGCAAGCGTGGCGTATGTGACGGTTGTGCGCCTCAAGTTGATTCAAAGCGACAAAGGGGGGCTCCACTCAGAAAGCACATGTGCAATGCACTGTGAGTCATATTACACCATGACAGAACATCACAGCAAATTAAAGGCATGGCGCTGGCAGGGTTGGCGGTGGTCAGAAAACATCATTAATGCAAAGACGCCCTCGTCCCCTCTATACGAGCTCTCTGCACATGGATGGCAGGACTGGCAAGAGCAGATCTACGAAATACAGTGTGTACGAGTGAATTCACTACAAGCCGACTGAGGGAGCTGATACATCCGCAACTCAAATCACTTGAGTCCCGCAAAAGCTTTTTTTCTTGGGACATTGCTGGGAGGTTGAAGAACCTATGTTTAGACCCTATTCTACTGGCTTACAAGTGGAAAGCAAGCCTGGCTACAGTTGTGACAGGTTGCTAGGCAGTGAGAAACGCCTCCAAATGCACCGTGTTCATGGGATGTAGGGAGATCATCGCTGGTATAATAGAAGTCCATAGCAAATATATGCCGAAGATATTGAAATAATCACAAATAATGACAGGTATACACAGTTATACATGTGCAATTCTACCGGGTCCACAGACAACTTTTTAAAGGACCAGGGCATCATTACTGCCACAGAGTGAGAGGTTCAACCATGAATAACTAATCATTATTTGTGCACCAACTCGCAAGGGCAAAGAGTAGGATTACTTTGCATGTCTAACTTGTAAGCTTAGGAAGGATATACTACTATAAAGGGACATGTTTATAAAGTGTTGACAACCAAGTACAAAGTTTACACCGATTTTCTCAGTTGGGGTTAAAACACCTCCCTAAAAACTAGAAACAAAACATCAAAATGTGAGGGTAGAAGATTGCGAATGCACTAGCAGGACAACCCTGCATCGTGTGAAACCACAGCCGAAATGGGAAAGTCCAGCTAGCATGTCTGATTTTCAAGCCTCTACAGCCAAAAGCAGGAACGGTAACGTTTCTGTGACTCCCTAGCAGAGGAGAAATGCCAGAGCGGTTGATTTATAGCCTCACTTCCCACATAATAAATCACACAGATGCTTCTGAAACAAAAAGTGATATCAGCTGTCATCTCTACCCAGACTTCCATCCCTCCTCTCCGAAGGAATTCATACTGTCAATGACCTTCATCCATACGAGAATGATAAAGCCATTTGTTTCCAATGGATTGCAGCTCATGCAAATGATCTGTCCGTGAATGCCGTTGTTTATGTGTGTGTGTATACAGTGAGGGGAAAAAGTATTTGATCCCCTGCTGATTTTGTACGTTTGTCCACTGACAAAGAAATGATCAGTCTATAAATTAATGGTAGGTTTATTTGAACAGTGAGAGACAGAATAACAACAACAAAAATCCAGAAAAACGCATGTCAAAAATGTTATAAATTGATTAGCATTTTAATGAGGGAAATACGTATTTGACCCCCTCTCAATCAGAAAGATTTCTGGCTCCCAGGTGTCTTTTATACAGGTAACGAGCTGAGATTAGGAGCACACTCTTAAAGGGAGTGCTCCTGATCTCAGTTTGTTACCTGTATAAAAGACACCTGTCCACAGAAGCAATCAATCAATCAGATTCCAAACTCTCCACCATGGCCAAGACCAAAGAGCTCTCCAAGGATGTCAGGGACAAGATTGTAGACCTACACAAGGCTGGAATGGGCTACAGACCATCGCCAAGCAGCTTGGTGAGAAGGTGACAACAGTTGGTGCGATTATTCGCAAATGGAAGAAACACAAAAGAACTGTCAATCTCCCTCGGTCTGGGGCTCCATGCAAGATCTCACCTCGTGGAGTTGCAATGATCATGAGAACGGTGAGGAATCAGCGCAGAACTACACGGGAGGATCTTGTCAATGATCTCAAGGCAGCTGGGACCATAGTCACCAAGAAAACAATTGGTAACACACTACGCCGTGAAGTACTGAAATCCTGCAGCGCCCGCAAGGTCCCCCTGCTCAAGAAAGCACATATACATGCCCGTCTGAAGTTTGCCAATGAACATCTGAATGATTCAGAGGACAACTGGGTGAAAGTGTTGTGAAAGTGTTGTGTCAGTAAAGTATTGAGTTAGCATGCAGTAGGTTCCTGGTTTTATCCCAGTTACAGTTAGGTAGCAAACCCCCCCAAATATGCTAGACTGGTGTCAGAAGTGGGATGGATGGCTGTGGTCAGGTATTTTACGTGAATGTTAGATAACCAATTAGGCCATGTCCTTACCGAAGTCGCAAGACTGAATCTTGGCTCACACGAGTGGCATGATCGTTATTGCTTTTCCATTCCTCTTCATTAACACAACTCTGACTGCCTTTTGGATCTAGACACAGCTTTCTTTGTAACGCCATTGGCCACAAGTGCCTTTCCTGACTGCACGGCACTGCTGAAGCTCCTTTGCCTAATCTTACCATAACACCCGAGAACAACTTAGTCCTCTTTCCTTACCACAATCGCCTACCACAGAAGGCCAATGCAATTAACCATTTGAGTTAGTGATGCCATTTGGTCACACTGTACATTAAGCATAACTTACAGTAAATAAAGCATGAATGTCTCTTCAAGAAATGTATGGATGACCCACCTACACACATCAAGTAAATAGTTTGGGTCAAGCAAGAAACTCATAGGACATGACACACATAAATAAAGTCAAATGCAAATGAAAAGTGCTTTGTACACTCCATTTGGCACGAATAGTGAAAAATCGCATCACATAATTATCTTGGGCCAAGGAATCCAGAAAGCCAGTGAACGCTGCCCAGGCTTCTGGATCTGACTGAAACATTTGGACTTCATTAATGAGAGGGAGTAGGTGGATGTGGTGGGGGGGTGAAAAAGGGGGTGCTGAGAATGCGAGCAGCTGAGAAAAACACATAAACAGTTGATTTGATCTCTTTCTTGTCTTATTTCATTGATTAGCTAGTTTGGGATAAATGCAAACGGACTGGGAGCGGGTGAGCGTGACTAGCCAGTGTGATTGATTACACGATGACTGTTCACACAGGAACTTTCTTGAATTTTCTGTGTGAATGATGTGGTCTCACCTAACTCTCGGCAGATGAATGCACTAATTGTAAGTCGCTTAGGGCGTCTGCCAAAGGACTAAAATGTAAAGTGAATCCGCTGCAGAATAAGTACCCTTCCCTCAATAGTAGCCCTTTGTAAGTATTACAGCTTTTGCTGTAATACTCTAGAACTTCCTCGAAGTGATCCTGTTTTGTCAGAACCACAGGTCTCCAGTGGCTATCCTATTTCCAAGGAACCAATCTGAGCAGCATTACTTGATTGATGGGCAGTAAGGAAAGTCGATAAAGGAGTGAACGAAGACGTTTTGAAAACCAATACAAATGTCAATGTGGGCGATAATAGTATTCATGATATTCCAATTAGGAGCTCAGAAATACAGACAGCGATGTGTAAGGAGGAGGTCAATAGGTGTTGACAGTGCCATGTTCAGGAGCTTTTAGGATAGTTAGAATAGGATAGTTCCATCACCCAGAGTGCAAAACCCACTACACTGATATACTGTGTCCCTCGGCCTCGGGAATCCGGTTATTATTCCACTGTTATTACACCGTTACTTTTAACATGCATGTCAAAATGAAAAACAAACACAAAGAAATGCAGGTGCACACCCAAACAAGAACAAACACACACTTCCTTTGCGTCCATAACTGTGAAATGCTGTTGCGCCACATTGAAATGAGAGCACAGTGTCACATTTTAACACGTGGCGTTGCAACTGGGAAAGTGTGATGAATAATGCAACCTCACACTGAGAGTTAAACCACGCTCCCCAGTCAGAGGACAGAAACCACTTAAGGGCACAGCATGTAGCACATCAAAAAGGACCAGAGAAGTGATATGACGAGTTTCCCCGCTATTGCTGACTTGCAGTTGGATTTCAGCCGCCAACCCACAGGTGCTGTAAATGCCAGATGGAGTCGCAAAATAAATCTCTCGTATTTTAAGCGTTGTAGTCTGCCAGTGGTTTGTTTAGGGGAAAACTGCACTGTGTACTTCCCTGACACATATTTTCCAAACAGAGGGTGAGAGTTGGAAAAACAGTCTCTCAAACACTTAAAAATACACATATACAGATGAGCGTACACACACACAAACACACACACTTTACTCCGACACACTATACATCAGAAAATTTCAGGCACGGTTGCTATGACAATGCTTTCATTTACCACAAACATTCTCATCTGCAGCTTATCGTGGCCCCTGGCACCCTTGGGAAAAGTGTTTTTAACTTCATGCCTGGGAAAGCAACAGTGGAAAACGCATACGCCTCGACTGATTGATCAACTCTGATTTCCCAATCTGGGTTCCAAAGCTACACCGGAGAGCCTGGTATACAGTTAAACCTTCCAGATGTTAATATTCCCAATTATTTCAATAAGAAATTTGGAAAACGACGTAATACTCAATGATGAAAGCATGAAAAGGTAATTTTGTTGGCATATATACTGAGAGAAAACCAGAACTCTCATTGAATTGAATAGGAGCTCTTACAGTGTATTAAAGATCTTTATCCTCCTCTTTTGAACTTAAATTAAGACAAAGGTTATCTCGTGCCACAAAGTTCTCTCTGTTCTCTGTCATGACACCTCTTGGTGTGTCTATACAGAATAAAGATAGGCAATGCAACAACAAATGGCATCAATACAGGTTATTTTCAAAATACAAAATCTCTCCCCAGTACAGCAGGAAATGCTATCAGCTATTTATAGCCTCAAACGTGCAGTTTTTGAGCCGGCACTCAAGGGAGGGCACAAAACCCCAATTAACTCACCGGAAACCTACCAAGGCAAACAGTGAGATTACTAATGATAAGGCAGATGCTAGAATATTTTATTTGATCTCAGAAGGCTGCCAATATCACCGCCTTGCAGATGTGCCGTACAACAAAGGTATTTGGCCATACCATTTTTAATCTCCTAGACAATAGCAGTAGACAACACATTATCGTTGTTTAGTAGACTAAGCGTAATAGGCTGCGGGGAGGAAATTTGACAGTTTTTAAGTGGAGAATGGAGAATCCTTTGGTGACCTAGAGTGGGATAATTGTTAATGAACAGCACTTAAGCCACGTTGTTCAGGATATTGCACATTTGATCATTTCTTTACAGCTCAGTAATGCTGTTAATTGCAGTTGTTTTGTAACTTTTGGAACATTGAAAGAGCCTAATTCTACATAGGACATAGAGGGACAGTTTCCCTAACACAGATTAAGCTTAGTTCTGGACTAAAAATCTGTGTCCAGGAAACCAACCCAAAGAGTACTCTGTGCATCTTCAGTATTTCTTGACATGTAGTGAAAAGTACAGTGGACTGGCTATGTGATCAGTTAATCGATGTCAAATGGTTTGAACGTATTGATAAAACCCTTAACATCAATACACTTCAACTAACTACAGTACAACCAGCTACCAATTATACAATAAAAAAAACTGCTACGTTATCTGGAATTAAGGATTGAAGATCCCTTTATAAAGCAACAATAAAGAAGAAACAAATAATGCTTTGTCTCGCATCATTGCTAGATAAATGTAATTGCTGTATAATCATTTACACTAGAGATCTATCTTTAATCATTATCTTTCCACCTGCAGGTGCAGCAGAGTTGTTTCTCAAGTATGGGTAAAAAGGATTACAGAAGAAAATAAATAAACCATTTGTTATTTATAAAAATGGAGAGGGAATTTTCCATCACTGCCGAGCAGTGTTTTAACGTGCCAGCTGACGAAAGAGCAGAAAACCATGACTATAAAAACCAAGACGTGGCTTGAGGGAGAAAGGACTTACTGTTTGAGAAGTAAAACAAAATCCTAAAAGAGAACTTTGTTGTTTCCTGCGTAATCCACCAAAAAAAGTGAAAGCCTTCCCAAAAGAATTATGTGGATCTGGTCCAAATAAAATTAAAAGACATACAAAGCCCTTGAGCACTGACTGTTACTTTTAAAGAGAAGTAGCATGTTTTTGCCAGGGGGCATATCTGCAAGTCACCATCAAAACCTCTGTGAGGAATCCAAAACCAATGATATTTGACCATTCAAGGGCTTACTGGTACATTTTTGTAACATTAGTTTTTATAAAATCAAAGACAAGGATAATAGTAAAGCAAACGTTCCACAACGGCTCCTTAGGGAAATATATCCCAAACATTTATGGTTGGGGTAACAACATGTCTATGTTATCAGACGAAGCCATGAGAGACTCAAGAAGTAAATAAATCATTCAATTATAGATGTTATGACGTCAGCAATAGAAAGTAAACAACAGCGTTCTCCACCCCTCAGCAGTATTTCTGTAAATACGTACCTCGGTTGGTTTAAAAACAGCTCCCTTTGACTCTGTACTAGACCAATTACAACCATGAGTTTCAACTTCTTCTTTAAAACGGCCAATCGATTTTGGGGAACACTACATTTAAGCATACTTAATAAAGGGTTTATAAATGGATTATAAGTATCTTATGGACTGTTCATTATTAATCTATAGATAATAATAAGCAGTTATAACTAATATTCGTCTCACAATTTGTCAATCACAATTTCAATGAATGAGTATAGCTATTTATTTTAAACCACCTATAAACGTATAATACATAGTCTATAAACCACTTACAAACCCTTTACAAGGCATACCTTGATGATGTAAAGTGTTACCTGGTTTGAATCATTTCACTTTGAGAAAATATGATTCTGCTTGCTTCCCTTGACCTAACCATATATTTGAACAAGACCACGTGGCATGTCAAGCACTATAAAAATAAGGGTACTCCTTCATTCATCAGAATGTTCATCATTTTTTACTGAACAGCAACTCCCATGCACTTTATGCGGGGGATCTTGGTCTTTGTAGTCCTCCGGGCTGCCTTCTGAGTCATCAACAGTGAGTGGAGGCCCCTGTAGGCTGGCTCCTTGTGTACAGCACACTCGCATGCACTCACACACGCACGCACACATGCACCGATACACCCAGGGCCCTGGAGAGCTAGCATTAATCACTCCACATAAAAGCTTCCAGTCACTCCAAAGCAGGAGAGCACAGAGAGGGAGTGGGAGACTAGGTCTACGGGGTCTTCATTTATGGCAGCCATTTTGGCTCCACCTGGACTAAAGATGCCACTGCTTTGATTTTGGGAATGCAGGCTTACGTTTACATAAGCTGATCAATACAGAGGGAGGCTCTGATCACGTATCCCGGCTCATCCAGGATTGAGGGTTTCAACGTCCACTGGGGGTGGCCTTGATTAGTCATGAGTGAAAAATTAGTATGCTTGATTTACATATATCCCTGACTAGGAACATGATCACGTTGCTCATTACATTTCATTACATATGGTATCCAATGCACAACGTGTGCTTTTAATCGAATTGTAAACCATGATTTTACTTAGGATCGAATCATGGAAAAACCAAATTAATTAAGTGGTTTACCTTCTTCACATATTTTGTCATTTCGTGGTTGGATTACACAAAAGAACCTTGTTGCATTATCTATAGGCCTTCATTATATCAACTACTATTCAAAACTCCATCTACTTGACCTTTTTGCCTTGTTACTTTACCAGATTGTTCGACCCTGCGCAATCAAGCTTGCATTTGAACACTACATGAATAGTTTACACTGTACAGCTCATATGACGTCGTTCGTTAGGTGTTTACGACAACCAGCGAGACCCTGCTTACTCATTCATGACTTATCTCAACGCTCCGTTCAAGACTCCCACAGCTGATGACACATCTGGAGCCACTAAAGTTTACCAGCAGGCCTCTATCCTTCCAGTCACCAGCCCGCGTCTGTCAGGAAGAAAAAGTCCCGCGGTTGAGCAGCTGTTGCGTTGCATTAAATCTCCAGCTTGTTAATACACTACCACTGCATCTCTGCAGGCCCTTCGCGTGCACCCCGAGGGACAACCAAGTCCGAGTAAGACTCCATGTGACATCTCTGGGAAGTGCTTACCTGTCCAGCGGTGTGCCAGGATTTAATTTCCTCCTGCCCCAGTTACATGTGTGACTCCAAACTTGAGTCAATTCTGTGGACTATATACACACTTCCTAGCTCCGCTCATGAAGAATACAAAGACTCATAAAGACAAAGACTCGTAGTCTACAAAGACTTGGTAGCATTTTACGTCACTCTGTAATAAGAGTGTAACCACGGCGACAACCGTTATCTCCATACGTGTGAGTCAGGAAACCGTGAAACCCTACACTAAAGCATATGTGTAACTAGCACAATTATCTACACGTCTAGAATGAGGTAACATAATCGACTCCTGTGCGCACTGTCTGATGAATTCAGCTCGTTGGAAAGATCCGCTGTGAGATTTTGTGTTGTTAACAAAGACTTGGGTTGCTATCTTTCAATGGAGGCATATTATGTGACTTCAACATTGAAACCTCAAGGGGGGGGGAGTTCCATTTACACAGAGGTTAGTCTCCTAAAGCTCCCACGTGTACATTAGTCAATCTCTTCTGCAATTGAGAACTACAGTAGGATTGTTTCCATACAGATTAGCCTTTCAGTTTCCATGCGCACGCAATATTTGTGTAACTTGGAATTGCAATGCAATACGACATAGCATAGTCTATAAATATGTCAGACGGAGGCCCAGACATACTGCACATGTCCAAAGAGTTCTCTGTAGCTCAACTGGTTGAGCATGATGCTTGCAACACCAGGTTAGTGGGTTTGATGCCTGGTACCATCCATACGTAAAATGTATGCACAAATAAAAGATTTCAGGCCCCTCGGATTTCCTCACATTTTATTGTGTTACAAAGTGCGATTAAAATAGATTTTTTTGTAAAAAAAATTGTCAACAATACACACAAAATACTATGTAATGTCAAAGTGGAAGAAAAATGCAAAAAATAAATAAATTAGATTCTTAAAAAAGTCAATAACTAAAAATATATAAATAATTGTGCATAAGTATTCAGCCCCTTTGTTTAGGCAAGCCTGAATTCGTTCAGGAGTCAAATTTGGCTTAACAAATCATATAAAAAGTTACATGGACTCACTCTGTGTGAAATAATAGGGGTTGACATGATTTTTAAATGACTAACCCTTCCTCACATTCATACAACATCTGTAAGGTCCCTCAGTCAAGTATTGCATTTCAAGCACAGATTCAACTACAAAACAACAGGGAGGTTTTCGAAAGCCTCATAAAAAAGGGCAGGTATTGGTAGATAATTAACAATAACAAATCAGATACTGAATATATTTTTAAGCATGGTCAAGTTAATAATTATGTTGTGGATTATACTGTATATTAAACCACCCAAACACCTCAAAGATACAGTCATCCTTCTGAACTGAGCTGCAGGACAGGAATGAAACTTGTCAGGGATGTTATCATGAGGCCATTTGTGATTTTAAAACAGCTACAGAGTTCAATGGCTGTGATGGGAGAAAACTGAGGATGGATCAACAGAGTGAAAAGAAGAACACAAAAATACCAAATAAAAATTCCAAAACATGTATCTTTGCAACAAGGCCATAAACAATACTGAAAAAGGCAAAGGAAAACACTGGGCTCCCGAGTGGCGCAGCGGCCTAAGGCACTGCATCTCAGTGCTAGAGATGTCACTACAGACCCTGGTTTGATCCTGGGCTGTATCACAACCGGCCGTGATTGGGAGTCCCATAGGGCGGCGCACAATTGGCCCAGCGTCTTTAGGGTTTGGCTGGGGTAGGCCGTCATTGTAACTAAGAATTTGTTCTTAACTGACTTGCCTAGTTAAATAAAGGTTAAATGAAAAGCCCTATGTTTGGGGCAAATCCAACACATCACTGAGTAACTGCTTCCTTATTTTCAAGCATGGTGGTGGTTGGATCATGGTATGGTTATGCTTGACATCGGCAAATGCTGGGGAGCAACCCACAACACAAGGCCAAATCTAAACTGAAGTTGCTTACCAAGAAGACAGTGAATGTTCCTCAGTGGCCAAGTTACAATTTTGACCTAAATCTGCTTGAAATACTATGGCAAGACTTGAAAATGGCTGTCTAGCCATGATCCCTGTCACGCCCTGACCTTAGAGAGCCTTTTTATTTCTCTATTTGGTTAGGTCGGGGTGTGATTTGGGTGGGCAATCTATGTGTTCTATTTCTTTGTTGGCCGGGTATGGTTCCCAATCAGATGCAGCTGTCTATCGTTGTCTTTGATGGGGGATCATACTTAGGCAGCCTGTTTTCCACCTTAGTTTGTGGGATCTTGTTTTTGCATAGTTGCTGTTTAGCCCTGCAGAACGTTAAGTTTCGGTTTTGTATTTTGTTGTTTTGTCGGAGTTCAGTATTAAAAATCATGAACACTTTCCACGCTGCGCTTTGGTCTCATTCATCTAACGACGGACGTAACAATCGCCAACAATTTGACATTGCTTGGAGAATTTTTAAAAGAATAATAGGCCAATATTGCACAATCTAGGTGTGTAAAACTCTTAAAGACTTACCCAAGAAGACTTACAGTTGTAATTGCTACCAAAGGTGTTTCTAACATGTACAGTATGGACTCAGGGAGCTGAATACTTATGCAATGACTATATTGTATTTATACATTTTTCATTCATCTTAAATAAAGTTATGATTGTTCTTCCACTTTGACATTCCAGAGTATTTTGTGTAGATTGTAAACAATTATTTTTTATTAAGTCCATTTTAATCCCACTTTGTAACACAATGAAATCCAAGGGGTCTGAATACTTTTGCAAGGCATTGTACGTTGCTTTGGATAAAAGCATCTGCTAAATGGCATATATTAAACTCAGCAAGAAAATAAACTTCCCTTTTTCAGGACCTTGTCTTTCAAAGATCATTCGTAAAAATCCAAATAACTTCATAGATCTTCATTGTAAAGGGTTTAAACACTGTTTCCCATGCTTGTTCAATGAACCATAAACAATTAATGAACATGCACCTGTGGAATGGTCGTTAAGACACTAACAGCTTACAAACGGTAGGCAATTAAGGTCACAGTTATGAAAACTTAGGACACTAAAGAGGCCTTTCTACTGACTCTGAAAAACACCAAAAGAAAGATGCCCAGGATCCCTGCTCATCTGCGTGAACGTGCCTTAGACATGCTGCAAGGAGGCATAGGGACTGCAGATGTGGCCAGGGCAATAAATTGCAATGTCCATACTGTGAGACGCCTAAGACAGCGCATAGGGAGACAGGGCGGACAGCTGATCATCCTCGCAGTGGCAGACCACGTGTAACAACAGCTGCACAGGATCGGTACATCCGAACATCACACCTGTGGGACAGGTACAGGATGGCAACAACAACTGCCCGAGTTACACCAGGAACGCACAATCCCTCCATCAGTGCTCAGACTGTCCGCAATAGGCTGAGAGGCTGGACTGAGAGCTTGTAGGCCTGTTGTAAGGCAGGTCCTCACCAGACATCACCAGGAAACAATGTCGCCTATGGGCACAAACCCAGCGTCGCTGGACCAGTCAGGACTGGCAAAAAGTGCTTTTGTCGCGGTTTTGTCTCACCAGGGGTGATGGTCGGATTCGCGTTTATCGTCGAAGGAATGAGCGCTACACCGAGGCCTGTACTCTGGAGCGGGATCAATTTGGAGGTGGAGGGTCCATCATGGTCTGGGGCAGTGTGTCATAGCATCATCGGACTGAGCTTGTTCTCATTGCAGGCAATCTCAACGCTGTGCGTTACAGTGCACTGCAGTACTTAATGCAGCTGGTGGCCACACCAGATACTGACTGTTACTTTTGATTTTGACCCCCCCCCCCCCACCTTTGTTCAGGGACACATTATTCCATTTATGTTAGTCACATCTCTGTGGAACTTGTTCAGTTTATATCTCAGTTGTTGAATCTTGTAATGTTCATACAAATATTTACACATGTTAAGTTTGCTGAAAATAAACACAGTTGACAGTGAGAGGACATTTCTTTTTTTGCTGAGTTTATATTGTATTATACTGTATAACATAAACTGTACTAGAGAAGGCCCAA
This sequence comes from Salvelinus alpinus, assembly GCF_045679555.1. Classification (NCBI taxonomy): domain Eukaryota; kingdom Metazoa; phylum Chordata; class Actinopteri; order Salmoniformes; family Salmonidae; genus Salvelinus; species Salvelinus alpinus. Next base: position 7,697,052 of record NC_092118.1, on the reverse strand, counting down.
ACATACATTTACTATGTTTTTGAATCAGAGCAAAGTTTGTACCTATTATTCCCAATGGAATAAAACATAAAAGGGAGAGATAACTTTGTGCTAAGTGAAGTGTATTTATCTTGTTGATCAGATCTGACCCACTCTGTAGGTTCACAGAGTATTCCACACAAACAGTACGTAGCTTCAGTCAAACTGGTTGTACATACAGCCTCAATGGGGAAATTCACTAAACCAAATAAACGATAAACGCGAATGCGACCTTTGGGGACTTGCCAGGGTCCCCAAAGATCGCATATGGCAACAGCCATCCAAATGAACACTGAATCCTTTGAATTGATACCTGGAGATGAGGAAACCCCATGAAAATCAGAAAATCTTACACTCATGTATCCTACTCATCATATGTGGTTAGTGTATGGTAACAATTGACACTGCCAAGACTGTCTTGCACATGACATCAGAGGTCAAACAAACTCATAATAATGTAAACGTTTGACATCTGACTTAACATTGCCATGTGATGTCCCAAACTATTTTTAACCAAGCTTGATGGCAAGCAGTATCCGTAGCCGACACAGGCTTACCATTTCGTTGTCATAAATCGGGTAGCGTAACCATTATGACTCCATGTGTCAAGTAAAACAAATTTAAATCGAAGGCATTGATGCCATGCTGGGGAAATGGCAAGCAGATGCTGAGTAACCTTTTTGATGAGGATTTGCTACACAGCAACTTTTTAACATAACTAATTACAGTGTATTGGCGCAGTAACAAAACACATTAAGCCAGCTGCTTTTGTGTGTCTGGATGTACCGTTTCAAAAGAACAATGAATACCAGTGAATGTATTCGTCTGACAGGCGATGACAGGTTTTCTGGATAAAGACACAGAGCTCTGAGTGCAGAGAATATACAAATATTGCTTTGTACAACTCGGTTTTAAATATTTTATTATTATATTAGGCAGAATGTCAGGGCCCCAAAAGTATCAATGCTGTCAACATCAAGAGTGTGTGTATTGGGGCTGTACAACCAAGTAGTTTCGGGTGACAAATTAAATTAATGCTATCAGCAGGCTAGTAGTGGCCTGTGCAGCACACTATCCTTTGTTTTGATACAGTTGGCCTAGTCTATTCATAGTTAATGGCATCACTACCGTCAATGAAAAAAGTGCGTCAAATCCCTTTACGCACGCGCATATCTTACTTTTTGGATTGTTGCATCATTGAATATAGTTCGAAATGTATGTATATCCTTCTAAAAATGTGGGTGTAGTATGGCAGTACCTGACCTGATTCAAAAACATGCAGCAAGCAACTAAGTCTTTCATCAATTCATTTGGAATGTCTCCAAATGGTTCCAGAGTGCGTCACATGTGTACGGTGACATCAGTGTGTGTGTGTGTCAAGCTCATATACAGAAAACCACATCACATGGTGATTGTATTTAAAAGGTGAACATACCTTGGAAAACAACCGCCTGCTGGAGATCTTGGTGCTTTCTGGGATGACCAACAGACCTTCCTTTCTCATTTTAGAGAAATGTGCCCTAGGTCCAGCGAACAAGAGATTAAGTTCACAAACCCAAAGTTTCCATGATGACAGTAATTTTTTCCCCCAAATAAGTTTCAGTCAACGTCCGTGTAAAGGGATATTGTCAGTTAGTTTGAGGTGGTTTTAAAGGGACGGAGTTGTAGTCGCGCAAGATATCCGTGCAGGACCTCTCATGACAGCCGGTGTGGTAATTCCTGTGCTTCGCCTCGGTGGTCGGTCAATACAAGGCTTTATTTTGCCCTAATCGTTGCAAAGAATGTTGCTTGCCAAGCGTCTCACTTGTTGACCCTTTGTGTGCTGCCAAAATAGGCATCATGCTCATTTACTCAAGAATCTCACAAATGATTTAGCTATTTCAATGTTTCCGATCGATATTGAATGATTATTTTATTGTGTACACAGAGGGGTTAGACCTACACTGAAACGCAATAAGAATTGATTATTGTTCAGAATAAAAAACATCTCAATACTCATTATGCCAGACGAAGGGTGTCTAGGTTGCCATATGTCCTACAGTTTCTGTCTCTCAATATTACTTCCTAGTCTATCACTCTTGAAAGTCAGTGTCTCAAACAAGCTTTTACAATAGTGCAAACTAGGCCTACTATAAACTTTGACTTTATCGCATAACAGCAAAACAATAACTATGTCTCCCCTTCCATTATTGACAAATGAAACTCATAAAGTGCATATGCATAGCCTGTCCCTTAAATATTTTCGATTTCATTTGTAGGTTTACGAGGCCCAGATAGGTAGCCTATATCTGATATCATCGGATTACATTGGTCATAATAGTTATAAAGCTTTTGATTTGGGCGTCTATTTTGCGTAGGCCTATATTCCTCTAAGCAGCCACATGGCAAAATAAAACACCACGTTTGAGCTTCCCAAGATCTAGCTAAATATAAAGTGTGTGTGTGCATGCGCGCAAGTGCGCACTTGTGTGAGTCTGACCACCTACGTGTGTGTGATATGACAGCATATCTTTCTTCACGAGAATAAGATTTTTTTTTGTCATCACACGTCAGTCTGTTGTGACTTTGAACTTGTACTGTTTTTCCTGCCAATGTCTGTCCCGTTTCCTTTACTCAGGCTTGTATCCACCCCACACAGCGACTCCGTTACCCCCTCTTCCATCTCCATGTACTCTGCTTTATCACCCAGCGAAGAGCCCGAGGGGGACCCTTTGAATTTCTTTAGAAAGTTGGGGAAATAGGGGCAGGCAGGTGGTGGGGTTTCAACAACCGGTGGCGGGTCTGCTTCATTATCAGTCTCCCTGTGGTAGAAGTAATTGAAGTTTGATACAATGACGGGCACTGGAAGAGCTATGGTTAACACACCCGCTATGGCACAGAGCGAGCCCACTATCTTGCCACCGACAGTAATCGGTTTCATGTCTCCATATCCGACCGTGGTCATAGTGACGACAGCCCACCAAAAAGCGTCGGGAATACTTGTGAATTGAGACGCGGGTTCGTCTGCCTCCGCGAAGTACACTGCACTTGAGAACAAAATAACACCAATAACGAGGAAGAAAATCAGAAGCGCTAGTTCCCTCATACTGGCGCGGAGGGTATGTCCGAGGATCTGCAGTCCTTTGGAGTGCCTGGAGAGTTTAAATATGCGAAAGACTCTGACAAGGCGGATTATTCTCAAGATTGCAAAACTCATTGCCTGGTCCCCTTTGCCTTGCTGTTGAGCAAGATCTGTGCCGAGCGTGATGAAATAAGGCAAAATCGATACAATGTCTATAGTATTCATGATGTTTTTAAAGAAATCCGTTTTACTTGGACTTGCAAAGAAGCGCACTATAATCTCAAATGAAAACCAAATAATGCACACCGTCTCCACAATGAAAAAAGGGTCGTTAAAAGGGGTCTGTCCATGAGGTTCTGTCGAATTGTCTCGTGGTTTAAGGTATTCTTTTTCGTCCCTGAACTCTGGCAACGTTTCCATACAGAAAATGACTATTGATATTACGATGACTAAAACGGACACGACTGCAATCCCCCTCGCAGGTTGTGAGCTCTCTGGGTATTCAAAAAGAAGCCAAACTTGGCGTTTGAACTCGTCCTCTGGTAAGGGTTTCTCTTCCTCTTTGACAAAACCCTCATCCTCCCGAAACTTCAGTATTGCCTCCTCTCCGAGTTCATAGAATTTCACCTCCTCAGAGAAGATGTCAAACGGTACATTTTGGGGTCTCTTCAATCGCCCCCCTGACTGGTAATAATAAAGAATTGCGTCGAAGCTTGGTCGGTTCCTGTCAAAAAAATATTCGTTCCTTAGAGGGTCGAAGTACCTGATTCGTTTGTCCGGGTCTCCCAAAAGAGTGTCAGGAAACTGTGTGAGAGTCTTAAGTAGAGTTTCAAACTTTAGTCCGGACACATTAATAACAACTCTTTCGCAGCACCCATACTCGCTGTAAACATTTGCGTATCCTGATTGGGGACGTCTGTCTGTGAGTGAGACAGTATCTTCATCATCCATATTACAGAGAAAACTGGAACTCTTGCTTCCCCTGTCCTCCTCTTCTCCGCCTTCCGCCTCGTCCTCCTCTATCATATCCTCCTCTGATCCAAGTAGCGCCAACTCCGAGTGGCGCAAGTCCCCACCGAGAGTCTGGCGACTCCTTCTCCAACGTCCTACGCCGCGTTGCTTTTTCCTTTCTCTGAGAACCTGCTGCTCAGACTCATGGTGGTGCTGCTGTGGCTGTTGCGAGGAGGAGGGGCGCGAGGCGGTACTGCCGCTACTGTTGTTGGCATTTGATGAGGAGGCGGTGCGAGACTGATGCTGCTGGTGGTTGTTAAGGAGATGGCCAGAGGACTCCCCTACCTCTCCACTTGCTGCACCTTCCGCAGCGGCTGTTGCCTGCTGTACCTGTCTCTCCCTTTCGTGCTCCCTTTCCCGTGCGCGAGCATACCCGTAAGGCAGTCGAGTTTTGCACCCATTATCTGCACCTATCATGGCAAACTCCATTTTGAGGAGGGTGTAAATTCAGTTCTGAGTGAATGATATAATCCCTTTAGCGACGACTCGTGTAGGACAATGGAAAGTAGCAAATTGTAGCAAAGGGCGCACAGGTTGGTTGATCCTGCTTTGACAGATAGCAGGCACGTGTTATTCAGTGAGGCGTAGGTGAGTTAAGAATGCGTAATTAAAGGTCCATTTTTGGAATATAGTTCACATTGTCGTTGACATAAATCACATGAATATATTTTTGTAAACGGACTCCTCATGTATTTTATGACATCATTATTACAGCCAAGTGAATATAGGCTGTAGATGGGTAGACCTTTTATGCTTTTCATATGTATAGCCTATTAAATCACCAGATATTGGACAATATATTCACAAAACCACCTAATTTGTCCATCAGGTGCTTAACTCCAGTGTGAGTACTTGCAGAAATACGGCATTTTTGCCTTTTCGTGGTCCCTCCTGGTTGCCATTTTAGGTGATGAGAAAACCGGCCCTTTTATGCTGTACACCTTCAGTGATTCTGAATGACTTTATTCCTCTGACGACTTCAGCAGCTGCAAGGGAGAAACAGCAGTTCGATTAGACAACCTACAAATGCATGTATTCAAATGCATGTCCCCTGTTTGGGCGATGCATGCACTATATAGCCGACGTACGCATCACCAACTTAAGAGCAGAAAACACAAGTCTAAAAATAACAGTAATTATAATGAAAATATTTATAACACGAATTAATAATTAATCATACTAATAATAATAACTAACATGGCAACAGGAGACAACGCATGATAACTGCAACATTAGTCTGTGTAAACATTCTTTAAATTACGCACGAAATTGTGTTCACTATGTAAAAAAAATGCCCCACCTTCATTCATTTAGACATTCCACTTACATTTGATAAAGGCCGAACGAAATCGTCTCAGCACCTTACAAAATGTGCTGTAGGTGAGGATGCAATTCCTTGGTTTGCCCAATTTCGCATCTTGTTTTGGGAATATTAAAATCCCTCGACGTATCCAACCGGCGAACATGTCACCTATACATCTGTGTTCGATTGCACTCGAGGGATGACACTTTTTGGACGCGTCTCGGCGTTGTCTTGTCTCAATTCAACAGGATCTGTCTATTGAGTATCACCCCCATTCCCGAAAAAAAGATCCACCGCTGCATCGGTGCTGGCAGCAAAAAAATATATATAAAACGCAGGTCTAGCGAGTATCAATACCTCAGCCTGGTCAAAGAAGCTGCGTCGGAGAGAGGGCAAATAAAAGTTTATGTTGATATGTGAAATCGCCCACGGTTAAGTAAGCGCATCACACATCTGTCCGTTGCCTCTACCTCCCCAATTTCCCATTGTGCGTGTTATTGAGGAGTTGTGCCTCGTCCAAGTCGAGCATGTGCCGCAGCGCAGGCAGAGCTCGATCATCCCCCAGTGGATAGAGCGGGTCACTACGCACCTCAGCCACCACCACTTCTAACACTGGGATGATCAAATGCAACTGTTGCCATCTATCAAAGGTAACCCTCCAAAATGCCATTGATATCATTTGACCGTCTACTATGCAACCAGATCGAAAGACACATGGGGCACAATCATCCTGCACCTGATGAGCACCTCACCTAATAACATCTCAAAGCGAATGCAAAGCAAAAAACGAATAAAACAGGCATAACAAATTATATAAAATGGAAAGCAAATCTGTCTCTATTCAGCTTCAGATAGAAGAAGAGGCAGATTTTCACCTGTCTTCAAAGTATTGACTTAACGGACTACTTGCAATTAACTTATGCCTACATTTAGAGAATTCTATTATCGAATAGAATAGTATAGAGGCCAAAGTTAACCTGATGTTATGGTAACTGTATACGGATATTCTAATGGCTATTATTTATATATATACAGTGCCTTCGGAAAGTATTCAGACCCATTGACTTTTTCCACATTTTGTTACGTTATAGCCTTATTCTAAAATGGATTAAATAATGCAAATCCTCAGAAATCTACACACAATACCCCATAATGACAAAGCGAAAACAGGTTTTTAGAAATGTTTGCATATTTCTAAAAAATTTAAAACAAAAATACCTTATTTACATAAGTATTCAGAACCTTTGCTATGAGACTCGAAATTGAGCTCAGGTGCATCCTGTTTCCATTGATCATCCTTGAGATGTTTCTACAACTTGATTGGAGTCCACCTGTGGTAAATTCAATTGATTGGACATGGAAAGGCACAGATCTTTCGATATAAGGTCCCACAGTTGACAGTGTATGTCAGAGCAAAAACCAAGCCATGAGGTCGAAGGAATTGTCTGTAGTGTTCCGAGACAGGATTGTGTCGAGGCACAGATCTGGGGAAGGGTACCAAAAAATGTCTGCAGCATTGAAGGTCCCCAACAACACAGTGGCCTCCATCATTCTTAAATGGAAGAATTTTGGAACCACCAAGACTCTTCCTAGATCTGGCTGCCCGGCCAAACTGAGCAATCAGGGGAGAAGGGCCTTGGTCAGGGAGGTGAGCAAGAACCCGATGGGCACTCTGACAGAGCTCAAGTTCCGCTGTGAAAATGAGAGAAACTTCCAGAAGGACAACCATCTCTGCAGCACTCCACCAATCAGGCCTTTATGGTAGAGTGTCCAGACAGAAGCCACTCCTCAGTAAAATGCACATGACAGCACACTTGGAGTTTGCCAAAAGGCACTTAAAGACTCTCAGACCATGAGAAATAAGATTCTCTGGTCTGATGAAACCAAGATTGAACGATTAGGCCTGAATGCCAAGCGTCATGTCTGGAGGAAACCTGGCGACATCCCTACATTGAAGTATGGTGGTGACAGCATCATGCTGTGGGGATGTTTTTCAGCGGCAGGGATTAGGAGACTAGTCAGGATCAAGGCAAAGATGAACGGAGCAAAGTACAAAGAGATCCTTGATGAAAACCTGCTACAGAGCGCCTAGGTACTCAGACTGGGCCGAAGGTTCACCTTAGGACAACGACCCTAAGCACACAGCCAAGACAATGCAGGAGTGGCTTCGGGGCAAGTCTCTGAATGTCCTTGAGTGGCTTAGCCAGAGCCCGGACTTGAACCCGATCGAACTCGCTCCCCATCCAACGTGACAGAGCTTGAGAGAATCTGCAGAGAAGAATGGGAGAAAGTCCCAAGAAGACTCAATGCAGTAATCGCTGCCAAAGGTGCTTCAACAAAGTACTGAGTAAAGTGTCTGAATAATTATGTAAATGTGATATTTCATTTTATTTATTTATTTTATTCACAAACATTTCTAAAAACCTGTTTTTGCTTTGTCATTATGGGTTATTGTGTGTAGGTTGATGAGAAGAAAAAGGGTTTAATCCATTTTAGAAAAAACCTGTGACTTAACATAATGTGGAAAAAGTCAAGAGGTCTAAATACTTTCCGAATACACTATATACATACAGTACCAGTCAAAAGTTTGAACACACCTACTCATTCCAGGGTTTTTCTTTATTTTTTTCTATTTTCTACATTGTAGAATAATAGTGAAGATATCAATGGTATGAAATAACACATACAGAATCATGTAGTGTAATAAAGTGTTAAACAAATCAAAATATACAGTTGAAGTCGGAGGTTTACATACACTTAGGTTGGAGTCATTAAAACTCATTTTTCAACCACTCCACAAATTTCTTGTTAACAAACTATAGTTTTCGCAAGTCGGTTAGGACATCTACTTTGTGCATGACACATGTATTTTTTCCAACAATTGTTTACAGACAGATTATTTCACTTATAACTCCCTGTGTCACAATTCAGTGGGTCAGAAGTTTACGTACACTAAGTTGACTGTGCCTTTAAACAGCTTGAAAATTCCTGAAAATTATGTAATGGCTTTAGAAGCTTCTGATAGGCTAATTGACACCATTTGAGTTAATTGGAGGTGTACCTGTGGGTGTATTTCAAGGCTTACCTTCAAACTCAATGCCTCTTTGCTTGACATCATGGGAAAATCAAAAGAAACCAGCCAAGACCTCAGAGAAAAAAGTTTTGACCTCCACAAGTCTGGTTCGTCCTTGGGAGCAATTTCCAAACGCCTGAAGGTACCACGTTCATCTGTACAAACAATAGTACTTCAAGTATCAACACCATGGGACCACGCAGCCGTCATACCGCTCAGGAAGGAGACGCATTCTGTCTCCTAGAGATGAACGTACTTTGGTTCGAAAAGTGCAAATCAATCCCAGAACAACAGCAAAGGACCTTGTGAAGATGCTGGAGGAAACAGGTACAAAAATATCTATATCCACAGTATCAACCAGGTTTTCAGGTTTGAAAGGCCGCTCAGCAAGGAGAAGCCACTGCTCCAAAACCGCCATAAAAAGCCAGACTACGGTTTGCAACTGCACATGGGGACAAAGATTGTACTTTTTGGAGAAATGTCCTGTGCTCTGATGAAACAACAATATAACTGTTTGGCCATAATGACCATCGTTATGTTTGGAGGAAAAAGGGGGACGCTTGCAAGCCGAAGAACACCATCCCAACCGTGAAGCACAGGGGTGGCAGCATCATGTTGTGGGGGTGCTTTGCTGCAGGAGGGACTGGTGCACTTCACAAAATAGATGGCATCATGAGGGATGAAAATTATGTGAATATATTGAAGCAACATCTCAAGACGTCTGTCAGGAAGATCAAGGTTGGTCGCAAATGGGTCTTCCAAATAGACAATGACCCCAAGCATACTTCCAAAGTTGTAGCAAAATGACTTAAGGACAACAAAGTCAAGGTATTGGAGTGGCCATCACAAAGCCCTGACCTCAATCCTATAGAAAATGTGTGGGCAGAACTGAAAAAGCGTGTGTGAGCAAGGAGGCCTATAAACCGGACTCAGTTACACCAGCTCTGTCAGGCGGAATGGACCAAAATTCACCCAACTTATTGTGGGAAGCTTGTGGAAGGCTACCCGAAATGTTTGACCCAAGTTAAACAATTTAATGGCAATGCTACCAAATACTAATTGAGTGTATGTAAACTTCTGACCCACTGGGAATGTGATGAAAGAAATAAAAGCTGAAATAAATCATTCTCTACTATTATTCTAACATTTCACATTCTTAAAATAAAGTGGTGATCCTAACTGACCTAAGACAGGGAATTTTTACAAGGATTAAATGTCAGGAATTGTGAAAAACGGAGTTTAAATGTATTTGGCTAAGGTGTATATAAACTTCCGACTTCAACTGTATATATAAAATCACAAAACCCATCAGATTGTCATTCCACCCCAATAACCCTGCAAAATGTATCAAAACCATTTAAACAAAGAGTCCCTCCCCTCCATGACAAGTTAGGACACAACAGTCTGCCCTCTCCACTCAATGTTAGAACCGTGACTGAACGCAGCGGTGTCTATCACTAAAACCCTCCCAATACCCCTGAATGTCTCACTCCATTGCCTAAATATCTTGCATTAACTGACACAATGGAGATATAAGAACGGCAAGAAATGCTCAATTGACTGAATGATTAAGCCTTAACGTAACAAAAACATGGAGAACTAACTTGCAAAATAATTCAGCGACGATAGTTGACTTCTCTAGCTACATAGTTGTTGTCATAGCAACATGAGACAAGTTAGCTAGCCAGCTACCACCAGACAAAGTTATCACACGAACGTTGTAAACGTAACTTAGTTGTAAAATACGATTTTAGTTTATAGAAGCTAGGTAAACATTCAACAACATGTAGGTTATACTGAACACTAAATAGATAATCAGCTAGCTAGCTAACAGTTGTGATGATGACTTACTTAGCTAGCTGCTAACGCTATTAGCTGTAACGTTTCTGTCCCAATCAACTACCTGGAAAGCTAGTTCACTTGCTAGCTAGCATGCTGGTGCTCCGTTGTTGAAGTTCATAATGATCACAAGTAATTAGATCAAATGTTCCTCAAAACTCCTTGGAGTTGTTGATAAATCCTCTTGACCGGTTGACTTATTCAATATGTTCCCCGGTGCTTGCATGGCCCCGTTGTTGAGTCTTCCTCCTCGGGAGGGACCACAATCACACAACGGGACCACAATCACACCTCCTCCTCCATGCTTCACGGAAGAGAACCACACATGCAGAGATCATCCGTTCACCTACTCTGTATCTCACAAAGACACGGCGGTTGGAACCAAAAATCTCACATTTGGACTCATCAGACCAAAAGACAGATTTCCACCGGTCTAATGTCCATTGCTCATGTTTCTTGGCCCAAGCAAGTCTCTTCTTATTATTGGTGTCCTTTAGTAGTGGTTTCTTTGCAGCAATTCGACCATGAAGGCCTGATTCACACAGTCTCCTCTGAACAGTTGATGTTGAGATGTGTCTGTTACTTGAACTCTGTGAAGCATTTATTTGGGATGCAATTTCTGAATCTTGTAACTCTAATGAACTTATCCTCTGCAGCAGAGGTAACTCTGGCTCTTCCTTTCCTGTGGTGGTCCTCATGGGAGCCAGTTTCATCATAGCGCTTGATGGTCTTTGCGACTGCACTTGAAGACACGTTCAAAGTTCTTGATATTTCCCGGATTGACTGACCTTCATGTCTTAAAGCAGGGGTGTCAAACTCAAATACCCAGTGGGCCAAAATGTAAAACCTGAACAAAGTCGCGGGCCAACATTGAACAAATGAACCTTTTAATATGGACCCAAACAAGTTTTGCTTTAACATTGAATATGGAACAAGCATCGCTTATTACCATACAATATATAATTTAATAGTGGAAACATGCAAAATCGAATTTCAAATGAAAAAACACATCAATGGCATTAATTTATTAAATAAATAAAATTTAAATAAAAATCGTATGCCTCTTTTTTATTTGCAGCCTTCTGATTTAACTAGCCTTTACAGCAGCCTCACTTTGTGATGTGGCTTTTTTGAACATATTCTGTTGTGAAACCAAACTTCTTTTCATCTCCTCTACTTTCTGGCTCCTTTGAGTCATGTCCAGGTCCTTGTATTTGTCATGGTGTTTCGTTTCATAGTGTCGTCTAATGTTGTACTCCTTACTTACAGCCACGTTGACTCCACAAACAAGACAAACAGGTTTGTCTTTTACATATGTAAACAGATATTCTGCCTCCCACTTGTCCAGAAAGCTCCTGTTTTCTGCCTTTCTTTTTGCCATTTTTGGGAAGGGATAGCGCGCTGACAGTTGTAGCGTCTATGTTGCTATGACTACTGTCACAGAGGAGAGGGCGTTTCTGAGTCCTGTCCTGATTGGCGCGCGAAAACAACAGCAGAGCATTATGGGATTCGTAGTATTAGCGGTGAATGCGCTGTATAATACCGGCGGGCCAGCTCTAGTAGTAATTTGGTATTGTCTCGCGGGCCAAATATAATTACCCCGTGGGCCAAATTTGGCCCGCGGGCCAGAGTTTGACACCCATGTCTTAAAGTAATGAGGGACTGCCATTTTTCTTTGCTTATTTGAACTATTCTTGCCATAATAGGGACTTGGTCTTTTACCAAATAGGGCTATCTTCTGTATGCCAAACCTACCTTGTCACAACACAACTGATTGGCTCAAACTCATTGAGGAAATAAATTCCACAAATTAACTTTTAAGAAGGCACACCAGTTAATTGAAATGCATTCCAGGTGACTACCTCATGAAGCTGGTTGAGAGAATGCCAAGAGTGCGCAAAGCTGTCATCAAGGCAAAGGGTGGCTACTTTGAAGAATCTAAAATCTAAAATATATTTTGATTTGTTGAACACTTTTTTGGTTACTACATGATTCCATATGTGTTATTTCATAGTTTTGATGTCTTCACTATTATTAGAAAATAACTAGACAATAAGAAAAATAAAGAAAAACCCTGAAATAAGTTGGTGTGCCCAAACTTTTGACTGGTACTGTAAATGCATGTTTATTTTCTTTCTTCCAGGACTGATGGAATGTCCGCTACCAATATATATATTTTTACATGTTTATCAGTGATTCTGTATCTCTAACCTTTGAAAATGCTTTCTGAGGCAGGTGCCTTGGGAGTTAGTATAAAAGTACCTGGATCGGGTTGTTAAGGGAGCTCCCAAATTAAGTAAGGCCTGGCCATTTTCTTTGATTTTACCTGTTATTAGTATTTGTTAGTGGTGTTAATTCTGATTTATTGTGTGGGGTCTTTTTATTTTGGTTTTAGTGGGTTTTTCACGGGTTAGAAAGGATGCACCTTAAGGGGCACACAAATGAAATGTTCTGAAGTATCTAATGGACAAGTTTTTGGTTGCACACATTCTCTTGATTTGAAATGTACTGAAAAACCCAATATAAACCTGGTACACAAAATCTTTGGAATGTTTGAAGTATCTTTAAATAGAAAGACTAGAGACATTGGGTGACTTTTAAATGGGCTGTGTAAACACTAATACTTAGGAAGAAGCTATCAACTGCCTTTTCTCTCTTGTCTTTTCTCTCAGGAGTGCGACATGAGTCCACGTGGAGTGAGCATGGAGAGAGATCCCGTCCAAACGTCTCTCATGCTGCTGGTGTACTGGTAGGAAAATGGACAAGACATAATGGACTGTAAAGGAGGGTGGCGGCTCAGGTGAGAGATTCGTCTGCTTTGAAATCGGGACATTGTCAAGGGCCATCCACTTTGAACAACGTGCAATTGGGAGGACGAACTAAAACACTATCTGAAGAAGAAAATGAAGAAACGGCAGAAGAATGAGTGCCGTGAAGAAAGGGGGTGGTCAACCGTGCCCATAATTGATTTAAGCTTGTCCAAAATTATTTATTTGGGTTATCAGGTTGATTAAGGAGGTCTGCACACTGATAAATGTGTAGTAATTTAGACTAAGAACGCATTGAGATACCGATCTGTCATTACCACAAATGGGGGCCGTGATTCGAAAAGTTAACGATGAATATAAGGTGAATATACTGTACATCAATGTAAATGTACATTCTGCCAGTATCGGTGTGTGCTAAGTTGAGGGTCTTAAAAGTTGAGTGAGAGAACCAACATGAAGCACGAAGGACTGTCATTCTAAATTTGGGTTGGATCATTGATCAATAGTTCTAATTATGATTTGGAAAGGCGAGGCTTCTAGAGACAGAGTGATGCCCCTCAAATGTGAGGAGAGACACTAGATTGTAGCTTGGGCTAACCTTGCCCCAATTTCATTCTTGTCAAGGTTGGTGTGAAAGTCTTCTCTCATGTTCTGTCTCTTCCCTGTGAAAGTCAATATGGTTTCTAGGTCGTGTGGAACATGTGAGTGATCATTGTTCCAGATGAGGGATTGTTGGAAACTGACACATTTTTTGTAACTGGCTAATTGACTTGAGCAAGTTTTTTGTATGTTTCTAACTATATAAGTGGAGCAATTCATATGTTATGGGTTAGATGGAATCATTTATGGGCAAATGTATTTGGTAAAGTAGAAGGAGTCCTGAGCGAAAGGGACCAATGCCGGCCCGGAGTAGAGGCCCAGAAGTAGATAGTCATCGTGGAAGGAGAGCCCTACTGGGCCCTGAGTTGGGTCCGGTTAAGTGGTGAACTTAACAAAAATGCCCTAGACCAAATTCTGGAGATCTCTGGAGATGTAGAGAGAATTGGTAATGCTAAAAGATTTTACTCTGCAAAACAGAGAGGCTCTTGACTATATTTTGGTCAAGGGGGCACTTGTTCAATCATTGGCGCTGAACATACTTTGTCCCAGATCACTCTTCTAATATCATTGATTTCGCCGAATACATTGCCACCGTTGCTAAGAATAATTCCCCACAACCAGAGTGGACGCCTGCAACTTGGTTGGAATCCCTGTTTGGAAGTTGGGGATCCCAAATTGCCAACATTTAACATTCTGTGTATGTGTGTGTGTTTTTGATGAATTCACTCCCGTTAATAGAAGTATATCCTTTATTATGATGATAGTATTACCATACTAATTAGATTGTATAACCCAGAATGAAGGGTTTGAAATTATGAAGTGTGTCACATTCCTGACCTGGTTTCTCTTGTTTTGTATTTATTTAGTATGATCAGGGCGTGAGTTGGGTGGGTTGTCTATGTGTTGTTTTCTATGTTGGGGTTTTGTGCGTTCGGCCTGGTATGATTCTCAATCAGAGGCAGCTGTCAATCGTTGTCCCTGATTGAGAATCATACTTAGGCAGCCGGGGTTCACGTGTGTGTTTGTGGGTGTTTGTATTTCGTGTCAGTGTTCGTGCCACACGGGACTGTTGTTCAGTTAGATTATCTTTTGTTATTTTGTTTCGTGTAGTGTTCAGTTTATTGTGAATAAAACATGGACACTTTCCACTCTGCGTTTTGGTCCGATCCCTACACCTCCTCTTCTGATGAAGAGGAGGAAATCTGCCGTAACAAAGTGTCTAGTTTTATGTGTTGATTTCCCTTACTTTAATAGAAGTATAGAATGTTTTGATAGAAGCTATGATCTAATGCTTACCTTAAAATGTAATGATAATTATCACAGATTGAGTGATAAGAGGAGGTAATGTGATGGAACATTTTATGTTTGTGCTTTTCTAATAACGAATTTCTGTGTTCCGTTTTTGTGCTTTTCTAATAACCAAGTTCTGTGTTCATGCAAGTGACTGATTGAACGAATCCTCACTATCGGTATCAGCAATTTGGCAGTATGCCCAGAATCTTGTTTTGAGAACGAAAGGATATCTCAGTTTCAAGATCTCAGCTTGGAGAGAAGAAGCCTCGTGAGGTATTGGTCTGTCACATGCATGAACCAGTATTGGTTGGTCACATAAATTAACCAAACGTTAAGGATGAATGAATTATGATCAGCTAAATCATGCAAATATAACTTGTCTGTGTGTCACTTCAGACCAGTACCTTATGCATCTAAGTTTGACTGTGACTTCTCCAGTTAAGTGTTAATAAACAAGGATAAATTAAGATTGACTTCGAGTGTCCCTGTGTAGAATTTCCATAACAGTCGCTACAACTTGATTGGACTCCACCTATGGTAATTAAATTGTTTGGACATTATTTAGAAAGAAACACACCTGTCTATATAAGGTCCCATAGTTGACAGTGCATGTCAGAGCAGAAACTATACCACAAAGTCCAAGGAACTGTCTGTACAAACCATGGCTGCTGCCCACACAGTTACTGTTATTAGGCTGTGGTGTGTTTTCATGTTGAAACCTCCAGGACTGACTTTACTGAATGCAGCACAGCTTGGCCAGCTAGGGACACGGCTAACTTTCCCTACCATTGCTTCATTGGCAACATAAGCTCCATATCTCTTTGCACCAGTGCAAAGTGTACATTTTTGTAACAATTTATTTGACAATCTGGTTAACAATATGGTTAACTTATTGTTTAGTTATTGTCCATCAGCAGACCTACGGACACTAGCCACCACCCTTCTTAGTTTGTCCCATCCAGCGGTGTAAAGCACTTTAGTAAAAGTACTTTAAAGTACAACTTAAGTTGTTATTTCTGGTATCTGTACTTTACTCATTTATATTTTTGACAACTTTTACTTCACTACATTCCAAAATAAAATAATGTAAGTTTTACTACATACATTTTCCCTGACACCCAAAAGTACTCATTACATTTGGAATGCTTAGCAGGACAGGAAAATGGTCCAACTCACTGACTTATAAGGAGAACATCCCTGGTCATCCCTACTGCCTCTGATCTGGCGGACTCACTAAACACAAATGCTTTGTTTGTAAATTATGTCTGAGTGTTGGAGTGTGCCCCTCGCCCTGGCTCTCCGTAAATTAAAAAAATAAGAAAATGCTTTGCTTAATATAAGGGATGTGAAAATATACTTAAGTATGTTTTAGCAATTTCATTTACTTTTGATACTGAAGTATATTTCAAACCAAATACTTCTAGACTTTTACTCAAGTAATATTTTGCTGGGTGACTTTCATTTTTACTTGAGTCATTTTATATTAAGGTGTCTTTACTTTTACTCAAGTATGACAACTGGGTACTTTTCCCACCACTGGGTTTATCTTGTGTGAGCATGGCTGGTGAAGGTGTCAGAAATGATAAAATACTAGAGTCACTCACTAAGCATATTCCCCTAGCAAAGGATTAATAATAAACTGAGGAATGGCTTAGTCAGATTATTGCATTTTCTCGTGAAAAATAACCTATGACAAATAAGATTCTTTAGAGATATGCCTCGAATTTACCCATCTTATGCATTGGGAACTTATAAAGGGAGCCAATGGTTCAGAGGGGAACGCAATAATGATGATACACCACAGAATGGGATAGTCAAATAGACCAGAAGTGTTATTGTCAACCATTGGAGGCATTGGTCAATTACTGTATTTGTGACCGACAGAGTTAGAACCCGGGACTTCTACAAGTGTAGTCACACAACCATCTCTGTTACATACGAATGTATCCAAGGAATATCTATAGTGCAGACAACACTGTCCGAGTCTTTGAAATGACACTGAAGATTAGGAGTGCTGTCCCCTTTCTGAGAGGGGGCTGACAAGCACCGACAGTATGGAACATGCAGGCGTTATATGGGTTTTCCATGCGTTGGCAGTGTTACATGTTGGTTCTGATGCGAGCACACATTGCTGATCCATTTAAGCCATTCTGCCTTGTGTTTTGATACAGATATTCTAAATACGTGAGCTTGCTCCCCTTGTGTGGGTGCATTGACCTTGAGTTACAGACCTGAGCCTATCCACGTACCAAAGGAGCTAAACCACTCTATTTACACTTAGACAGACAGGTAGGAAAAACCTCACTATTCCAAGGCAACAGAGCTTAAGAGATTTGAGTCCACCCCCATGCAAGGTTTAAGAAAGGTCCTTGTCAGATGAAAGCAATCAAAGATGGAGCAATACCCTTATGATAATATTTATAGGTGCAGAGAGGATAAAAGAGCTGGGGCAACCCTTCTTCGTCACTAAATCAAAAGGGAGAACCCAACAGGTGAGCATGTTGACTTTGCAGACTTTTGTGTACACTGCTGATTTCATTGACTGTCTCTGCCTGTAAATGTAATTCCTTAGTGTGTGTGTGTGTAGCCTAGTGTATATCTGAATGGCGTGCGTGTTTTCCCTGAATCTTTATGTTTGACTGTAATGTTTGTATTTGTCATGCTCAAAATAGATGACACAGCTTGTGGAGAGAGTAATAACTCGATCTGGAAGGGTTCAAAGACAGTATGCACTTAGAATAGTTCGAAAATATTTTCATCACTTACTGAGATCTTTTCAACGTGACTAATCTGAATAGAAGAAAAATATGGGAAAACTACCATTGATAAATTGATATTGTAATGCTAATTTGAATTCTAATGGTTTTAAATTGCGCGAATATTAAATTGTTACTATTGTTGAAAAGTTGAAAGCCTTTCATGAGATTTGATATTTAAACTAAGATTCTGATGTAATGTCATCTCTTAATTGTCTCCCCTTTTCACCTTCTAATTTACTTTGGTACCTGGGCTGTAGCTGTTTCTAATGCAATAACATAATAATACAATAATAACAATACATTTTCCCTCATTTCAAAAGACTCAGTCATGCACATTATTTTAGGGCGTTACAGATTATTTGATAAACTAATTGACGATTTAATCTGAACATTTAATGTAATCTAATTCAACATCATTTTGGTGATACATTTGTCCTCCCTTCTTCCCTCCCCTGGATGCCCGCATTAAATTACATCACATTACGTTTTATAGACAATCTTATCTTGTCCATGGCAGAGTAACAATAATAGCCTTAAGCTCATTCCATTCATCCTGGCCACAAAGGTCTAAGATGGCTATGTTGATGTAGAACAACATATATTCTCTTTCTCAGTGAGCGAAGTAGCTTCCAACGGCATACTATCTTTTTCCTCCCAAATCTACTATTGGTTTTGACACGCTGCAAGTCCCGCCTCTCCCATCTCCTCATTGGTTTTTAGGAGCATATACCCATGTGGGTGATTGAAAGATGAACTGAGGTCCACACTCCAGTCTAGTTGTTGGTAGTAATGTACCTTAAAGTTGGTTGCCAACCGTCATATAAAGTCCAAAGAAGAAGAAGCCTGAAGGAGGATAATTCATCTGTGGAATAATTGTTAGAGTAGAGGACCTTGTGCATTTCAGGTAAAATAACATCCCATGTTTATATCCCATGACAAATTAGATAGCAACAACAAGCTAGCTAAATTGGCATACATTTTTTATGCTTTTCAACAAGTCCCCAAATTAATATAGTTGGTTCAGAGTTTGATTTGATATTTCAACCTGCATGTCCTGAACGCGTCTGGTGTTGGTGTACAAAATCGACATGCGCGTGATGGCAAACGAAGACGCACGCGTACGAGCGGTCTGATCAGCATGTGTTTCCCTGCTGTATAGCAGATTCCTGAAGGGACCTGTTCTCCTTGTGGAAGCATTATGTACTGCACCCACTTAATGACGCTGCAGCTGGTCGTCATGGCAACGCTGTGGGTGACACCAGTGAGAGCGGGGACAGACTGCATGTATGGCTGCCGACTAAACAACATGACCATCACCGTGGAGAGAGAGGACTGTCACGGAAGCATCACCATCACCACCTGCGCCGGCCTGTGCGAAACGACGGTAGCTAAATAGGGATAGACAGTACTTATTTAGGGTTGTGTGTTTATTAGGTACCAAACTGGACAAGACTGATTGAAACAGGGAGGGCCTACTTGGCCAATAGAACACACATTTTTATTTTCTGATGCACAGTGTTCTGTTGAGTGCCCTAATGAACACACCCCTGTACAATTGTTTTTCATTACATTGAGTTATATATATTTTTGCTCTCAAGTGGTGCAGTGGTCTAAGGCATCTCAGTGCAAGAGGCATCACTACAGTCCCTGGTTCGAATCCAGGCCGTGATTGGGAGTCCCATAGGGCGGCGCACAATTGGCCCAGCGTCGTTTGGCAGGGGTAGGCCGTCATTGTAAATAAGAACTTGTTCTTAACTGACTTGCCTAGTTCAATAAATAACAAAATATATATATTCTGTTGCATGTGAGCTGTTGTGTAATATATTGTAGTGCAGCCATGCTACATTTTCTGCTGTTTAATTTAATTGACTAGGAGTATGTGCTAATTGACCTAAATCATTAATTCTACTATTTGACGTTGCACCAGGTTGCATCAGCAGCCCTTTGATATTACTGAACAAAATTATAAACACAACATGCAACAATTTGTAAGATTTTACTGAGTTACAGTTCATATAAGGGAATCAGTCAATTGAAATAAATTCAATAGGACCTAATCTATGGATTTCACATGCCTGGGCAGGGTTTAGGCCCACCCACTGGGGAGCAAGGCCCAGCCAATCAGAATTCGTTTTACCCCACAAAAGGGCCCCCCCAGAAGATCCCGCAGGTGAAGTCAGTTGTGGAGATCCTGGTTACACATGGTCTATGGTTGTGAGGCCGGTTGGACGTAGTCTAAAATGACTTTGGAGGCAGTTTATGGTAGATAAATTAACATTCAGTTCTCTGGCAACATTCCTCCAGTCAGCATGACAATTGTACGCTACTTCAAAACATCTGTGGCATTGTGTTGTGTGACAAAACTGCACATTTTAAATTGGCCTTTTATTGTGCCCAGCACAAGGTGGTAATGATCATTCATTTTAATCAGTTTCTTGACATGCCACACCTTTCAGGTGGATGGATTATCTTGGCAAAGGAGAAATGCTTACTAAAAGGGATGTAAACAAATTTGTGCATAACATTTCAGAGAAATAGGCTTTTTGTGCATATGGAACATTTCTGGGAATTTTTTATTTCAGCTCATGAAACATGAGACCAACACTTTACATGTTGCGTTTATATTTTTCTGTGTAGATCACAATGGCAGCAGAAGAGTAACACTATGAATCATGCAATAATTTAAAAAATATGGTTTCCATTAGCCGAATCCCAGATTGGTTTGAGTTGTCTTGCCAAGCACTATGGTTATTGTCATGCCATGAGTTGACTATACATTACAACAGATCTGGGACAAGGCCAGTGTTCAGATGATTTCAATTTACCGTTATGAATGCTTTTGTTGGCAGGATCTGAACTATCAGAGCACATGGCTGCCGCACTCCCAGGGGGCGTGTAACTTCAAGGAGTGGTCCTACGAGAAGGTCTACCTGGAAGGCTGTCCATCCGGAGTCGACCCCTTCTTCATACCCGTAGCCAAGAGCTGCGATTGCATCAAATGCAAGACGGACAACACCGACTGTGATCGCATAAGCATGGCAACACCCAGCTGCGTAGTAAACCCACTAGAAATGTAATACTGTAGAGTTAGGCTGTTGCAGCAGCCAGTTTATGTTAAGCAACGGTTTGACTAGTCTATGGTACCGTTTCCATTGTTGATGTGCTATCACAATAAAACACTACTTAAGTCTAAACGTATTTGCTTTTAAAATATACTTAAGTATCAAAAGTAAATGTATAAATAAACAAACAAAACAGACCACACTCAATTTTTTATTTACAGATAGCCAGGGACAGTCCAACAAGCATGTCCTTAGTGAGTCCACCAGATCAGAGGCAGAAGGGATGACCAGGGATGTTCTCTTGATAAGCGTGTGAATTAGACCAGGGATGTTCTCTTCATAACTGTTTGTGAATTAGACCGTTTTCCTATCCTGTTAAGCATTCAAAATGTAACAAGTACTTTTGGGTATCAGGGAAAATCTATGGAGTAAAAAGTACATTATTTTTGGGGGGAATGTAGTGAAGTAAAAGTAGTCAAAAATATAAAAAGTACAGGTAACCAAAGAAACTACTTAAGTAGTAATTCACACAACTGTGACTATGGGACATTTATCACGACACCAAAATAGACCTAATAGGTCACAGACAATAATTGTGAAATTGAACAGAACACTCTGTAATGGAGATGATCTGTGGTAAAGCGGCACGCTTGTTTTGACCGCTTAACACCTCGTGGACATTTCTAGGAAATTGTTGCAAAACCACACACACGATACTGAAGAAGCCACCAGTCATCGCCGATAATTATGATAAACTTTTTGTAGGGCTCACAGCAAGGGTTGGAATCTGGACACTCACATATTTTTTATATGAATTAAAACCAATTTAATTGACAGCTGTGGGCACAAAACAAATATGTAATCACTAATCAAAACAAGTGGAGAATTGCAAAAACCATGAGGAAAGGCAGAAAATGAAACGTGGGAAATTCTTCAGGAATGCATACTTTCAAAAAATGTGGAAACAAATCTCCGTCATATACCTCTTTTTCCTTTGCATGAGACCTTGTAGCGAGGTACCGGCGAAGTGTATGCGCACACACTTTCTTGAATTGACCCTCTCGGTACAGGAACTAAACTACATATGCAATGTTTATAACACTTGGTTGAAACCATTGTGGGAGTATTATTTCTTATTCATTTACTCTTGATACATCTTGTGATAACTTGATTTAGTATCTTTTGGCAACTTCAGACCATTTCTTATTCTGTCCTCGTTTTACAGAAAACTAAAATGAGAAAAAAATAACAGAACATAAAAACAGTCATAGTTCAAGGCCTAAGGATGGGGGAGACTAGCCAGCGTACTTGTTGCGGATGATCTCTCCCCCCTCCACTTCAACCTGCTCGTATAGCCACTTGCGGTCACAGCGGCACTCCACGCCACACCTGCGGGAGCTACACTCGGGGCAGGGGTAGAAGCAGCCCATGCAGTCCGCGTCCAGGCAGTCACACATGTCCTTGCCGCAGGAGAGCAGGCGGCCTTTGTTGTCATACACTTTGCTCTTCGCCCCAATAGTCTGTCTGCAAATACACAAAAACAATGGAAACGTCTGACCTACCGCCTGTATGTGACTACCGTCTGCGTCTTGCTTACTTGGTTGTGCATCATTTATGGAATGACACTGCTTTCTGCTGGTTTACCTGCTCCCTGATACAAATTTTGATTGACTAGCAACCATTTGAAATGCAATAATGAAAACAAGCATACATTGCAGCCTTCGAGGAAGGTAGCAGAGCAGTGGACCCATGCAGTGATGGATTCTGGAAAGTGATGGTTTCCACTCTTACCGGTCAGTGTTTGAGGAGATTCCACCTCGTCCTCCACCTCGTTTTTTGCCATCACCTCTTCCCTGCAAAAACAAAAAAATAACTTTGAGTGAATGTTGATAGATGAAACAGGAGAAGTATGCTCTTGTGCACGTGAACACAAGGCTCTGAAAAACAGCACTTAACTGTGCAGAAATTCACCAACACCTGCTATACTCTGCAACAGGATTTACACTAACATTCATTTAGAGGGGTGACACCCATCTGTGAGAGGTGATAAAAATATTTATAAAGTTGACACACCTTGCCAGTATCCCGGGTACTATGTCGTTTCTCCTTGACCTTGCTCTTCTCCAGCGTCTTAGCCCTCTCCCGGTCTGACGGTGCCCCGAAGCGGTTAGCCGCATTTGTGTCCTTGGTCATCATACCCCTTTTTCGTAATTCAGGCTGCAATGTTTTTAACATACATCTTGTAGTCTAGCTGAATAAAAACAAAGACAGTTGGGTAAACTAGGTTGAGCAACTATGAAACCATACATTACCTTCGATGAATCAGCACCGAAAATGGTGGGCACGGCATCTTCCCTAAGAAACTGTTTGCCATTGTAGTCTCGGAAACAATCTGGGTTGAAATGTTCTGAGCAGAGGCAAGTGTTAGGTGTAGGGATGAAGTTTTTCATCCCCAAACTTTGTACCCATTGGTTGGCAAGCTGAGGCTTACTGATGGGGAACCTGAGAACAGGACAAGAAACACTGCTTAACACAAGCATGCATTCTCTTGCGCACGCATAAACACACCACATTTAGCTACAACAACATTTGAAGAACGACTTAGCGAACGTTAGCAAACTAGCTAACGTTAGCTTGAAGTCCTTTACTCCTTACCTGTAAAATCGTATTTCTGACCCTTTGATAAACTTGTTGGTGCAGCCGTTTACTGCACAGGTGACAGGCATGATGAACCTCGTGCTTGTATGGTCTGATGTCAATTTATTTAGTAGCAATATAAACTATCGGAAGCACCGCTTCCAGTCCAACGCCTGTGTTGTTACTTCTTCTTCGATGATACAATTGCGGTCTGCAAACAAACGTTAAAGATGCATGCCGCCACCTACTGTGCTGGAGGGTGTTGTAAATCACGGTTTACAAGATTAGCTCCAAATTTCTAAATCCTCTTACCTAACTCAGTACTTCTGAGGAAATAAAAAATGAGCCCTACTAACTTCCAATACACCCTCCCACATCACCAAAATCCCTTCCAAACCCCACCATCCTCAATGACTCTACACTTCAATCTTTCCATCTCTGTTCCTCTGCATACACATCACGGACAAACTGAAATGGTCCACCCACACAGTGTGGTGAAGAAGGTGCAACAGTGCCTCTTCAACCTCAGGATGCTGAAGAAATTTGTCTTGTCACCTAAAACCCTCAAACCTTTACAGATGCACAATTGAAAGCATCCTGTTGGGCTGTATCACTGCCTGGTACGGCAACTGCCGCAAGGCTCTCCAGAGGGTGGTGCGGTCTGAATAACGCATCACCGGGGGCAAACTACCTGCCCTCCAGGACACCTACAGCACCCGATGTCATAGGAAGGCCAAAAAGATCACCATGGACAACAACCACCCGAGCCACTGCCTGTTCACTACGTTACCATCCAGAAGGCGAGGTCAGCACAGGTGCATCAAAGCTGGGACCGAGAGACTGAAAAACAGCTTCTATCTCAAGGCCATCAGACTGTTAAACAGTCTGTTAAACAGCCATCAGACTGTTAAACAGCCATCACTAACACAGAGTTAGTGCCTACATACAGACTTGAAATCATTGGCCACTTAAATAAATGGATCACTAGTCACTTTAATAATGCCACTTTAATAATGTTTACATATCTTGCATTACTCATCTCTTATGTATATAATACCATCTATTGCATTTTGCCTATGCCACTCTGCCATTGCTCATCGATATATTTATATGTATATATTCGTATTCCATTACTTAGATTTGTGTGTATTAGGTAGTTGTGGAATTGTTAGATTACATATTAGATATTGCTGCACTGTCGGAACTAGAAACACAAGCATTTCACTACACTCGCAATAACATCTGCTAACCATGTGTATGTGACCAATAAAATTAGATTTGATTTTAACATTCGACCATACATTCCAGACACAAACCATTCACATGCTTGACAACCAGCTGTAATGACGAGTTCAATGTACAATGTCCTAGGCACAATGAAGAAAACACCACCTCTTCCTTCCTAGTCTGACCTATGAAGCTTGGTCCACCGACCTTTCTTTGGAGGACATATACTGTAAATGCCGGCCCTTTGGCTCAGAGTCCCATTTCCTCTGCCACAGATCTATCAAATTAGCTCTGATCTTACATTTCACCTCACCTCTAACGAGTGGAACATTAATATCAATTATATCTTGTTTTAAAGCTCTTTTGGTCTACAATTTCATTCCATTCCACACCCGAATGGGCTGGGACCCAGCAGAATCTCACATCTACACCCAGCCTCTCAATTCTGCATTATAACCTTAATACCTCCAATAGTTGGTCACTCCTATTAGATTTACCAGATGATAAACTATTCAATACACAAAGGGAATCTGAGCCCACTATAATTCTGAAAGGTTGTATGTCCTCCACCCACTGGAGGGCAACTACTATCGCCAACAATTCAACTGAGTATACCGACAGTTCTCTGTTAGTCTTCTACATATCTGCACATCAAATTCAGGAAAGTAAACGCCTGCTCCTGTGCAACTCACTATTTGGGTCATTGGATCCATCTGTGAAAAGCAGTAAAAATGCATAAAACTTCGACCAATGTAATTGTCAACCAGTTTCACTATATGACTGACCTCTGACCAATCTTTCCTTTTCTCTACCAAGGTTAGATCAACAACAGGATCTGGGAGTAACCATGGAGGAACATTCCCTATCACCACAGAAGGTCCAACCTCAAACCACTCTCATCAGCAAGCTTTCCAACTGTCCAACCAAAACCACTGCCTTGTCTACTAGTATATTCTCAACAGTCATCTAGAACAGTAGCAGTTGGATGGTCAACCTCACAGCCTAACCCAATAAGCTAATACATTTTTTCCCCCACTGTATATCCAAAGGAACCTCACCTGCCTCCACTAGTAAGGCACATACAGATATTGATTTAAATGTACCATTACATATCCTTAAAGCTATATATAAAACTATATACTGGATACTGTCCAGCCTCTGAAGCCAAGTCGTTGACACTGTTCCATAAACTATACACCAGTAATCAATTGTCGTCCTGATCAGAGCTCTATAAAAATCCATCAACGATTGTCTGTCAGCACCCCATTCATAACCAGAGACCGAACGCATAAGATTCACCACCTTCTAACACTTTGTTTGAACATTTATGACATGCTCTTTCCATGTAAACGCAGCAAAAAAAGAAACGTCCTCTCACTGTCAACTGCGATTATTTTCAGCAAACTTAACATATGTTCATACAAATATTTACACAACAAGATTCAACAACTGAGACATAAACTGAACAAGTTCCACAGAAATGTGACTAACAGAAATGGAATAATGTGTCCCTGAACAAAGGGGGGTCAATATCAAAAGTAACAGTCAGTATCTGGTGTGGCCACCAGCTGCATTAAGTACTGCAGTGCATCTCCTCCTCATGGACTGCACCAGATTTGTCAGTTCTTGCTGTGAGATGTTACCCCACTCTTCCACCAAGGCACCTGAAAGTTCCCAGACATTTCTGGGGGGAATCAAATCAAATTTTATTTGTCACATACACATGGTTAGCAGATGTTAATGCGAGTGTAGCGAAATGCTTGTGCTTCTAGTTCCGGAGGAGGATGGCCCTAGCCCTCATCCTCCGATCCAACAGGTCCCAGACGTGCTCAATGGGATTGAGATCCGGGCTCTTCACTGGCCATGGCAGAACACTGACATTCCTGTCTTGCAGGAAATCACGCACACAACGAGCAGTATGACTGGTGGCATTGTCATGCTGGAGGGTCATGTCAGGATGAGCCTGCAGGAAGGGTACCACACGAGGGAGGAGAATTCCTGTTCCCTGTAACGCACAGCGTTGAGATTGCCTGCAATGACAACAAGCTCAGTCCAATGATGCTGTGACACACCGCCCCAGATCATGACGGACCCTCCACCTCAAAATCGATCCCGCTCCAGAGTACAGGCCTAGGGGTAACGCTCATTCCTTCGATGATAAATGCGAATCCGACCATCACCCCTGGTGAGATAAAACCGCGACAAAAGCACTTTTTGCCAGTCCTGTCTGGTCCAGCGACGGTGGGTTTGTGCCCATAGCCGACGTTGTTGCCGGTGATGTCTGGTGAGGACCTGCCTTACAACAGGCCTACAAGCTCTCAGTCCAGCCTCTCTCAGCCTATTGCGGACAGTCTGAGCACTGATGGAGGGATTGTGCATTCCTGGTGTAACTCGGGCAGTTGTTGTTGCCATCCTGTACCTGTCCCGCAGGTGTGATGTTCGGATGTACCGATCCTGTGCAGGTGTTGTTACACGTGGTCTGCCACTGCAATGGACGATCAGCTGTCCGTCCTGTCTCTCTGTAGCGCTGTCTTAGGCGTCTCACAGTACGGACATTGCAATTTATTGCCCTGGCCACATCTGCGGTCCTCATGCATCCTTGTAGCATGCCTAAGGCACGTTCACGCAGATGAGCAGGGACCCTGGGCTGTGACCTTAATTGCCTACCATCTGTAAGCTGTTAGTGTCTTAACGACCATTCCACAGGTGCATGTTCATTAGTTGTTTATGGTTCATTGAACAAGCATGGGAAACAGTGTTTAAACCATTTACAATGAAGATCTGAGAAGTTATTTGGATTTTTACGAATTATCTTTGAAAGACAGGGTCCTGAAAAAGGGACGTTTCTTTTTTTGAGTTCATATCGCTCATTGAACCATAGACCCAAATATTTGTACTTAAAAACTCTCCCCATAGGCTGTCCATTCAGAAACAACGGTATATTATCAGCAACTTTCTTCTTTGAGAAGAACATACAGCAAGATTTCGCCACCGACAATTCAAAACTCCAGTCAATCGACCATCTTTCAACATCCATTATAGCCCGTTGAATAGAAGTTCACATGAGAGATATTCCTTCTCCTCATCCAAATAGCTCCATCCTCAGCATATAGGGAAACCCCAATACCCCTACCTACATTTGAAAACACATCATTAATCATAATGTTTAACAAAATAGGACTGATAGCACTGCCTTGAGGAATACCGTTGTCAACTCCATAGGCATCAGATATATTGGATCCTATTTTAACGCAATTAAATAAGGCCAAAACACAGTTATATAGTCTCCCACCAATACCAATTATTTATATATTAATCAGTGGGGCTCCCGAGCGGCGCAGCAGTCTAAGGCACTGCATCTCAGTGCTAGAGGCGTAACTACAGACCCTGGTTTGATTTCAGGGCTGTATCACAACCGGCTGTGATTGGGAGTCCCATAGGGCTTTGTTCTTAACGGATTTGTCTAGTGAAATAAAATAAAATGCAAAGAGCGATTAAATAAGGCCAAAACCCAGTTATATAGTGTCGTGGATATTGTGTTACAGAGACATCAATCAGGAGCTCTTCCTGGGCTGACCCAGCAGTTGTCTTATATTTTGGCTATACACAGACAAGTTATATTTGCATGATTTAGCATAACTAATGAATCATTACCGTTTTGTTTCATTCATGTAACCGACCAATACTGTTTCATAACACGTGACAGACCAATACCTCACGAGGGTTCTCCTCTCTAAGCTGAGACTTTGAAACGGAGATATCTTTAGTTTGTTCTCAAAACAACGTCATTTGTTTTCAAAACACGGTCTGGGCGTACTGTCAAATTGCAGCCACTGATAGGGGTGATTTGTACAGTCAGCCACTTGCATGAACACAGACATTGGTTATTAGAACAGCATATGAATAGAACACAGAAATGTGTTATAAAGAAAAGCACAAACTTTAAAATTCCCATTACAATCGTCTCCCACCAATACCAAGTCTTTCTATCTTAATCAGTGGGGCTCCCGATTGGCGCAGCAGTCTAAGGCACTGCATCTCAGTGCTAGAGGCATCACTACAGACCCTGGTTTGATTCTGGCAGGTAGCCTAGTGGTTAGAGTGTTTGGCCAGTAACCGAAAGGTTGCTAGATCAAATCCTCGAGCTGACAAGGTAAGGTAAAAATATGTTGTTCTGCCCCTGAACAAGGCACTGTTCGTAGGCCGTAATTGTAAATAAGAATTTGTTCTTAACTTAACTGACTTGCCTAGTTAAATAAAGTTAAATAAAATTAAAAAAAATCCAGGCTGTATCACAACCAGCTGTGATTGGGAGTCCCATAGGGCGGCACACAATTGGCCCAGCGTCGTTAGGGTTTGTCCGGGGTAGGCCGTCACTGTAAATAAGAATTTGTTCTTAACTGACTTGCCTAGTTAAATAAAATAAAGTAGGCCTGCTCTCCACATGGTGTCCTATGCCTTTTCAATGCCAAAACAGACAGTAGCCATTCATTCTATCATAACCAGAGTCTTTTCAATTTCATTGCTCACCTTTACTAACGCATCCAAAGTAGATCTACCTTTACGGAATCCACTTTTACATTAACTCAATAAACCTCTATGTTCCAGGAAACATGACAATCTGTAGACTATCCTCTTTTCCATCCGTTTACACAAGTTAGAGGTCAGTGCTATTGGTCTATAACTATCAGCACCATGAAGGTTCTTACCAGGCTTTACAAAAGGTCATATTACTGTACGCTTCCAACCAGAAGGTATAACCACCTCACTCCAACTCGTATTAAATAATTCCAGAACATGTATGACCTCATCAGGTAGATGCTTAAACATTACATAGAACAGCTGTTCATGAGCTGGGGCTGTATATCCACAGCCTTTTAAGACGGAACACATCTCATATACGGTAACAGTATCCCTTTTCTTATACACATTAACATGAGCATTTAAAATCTCAAACGTTGCTTATACTTAATCCAAAGTAACCCCCACTATGTGCCCAAGCAAATGTCTTCCTGAACAAGTCATATTTTTCTTGATCAGTTACAGACATTTTCTGACCCACAACCAAAACTGGAATTCGAGTGGACTTGCTTATTCCAGTCATCTTCTTTAACATAGACAATACATGCCCCAGCTCAGTACCCCTGCCTATTGTAGAGCAGAGCTGTCTCCATGCATTTCTCTCGACAGACTTAATGACCCCACGTACTAAACCTCTCTTCCTTTGGAAATCAAGTTGATTCTCTGGAGTCATATTCCTACACAACATTGTAAGCCCTATTTATTCCTCGAATAGGAGCAGTGCACTCTTCAGTCCACCAAGGAACCACCTTCTTTTTTGCCCCTGTTTGCTTTTCTTCAGAGAGGAAGAGGAGAAGCAATAGGGTTTACTCTGCCCAAAATCTGTCTACGAAAATAAGACCATGAAGTGAGTAAAGGTCCATTAGTGTCGAAATTTCCTAAACAAAAAATGTAATTGCTAATTTGTTCGAATAGAAGTGTCGTAATGGTTAGGTTGTTACGATTGCAATGATCTAAGTGGACACACATAGCATTTCGCCAAACCGACTTTATATCGGAGTTGTGCCTTCCATCTTTGAGGACATGCATTTCCATTGTTAGAGCGGTCACTTCTTCTTCTTCTTCTATGAGGTTTAACGGCGGTTGGCATCCAAATTGTTGCATTACCGCCACCTACTAGACTGGAGTACAACTCCCTTATACTTGCTTGAAAAAATAAATAAATAATAACTAAATAAATACCCTACCATCTAACACTACACTCACTCATTTCAAAATGATCAAATAAAATTAACACCACCCTACTCCACTAATTACATGTATTTATTCCTATTTCATGCCATCATCCTGAAAGGATGGGAGATCACCACTTAACACACCCTGTAACTCTTCTGATGTCAAGTCTCGCACACCCAAATACCTCTCTGCAGCTGCCACCACAACCTCAATTTTCAGAGACTTCCGTTCCATGCCTATAGTACAATTGATAACCATTGCTATAAATCCAATCTTACTGAAACTTATTTCACTGTTTGGCCTATCCCTCTGTACTGGTATATCTCTACTACTCTCACCACTCCTCCCCCTTAACCCATCTTCCTCAACTTTCTTCACTGCCTCAGCATATGACAACTTCTGCACTACTCTAACCCTGGAAACCTCAACCTGCCTCTCTCACACGGGACATTTCTAATCCCAGCTCCATGGGCACCCTTACAATTAACACATTTCGCTACTTTCCCCAATACTACACATTCCTTTGTCACATGCCCTTCTGCACATTTCTCACATCTTCACACCTTGGACCCTCCCTCCTACACACTGCTGCCACATGCCCATAAGCTTGACACCTGTAACATCTTAATGTCTTCGGCACATACGCTCGTACAGGATACCTTATATATCCTATATTTCACTGTCAGGCAAAGACTCAACTTTAAAACTCAAAAGAACAGACAATGACTATTCTGTTTACCCACTCTCGCCACCCCGTCTGCGTCGCATCAAACGACGAGCATCATATACACCGGGAATCTTTGCCCTCAGCTGGTCAACTTTTATATCTACTGCTACCCCAGTTATCACTTTTTTCATTGGTGCCCCTTTCTTGAGAACGAAACGATTCACTTTTATTGCCCCATTCGTTTTGCTTCAGGCGCATTCTCCCTCTGCCCAACAGAAACACAAACAATTATCACTAGACCACTTCTAGTTACCCTCACCGATTCCACATGACCCAACTCTTTTTTCACCCACCGTAAAACCACAAATGGATCAGCCAAAAGGCAAGAGTCCACTTTTTCCATAAACGTCACTCCTACTGTCACAGACTCTTCTTTATCCTGATCATCGGTGCATACCTCGGTCTCCGATAACTTTCCCGCATTTACCACCTCTGATACTTCACCCTCATTCACTTCTATTTCTCCTCCTGTCTTCAGCTCCCTCTGCTTACATTTTCCCCCCTTCTTCTTTAACAAACCATCTCCCTTTTTTCCCCACCATTCTTATCCGACTCAATCTCACCCTCTCTTTCTGTTAGACCTTCTCTCCCTCTCAATTTCCCTTCATTCCTCCTCCGTTTTCCAAGTATACGTCTCCTCATGATAAAACTGCACTACTCCTGACCGCCTTCTCCAGGGACTCCATTCCATTTCCTCACTTTAGAGCGGTCACTCGACTATTTTATCAATCTAATAGATAATCTTTGTTTACTTTAGTGTGCACAACCTACCGGAAATGATATTGTTTATTCTCCATGGCCCAAATTTGTTCCAACTTCTATTCCAAAGCAGCAAGAGAAACATGGAAATACATTCTTTATGACCGTGTTTTCTTTCGGCTTGCATTTCTATTTTTTGTAATTTATGTAATCCAGGGCTCATATGTAAAAGAGACATTGGTCTCAGTATGACTCCCTGATAACGGTTAAATAAATAATGCATGAATGATATCGTTTGCTAAAGTGCCCACATCTTCCAGAAATATGGCCGCGCACAGAACAACTGGGGGCTTGGAACTCCGAAATATCGGACTTCAGTGCGTTCAAAACAACTGGGATCTCCGGAAAAACCCGAACTCGACTTGAACGAGCTCGATTTGAACGGTCATCCGACTTGGAATTCCAACTCCAGAACTCGGGCCTCATTCTAGATCTCCGACTTTCCGACACGAGGATCACTGAGGTCATGATTTCACCGTATTTGTCCGAGTTCACAGTTGTTTTGAACGCAGCATACATTGCGACCCCTCTTCAAAATGGATCGAGTTTACAAATTGTCGTCGTGACGTCATGTGCAATTGATCAGATCAGTTTTGGTCAAGGCCGGGGGTGGTGCAGTTAAATATGTGGCATTCGCAATAATGTATTCCTTTTAGTTGTATCTAGGCTATGTGTGTTAACATTGATACATCTTTGTGGCTTCGGCTTAAATGTATTTAGGCCTAGCTCTACCTGTTTCCTGCTCAAGTCACATGATTGACTACACCGACCGTGCAGCAGGACTTCGTGGGATCTGTCTGGCTAGTCGCTACGAAACGGGGTGACTATCGGTAACAAACTCAGGCAAGGCAACAAATCTGACTTTTTGTGTTGCGTAGGATAGTTTGTTTTCTTGAAATGCCAGTTTGGACATGATACAGTTGTCTTTTTCTACTTCTGTCTACTCGAATAGCTAGCTGACGAACTTGGTAGCTAGAATCCACCACCACCAGCCAGAGTTAGCCCTTGGGCCATAGCTAACGTTAGCGTGCTAAGCAGGCATGTATTTGTTTACCGATAGAGCTAACATTAGCTAGTTAGCTCTTCTAAATAGCTAGTTATAGAAAAACAGCGTACGAGCCACAGAATAACATGGTTAAGGCAATGCCTAACAGTTAAAATGTGAAGCGTTTATGAAGTTTAAATGAGTTATGTGGCTAGCTTTCTGCGTTAAACAACTTGCTAACAAGTTAGCTACTAGTAGTTACCTAGTAAACGCTACCTAGTTAGTTAGTTAACTAACGCCAACATCACTGTCATCAGAAAGCGAGTTAGCTAACTGCTAGCAAACTATATTGTTATCTAACTACCCCAATGGTCATGATGACATGATTGCGAAATAGTAAGTTGGGATCTTGCCATAAGATTGCAACACAACTTCAATAGCTGGACAGTGTTGTCACAAAGGCACATCGACTGATTGTTCACCTAGTCGGCTAGGGGATTCGAACAAGCAATCTTTAGGTTACTGGCCCAACGCTCTTCACAGCTGGGCCACCCTGCTGCCCCGTGCTGCATTTGACAACTTGATGGTGACTAATGAAGTCTGTGTTCAATTTGTCAGACTCTGAATTTTTACAAATGAGATTAGTTGTGTTTTTGATCATGGTTGTTAAATGTGATTGTGATACATAGCTAGCAGATTGCAACGGGCTAACAATGTTGTGATGTTCCATTAGCGGTTACAGGATAGGTACTGTTTGGCTTAGCACAGATCATTTACAATGAACTTTAACTTGGCAACACTATCTTAGTTCTCGATTTGGCCAAACATGTATATTTAAAAATGTCTAATTCCAGGTGGTTCGTTTGAATTTCGAAAATGCTCAGATAATTTTTTGGGGGGCTCCACGAAGTAATCCAACAATGTGTATGCTGCCATCTTGTCTATTTCAAATCTTCTCTCATCAAATCAAACTTTATTGGTTACATACACATATTTAGCAGATGGTGTAGCAAAATGCTTGTGTTCCTAGCTTCAACAGTGCAGTATTATCTAACAATACACACATCTAAAATGGAATTAAGAAATATATAAATATTAGGATGAGCAATGTGGGAGTGGCATTGACTAAAATAGAATACAGTATATACATATGAAATGTGTAAAGAAGTATGTAAACATTAAGGTGACCAGTGATTCCATATCTATGTATATAGGGCAGCAGCCTCTAAGGTGCAGGGTTGAGTAACCGGGTGGTAGGCAGCTAGTGATGGCTACTTAACATTCCTGATGGCCTTGAGATAGTGGTTTTTCAGTCTCTCTGTCCCAGCTTTGTTGCTCCTGTATTGACCTCACCTTCTGGATGATAACGGGGTGAACAGGCCTTTGCTTGGGAGGTTGATCTTTTTGGCGTGCCTGTGATATCAGGTTCTGTAGGTGTCCTGAAGGGCAGGTAGTGTGTCCCCCGGTGATGCGTTGGGTAGACCGCACCACCCTCTGGAGAGCCCTGTGGTTGCGGGCGATGCAGTTGCCGTACCAGGCAGTGATACAGCCCGACAGGATGCTCTCAATTGTGCATCTGTTAAAGTTTGAGGGTCTTAGGGGCCAAGCCAATTTTTTTTTCTCAGCCTAATGAGGTGAAAGAGTGTTGCACTGTGTTGTCCTCAAAGCTGGCAAAGAAGGTGTTTAGCTTGTCTGGGAGCAGGACGTCGGTGTCCGATGTGGCTGGTTTTCCCTTTGTAATCTGTGATTGTCTGTAGACCCTGTCTGTATACCCTGCCACATACGTATAATGTCTGAGCCGTTGAATTGTGACTCCACTTTCAAATCAAATTTATTTGTCACATACACATGGTTAGCAGATGTTAATGCAAGTGTAGCAAAATGCTTGTGCTTCTAGTTCCGACCATGCAGTAATATCTAACAAGTAATATAACCGAACAATTTCACAACTACCTTATACACACAAGTGTAAAGGAATGAATATGTACATAAAAATATATAAATGAGTGATGGCTGAATGGCATAGGCAAGATGCAGTAGATGGTATAGCGTACAGTATATACATATGAGATGAGTAATGTAGGATATGAAAACATGTAAAGCGGCATAGTTTAAAGTGGCTAGTGATACATTACATCAAGATGGCAAGATGCAGTAGATGGTATACATTTACATTTACATTTAAGTCATTTAGCAGACGCTCTTATCCAGAGCGACTTACAAATTGGTGCATTCACCTTATGATATCCAGTGGAACAACCACTTTACAATAGTGCATCTAACTCTTTTAAGGGGGGGGGGGGGTTAGAAGGATTACTTTATCCTATCCTAGGTATTCCTTAAAGAGGTGGGGTTTCAGGTGTCTCCGGAAGGTGGTGATTGACTCCGCTGACCTGGCGTCGTGAGGGAGTTTGTTCCACCATTGGGGTGCCAGAGCAGCGAACAGTTTTGACTGGGCTGAGCGGGAACTGTACTTCCTCAGAGGTAGGGAGGCGAGCAGGCCAGAGGTGGATGAACGCAGTGCCCTTGTTTGGGTGTAGGGCCTGATCAGAGCCTGAAGGTACGGAGGTGCCGTTCCCCTCACAGCTCCGTAGGCAAGCACCATGGTCTTGTATAGCGTACAGTATATACATATGAGATGAGTAATGTAGGTCATGTAAACATTATATAAAGTGGCTAGTGATAAATTGATTACAACCATTTTTCCATTATTAAAGTATCTGTACTGACGTTTTGTCTGTTTGATTACCTTACGGAGGGAATAATTAAAATGTTTGTATTCAACCATGGTTAAATGCGGTGGTTTGCACTTTCAGTTTAGCGCGAATTCTGCCATCTATCCATGGTTTCTGGTTATGGGTAGGTTATAATAGTAATTGATTGAGACAGGTGTGTCCACCCCTTCTATAAGATAATGGCGGTCTGCAAACAAACGTTAGAGGTACATGCCGCCACCTACTGTACTGGAGTGTGTAGTCAATCATCCATCCCTGTCCATCCTCAATGACCATCAATCTATCCCTCTCTTCCACATACTGGTACTTAGAACAATACATCAACACATGCTTCACTGTTTCATCAACCATACACTCCAGTGGCTCCACCCCAAAGTGCAGTATGTCATTATGACACTCACCTGTCTCGATCAATGAGAGAATATTTTAAAAAGACAAGATGGCGGCTTACACATTGTTGGATTACTTCATAAAGGAAAACATGGATTTATTTTAATAACAGAGCGTTTTCTAAATTCAAACTAACCACCTGCAACTGGACACTGACTTTTTAGAAGATACAGTGCATTGGGAAAGTATTCAGACCCCTTGACTTTTTCCACATTTTGTTAACAGCCTTTATTCTAAAATGTATTTGTTTTTTCCCCGCAATCTACACATAATGTCCCATAATGACAAAGCAAAAACAGGTTACATTTACGTAAGTATTTAGACCCTTTACTCAGTACTTTGTTGAAGCACCTTTGGCAGCGATTACAGCCTGGAGTCATCTTGGGTATGACGCTACTAGCTTGGCACACCTGTATTTAAGGTGTTTCTCCCGTTCTCTGCAGATCCTCACAAGCTCTGTCAGGTTGGATGGGAAGTGTCGCTGCACAGCTATTTTCACGTCTCTCCAGAGATGTTTGATCGGGTTCAAGTCCGGGCTCTGGCTGGGCCACACACTCCTGCATTGTCTTGGCTGTGTGTTTAGGGTCGTTGTCCTGTTGGGAGGTGAACCTTCGCTCCAGTCTGAGCGCTCTGTAGCAGGTTTTTATCAAGGATCCTGACTAGTCTCCCAGTCCCTGCCGCTGAAAAACATCCCCACAGCATGATGGTGTAAGGTTTCCTCCAAACATGACGCTTGGCATTAAGGCCAAAGAGTTCAATTTTGGTTTCATCAGACCAGAGATTCTTGTTTCTCATGGTCAGAGTCCTTTAGGGGCCATTTGAAAAACTCCAAGCGGGCTGTCATCTGTTTTTTACTGAGGAGTGGCTTCCGTCTGGCCACCCTACCATAAACGCCTGATTAGTGGAGTGCTGCAGAGATGGTTGTCTTTCTGGAAGGTTTTCCAATCACCACAGAGGAACTCTGGATCTCTGTCAGTGACCATCGGGTTCAGAGTGACCATTGGGTTCTCGGTCACCTCACTGACCAAGGACCTTCTCCCCTGATTGCTCAGTTTGGCCAGGCGGCCAGCTCTAGGAAGAGTCTTGGTGGTTTCAAACTCCTTCCATTTAAGAATGATGGAGGCCACTGTTCTTGTGGACCTTCAATGCTACAGAAATGTTTTGGTACCTGTCCCCAAATCTGTGCCTCGACACAATCCTATCTCGGAGCTCAACGGACAATTCCTTCGACCTCATTGCTTGGTTTTTGCTCTGACATGCACTGTCAACTGTGGGACCTTATATAGACAGTTGTGTGCCTTTCCAAATCATGTCCAATCAATTGAATTGGATTCCAATCAAGTTGTAGAAACATCTCAAGGATGATCAATGGTAACCGGATACACCTGAGCTCAATTTAGTCTCATGGAAATGGGTCTGAATACTATGTAATACCTTATGTAAACAAGGTATTTCTGTTGTCCATGTCCAATTCTACGTGTGTGTGGGGGGGGATTTTAATTTGAGGTGACTTTTTTCTTTCCTCAGTGGGTCATTAGAGGCCAAACTCATATAAATATAATGACTAGAACTCCAACTAGTTCTGTACCCAGAATTCCTTGAAGTGTGATGGTCAAAATCTGCTAATGTTATCTTTCACACGCTGTTGTTGGTGCTGAGTATGGAAGACTTTTCGCTTAACCAGTAGAGTTACATCCGCTGATGTTGT
Organism: Salvelinus alpinus; assembly: GCF_045679555.1. NCBI lineage: Eukaryota > Metazoa > Chordata > Actinopteri > Salmoniformes > Salmonidae > Salvelinus > Salvelinus alpinus. The sequence continues at coordinate 7,659,340 of NC_092118.1, read as the reverse complement.
GACATTCAGGAGAACAAAAGTTACACCCAATTTGCTTACTGCCACTCGATGTTCTACTGTGATGGAACTCAGTCTCTTGCTGCCTTTCACTGTGAGATTGCACGTACACACACACACTCCCATGCATGCTCACCATCAAAGGAGGTACTGAAACTTTGGCATAAGCAACACGAGTTCTCTTAAAGCTTTGTATGGCATCTTCACCATTGCTGAGTAACAATCCTATGTTTACAAATGAGGGGACCGTTCCCTATAGCTCTCATGACAGGCTTCGAATAAAGTACAGAATAAAATGGATTAAAGGGCATATTCCTAATTTCCTACCTCAGAATGTCTGCTCCCCCTAGACATGGAACTAAATTAATGTAATCTATTTGACCAAAATTATATTTTTTAAGTAAGGTTTTTGAATTAGGCCTCTTCAGGAATCAATGGGCGTATATCATGAATAAAATAAAATAAATGGATGTAGCAAATGCAGATATCCCCTTTAAAAAAAAAAAAAGATTTTATAATGTATTGGGAATGCCTCCTATGATTTAAATTCCACCAGTCTTTGAGAACAGTAGCACCCATTTCCTGGACAAAGGTTCCTGATAAGCTCTACAGAACATTGGACTTGTAATGAGCAAGGGAGTGAGGTTACTTTAGGTCAGTGGCCCACAGCCCAATGATTCTCATTCACCCAGTCAACTCAAGCTTTCAAACCAGCTGCAGCTTTCCTGTCCTCTAAAGTGGAAATTGTTAGCCTAGGACACAGTACATTTAAATAGGCAAAAAGTATTGAAAGGAACAATCCTTCTTTAGTTTTTCATCAACGACAGCCCAGGCACTTGTTTTGCCATAACTTAGAAATGGGCCTGGAGAAATGTAGGCCTAATCTCTCTTACATTCATAGATGGTACTTGGATACAACTGACAGTCCACGATATCAAAAACATCGTTTTAAACTTATTTTGAAGCTTTTTTACAAACAAGTATAGCCTATTTTATTTGGGGTTGTCAATAGTGGTGCGGGTGAAATCAATAGTTACATATCACAATATTATATTGATAATTTGACTCCCAAGAATCGATTTGTAAAAAGCAGGGGTGTAATGTACTTAATTAAAAATACTTTAAAGTACTACTTCAGTAGTTTTTGATACTTTACTATTTATATTTGACAACTTTTACTTCCCTGCATTCCTAAAGAAAACAATGTACTTTTTACGCCATAGATTTTTCCCTGACACCCAAAAGTACTCGTTACATTTTGAATGCTTAGCAGGACCAGAAAATGGCCTAATTCACACACTTATCAAGAGAACATCCCTGGTCATCCCTACTGCCTCTGATCTGGAGGACTCACTAATCACAAATGCTTGGTTTGTATGTAATATCCTAGTGTTGGAGTGTGCCATCTGGTTTGCTTAATATAAGGAATTTGAAATGATTTATAGTTTTGATGCTTAAGTATATTTTAGCAATTACATAAACTTTTTATGCTCAAGTATATTTAAAACCAAATATTTTTACTCAAGTAGCATTTTACTGGTTGTCTTTTACTGATTGAGTGATTTTTCTATTAAGGTATCTTTTACACAAGTATGACATTTGGGTACTTTTTCTACCACTGGTGCTAAGATTCGTTAGCTAATGTTAGTTGGCTTTACCTGCACATTAACACGGGTATTTTTCATCCTATAGCTTTTTACCCATCTTCCTTTTTAAACAGTGAGCCAACACATTTTCAGCACTTTTACTTCCATGACTGATCAAAATAAATGTTCTTATGCTCTGTCTTGTTTCTCAGCAGAGGACATGTAGTGAGCAATATGTTTGGAACATCAAATTGCAATTAAATCGCAGTATCTAATCGCAACACATCTAGAATTATGTGAATTTAAATACATATTAAATCGGGGCACCAAAGTGTCTTGATCAGGTCGTGAGGTCCCTGGCAATTCCTAGCCCTAGTTATCTTGGTAAGACGGTTGTACTAAGCTCATGCGGAGTCTAGCGTAGCTGTGGTTCTTTTAAGAATCACTTTTTTTTTTTTTTTTTACAACTGTGATTCTCATGAAACCAGCTTTAACCGTGGCTTAGCAAATTGAGTTCGAAATCCGTGATGCATCTGCAACGGTGAACTATAATTCTGAAGACTAAGATGCCTAGTTTATGGCACTGTCTTTATTATAATGGGGAAAAAATGTCACCCCAAAGTCTCATTACCAAATCATTAAATCTTCGGGTCATCTTTATTAAGTTTATTTGAATAAAACACGGCTGCTGTAGTTTGGCCATAAATTGTTTACATTAAACTATAATGTTTATTACTTCAACACCTGTGGACATGTTTCTCATAACACTGTTTGAAGTTGCTGTACAAACTCATTTTTTTCCAATAAATTTCTATTCACCCATGATGCATCATCCATTGGAGTAGTCCTTAGTTGAGCACCGATTCATTTAATTTCTTCACTTCTGTTTTCAGAATGAGGATATATTTCTCAAAAATAACCTTTATGACACTTGTCCTTCTCATTACCGAAATGACTAAAGTTCAGTTCCGCTCAGGTAGCACGTCCGGTGAACAGGTCAGGGTTCCATAGCCGCAGGCAGAACAGTTGAAACTGGAGCAGCAGCACGGCCAGGTGGACTGGGGACAGCAAGGAGTCATCATGCCAGGTAGTCCTGAGGCATGGTCCTAGAGCTCAGGTCCTCCGAGAAAGAGAGAATTAGAGAGAGCATACTTAAATTCACACAGGACACCGTGAGGTGTTATTATATATATTCCCCCCCCCCCCCCCCTTTTCCCCCCCTCCAATTTCGTGATATCCAATTGGTAGTTAGTCTTCTCCCATCGCTGCAACTCCCGTACCGACTCGGTAGAGGCGAAGGTAGCGAGCCACGCCAAGCCACACTGCTTCTTAACCCGGAAGCCAGCCACACCAATGTGTCACGAACCGGCTCAAAGCCCGTAACAAAAGGGAGACAACGTGGAGATAAGGAGTAACAAAATATATTTATTAAATAAAGTAACCTAAATGCAATTAACAATGGTGTGTGTAATCAGTAATCAGTAGTGTAAGTGAGTGGTTTGCATGCATGAATGTGATAATGCAAACAACCAAAAAGTCACAAAAAACCACAACAAAATCTATGACGGTGTCTGCATGGAGAGAGTCCCCTCCATGAATGGGGAAGTGGTGTATTTATCCTGGGAGACACCGGGCCCAGGTGTTTCCCATGTAGCTGACGACCCTCCCAACTCCGCCCACCGACATCCTAATAAGGAAACAAGAACAAAGAGAGAATACGGCAGACAGAGTGGGAGGGTCGTCACAAATGTGTCGGTGGAAACACCATACAGCTGGCGACTGAGGTCAGCGTGCCTGCGCCCTGTCCGCCACAAGGAGTCACTAGAGCGCGATGGGACAAGGACATCCCGGTGGCCCAAACCTTCCCTTAACCGGGACGTCGCTGGGACAATTGTGCGCCGCTTCACGGGTCTCCCGGCTGCGACACAGCCCGGGATTGAACCCAGGTCTCTAGAGACACCTCTAGCATTGCCTTACATTCACTTATATTAAAGCTTAGACCCTACTTTACATCATCTGAGGTTTTTGTGTTGTGCCTGCCATCGGTTGAGACATGCTCTTGAATACAAGGTGGCTGTCATTTCAATTATAGAAACATAATTCATAGAATGGACCTATTCCTGCAATGGACCACTGCAATTTAGCTGGTACACCATTAACATTTTTATTGAAATGTGAGAAATGGTTGCACTGTGGAGCCCTGAAATGTGTCAACATGCATAGGCTATTCTCATTGAGCGTGGCGACGTACTGTTAACGTTTTATCCACTATCTGTCCATCGCTGTTGTAATCTGGCAAGACATAATGTTCCCAAACTGGAGATTTAAACTAGTTCCTGGCTGCGCCTCACAAAAGCACAGTTTCAAATGCGACAATTAAGATAAAATGTTTTATGGAATAGCCTGAAATGTTTTTCAGTTCAGATTTACTTGAGGCATAGGCCTACAATAGCTTATAGGCCTAGTGTATTTTTATTTTGTACATTTTAAAAAATGTATTAATTGGGGTTCAGTGCGGACAGACCTGAGGTCCCCATACCGAACGGTTCAGTACAAAGGGTGTACTATTACACCCTAACTTGTGATTTGTTAGTTCTCTGTTCACAAGCCTACTTTAGACTTTGAGAAGGCCCTTTTTTTGTATTGTGTTTGTGAGAAGTGGCTGGTTAGACACACTCCAAGATGAACATATTTGAGCAGCACAAGGCCCTATGGGGATTTCAGAGCCATGCAAACGACCAATAGTTACCTCGCCTGTGTTCCTGTTTCCACCCTGCCTCCCCTCCCTTTCCTCCATCTCTCTGTTTCTGTCTCCCACAGGATATTGGCTAGCAGAAGGGTTTGCGTTTCTCTCAAGATATTCTTGAGTCATAAAACTTCCACGAGACCGAGGACAGAAGGATGTAGTATTTAATTTATTATTCTTTTTTTTTAGCGTGGAACACAAACGGGCCTGTCCTTAAAGCCGTTCGCTTGTCAATGCCAGGGTAGCAGCCACATTGAATGAGGTTTCAGTCTCACATGGGCAAGATGGACAGATCATAACAAGACATTACTTCAAAGGTATGTTGAACACCAGATGCCCAGTTTAACTGTCTCTCTGGTCAATCTCTTAAACACACTGACAAGTTACTGACATGCAATACACTTGTGCTGCTCAAACGAATAACAGGACTATGCTAAGTAAGTCTGTTTCTTTAATTTTGTACATTTTTATTATGCCTACATTTGCCAAAATGGTTGAATTGAGTCAATGAATATGGGGCAGATGGCATTTTCCATTTACATCATAGGAATTTATCAGACGCTCTTATTCAGAGATTTACAGGAGCAATTAGAGTTAAGTGCCTTACTCAAGGGCACATCGGCAGATTTTGGGCCTAATCGGCTCGGGGATTCAAACCAGTGACTTTTCGGTTACTTGCGCAAACGCTCTTAATCTAGGCCATCTGCCGCCCTGCTTTTTTTTCTTAATTGCTCACATTTGAACAAAGGTGATGTAGCACAAATACTGGCGTTTTGTTGCAGGTACAGCCAACTAGTGCAGAAATTAAATTGTGCCATTGTCAAAATTATACGATATCTCAAAAACAATGTCCTTATAAGTAACTATCGACCCCCCCCCCCCCATCATCATTCGTTTTTAGGCTATACAGTTTGTTTACACGTACGTTGTTTACAAACATTGGAGTAAAGCAAGCTTCGTGAGGCATTTCTAAGTTATGTTCTTGAAAGAATCAATGGGTATCAATCAATCATTCCACAAAGAGTACTATTCGAATCCCTTGAATATTTTAAAGCCTGTTCTAAGTTATTACAAAGTGCCCTTTTAATATAGACCACATGGACATTTCAATAAATCAATTTCAACCCACTAAACCACAACATGTCTCCTAGCTACAGACAATTCCACTGTAATAGAATTGCACTGAGACACTTAAAATGTATACCAATCAATAACCATTTGATTTCAAACTCTATGCACAGGCTACTTTTAAGATTTGACCAAGAACATTTTATAAAAACACAATTACTTGAAGAACTGTGGAGATGCAAAGTTTGGTAGCAGAATTTCAGCCCCCCCCCCCCCCCAAGTGACCACTTTTTGCCAGAACTGTTACATATAGGCTTCAAGTTAAGATTCAAAGACGTCTGCAGAAAGAATGGGGTGTCAACTATGACATGTTGCGTTTGAAAGCATCTAATTTGGTTATTAAACTACACTAGTGGATTTATACCTGGTAACAGAATTGTGTTAACGGAATTTCATCATAGGTCCGTCCCTGCATAATTATGGATATGAATGTCATTCTCTTCATGGTGATGTATCCTAAATAGGTACACAAAGGTAGAAATATTTGGGTATTATTCTACACTGGCTATTAATTTAATGAGCTCCACCACAAAACAAGACCAAATTTGGTTGCTTTGGACCGGACCAAATCTGAACCATTCATAGATGTCCAAACGTGTGCAACAGACATCGGAGTACAGCACACTATATTCAAGTAAAGTATACTACACTACATTATAGTGTACTCAACAGGGGTCGTGTTAATGCAGAATTCTGCATTTTTGAGATTTTTTTTTGCCACATAAGAAATATCTTGCTGCGTTTTGTAAATCAGATCTAAAATGGTGCATATTGTCAGCACACATTTTGTACATCAGTTGCACTTCTCCAATTGGATGATAATTCACAAACGGGCATTTTATCAGCAGACCATGCTCTGACTAATGTGTAGCTACTTTTCTCAGTGTAACCTACCTTTTCTCCTTTTCTCTGGTAATATGTGAAAATTAGGAAATTTAAGGGCTATATGTAGCTGGCTACATTATTTTTATGATAAACATTAGAAATATGATGGCCATGCATCGTTTTTGCCAAAAATACATTTTTTCATTCTAAGCTCATTTGAAATGTGGCTCCTATAAATAGAATTGCACTTTGGTGGCCATCCTGATGAAAAGGAAGCTATTTTCTGCCGAATGTGTTGCGCTAATGTATTTTCTTTGAAGAAAAACTATATTCTAACACCCCTGATCACTCTATTGACGCAGGAAATACACTGACTTTCAATATGAAACACAGGTGACTTCTTTTTTCTTTTTTTTTCTTTTTTCAAGGTGTTTTTTTTTTTTTTTGCAGATTTCTGGACCTCAACTCTAGTGTGCTCTACTGTCTACTAAACTCCATTCTATTCCATTCTATTGTACAAGGACTGTTCTGATCTATACTCTAATACAGTAAAGAAAAGTAGTGTAGTCAAGTACTGTACTGTCCAAACTTTCGAAACCTAGACGTCCATGATTGGTTCAGATTTCGTCCGGTCCAAATCTGAACCAATCATAGACGTCTAGGTTTAGCCAATTAAGGACCAACATTTTTTTTGTGGACGTTGAAATTAAGGCCAGGTGACGGACCGACAATTTCAACTACAATACATTCAGAAAGTATTCATACACCTTGACTTGACCAAATGTTGTTCCAGCCTGAATTTAAAATGAATTAAATTGAGATTTTGTGTCACTGGCTTAATGTCAAAGTGGAATTATGTTTTTAGACGTTTTTGAAATGAATGGTCTATAGTTTCAAAACTAGTTTTGAAATGAATGAAAAGCTAAAATGTCTTCAGTCAGGTATTCAACTCCTAGAAATTAGCTCAAGTCGCATGGACTCTCTGTGTGCAATAAGTGTTTAAAATGATTTTGAATGACTACCTCATACATGAAATTATCTGTAAGATCCTTCAGTCAAGCAGTGAATTTCTAACAGTCAACCACAAAGGCCAGAGGTTTCCTAATGCCTCGCGAAGAAGGGCACCTATTGGTAGATGGGTAAAAATGTAAAAAGCAGACATTGAATATCCCTTTGAGCATGTTGAAGCTATTCATTCCACTTTGGATTGTATATAAATATACCCTGTCACTACTAAGATACTTCCTAACTCCGTTGCCAGAGAGGAAGGAAACCGCTCAGAGATTTCACCATGAGGCCATGGTGAGGCCATGGTTTAAAACAGTGTAGAGTTTAAAGGCTTTGATAGGAGAAATCTGATTGACAGCATTGTACTTACACCACAATACTAACCTAAATGACAGAGTGAAAAGAAGGAAGCCTATACCAAATGAATGGTGAAAACCGCAGCCCCGGTCCCAGCAATTTTGCCACCTAGTCAAAATTTCTAATAGGCTATTTTTGCACAAGAAATAGGTTAAAATACTAGAGATTCTTAAGTGGCCAATTTTTATATATTAGGCTAGCTGTCTTTTTGGGCTATATCAGCCAATAGTGTAGACGTAGTTGGGGTGAAATATAGGAGAGTGGACACTTACTTACTTGACTAGAGCTACGTTTTGCATAACTTTTAGGAGCATTTTGTATAAGTGGTGGTGGCAGGAAGCTGAGCGGTTAGTTGGGCCAGTAACTGAAAGGCTGCTGGTTCGAATCCCTGAGCCTACAAGGTGAAAACCTGTCTGCCTCTGAGCCCTTGATAAGAGCATCCTCTAAATGACAAATGTGAGCCGGATGATTTTTCAAGCAGTGTAAAATGTATTTCCAGTCGACGTTGGAGTCTAAACTATAGCCTATCATATTTAGGAAGTTAAAGACGACTGCGCCGTGCTTCCCTGCCCCATATAACGTAGTCTACAGGCTATATAATTGAGACCACACGTATAGGCGCACTTGATATTGCACGTTTTCTACTTGATCACTTTATGGCGTTAAAGTACTGTCTATTGGCTCTCATATTATAGTTATATGATATTATTTCATTAACCCCAGGTGTAGATTTGATTTCGTAATGACAAGCTGCTGTGCAGATGTCCACACTGTCTGGGACTGATATCACAGATGTTGGTCATGGTAAAGAGCCCCATGTTGTTTTAGTCATGATCTGACTGGGTACTTGTCCTTAACGCCCATTCATCAGCTGGGTTCTCAGTCGATCCCCACTTGTCATTGCACTGACATTGTAGGTTACCCCACATAGTACACTACAGAATGAAAAAAAAAATATATATATAGTGACAATTTTAGATTAAAAATATACATATCTATTCTTTAAAAAAAAGTATATTTGAACTGGCTTAGTCATGTCATGAAAATATGAAATGTTTAAAGAAATTAATTAACTCAGTATGACTTTTTTACCCTGTCATAATCCAAAACCCATCTGTTTCAGGGATGTGAAGTATTATATTGTTTGTTTTCAACCTTCTAGAACCAACAGTGTAACAGGAAGACGTTGCTATTTGTATACATTGTCATAGAACCTAGCGTTACCAGCCGATCGGCAGTAAAACATCTACTTTTTATAGCTTCAAGTTGTTAAATTATAATTGTTTTCTTTTACTACTACAGATAGGCCTATATCATTGACATTTAGGACTGTTTTCAGGTGTAATTGTTGCATGAAGTTAGAGCACATTTAGGCCTAAATGTGAACGTCTCACAATATTGTGACTTTATTAGAACTGAGTGTCCTATGTGAAAGGTGATGTGGTCATGTATGATTTCAAAAGTAAAGCCACAGCAAGTGACCGTAAAGTGGTCTAACATCTCAATGTGTAGGTTGTCCTGCCTACAGTGGGCGAAATGTTTTCTTATGGTATAAAATACATTTTACCAAGGCAAATATGATTATTCTTGTTCTGAATCGTTCAGTGGGGTCTTTCTCGAAAACATAATTTAACATTATGTCTAATGCATCCAATAATAAGCACCGGGCTCTGTTGACATAGCTATTGAGGATTTTACATTTTTGTGGTTGTCATCAAAGTTGTTTCCGCAAGTTGCAAAAAGCTAATTTTAGCATGACACAAGCAGAATTAAATGTAAAAGGATTTGAAAATGAAAAGCTTGGTATATGCTCAGTGCTCAGTTGAAATTTCAGAGATGCGCTTGTTTTTGTAAGAAATCTTTGAAAAATTACAGGAATTTTGAATTAATATGAAAAGCATATACTAAAATATTACATGACGTGTCTGAAAATCGCTTTCCATCTAACCTCTATTGTTATGTCCTGCGGATTCGAGAAGAAAGATAATGAGTTCAACAGGAAAGTGAGCCTGTCAGGTAGCCGGTTGCCTAAATTATTACATTTTGAACAGATTATGATAGGGACATGCGGTTTGGACCATTGGCTTTCTTACAGGATTATCTATACCGGCAATTCTCAACTGGAGGTTTTGAATGGGTCGTGGGTAAAATAATACTCCAGTCTGAACTTAAACCAGGTATGTAGAATAATAATGAACTTACATTAGGAAAAAAAGTATGGACTCAAGTCACTCTTGATAAGATAAATGACACATTTTAAATGTTTTAATCTTTGAACAATTGTTCTTCAATCACAGTATTTTCAATATAGTGCTATTAGGAGTGCTATTTTTGGTAAATTGTGGTCTTAAACCAGTGAGTTCATCAAGAATATGGGAAAATTGTGTCATCCACAATGAGAGGTGGAAAGGTTGTTCCCTTGTCATATAATTGCTACATTTACTATCAATATAGCATTAAAAAAATTGTTTTCCAGAATGTATTTTGGCAACAAAAAAAAGTGTGAATATTGGGTCACGACTGAGACAACCTGGTTCAATTTGGGTCCTGAGGCAAAACCCAGTTGAGAACCACTGATCTACACAATTAACATGATTATTTTACCCATTGGTCAAAAAATGTGTTTTTGATTGGACACCCTGCAATGTGTGTTTCTGTATCGTAGGTGAGGTGTTTGACGGGGCCCCAGAGCTGCAACTGGACTGCCTCTGCAGTGGTGACGACCGCAGCAGTGCAGAAATGAAGCATGAGGGCAACCTCCTCCCCCTGGAACTACCCCACCATGCAGGGTTTTCCAGCCCCCCCCAGAAAGGGCCTTCCTCACCAGCTGAGAAGAGCAGCCCGCTGCTCATGGAGCCCAGCAACATCAAGGCCGACCCCGCCGGCGACATGCCTGCCAACACAGGTGCGCATGTTTTTGTATTTATTTAACCTTTATTTATCCACAAAGTCCCATTGAGGTCAAGATACATATTTTGTGAGGGAGACCTAGCACCTGTGTTTTCAGTGATGTCATCAAACCAGTCGGACTGGTCCAAGCGTCAGGCTAATCTGTTTGTTTTCGACAGTAGTAGAAGTCTCATCTTATACAGTACCAGTCCAAATTTTGGACACCTACTCATTTAATGGGTTTTTCTTTATTTGTACTATTTTCTACATCAAAACTATGAAATGACACTCATGGAATCATGTAGCAACCAAAAAAGCGTTAAACAAATCCAAATATATATTCTTCAAAGTAGCCACCCTTTGCCTTGATGACAGCTTTGCACACTTGTCACTCTCAACCAGCTTCACCTGGAATGCTTTTCCAACAGTCTTGAAGGAGTTCCCAAGTATGCTGAGCACTTGTTGGCTGCTTTTCCTTCACTCTGCGGTCCGACTCATCCCAAACCATCTCAATTGGGTTGAGGTCGGGTGATTGTGGAGGCCAGGTCATCTGATGCAGCACTCCATCACTCTCCTTCTTGGTCAGAAAGCCCTTACACAGCCTGGAGGTGTGTTGGGTCATTATCCTGTTGAAAAACAAATGATAGTCCCACTAAGCGCAAACCAGATGGGATGGTGTATCGCTGCAGAATGCTGTGGTAGCCATCCTGGTTAAGAGTGCCTTGAATTCTAAATAAATCAGTGTCACCAACAAAGCACCCCCACCTCCATGCTTCACGGTGGGAACCACACATGGAGAGATCATCCATTCACCTACTCTGTGTCTCACATAGACATGGCAGTTGGAACCAAAAATCTCCCATTTGGACTCATCAGACCAAAGGACAGATTTCCACCAGTTTAATGTCCATTGCTTGTGTTTCTTGGCCCAAGCGAGTCTCTTCTTCTTATTGGTGTCCTTTAGTAGTGGTTTCTTTGCAGCAATTTGACCATGAAGGCCTGATTCACGCAGTCTCCTCTGAACAGTTGATGTTGAGATGTGTCTCTTACTTGAACTCTGCATTTATTTGGACTGCAATTTCTGAGGCTGGTAACTCCAATATCCTCTGCAGCAGAGGTAACTCTGCGTCTTCCTTTCCTCATGAGAGCCAGTTTAATCATAGTGCTTGATGGTTTTTGCAACTACACTTGAAGAAACTTTCAAAGTTCTTGAAATTGTCAGTATTGACTGACCTTCATGTCTTAAAGTAATGATGGACTGTCGTTTCTCTTTGCTTATTTGAGCTGATCTTGGCATAATATGGGCTTAGCCCTATTTTGTAAAAGACCATCTTCTGTATACCACCCCTACCTTGTCGCAACACAACTGATTGGCTCAAATGCATCAAAGAAATTTCACAAATTAACTTTTAACAAGGCACACCTGTTCATTGAAATGCATTCCAGGTGACTACCTCAAAATGCTGGTTGAGAGAATGCCAAGTGTGTAAAGCTACCATCAAGGCAATGGGTGGCTCCTTTGAAGAATCTCAAATATAAAATATGTTCTGATTTTTAAATTTTTGATTTTTGGTTACTACATGATTCCATATGTGTTATTTCATAGTTTTGATGTCTTCACTATTATTATACAATGTAGAAAATGGTACAAATAAAGAAAACCCTTGAATGAGTAGCTGTGTCCAAACTGGTACTGTATATTTAGAGTACATGCCTATATTTTCCCAGATAGTTCCATGTAGTATATTAACTAGAGGTCGGCCGATTATGATTTTTCAACACCGATCCCGATTATTGGAGGACCAAAAAAGCCAATGGCGATTTAATAAAAAATTAAATTTATTTTTAAATTAATTTTACTATTTATTTTATTTGTAATGACAATTACAACAATACTGAATGAACACTTATTTTAACTTAATACATCAATAAAATCTATTTAGCCTCAAATAAATAATGAAACATGTTCAATTTGGTTTAAATAATGCAAAAACAAAGTGTTGGAGAAGAAAGTAAAAGTGCAATATGTGCCATGTAAAAAAGCTAACGTTTAAGTTCCTTGCTCAGAACATGAGAACATATGAAAGCTGGTGGTTCCTTTTTAACATGAGTCTTCAATATTCCCAGGTTAGAAGTTTTAGGTTGTAGTTATTATAGGAATTATAGGACTATTTCTCTCTATACCATTTGTATTTCATATACCTTTGACTATTGGATGTTCTTATAGGCACTTTAGTATTGCCAGTGTAACAGTATAGCTTCCGTCCCTCTCCTCGCCCCTACCTGGGCTCGAATCAGGAACACATCGACAACAGCCACCCTTGAAGCATCGTTACCCATCGCTCCACAAAAGCCGCCGCCCTTGCAGAGCAACTACTTCAAGGTCTGAGCGAGTGACGTCACCGATTGAAACGCTGGTTAGCGTGGTGCTAGTTAGCGTGGACGGAAGCTATACTGTTACACTGGCAATACTAAAGTTAGCGCGCACCCCGCTAACTAGCTAGCCATTCCACATCGGTTACACCAGCCTAATCTTGGGAGTTGATAGGCTTGAAGTCATAAACAGCTCAATGCTTGAAGCATAGCGAAGAGCTGCTGGCAAACGCACAAAGTGCTGTTTGAATGAATGCTTACGACCCTGCCTACCACCGCTCAGACTGCTATATCAAATCATAGACTTAATTATAAAATGATAACACACAGAAATACGAGCCTTAGGTCATTAATATGGTCAAATCCAGAAACTATAATTTCGAAAACAAAACATTTATTCTTTCAGTGAAATACGGAACCGTTCTGTATTTCCCTAAGTCTAAATATTCCTGTTACATTGCACAACCTTCAATGTTATGTCATAATTATGTACAATTCTGGCAAATTTAATTACGGTCTTTGTTAGGATGAAATCGCCTTCACAGTTCAACGAGCCAGGCGGCCCAAACTGCTGCATATACCCTGACTCTGCTTGCACAGAACGCAAGAGAAGTGACACCATTTCCCTAGTTAAAAGAAATTCATGTTAGCGGGTAATATTAACTAAATATGCAGGTTTAAAAATATTTACTTGTGTATTGATTTTAAAGAAAGGCATTGATGTTTATGGTTAGATACACATTGGTGCAACGACAGTGCTTTTTTCGCGAATGCGCTTGTTAAATCATTACCCGTTTGGCAAAGTAGGCTGTGATTTGATGAGAAATTAACATCCACCGCATCGAATATATGCAATGCAGGACAAGCTAGATAAACTAATATATCAATCAACCATGTGTAGTTAACTAGTGAATATGTTAAGATTGATTGGTTTTTATAAGATAAGTTTAATGCTAGCTAGCAACTTACCTTGGCTTCTTGCTGCACTCGCATAACAGGTAGTCAGCCTGCCACGCAGGCTCCTCGGGGAGTGCAATGTAATCGGCCACAATCGGTGTCCAAAAATGCCGATTACCGATTGTTATAAACTTGAAATCGGCCCTAATTAATCAGCCATTCCGATTAATCAGTTGACCTCTAATATTGACATTACATATATGCATTTACTTTCTGATATTTGTATATCATATTGACAGTACATGTTCTTTTTTTTTTTTATATTTTATTTCAAAGGATTTTCTTTTGCAATTTAGTACAAAACAAAAGCACACAACAACAAAAAAACACAGCTGCCAGACATATGAAATGAAGTATTGCTTAGGCAAGACATGTAACAAGAATAGAGCAAGAATGACAGTTACAACAACAGTAAGTGTTCCTCGTCAGTCTCTGTCCAGATGGTCCAGAAACAGACCCCAAATCTTGAGAAATCTGCTGGAGGGGTTGGTTTAAAAAAAAATATATATATATATATATAATATTTTCTAAGTTAATGGTGTAAAACATTTCTGCTAGCCATCTACTGAAGCAAGGGGGGTGGGTGACGTAAATTCTGCAGCCACCATTCCCTACATCAGAGCCTGTTCCTCCATAGGACGATCTTAGAACAGACTCTGAGGAACCAAAGAGAGCGAGTTCTGCGTCAGGATCAGTGGCCCTCTCATATACCTTTTTGAGTACCAATCAAAGATGTTCCTCCAATAATTATTGAGAAGGGGGCAGAGCCAAAACAGATGAGTTAAGGAACCCTCTGAGGCTTTACACTTGTCACACAGTGGGGAGGCCTTGGGGTAAATTAAATGTAATTTGGTTTTGGAGTAATGAAGTTTATGCACAACTTTGTATTGTATCAATTGATATCTGGCATTGATGGAACGTGTGAATTCTAGACCGGGCTTCTCTCCATAGTTCATCTGAGATCTCAATATTTAACTATTTTTACCCCAAGTCTCCTTGATGACCAGTAAAGGCCTGTGTAGTTGGAGAAAAACTGAGATTAGGTGTTTTGAATTGGGAGGGTGCTGTAGCAAAGCATAAAATAAATGTTGTACAGGGAGGGTGTCAGCATTTAGAATTTTCCCTTTGATATAGTGTCTGTCTTGGAAGTAATGTGAATGGGGGAGTGAATGTATTCTTTAAATTGGACAAATGATGCTAATTGCTTATCTATGTATAAGTCTTCAACTGTGGCCAGTCCCTTCTCCCTCCATTCAAGAAATACCTTATCACACTGAGATGGAACAAAATAATGATTAAAGCATATCGGGGTGTATACAGAGGTATCAGGCACCTTACAAACATGCTTAATCTGGTTTCTTAAATTCTTAAAGAATTTCTCAAAGAAATGTTGTCAGTTTGTGTGGGCACTCTGCTTTGGAGAAAAGCAAGACTGGAAGAGAGGAATTTGTGACAGACTTGAGTTGCATATTTAGCCACGGGGGAATAATGTCAAACTTATCAGGGAAACCCAGGTGCCAGTATGTTAATGCCCTGGCATTTGCAGCCCAGTAATAATGCTTAAAGATGGGTAGGCCTAAGCTGCAACTTTCCTTGGGCTTTTGCAAGTGGGCCTTTATGAATACGGTGGTTTTTGTAACCCCAGACAAATGACAAGGTTGTTGAGTCCAATGTCTTAAAAAATTGATGTGAGAAATTTGAAGATTCTGGAAAAGATAAAGGAACCTGAGAAGAGAAACCCCATCATGGAAAGAGGCATACTCCTGCTCTGTTTTTTGTTGTAGCTTTGCAACCAGTTCACTGTAGTAGTTAAGCTTGAAGATGAGCTTTGGATTTCTAGGTATTTTTAGTGCCATGTAAGTTAAGTGGTCATGCACCACTTTAAATGGTATCCTCTCTAGCTCACTTGTCGTAAAATTATCTGAGATGCACATGATCACTTTCCCCCAATTTATTGAATAGCCAGATAGTTTGCAAAATTAATTGATTATAAGTCTAGCGGGTTAGGGACAGAGGCTACTGGGTCCAAGATGTATAAAAGTCGCCTCACAAGTCCTCAACTGGCAGCTTCATTAAATATTACCCGCAAAACACCAGTCTCAACGTCAACAGTGAAGAGGCGACTCCGAGATGCTGGCCTTACAGGCAGAGTTGCAAAGAAAAAGCCATATCTCAGACTGGCCAATAAAAAGAAAAGATGAAGATGGGCAAAAGAACACAGACACTGGACAGAGGAACTCTACAATTTTTTTCCCCCCTGAGGTCTTTTTCTGATTTTCTTTTGATTTCCCCATGATGTAACTTCTGACCCACCGGAATTGTGATACAGTGAATATTGAGTGAAATAATCTGTAAACAATTGTTGGAAAAATGACTTGTCATGCACAAAGTAGATGTCCTAACCGACTTGCCAAAACTATAGTTTGTTAACAAGAATTTTGTGGAGTGGTTAAAAAACAAGTTTTAATGACTCAAACCTAAGTGTATGTAAACTTCCGACTTCAACTGTGTGTATATTTTTTGTTGTTGCAAACTTGGAAATGAAACGATAACAATTCAAGATTTCAAAATAAGAGGAGAGGAGATCTGAAGGAGCGCTTCTACTCCATGCGCACTAGCGCCCCCTCAGTACATACATTTTCTATGTTTCCACAGAGGGTCAGCGGGTGAAGAGGAAGAAGGGTCCAGCACCCAAGATGCTGGGTAACGAGGTGTGCAGCGTGTGCGGGGACAAGGCCTCAGGCTTCCACTACAACGTGCTGAGCTGCGAGGGCTGCAAGGGCTTCTTCCGCCGCAGCGTCATCAAGAGCGCCCAGTACTCGTGCAAGAACAACGGCCGCTGTGAGATGGACATGTACATGCGCCGCAAGTGCCAACAGTGCCGGCTGCGCAAGTGCCGTGAAGCGGGCATGCTGGAGCAATGTGAGTTGTCTCTGAGCTACAGTTCCCTGTGGCAGACATTTTTATTTTTTATATACACATTCATCTTCAAACACCTGTGCTTTTTTTTTTTACCCTAGATATGTAGGGGTTGTGCTAAAAAACAGTAGAAGATGCACTAATATTAAATGTATAGATACTGATTGGAGATGGCTTGGCAAGAGCTCTATAAAAAGCTATAGTACATCATTGAAATTGACCTCCCAAACTATGGTAGTATGTCTTTTTCCTACTCGTCATTACTGTGCTGATTTGATGTGTTCCTGGCATTCCCAGGCGTTCTCTCAGAGGAGCAGATCCGAGTGAAGAAAATGAAGAAGAACGAGGAAGAGACTGCACGCACGTCTGCCGTGGTGACCCCCACCCCGGTGCCGGAGGTGGTCCCGCTGGCGCCCGAGCAGTTGGAGATGATCGAGAAGCTGGTGGCCATGCAGAAGCAGTGCAACAAGCGCTCGTTCATTGACCGGCCCAAAGTCACGGTGATTGTCTCTGAGTGTCCCAATCCTTTTGTGACGCCACAGGGCAAGCTACTAACATATGGCATGCTAGATATCTTAAACAGTTTTGCTTGATTGACAGTTGCACTAATGTAGGGATTGGTATGAAATCTTCATCTTGATATGGAGGTGGAATACAACATTTCTGCATTGCACAACATTTACACAACACCTCCGCATGTTCAAAGACATGTTAGCCAAGAATACTGCACAAAATATTGTTACTGTTGAATTTTGGGAAAATTAACTTTGTCATCTAGCCAATTTTTGGTAGGTCTGCAGCTCTGAGCACATGGTGAAATCTCTGCATTGTATTAGGTGTTAATTTTTTTATTTTTTATAATTTGTTAATTCATTCATCTATTGACGTCTTTGTCTCCATCTAATTTCCAGCCGTGGCCCCAGAGTCAGGACCCCCAGAACAGGGAGGCGCGGCAGCAGCGCTTTGCCCACTTCACCGAGCTGGCCATCATGTCGGTCCAGGAGATAGTGGACTTTGCCAAGCAGTTGCCTGGCTTCCTAGAGCTCACCAGAGAGGACCAGATTGCCCTGCTGAAGACCTCAACCATTGAGGTGAGTCATGGTTTTTCTAGTGTATTACTCTATCTCCTCACCGTTTACCTTCTTTCCCCTCATATTCTCAGACTGATTTGTTAAAGTGGTAAATACAGTAATAACAAATGCCGGCTTGATATTGTTTTCTGCCTATTTTAAACACTCTTTCGCCTATTTAAAAAAATAATAATAATAATAAATAAATAAAATTCACTTCTAGTCAAGACCACTGGGAGGAGGGTAAATCCTGTCTGGCTCTATCATTATGTTGGTTTTCAGGATCACATGTCTCAATATGTCAAGTAGATTATCTACTTTGGAGGTTGTCTCTCACTTGATCCCCTGTCACTGATGTGCCTTGTTTTTCTGCAGATCATGCTGCTGGAAACATCGCGGAGATATAACCCTGCCATTGAGAGCATCACGTTCCTGAAGGACTTCAGTTATAACAAGGAGGATTTTGCCAAAGCAGGTACAGCATCATCTTTCCTTTTTGTCTGAGATGTTTATGATCCACATTCAAACTGCAATCAGTCAAAAACAAGCTGCTCACCTTCAACTCCCTGCTGTTCTGTACCCCAGGGTCTCCCACCCTGTTTTCCTCATGGCCCCCTTTTTAACATAAAAAAAAAAGTCATTTGTTGTTTTTGAAGCTCATTTCCTGCAATTCCATGTCGTTTAACAAGATTCATAACATATTTTAGGTAGGCTATTTGATGATAATAATGGATAAGGAAAATGAAGTTTATACCCAATTTCCCCAAATGTTTTATTACTATAATTTATTTGAACCCTCAATTTAATTATACATATTCTTTTACAAAAAGTGAATAGATTAATTGAAAGCGACAGTCACACACACAAGATTACTAATCAAGCAAGGTCCAATTTCTTGGACTCCACTTTAGGTTGTAGCTCAGCTTCTGAATGTCATGGAGACAAACCAAAGATCTCCCCGTGTGCTTCAGTTGCATCTTCCTCTATTTTACAGCTTGTTTTTTTATACAGTACTAGTCAAAAGTTTGGACACCTACTCATTCAAGGGTTTTTCCATCTGATGTAGCACTCATCACTCTCCTCCTTGGTCAAATAGCCCTTACACAGGCTGGAGGTGTATTGGGTCATTGTCCTCTTGAAAAACAAATGCGCAAACCAGATGGGATGGCATATCGCTGCAGAGTGCTGTGGTAGCCATGCTGGTTAAGTGTACCTTGAATTCAAAATAAATCAGTGTTACCAGCAAAGCACCATCACACCTCTCCCCCATGCTTCACGGTGGGAAATACACATGCGAAGATCATCCGTTAACCTACTCTGGAACCAAAAATCTCACATTTGGACTCATCAGACCAAAGGACAGATTTCCACCGGTCTAATGTCCATTGCTTGTGTTTCTTGGCCCAAGCAAGTCTCTTCTTATTGGTGTCCTTTAGTAGTGGTTTATTTGCAGAAATTTGACCATGAAGGCCTGATTCATGCAGTCTCCTCTGAACAGCTGATGTTGAGATGTGTCTGTTACTTGAACTCTGAAGCATTTATTTGGGCTGCAATTTCTGAGGCTGGTAACTCTAATCAACTTATCCTCTGCAGCAGAGGTAACTCTGTCTTCCTTTCCTGTGGCGGTCCTCATGAGAGCCAGTTTCATTATAATGGTTGATGGTTTTTGTGACTGCACTTGAAGAAACTTACAAAGTTATTGAAAAGTTCTGCATTGACTGACCTTCATGTCTTAAAGTAATGATGAACTGTCGTTTCTCTTTGCTTATTTGAGCAATTCTTGCCATAATATGGACTTTACCAAATATGGCATCTTCTGTATACCACCCCTACCTTGTCACAACACAGCTGATTGGCTCAAATGCACTAAGGAATAAAATTCCTCAAATTACTGTAACTTAACAAGGCGCATCTGTTAATTGAAATGCATTCCAGGTGACTACCTCATGATGCTGGTTGAGAGAATGCCAAGAGTGTGCAAAGCTGTCATCAAGGCACAGGGTGGCTACATTGAAGAATTTCAAACATTTTTATATTTTTTTGCACACTACATGAGTCCATGTGTGTGTTATTTCATAGTTTTGATGTCTACACTTATTCTACAATGTAGAAAATACTGAAAAACCCTGGAATAAGTAGGTGTCAACTTTTGACTGGTACTGTGTGTGTTTTATACATGCATACATGCATACATACAGTACACAGGCTGGAGGTGTATATTTGTGTGTGTATGTGATTTTCTTTTTATATGCATATATAAAAAATAATCACACACATACACCCCTGAAGTCAAGGAAGGTCCCGCACCCACTCAAGGAAACTTTGGTGCAACCCCTAGGTAGGGAACCCTTGCCATACTCTGTGGAGACATTGACCTCTTACCCTTAACCCATATTTGTATCCCTCTGTCTGGATTTCCCTCTTTCGCTCTCATCCCCCTCAGGGCTGCAGTTGGAGTTTATCAACCCCATCTTTGAGTTCTCCAAGGGCATGAACGACCTGCACCTGGACGAGGCGGAGTACGCTCTGCTCATCGCCATCAACATCTTCTCTGCAGGTCAGAGGTCAAGTGGTATGCTAGTGTGGAACAGAGCCCATATGCAAGGTACCTTTATTACGAAGGTCTGGACATCGAAGTAATCATTAGGGATTCACTGATGTGGATATTCTGGGGCGATACCAATATTAAATATTTCCTTTGCAATATCGATTTTTAAGCCATCATCGGCCTATACCAATATGG
Organism: Salvelinus alpinus; assembly: GCF_045679555.1. Classification (NCBI taxonomy): domain Eukaryota; kingdom Metazoa; phylum Chordata; class Actinopteri; order Salmoniformes; family Salmonidae; genus Salvelinus; species Salvelinus alpinus. Next base: position 7,638,742 of record NC_092118.1, on the reverse strand, counting down.
TCACTGATATATTGTGCATCCCGAGTAATCATATGCGAAAGCTTCCAAAAACAAACACATTTATAGAAACAGGGTGTGTTTTCAAAGATTCTACAGGGTTTGCAGTGTAAAATATGAAGTTAAGTAAAGGTGGCTGTAGATATTTCGAAAAACTTTTCAGTAAATAGAATGACAGTAAAACAGTTAATGATATGGTGCCTTCAGAAAGTATTCCTACTCCTTGACCTATTTAGAATTGTTACAGCCTGAATTAAAAATGGACTGAATAGATCATTTTTCTCACCCATCTACACATAATACTCACATAATGACAGTGCGGACCTGGCATCCTTTCACTCCCTCCTCTCTACATTCTCCTCTTCTGTCTCTGCTGCTAAAGCCAATTTCTACCACTCTAAATTCCAAGCATCTGCCTCTAACCCTAGGAAGCTCTTTGCCACCTTCTCCTCCCTCCTGAATCCTCCTCCCCCTCCTCCCCCCTCCTCCCTCTCTGCTGATGACTTCGTCAACCATTTTGAAAAGAAGGTCGACGACATCCGATCCTCGTTTGCTAAGTCAAACGACACCGCTGGTTCTGCTCACACTGCCCTACCCTGTGCTTTGACCTCTTTCTCCCCTCTCTCTCCAGATGAAATCTCGCGTCTTGTGACGGCCGGCCGCCCAACAACCTGCCCGCTTGACCCTATCCCCTCCTCTCTTCTCCAGACCATTTCCGGAGACCTTCTCCCTTACCTCACCTCGCTCATCAACTCATCCTTGACCGCTGGCTACGTCCCTTCCGTCTTCAAGAGAGCGAGAGTTGCACCCCTTCTGAAAAAACCTACACTCGATCCCTCCGATGTCAACAACTACAGACCAGTATCCCTTCTTTCTTTTCTCTCCAAAACTCTTGAACGTGCCGTCCTTGGCCAGCTCTCCTGCTATCTCTCTCAGAATGACCTTCTTGATCCAAATCAGTCAGGTTTCAAGACTAGTCATTCAACTGAGACTGCTCTTCTCTGTGTCACGGAGGCGCTCCGCACTGCTAAAGCTAACTCTCTCTCCTCTGCTCTCATCCTTCTAGACCTATCGGCTGCCTTTGATACTGTGAACCATCAGATCCTCCTCTCCACCCTCTCCGAGCTGGGCATCTCCGGCGCGGCCCACGCTTGGATTGCGTCCTACCTGACAGGTCGCTCCTACCAGGTGGCGTGGCGAGAATCTGTCTCCGCACTACGTGCTCTCACCACTGGTGTCCCCCAGGGCTCTGTTCTAGGCCCTCTCCTATTCTCGCTATACACCAAGTCACTTGGCTCTGTCATATCCTCACATGGTCTCTCCTATCATTGCTATGCAGACGACACACAATTAATCTTCTCCTTTCCCCCCTCTGATAACCAGGTGGTGAATCGCATCTCTGCATGTCTGGCAGACATATCAGTGTGGATGACGGATCACCACCTCAAGCTGAACCTCGGCAAGACGGAGCTGCTCTTCCTCCCGGGGAAGGACTGCCCGTTCCATGATCTCGCCATCACGGTTGACAACTCCATTGTGTCCTCCTCCCAGAGTGCTAAGAACCTTGGCGTGATCCTGGACAACACCCTGTCGTTCTCAACTAACATCAAGGCGGTGACCCGTTCCTGTAGGTTCATGCTCTACAACATTCGCAGAGTACGACCCTGCCTCACGCAGGAAGCGGCGCAGGTCCTAATCCAGGCACTTGTCATCTCCCGTCTGGATTACTGCAACTCGCTGTTGGCTGGGCTCCCTGCCTGTGCCATTAAACCCCTACAACTCATCCAGAACGCCGCAGCCCGTCTGGTGTTCAACTTTCTCAAGTTCTCTCACGTCACCCCGCTCCTCCGCTCTCTCCACTGGCTTCCAGTTGAAGCTCGCATCCGTTACAAGACCATGGTGCTTGCCTACGGAGCTGTGAGGGGAACGGCACCTCCGTACCTTCAGGCTCTGATCAGGCCCTACACCCAAACAAGGGCACTGCGTTCATCCACCTCTGGCCTGCTCGCCTCCCTACCTCTGAGGAAGTACAGTTCCCGCTCAGCCCAGTCAAAACTGTTCGCTGCTCTGGCACCCCAATGGTGGAACAAACTCCCTCACGACGCCAGGTCAGCGGAGTCAATCACCACCTTCCGGAGACACCTGAAACCCCACCTCTTTAAGGAATACCTAGGATAGGATAAAGTAATCCTTCTAACCCCCCCCCCCCCTTAAAAGAGTTAGATGCACTATTGTAAAGTGGTTGTTCCACTGGATATCATAAGGTGAATGCACCAATTTGTAAGTCGCTCTGGATAAGAGCGTCTGCTAAATGACTTAAATGTAAATGTAAAACAAGTTTTTAGAAATTGTTGCAAATGTATTGAAAATTAAATACAGATATCTCATTTACATGAATATTCACACCCCTGAGTCAATACATGTTAGTATCACCTTAGGCAGCGATTACAGCTGTGAGTCTTTCTGGGTAAGTCTGAGCTTTGCACACCTGGATTGTGCAAATATTGAAAATTCTTATAGCTCTGTCAAGTTGGTTGTTGATCATTGCTAGACAGCCATTTTCAAGTTTTGCCATAGATTACGTCTATTTAAGTAAAATCTGTAACTAGGCCACTCAGGAATATTCAGTGTCATCTTGGTAAGCAACGCCAGTGTATATTTGGCCTTGTGTGTTTATTGTCCTGCTGAAAAGTGAATTTGTCTCCCACTGTCTGTTGGAAAAAAGACTGAACCAGGTTTTCCTCTTGGATTTTACTTGTGCTTGACTCTATTGTTTCTTTTTATGCCCACAAAATTCCTAGTTCTTGCTGATGACAAGCATACAGTTGAAGTCGGCGGTTTACATACACCTTAGCCAAATACACATTTAAACTCAGTTTATCACAATTCCTGACATTTAATCCTAGTAAAGATTCCCTGTCTTAGGTCCGTTAGGATCACCACTTTATTTTAAGAATGGGAAATGTCCGAATAATAGTAGAGGGATTTATTTCAGCTTTTATTTCTTTCATCACATTCCCAGTGGGTCAGAAGTTTACATACACTCAATTAGTATTTGGTAGCATTGCCTTTAAATTTAACTTTGGTCAAATGTTTCAGGTAGCCTTCCACAAGCTTCCCACAATAAGTTGGGTGAATTTTGGCCCATTCCTCCTGACAGAGCTGGTGTAGCGGAGTCAGGTTTGTAGGCCTCCTTGCTCGCACACGATTTTTTTAGTTCTGCCCACAAATTTTCTATAGGATTGAGGTCAGGGCTTTGTGATGGCCACTCCTCCGATATACCTTGACTTTGTTGTCCTTAAGCCATTTTACCACAACTTTGGAAGTATGCTTGGGGTCATTGTCCATTTGGAAGACCCATTTGCGACCAAGCTTTAACTTCCTGACTGATGTCTTGAGATGTTGCTTAAATATATCCACATAATTTTCCTCCCTCATGATGCCATCTATTTTGTGAAGTGCACCAGTCCCTCCTGCAGCAAAGCACCCCCACAACATGATGCTGCCACCCCCGTGCTTCACGGTTGGGATGGTGTTCTTCGACTTGCAAGCCTCCCCCTTTTTCCTCCAAGCATAACGATGGTCATTATGGCCAAACAGTTCCATTTTCATCAGACCAGAGGAAATTTCTCAAAAGTACAATCTTTGTCCCCATGTGCAGTTGCGAACTGTAGTCTGGCTTTTTTTTATGGTGGTTTTGGAGCAGTGGCTTCTTTTTTGCTGAGCGGCCTTTCAGGTTATGTCACTATAGGACTTGTTTTACTGTGGATATAGATGCGTTTGTACCTGTTTCCTCCAGCATCTTCACAAGGTCCTTTGCTGCTGTTCTGAGATTGATTTGCACTTTTCGCACCAAAGTACGTTCATCTCTAGGAGACAAAGCGTCTCCTTCCTGAGCGGTATGACAACTGCGTGGTCCCATGGTGTTTATACTTGCGTACTATTGTTTGTACAGATGAACGTGGTGCCTTCAGGCCTTTGGAAATTGCTCCCAAGGATGAACCAGACTTGTGGAGGTCTACGATTGTTTTTGAGGTCTTGGCTAATTTCTTTCAATTTTCCCATGATGTCAAACAGAGGCACTGAGTTTGAAGATAGGCCTTGAAATGCATCCACAGGTACACCTCCAATTGACGTCAATTAGCCTATCAGAAGCTTCTAAAGCCATGTCATCATTTTCTGGAATGTTCCAAGCTGTTTAAAGGCACAGTCAACTTAGTGTATTTAAACTTCTGACCCACTGGAATTGTGATACAATTGTTGGAAAAGTTACTTGTGTCATGCACAAAGTAGATGTCCTAACCGATTTGCCAAAACTATACAGTTGAAGTTGGAAGTTTACATACACTTAGGTTGGAGTCATTAAAACTCATTTTTCAACCACTTTGCAAATTTCTTGTTAACAAACTATAGTTTTGGCAAGTCGGTTAGGACATTTACTTTGTGCATGACACAAGTAACTTTTCCAACAATTGTTTAGACAGATTATTTCACAATGTTGTTGACCTCCCTACCACAGCCACTAAACTCTAACGGTTTTAAAGACACCATTGGCCTCATGGTGAAATCCCTGAGCGGTTTCCTTCCTCTCTGGCAACTGAGTTAGGAAGTATCTTTGTAGTGACAGGGTGTATTGATATACCATCCAAAGTAGAATGAATAATAACTTCAACATCCTCAAAGGGATATTCAATGTCTGCTTTTTACATTTTTACCCATCTACCAATAGGTGCACTTCTTTGCGAGGCATAAGAAAACCTATGGTCTTTGTGGTTGAATCTGTTTGAAATTCACTGCTCGACTGAAGGATCTTACAATTATCTGTATGTGTGGGGTACAGAGACGAGGTAGTCATTAGAAAATCATGTTAAACACCATGCAACTTATTATGTGACTTGTTAAGCAATTTTCTTATTTTGGCTTGCCATAACAAATGGGTTGAATACTTATTTTCAAATAATATTTAAGATTATTTTTTTTAAACATTCCACTTTGACATTATGGTGTATTGCGTGTGTGTAGGCCAGTGACACAAAGTCTAAATTGAATCAGTTTTAAATTCAGGCTGTAACACATACTAAAATGTGGAAAAAGTCGAAGGGTGTGAATACCTTCTGAAGGCACTGCATGTGTTTGTTGAGGAGTTCACTATGAATGTGTTTATTTTCCACTTTGGTGAACTTTCCGTGCCATTCACTCAGTTATTTTCACTCGCCTCGCTGGTCCCTTCGTTTAGAGTTCTTCCGCATTTATGCGAAGAGTTATGGGATTTCAAACTATTAATGTCTTGACCTGGGTACTACAGAGACCTTGCCCATATGTAGGAAGTAACATTCAACATATCTATGCATTAGGTATAAAACGTTAAGCTGTATTCGTATGTTCCCCAGACCGGCCCAATGTGCAGGACCATGAACTGGTGGAGCGACTGCAGCAGCCGTACGTGGACGCACTTCGTTCTTACATCATGATAAAGAGACCAAACGTGAGTGCCCTAGTTACATATGATTTAACTTGCACAAGCCGCCATGTGTAGGTTTTGAGGATGTTTCAGTTTCACACACACTTGAGTCCGCGTTGAGTTGAATTCAATTTTCAATTCCAGTCAGTACAGAAAATGTATTGAAATTTAGGTCATGAGTGGGGAAAATCCAAATTGAAAGTAATAGGAAAATGTTTAAAAATACAAAATGTAATGGTCCCCAACCCTGAATGATGAGTGGGGTTATATTAATCTCTCTTCCTTCTAGGATCACCTGATGTTTCCACGCATGCTCATGAAGCTGGTCAGCCTCCGCACCCTCAGCAGCGTCCACTCTGAGCAGGTCTTCGCCCTACGCCTCCAGGACAAGAAGCTCCCGCCGCTGTTATCTGAAATCTGGGACGTCCACGAGTAACTTCGCCGACACCCTTGCGGAACTCTGCCGCGCTCCGCAAACCTGCGTACTGGGATGGACAGAAACAGTCTTTCGAGTGTCGAAAAAAAGACTTGAGAATGAATCGATGCCTCCCAGGATACCCAAACACGACGGATCAAACCTACTGATCGGTTGCCAGATTGGAGGAACTTTTTTTCTTCTGTATCTTCTATGCAGTTTGGGAGGATAGTGATGGCCCTCTGTCCTGCAGACTGGGATACTAATCTCATGGGGAGGTTGGGGCAAAGAAATAGAATTACCAATTATATTCATTCTATTTCTATGGGTTGAGGATTGTGTACACCTGATTTCTCTCCCTCGCCCATTTCGTTACTAAAGGTGAGACAGGCTTGTGGTGAGATTGTGCTGCCATGGTCAGTGTGGCTCAGACTTGCTAGCCAGTGTTCACCATTACATCTACTGATATCTGTTGATAGTCTCGTGATCGGCCTATCTATAACGACAATTACCATGAAGGTTTTGGCAATGCCCCCCCCCCCCCTCCACATCATGGATGATAACCCCAAAGTGGAAATAAACAAAGACGTTATAGCCCCGTGTTGCAATGGGATAGGATACAGAGGTATCCTAACTGCTGGACAATGTTAAGCAATGTGTCTTATTGGTGTCCACTGTCCAGATGTATTTTAGAAGTTTATTTAGCAGTTTAATAGTCAGCCATCTGATTTGTTCTCCTCTCGGTGAAGGAACAAGAAAGCAATTCTGATTGGTGTTGAATTGTTTAGAAGTGTTGGTATAGAGATGCGTAGCCTACCACTTTCGAGTGCAGGACCCCCACCAACCATTTTGTAAATGCACTCAAACATTGATTTACATGTACAAAGTATATATTAATATGACAAAATATATATATTTAGTATTCCCACAAGTGAAGACATCCATACAAAATGACTTGTACAATCACTCACTTACGCACAAGCAAGCAGTGAATTTTTAAATTGTATTTTTTTAAAGCATCACTGGATATGTGAGGTCCAAGCTGAGGCCTTATACACTGGAACAACTTCAATGCTACGCTAGGGAGTAGTAAGCTTAGGCCAGGGATAGGCTTCTTTGATGCGGCTGGTGGCACAAAAATCTCCCCCGCCTACCTTGCGAGCAAAACATTTTAGCGACACCGGTCGGTAATTCGGCCATGCTTACTACAAGTTTAGATAGCTGGCCGCTAGAGTAACTTAGCTGACATGAGCTAATTGACTGCTGATGCACAACCAAATTTCAAAATTGCACATAGAATATACAAACTCTGAACAGTAAGTTGAGTCCCCGACAAATTAGTCCGAGGGGTCCACCAGTTGTACATCCCTGGTCTAGTTGTATGTACTGTCCTCCCTTCCCCCAAAACAGCATGGTTCCAGACATCTGAGTGGCAATTTCATCCAGATGTCTAAAATGTGCTTTGCATCCCACAATAGCAAAATAAGTTAAATTACGCTCCTGCAGTACTTTCTGCAACGGTAACATTTTTGGGTTACACTATAACTTTCATGAATAAACCATTGTAAATGTTTAGAAATGCTTACAAATAATAATAAAAAACTCAATAGTTTTACACTATTTATAAATGGTTGTTCGTGAATGTTATAATGGTCTTACCCATTTCTGACCCATTTCTGATTGCTAATAAGGTCATACTCGACTAAGCTGTTACTCATCCGTTTTTTCCCCCATGATGCTGTTTCTATCACAGTCCTTTGTATGATGATGACTTTGCTAATGTGACACTTTTGAAAACAAACGTTCAGAAGGAATTAGAGAAGGAAAGCTTCTTTAAAAAAAATGCGATTTCTGATTGACAAGACAGTTTTGTCCATTACTGACCCCACTTTACAACTCAGATCAGTGTGAAACAGAGGAGAGTTGATGACTCCAAGACAAAATAGGGAGATTATCATAACAGTTGCACAATATGTCAAAGTAGCACAGAGATAAGGGAGTAAGCTATATGGAACAATTACTAGACGGAGCTTTCAGTTAGGAGAAGAAAATCAATGCAATTTTTTAACAAATATGTGTAATATTAGGGTTGGTGGTCTTCTATTTGTAGTCTGATGTCAAACATCAGGTTTTTATGGCTTTGTTTTATTTAGTTCGGTTGATATTGAGATTGATTGTCTTTGATGGAGCTGACTCATAACCTGAAGATGGTTCAAAGTTCACATTATTCAAAGGGTTTGCTCTTCCCTGGGCATGCGTGTGGAGCCATCTAATTTGAACTACTCTTGAGACTTAAATTGCAAAACCATACAATCCCAGTTTTCCTATTTTTCCTTTCAATATGTAACTCATACCAGCAAATGATTGTCTACATTGAAATGACATCAGTATTTTCAGTCTGAATAGAAAACCTAAGCATTAACACAAAGTATGGGGTCTTAAGTCTAAATGATGTTTTCAGTTGTTTAGAATACACAATGTTAATTATTGTTAATACTGTAGGTAACTGAAAGTTGACTGTAATAGCATTTATGACCTTCTGGTGTGCAGAACCCATTTAATTCCCTTCTCTACATCTTAAAGGGTGAAGCTGTAAACCATATTGACATAGAAATGCAAACTTATTTGAATATTTTAACACTTTAAGACATGTATATTCTGCTTTATATGTATAAATTAAAACCTGACAGATATTGTAGCCTATTGCCAGATTATATATTTGTGTACGAACTGAAACCAAAAACCACTAATTTTTCCGATTTTTGTTTTATTACAATTTCAAAGTGATTTGAGTTATGCTTATACAAAATAAATGCTTTATTGTAATTAGTTCTCTTAAATATATCACGGCCAGTAAAATGAATTTATTTGTTCTGTTGTCAAATAGAGCAGTCAACAGTTGTGGCTATTTATTCATTTTTATCAGAAGAGCTTGGAAAACACAGAATGAATTTGGGCAACTTGGAATTTTACTGCATTGACAAGTATTTACTTTATGACACAGCGGGCTTCATGCAATTATAGTTCTAGTCCTTTCGGGGTCTATTTTCTTGTCATTTAAATGTTATGCTTAGTGACAACTCCCAAATATACTGAACAAAAATATAAACGCAACATGTAAAGTGTTGGTTTCATGAGCTGAAATAAACGATCCCAGAAATGTTCCATGCGCACAAAAGCTTATTTCTCAATGTTGTGCAAATATTTGTTTACATCCCTGTTAGTGAGCATTTCTCCTTTGCCAAGATAATCCATCCACGTGACAGGTGTGGCATATCAAGAAGCTGATTAAACAGCATGATCATTACACTGGTGTACCTTGTGCTGGGGACAAAAGGATAGTGTAAAATGTGCAGTTTTGTCAACAATGCCACAGATGTTTTGAGTGAGTGTGCAATTGGCATGCTGACTGCAGGAATGTCCACCCAGAACTGAATGTTCATTTCTCTACCATAAGCTGCCTCCAATGTCATTTTAGAGCATTTGTCAGTACGTCCAATCGACCTCACAATTGCAGACCACGTGTAACCAAGCCATCCCAGGACCAACACATCCAGCTTCTTCACATGTGGGATCGTCCGAGGCTAGCCACCCGGACAGCTGATGAAACTGGAGTATTTCTCTCTGTACTAAAGCCCTTTTGTGGGGAAAAACTCATTCTGATTAGCTAGGCCTGGCTCCCCAGTGGGTGGGCCTATGCCCTCTCAGACCCACCCATGGCTCCACCCCTGCCCAGTCATGTGAAATCCATAGATTAGGGTTTAATGAATATATTTAGTTGACTGATTTCCTTATGAACTATAACTCAGTAAAATCTTTGAAATTGTTTTTGTTCAGTATACATTGTAACGATGACTAAAGGTACACTAAGCAAGTTTTAGTTGCTAATGAATTCAGTGTTGGCGATGTTTTCTTAAACTATACAATCCTTGAATTTCTGGCCATTTAGGGGACCTTTTTTGTCCATTAACTAATTTCATTTAAATGGATGTCAAGGCCCTGCATTTGAGATTGGACTAAGAACTGACAATAACAAATCCACCCAATGTGGCACAATGCAATCATTTGACAAATGCATGTAAAACGTGTATAAAAAAGGGTGTGTTCTGCTGTAGTGGCAGCAGTGACTTTCTAGCTCTCTGCCCTGTTCTCCCAATAACCTATGTGAAGCTAGCCATAGTAAGGATTACCTACCTACAAAAAACAAAGTCCCTCATTGAAAGTGATGCAAATGGATACAAATAAACTTCAGAATTGCATTGGGGGCATACTTGTATTTCACTGTACAGCCTTACCTATGGATTGGCGATCAATGGAATTGGGTATCAGTTCACTCAGTGACACCCACAGAACACAACTGTGAAGGATTACACAAATATGAGTCTCGTAGCTCATATTGCGGGACTTTTGACTGTGGGAAATCACCTCCCCTGTCAGCCTATTGTGCGTATTGACATTCATATTGTACTGAAGTGATTTCCCACAGTCAATGTCCTGCAATAAGAGCTACACCGCTAATATCTGTAGCCCTGGATGTCACTGAGCAGACTGATACCTATGGATTGTGGATCAATGAAATGGGGTAAGACTGTACAGTGCAATATCATTATGAATATAAATATCCACAGTAGGCTGACTGAGCCCATAGTCAAAGTCCTACAATAAGAGCTATGATACTAATATTTGTGTAAACTATTCACAGTTGTTCTGTAGGTGTCACTGAGTAGACTGATACCCCATGTCATTGATCCACAAGCTATAGGTAAGGCTGTACAGATAAATAAGTATGCCCCCAATGCAATGATGAAGTCTAATACATCCACAGTGCGATTTCAACTGATTGTTAAATGTATATAACATGCCCACCTTGTTTAACATATTGTCCAAATATGACATGATTCAACTATTTGTATCCGTTTGCATTACTTTCAATTAGGGACTTTTATGTTGAAGACAAACCGCAAATTCCACTATTGTGGCTAGCTTCACAATTGTACAGTCTGCCCCCACCCGCGGAACTCCAGTCCCTGCAGATGATCTGGAGGAAATGTTATGAAGACGGGTTTTATGCCAATAATCATACGTGTGCAAGCAACTAGCATTTCACAGGCTAAAATTAGGTGTGGATTTAAAATACACATTGAAGAGCTGTTGAATCACCATCTCTGGAAAATGGATCCAGGATACTTGTTACACCTCGCTATTTGAAATACGTCTCAATTCATCTCCTCGCTGGCTTTCTTTCTACCACCAACAACATACCAGGCCGACGTCGACGACAGCTAGCGTGTATTGCTAGCCACCTAGCTAACATACTGCTAGCTACTGGTAAGATGTTCTTGCATTTTCAATTCGTATCTTGGTTGATAATTTCACAACTATCACAAATGTGACAACGTCAATGAGTACAGATCGATCAAATATTATATTACTTGCCATGGTAAACAAACTTAAAGATAGACAGTCAGCTACTTATGATAGCTAGCTACATACGATAGCTGTTAGTTAAATCACTCGTGACGTACGTATACGTGATGGAGTTGTTTGCTCTCTACCTGTCCTGAAGGACGCTGATTATAGATGGTGCTAAACACTGGAACAACAATTACATGCGGGTCGTTGTAGATAGAATATCCATGTCCTTATTGCAATTAAACATGGGACTTGTCAACCATTTGGAGGTAACTTTTCCGTTTCACATAATTAAGTCACCTTCACCACTGTCTTCCTTATTCCGTCAAGACAGCGTGAGGTAGTGTCATAGCCTGGTTTGCTGGCTAGATAGAGCTAAACTATGTGTAGCTAGCCGAGAATGGTGCCATTGAGACCCGCATTAGCAGGAACCTCTCTTTATACTTCTATTGGTCAATTTTTAAGCTAGGACTTTAAGCTAGCGCTCCAGTACAGTAAGTGGCGGTAATGCACCATAACATTGGATGCCAACCGCTGATAAACCCCACAGAAGAAGTGACGGGGCAGCAAACCTTAACTAGTGATGGGGAAACTAAGCTTCCTGAAGCATTGAAGTTTTTCACACAATTCTGTCAAATATGTCCATTACTCGAGTCTTTGACCAACACGGTTACTATTGGCACCTGCTGGTCAAAAGAATTTAGAGCAGCCAAATTATTATAGATGACGTCCCACATCCTGTAAGCGTGTGCGCAAGGTAGCCTTTTTGTCTTCTACCAAACCGATCAGGTGGTTGTTCGACGAAACGAAGCTTCGGATGTCATTGATCACATGCTTCTGATAAATTGATACAGTCATCGGCACCCTGCTTTGAAGTACACTTATCGATTGCGACGTGTGCCTCTGAGCTCCAGTATCAAACGTAGCATCACTAGGTAGACAGTGTCATTTGCCCCGGCCTATCGGCAGGGATGCAAACTAGTCACCTTTTGGCGAAATTCGCCGTTTAGAATCCAAAATAGGTGACCTACGTGTTCGTGTAGATCTGACGAGTGATGTGCGTTTGGAGCAATACTGGCTGTATCCAAGGCTCAGCCAATCGTTCACATAACAGAATGCAGCATGCGACTGAAGAGAGAAGAGACAACCGAGTTGCAAGTTACAGCATCAGCGCGTGCTCTGGAAAGACAGCAGAGAGTAGGACGGCAGTTTGCCATTTACAGCAGCACGTCCTCTGAATGATAACGAAGAGGTAGGTGTAAAGCCTGTCCATGGAGACGGGGGTGAGAAGGTGATGAAGCGTACTTCATGAGCTGTAACCGAAAAACAACTGGCATTTGGAAAATTTGAGGTGAGGGAGAAGGTGTGGTGGAACAAGTATTGTTAGCATTGTTAATTATCCTGCTAGCTGGATCGAGGCTTAAGCTGGATGACACTATAGAGGTGAAAGGACCACCACACACTTTCCCTCTTTCTCACTTTTTCAATACAGTGGATAAAAAGGGGTATGCCAGGTGTACTGTCTGCCTGAAAGAGATCAATTATGCCAACAAAGGGCATCATGCTCTGCTGGCACATTGTAGAACAGATGTCCACAGGCAGAAAGTGTACAATGTAATAACCTGCAGTGTAGCCCAATGTATTGCTTTTGTTGTGTTGAACTTGACAGTACCACTTGTGTGTAAGTGAGTGGGGATTATTACATTTTTTACTCTGTGAACGTTATTTTTGCACACATGTAGCCTTGTGCACTTATCAATGTCTACTATAGTGGCCACTATAATAGAGCAAAATAGAATGCCTGTTTGTTCCACTTTAAGATGTTTTTTTTACCCAAGTGCAATATTTAGATGTGTGTGGTCACAAGCGTTCTATTATAAAGGCTGTCATGGCTAACTGCAATATTAGTGTTTTGTTTTGAGTGTCATTTGCAGTAAAGTCTAGGCAACAAATAACATCGGGTTGCTTTCTTTACATTTTTCAGCTGTGAGTTAGGTTCACATTAACCACTTTTTATGTTACACACACAGACTGAGCCTGTAGAGCATATTCTTTGTTGTTTAATTAGCTAAAACCTGCATTTCCCCCTAGCAGGGATTTTTTCCCGCATGTTTCCGTGAAGAAGAAAAAAAGTGTCACCTTTTTGGGCCCTCACCAGTTTGCGTCCCTGATCGGGCACTCCTTTCCGGCAGTTTTGTTAACGATGGCGAGGGCAGGTGTTCGGCATGCGGGAGCGAAGGACACTGTGTGAGCCCTCTAGCTAGCTAGGACTCCTGTACACAGCAGGTGGGAAAGGTAGCTAGCTAGCACACCGGTAGACTGTACTTCACTCCCGCTTGTCTGTTAACAAAGGCAAGGGCAGGTGTTTAGTGAAGGACGCTGGGTGCTACCTAGGTAGCTAACAATAGCTAGGACACCAGTAGAAGGTGTATTTGGCCACCGCCTGTCGGGAACTGCTTTCCCGCAGTTCTGTCAACAACGGCGAGGGCAGGCGGGAGCAAAGGACACGGTCTTGCACTGTCTAGCTGCAGTTGCACGTCAGGCAAATTATGATGACATTGCAAGAATGAGGAAGACGCTCAAGCCTATAGCTTAAATACTTGCATGAGTACTACTCAAGCAGTTTTGCTTGTACTAGTCGGTGTCTTCTTCATTTGATAGAAGGCATAATATTATATTTATTTATTTAACCTTTATTTAACTATATTAGGCCTATGTCTGAATGCTGACACACTAGCCACAACATCAAGATCCGTCCCTTTAGGGACCAAGCGAGAGAGCCACATTTGTTTATTTACTATGAGATCATGGCCAGCCAGCTGGTGTGATGGAGTCATTTTCATGTTTTGAAACACCATCAAGAGCACCAATTTCCAGTGAATGGTGAAAATGCAGTACTTCAGAATATTCCCAACTGTACAGCACTTTTGTGTACCTATGTTTACTGTTTCTAGGTGTCTTTCCGCAGTTTTAGTTTTGTTCGCAGCAAAACTATCAAGACGTTGTCTTGTCCAATAAAGGGACAATCTGGCCAGTTTAAAAATGTGAGGCAACTGCAATAGGCTACATCCTTTCCATCTTGGTTGCAATTCAGTGTTACTGGTAAAAGTTGGTTTGCATGTTGTGTGAATCATATCTCCCCTCAATGCTTACATAACCAGTCAGTGCCTCCTGCAGAGTAGACCGCTCTGACCAGATTCAGCTGTTGCCTTAACCTGTGCCATTATTTAGACTGTGAAGATGATTCGATTTGTGGGGGCTTGCTTTCTCTCACATGGCTCAGTCATTACGCCAGCCTACTCTGATTTCCTGCTCTCCGAGAAAGGAAGGCTTTGATTGCTCGACCCAGATCTCACCTCTTGTCAGATGAGGCAGCTGAGAGGTTTACAGTGTATCTTGTGTTTTGCCAGTGTTGCTGTTGCATTGGTACACTTTGACCTGGAGCTCTAGCTCTGTTACCCCTACCCTAAAATGTGTATTTTCAATAACTCTATTTCAATATGTCACAATGTTAAAATTGTGCAGATATTGAAACATGGCATGCAACGCATAGTGTACACAGTGACGTACACTATGCATAGTGAAGAAGGGTTATTGGTTTTGGTGGGGAAATTGTGTATGTTGTCAGCTCTGTATGTTGATGCTGGGGGCCTTCACGTCCAGGCCAGATATAAAAACTCTGGTGTTGTCATTAATGTGGCATACTGAAGGTGGCAGTTACAAATGTTTTGCTATATACTGGACAGAAATACCGGCCTAGCTAGGCCCTAACTATAAACATAAAACAATAAATTGCCCAATCAAAAGGACATTTCTTAATCAGCTTGGCTATGTGGCATTTCCAAACAGAATTTGCTAGTGATGGGGGGGATTGATATTATTTTGGACTAATTTATATTGATACTTTGACTCCAAGTATCGATTAATTTTTATATACACTGAACAAAAATCTAAATGCAACATGTAAAGTGTTGGTTGTATGAGATGAAATAAAGATCCCCGAAATTTTCCATATGCACAAAATGCTTATTTCTCTCAAATTTTATGCACAAATTGTTGACATCCCTGTTAGTGAGTATTTCTCATTTGCCAAGATAATACATCCACCTGACAGGTGTGGCATATCAAGAAGCTGTTCGATGTGGTTGAGGTCAGGGCTCTGTGCAGGCCAGTCAAGTTCTTCCACACCGATCTCAACAAACCAATTCTGTATGGACCTTTCTTTGTGCATTGTCATGCTGAAACAGGAAAGTGCTTCCCCAAACTGTTGCAACAAAGTTGGAAGCACAGAATTGTCTAGATTGTCATTGTATGCTGTAGCATTAAGATTTCCCTTCACTGGAACTAAGGGACCTTAGCCTAAACCATGAAAAACATCCCCAGACCATTATTCTTCCTTCACCAAACTTTACAGATGGTACGATGCGTTCTCCTGTCATCTGCCAAACCCACTTGAAGATACTAACAAAGTTCTTGAAGTTTTCCATATTGACTGACCTTATCTTAAAGTAACGATGGACTATTGTTTCTCTTTGTTTATTTGAGCTGTTCTTGCCATAATATGGACTTTGTCTTTTACCAAATAGGGCTATCTTTTGTATACCCCCTACCTTGTCACAACACAATTGATTGGCTCAAATGCATTAAGAAGGAAAGAAATTCCACAAATTAACTTTTAACAAGGCACACCTTGAAATGCATTCCAGGTGACTACCTCCATGAAGCTGGTTGAGAGAATGCCAAGAGTGTGCAAGCTGTCATCAAGGCTGTTTTGAAGAATCTTAAATATAAAAATATATTTTGATTTGTTTAACACTTTTTTTGGTTACTACATGATTCCAAGTGTGTAATTTCATAGTTTTGATGTCTTCACTATGATTCTACAATGTAGAAAATAGTGAAAATAAAGAAAAACCCTTGAATGAGTGTTCTAAAACTTTTGACCGGTAGTGTATTTGGAATGTCAAATAGCAGTATATTTGCAGTATCAAATCGCAATACATATAGAATTGTGAGAATCGCAATATATCTGTTATCGGCAGCTAAGTATTGTGGTAATATTATATCGTGAGGTCCCTGGCGATTCCCAGCCCTAGTTTTTGCCCATAGATTCATTAGAGTTGAATCTAGTGATGCACCTATATGACATTTTTCGCCAATACCGAAATACTTTTAGCTTCCTTTTTAAGCATTCTAGTACAGTTAAATAGTTAACACACACACATGGACGCAGCGGTCTAAATCACTGCATCTCAGTGCAAGAGGCGTCACTACAGTCCCTGGGGTCGAATCCAGGCTGTATCACATCCGGACGTGATTGGGAGTCCCATAGGGTGGCGCACAATTGGCCCAGCGTCGTCCGGGTTAGGCCATCATTGTAAATAAGAGTTTGTTCTTAACTGACTTGCCGAGTTAAATAAAGGTTACACACACACACACCACACTGACCAAAAGGTTATTTTGTTTGCATTTACGTATGTCCCCATTACAAGTAAAACATTTCTTTCACTTACTTGCTGTGCTGTTTCATTGTTCATTTGTTCAGTCGGTTCATTCTCAACCAGGATTGTTATGGAACGCCGTTTGAGTTTCAAAAAATATACTATTTAACACTATTTGACGTGTCAAATAACATAACACTATTTGACGAATCAGGACCTGAATATGACTGCACGTCACATAATAATTTAACGCGTTCATACATTTTATGTAGTTATTACACATTGATTACACTATCACTCGTATTTCATATGTCACAGCGATTCATCGATACGTATGCTATGATGCTGGTAAAGTTGTCTTGCGCCCCTACAATGCTGGCCATAAAAAGAAAAGCTAGCTAGCTCATGGATTCAAATAATGTTCTTCCTTCAAATACATAGCAAAACGACAACTGTTTCAGTAGCTATAGTTAGCTAGCTAAATATATAGCTAGGTGTCATCATCTAAAATAACCCTAATTTATTAAACAGTTATTATTTGATTAATGGTGGTCAGACCCATCTGTGAAGCTAGCCACAATAGTGGCTTTGCGGTTAGCCTTCAAAATAAAAGTATGGCATAATTCTACTATTTGTATTAATTTGCATCACTGTCAATGACATACTTTTATTTTAAAGGCAAGTCGCAAATTCCACTTTTGTGACTAATTCTTATTGTGGCTAGCTTCACAACACATAACCCGGTGCGGTCGAGCCTCACTAGCCAGATGAAGCTAGCTGGCTGCTTATAACTTTAGCTTTGGGCAACAGGGTTAAGTAGCTGGCTAGCTATTTATTTTCACAAACTGAAGTTCAATTTTAATAGACGAACAACAATTGGAAACCTAGCTAATACTTAATCACAAGGATTCCTAAATCATTGCTAAGAATAATGAAAAAGACTGCAGTTTCTACTGGTCATTGTTTTCAGGCTGGTTGTATTAGTGCTAGCTAGGTACCAAGAAGTTGCGGTCAAACAAATTATTATTCATTACCAATGCGGTATTGTAAACACATCGTTCGTGTCTGGTGTTTGCTTGTTTGCAGACTTTTTTTGTACAGCTTTGATAGTGGTACTGTTTCTTTTTTGACACGCAAAGACCCAAACGGCATTCCATAGTATGTATGTTGTGAAGCTAACAGCAGTGGCGCTATCACTGTGTAACTCCGGTAGGGCAACATCTGAAAAATTGCGCACTTAGTAGTGTGTTGCGGTGCTCGACCAGTCGGCGAAATCCAACATTACCCACGACGGAGAACGGTTTATTGTCAAGGGCAATGAATTCCATTATCTTGGCTTTAATGGATTTTGCCTTTGAGTTGTCTCGCTGAAATTTTGTTTCTCTTTCAAATGACTGCTCGACTTGTTGACTGCTCGATCCACACAGCAGACATTGTGGGCTAGGTTAGGAATGCTGTGTTGCACGTATAGCTCAACATTTTACCTGGCGTCATTACGTCATGTACCTAGGTTATAGAGGTATGCACGTCAGCTTCGACATTGGTTTTGCACATCGGCGTTAAACTAGACATCGGCCGATACTGATGTTGGCATTTTTAGCTAATATCGTCCGATTCCGATATGTTCACCGATATATCGTGCATCCCAAGTTGAATCCAATTGGAGGAAGGCAGCCTAACAGTGGCTTGTTTCTTGTACAGGTTTGAATTATTTTGTAAATGTTGTCAAGGCCCCTGAGGCATTGAAATTCAGCGGCTGAATATCAGTCTTTTGCAGTCTGTTGTGTGCTACAGGCTGTTTCAGTCATAGCCACTCCAAATGGCAAACTGTTAGCAAATGAATGGCACGAACAGCCTGTATTTCATGTCTCCATCTCCGGGTACACATACTATCCAGACGGTCTGGTGCTTTTACTCCATTCTCCGTGGCTATTTCTTTTTGCTGAGCACTTGGGCCTAGAAGGCTAATATTTGAGGATGCCTTTACCCATCAGATCAAACACAACCAACTTTAACATGTAGGCTACTGGTAGGCTGATCTGGTTGTGGAGTGTTTGTCTTTCTGGGTGTAGTTTCAAAGGCACCACTTGCAAATGTATCTAGTTTCTAGTGCAGAATGCACCGAGTAGTCCAGATGTAGGTACTGGACTACTTTGTTAAATGATCACGTTGTCTGGCTCTAGATGTAGCCTAAGCCTAGTTTGAATTATAGATGCTAGGTGTAGCTGAGATTTTATCACCATTTAAGAAGGCTACTGGGAACAAGATATAAGCGTGCACAGTTTTTACATGGCCACATAGATTTGTTATTTGCTGACACTTCACTGCTGAGGTCCCCAGTGCATTAGCGCCCACACATTTGTAAGTTAATTATGCTACTCCGAGAAGGAATGTAAACAAACCAGTGAAGGCGGCTCAGGCAATATTTGCTCTGTTATTGATAGGGAGGAAAAGCTAGGCCTACGTACATGCGGTGGCATCTTAAATGAAGATTCTAGACCGTTTATAGGCCTAGTTACTTTGTTGACAATTTATAGTAGTAAGCCTAGTGGGCCTTTTTTGACAACTGAGAATAACCTTCCATGGACATTTGTTTATACCAGCCTTTGACGTCTGCGTAATATTGTAAGGGTATGACCTGAAATTGAGCACGCAATTAAGCTTTATCAATATCCCAGGCCTGTGGGTAGGTAATTAGGCTTTATTGTGAAAGGAGCAACTTAAGAAATGAGCCACAGGCGTCATTGAGGAAATTGAATGAACTAGAGCTGTTGTAATCAAACATTAGGCTACCTTTTCAATGAATGGCCAGTTATGCCTATTTTAGAGCACAGCCTCACTTTTTATGAACCAATTCACATTATTCTTTGAGTCTACTTGAGGTACTTGTCCTCTTCCGTTCTTTGCCTGTCAGGTTTTTTGTTAATGCTTGCCATTTGGTCAGGCCTTGTCCAGAGCCATATATAGGCTACATCCTTCCTGGTTTTTGCTTTGTAGCTGTCATGGTAAATTTCCTAATTTGACCTCATCATATTTTGTAAAATGGCCCATTAGCCTCGATAATAAAACCTTTGGTGCCGCTGATAACATGGTGCCCTGCTCACTAGCGTTCTCTGATTTAAGAATAGCCGACACACAGCTGCACAAGAAGAAAGCAGAGTTGGGTTGCTATGACGACTATGCTGAATGTTATTACCTCAGGCCGATAGGGCTGTAGGCGGAATAAAAAATGATCGACTGGGAGGCAAGTAGGTCACATGACCAGTTGAGCAAGGACGTTAGACTTCCATTCTCTATCTTTTTAGAGATTTTTCTCTCAGATCCACCTTGTTTTTCACACACTCAGTAGGCTAATATTTCCTCAATGAATTATGCCTTAAGCCTAGTTTATACCCTATGTACAGACGCATTGAAGAACTACAAGTAGCTATACACAATGGTGTTGCGTAGGAAACCTACACAGACATGTGCAGCCCCACAATTCATAATTTGACACGAATGCGTACTGTTTTTGTGTTGCGTACGTAATTTAGAAACCAGCCCTAATTCTTTTAGATGGGAAAGGTATGGCAAGCCTAAATAAGTTCAGGAGTAAAAATGTGCTTAAAAAGTAGGCCACAGACTCACTGTGAGCGGAATAATAGCTTTAAACATGATTTTTGAATGACTACCTCATCTCTGTACCCCACACATATAATTATCTGTAAGGCCCCTCAGTTGAGCAGTAAATTTCAAACCCAGATTCAACCACAAAGACCAGGAAGGTTTTCCAATGCCTCGCAAAGAAGGGCTCCTATTTGTAGATGGGTAAAAAAACAAAACAGTCAATGAATATCACTTTGAGCATGGTGAAGCTATTAATTACATTTTGGATGGTGTATCAATACACCCAGTCACTACAAAGATACAGTTGTCCTTCCTAACTCAGTTGCCGGAGAAGAAGGAAACCATTCTGGGATGTCACCATGAGGCCATTGGTGACTTTTTAAAACACTTACGGCGTTTAACCTCTCTGGGATAGCGTCCCACATGGTCAACATCCAGTGAAAATGCAGAGCGCCAAATTCAAATAAATTACTATAAAAATGTAACTTTCATGAAATCACACATGCAATACACCAAATTAAACCTACACTTGTTGTGAATCCAGCCAACGTGTCAGATTTCAAAAAGGCTTTATGACGAAAGCACACCAAATGATTATGTTAGGTCAGTACATAGCCACAGAAAAACACAGCCATTTTTCCAGTCAAAGAGAGGAGTCACAAAAAGCATAAATAGAGATAAAATGAATCACTAATCTTTGATGATCTTCATCAGATGACACTCATAGGACTTCATGTTACACAATACATGTATGTTTTGTTCGATAAAGTTCATTTTTATATCCAAAGATCTCAGTTTACATTGGCGCGTTACATTCAGTAACGTTTTGCTTCCAAAACATCCAGTGATTTTGCAGAGAGCCACATCAATTTACAGAAATACTCATTATAAATGTTGATGAAGATATGTGTTATGCATGGAACTTTAGATAAACTTCTCCTTCATGCAACCGCTGTGTCAGATTTCAAAAAAGCTTTACCGAAAAAGCACACCATGCAATAATCTGAGTACAGCGCTCAGAGCCCAGCAAGCCAAAGAGATATCCGCCATGTTGTGGAGTCAACAAAGTCAGAAAGAGCATTATAAATATTCACTTACCTTTGATGATCTTCATCAGAATGCACTCCCAGGAATCCCAGTTCCACAATAAATGTTTGATTTGTTAGATAAAGTCCATCATTAATGTCCAAACACCTCCTTTTGTTCGCGCGTTTAGTACACAATCCAAACTGCCGACGCGCTGGCAGGTCCAGGCGAAAAGTCATATTACAGTCCGTAGAAACATGTCAAACTAAGTATAGAATCAATCTTTAGGATGTTTTTATCATAAATCTTCAATAATGTTCCAACCGGAGAATTCCTTTGTCTTCAGAAATGCGATGGAACGCAAGCTACCTCATGTGAATTCGCGTGACCAGCTCGTGACACTCTGCCAGACCTCTGACTCAATCCCCTCTCATTCCCCCCTCCTTTATAGTAGAGGCATCAAACAAGGTTCTAAAGACTGTTGACATCTAGTGGAAGCCTTAGGAAGTGCAACATGACCCCATTTCCACTGTATCTTGGATAGGCAAAGAGTTGAAACACTACAAACCTCAGATTTCCCACTTCCTGGTTGGATTTTTTCTCAGGGTTTTGCCTGCCATATGAGTTCTGTTTATACTCACAGACATCATTCAAACAGTTTTAGAAACTTCAGAGTTTTCTATCCAAATATACTAATTATATGCATATTTTAGCTTTTAGGACAGAGTAGCAGGCAGTTTACTCTGGGCACCTTTTTATCCAAGCTACTAAAGAAGTTAATGGCTGTAGTTACTTCACAATACTAACTTAAACGACAGAGTGAAAAGAAGGAAGACTGTACAGAATAAACTATTTCCAAAACATGCATCCTGTTTGCAATCAGGCACTAAAGTAAAACTGCAAAGAATATGTCAAAGAAATTAACTTTATGTCCTCAATACCAAGCATTATGTTTGGGGCAAACACAACACATCACCTTTCTTCATATTTTCAAGCATGGTAGTGGATGCGTCATGTAATGGACATGCTTGTCATTGGCAAGGACTAGGTTTTTTTAAGGATAAAAAGAAACAGAATAGAGCCAAACACAGGCAAAATCCTAGAGGGAAAACCTGGTTTAGTCTGCTTTCCAACAGACACTGGAAGATTAATTCATCTTTTCAGCAGGGCAATAACCATTTATTTTTTAAATATTTTACTATGTAGCTAATATTGTTTTAATTAGAACAATTTTGATAAAGGGGGTTGGATTACACCAAGATGGGTGCCCTAGTTTTTTGTTGTTGTCATGTGGAGGTCCGTGCTCTCGATTTCTATGATTTTCACAATTCTGTATGTATTGTGATTTTATTGCGATTCGATGTTCCAAACATATTGCTCAACATATGTCTGCTGCAGAGGGACTAGAGAGCCATGGGAAAACGAGTTTTGATTAGTCATGGCGGAAATGAGGGTTGAAAACAAATTGTGCTCCCTATTTTAAAAGGAATATGGAGAACAAGCTATGACGGACAAGTACTGGAGTTTAATATAACATAATGCAGAGCTGTGGTAAGTGTCCACTTTGAGAGCGCACACTACTAGGTTGGGTTGTCTGTCAATTAGGCTGTAGTTTACCTTTGTTTGTATTGTCTCCTGACTCTCCAATTACTCCTCTGATGGGTGCTGTAGCACTGGTTTTAGACTACAGTCCTCGATTCCACATGTCAGACACACACCTCCATTAAGTTGATTCAGTCTCTTTTAGTATGTTAAAATCTGTCCTGTAGCCTAAACGGTACTTGGTGACATGTTTATGTCTTGTGGTATTTACTATCCAAATGGCCCATTACTGGTAACTTACTATGTCATCCCAGCTATCAATCTCCGATCTCTGTCCACAGGTTGATTTGTGAGCTATTTTGCCTCTTAGCAAAAACTGCTATACGAGCAGAAGTGTCTGCACTAATCACTGAATCATGCCTTCATTTCCACCTCATTGCCAACGAGGCAGATTGATCGTTTTGCTGGTTCGAGAGCTGCGAGAGACTTGCAGCCCGAGCGATTCTCCACAAGCAGGATCTAATCAGAGTATTTCATTATATTATAGTAGTATTCATCTTATCGAAATGTGTTGTATTGGAAGAGGAGTACTAGGTGTTTGAATGTGACACAATGTGACCTATAGCCTATGATACAAAATAAACTCACTGGTCCATTTCCTGATTTTTATGTTGAATTGCAATGTGTATTTTGAATTCCTACATCTTAGTCATGGGTTGGTGAAGTTGTAAAGGTGGATGTGGAGAAAGCTTATTTCCACATTTCATATCCTCTGTCCTTTGGGCTACATCTCCATAAATCCTTAGCTAGATTACTTCTCATGCTCTCAAACACTTGAGTTTGCAGTCCTCACGACAGATTATTTGACACACCTGATCTGTCTTCTGTGAGATAATTGCAGTACTGTAGCTCAGCAAATGCCCTCTCTAGGGTTAGATAAGTGCCTCGTCAGATGGGCCTATAATTCAACATCAGCACAGTTTTTCTGGGAATACTAGATACCTGTTAGGCATACCAGAATGCCACGGGCCTTGTAGGCATCACTTTGTGGTGTCATGCACAATGAATTTAGCTCGCTTTAAGTAACTGTCCAGTGTTTCCATATTTCTATGAAGTATACAATATGAGTGAAATAGTTTTCCTTCCATTTACATATTTTTTTTGTTAATCAGCTTTTCTGTGTTGGAATGGTTAGGGCGTACCACAACAACAGAATGGTGTGGGTGTACAACGGTTATAAAAAATATGAGTGCGAGTTAGGGCCGTCCTCCAAAAAATCCCCCAACCAAGAGTCGTCTGTTCTGTTACCGAAATCCTTCATTTGTTTAGGAAAAACATTCCCTATTCCCTCAACCCTTGCTCTCTTTACGTGACAAATGTATCCAACGCAAATACCACTTCGCACAGGACTAGTATTACTAGAGAACGATTATAGATACAGAGTATAATTACAGTATAGGTGATAGGGCCACACTGATAATTCTTCCAGAGAAGACAAACAGCAGGACAATGACCCTAAGCATACTGATAAAGCAACACTCGAGTGGTTAAAGGGGAAACATTTACATGTCTTGGAATGGCCTAGTCAAAGCCCAGGCCTCAATCCAATTGAGAGTCTGTGGTATGACTTAAAGATTGCTGTACACCAGCAGAACCCCTTGAAGGAGCTGGAGCAGTTTTGCCTTGAAGAATGGGAAAAAATCCCAGTGGCTAGATGTGCCAAGCTTATAGAGAGAGACATGACCCAAGAGACTTGCAGCTGTAGTTGCTGCATAAGGTGGCTCTACAAAGTATTGACTTTGGGGGGGTGAATAGTTATGTACGCTCAAGTTTTCAGTTTTTTTGTCTTATTTCTTGTTTCACAATAAAAAAATGTTTTGCATCTTCAAAGTCGTAGGCATGTTGTCTAATTCAAATGATACAAACCCCTCAATCTATTTTAATTCCAGGTTGTAAGGCAACAAAATAGGAAATGCCAAGCGGGGTGAATACTTTTGCAAGCCACTGTAAGTATTCAGACCCTTTACTCAGTACTTTGTTGAAGCACCTTTGGCAGCGATTACAGCCTCGAGTCTTCTTGGGTATGATGCTACAAGCTTAGCACACCTGTATTTGGGGAGTTTCTCCCATACCTCTCTGCAGATCCTCTCAAGCTCTGTCAGGTTGGATGGGGAGCGTTGCTGCACAGCTATTTTCAGGTCTCTCCAGAGATGTTCGATCGGGTTCAAATCCAGGCTCTGGCTAGGCCACTCAAGGACATTCAGAGACTCCTGCGTTGTCTTGGCTGTGTGCTTGTTGTCCTGTTGGAAGGTGAACCTTCGCCCCAGTCTGAGGTCCTGAGCGCTCTGGAGCAGGTTTTCATCAAGGATCTCTCTGTACTTTGCTCTGTTCATCTTTGCCTCGATCCTGACTAGTCTCCCAGTCCCTGCTGCTAAAAAACATCCCCACAGCATGATGCTGCCACCACCATGGTGCCAGGTTTCCTCCAGACGTGACGCTTGGCATTCAGGCCAAAGAGTTCAAGCTTGGTTTCATCAGACCAGAGAATCTTGCTTCTCATGGTCAGAGTCTTTAGGTGCCTTTTGGCAATACCCAAGCGGGCTGTCATGTGCCTTTTACTGAGGAGTGGCTTCCGTCTGGCCTGATTGGTGGAGCGCTGCAGAGATGGTTGTGCTTATGGAAGATTCTCCCATCTCCACAGAGGAACTCTAGAGCTCTGTGAGTGACCATTGGGTGACCATTTTGGCCATCTCCCTGCCTTTCTCCCCCAATTGCTCAGTTTGGCCGGGCGGCCAGCTCGAGGAAGTCTTGGTGGTTCCAAACTTGGAGGCCACTGTGTTCTTGGGGACCAAGGATGATCAATGGAAACAGGATGCACCTGAGCTCAATTTCGAGTCTCATAACAAAGGGTCTGATTACTTTCTGAAGGCAGTGTGTGTGTGTGTGTGTGTGTGTGTGTGTGTGTGTGTGTGTGTGTGTGTGTGTGTGTGTGTGTGTGTGTGTGTGTGTGTGTGTGTGTGTGTGTGTGTGTGTGTGTGTGTGTGTGTGTGTGTGTGTGTGTGTGAGAGAGAGACTAGGAATACTTACTGTTGTTGTAACTGTCATCCTTGCTCTATTCTTGTTCCATGTCTTGCCTAAGCAATACTTAATTTCATATGTCAGGCAGCTGTGTTTTTTTTCTTGTGTGCTTTTGTTTGGTACTAAATTGCAAAAGAAAATTCTTTCAAATAAAATATTTTTAAAAAGAACATGTACTGTCAATATGATATACAAATATCAGAGAAAGTAAATGCATATACAGTGGGGAGAACAAGTATTTTATACACTGTCGATTTTGCATGTTTTCCTACTTACAAAGCATGTAGAGGTCTGTAATTTTTTTTATCATAGGTACACTTCAACTGTGAGAGACGGAATCTAAAACAAAAATCCAGAAAATCACATTGTATGATTTTTAAGTAATTAATTTGCATTTTATTGCATGACATAAGTATATACTGTCTATATACTACATGGAACTATCTGGGAAAATATAGGCATGTACTCTAAATATACAGTACCAGTCCAAAGATTGGACACAGCTACTCATTCAAGGGGTTTTCTTTATTTGTACCATTTTCTTGTAGAATAATAGTGAAGGTATCAAAACTATGAAATGACACATATGGAATCATGTAGTAACCAAGAAAGTGTTAAACAAATATATTTTATATTTGAGATTATTTAAAGTAGCTACCCTTTGCCTTGATGACAGCTTTGCACACTCTTGACATTCTCTCAACCAGCTTCATGAGGTAGTCACCTGGATTGCATTTCAATTAACTGGTGTGCCATAAGTTATTTTGTGGAATTTACTTCCTCAATGCGTTTGAGCCAATCAGTTGTGTTGTGACAAGGTAGGGGGGTATACAAAAGATAGCCATATTTCGTAAAAGACCATATTTATTTTCCATATTTCTGGCAAGAACAGCTCAAATAAGCAAAGAGAAAACAGTCCATCATTACTTTAAGACATGAAGGTCAGTCAATACGGAACATTTCAAGAACTTTAAGTTTCTTCAAGTGCAGTCGCAAAAACCATCAAGCGCTATGATGAAACTGGCTCTCATGAGGACCGCCACAGGAATGGAAGACCCAGAGTTACCTCTGCTGCAGAGGATAAGTTCATTAGAGTTAACAGCCTCAGAAATTGCAGCCCAAATAAATGCTTCAGAGTTCAAGTAACAGACACATCTCAACATCAGCTGTTCAGAGGAGACTGTGAGTCAGACCTTCATGGTCGAATTGCTACAAACAAACCACTACTAAAGGACACTGAACCAGGTTTTCCTCTAGGATTTTGCCTGTGCTTAGCTCTTTTCTGTTTCTTTTAATCCTAAAAAATGTACTAGTCCTTGTCGATGACTAGCATACCCATAACCTGATGCAGCCACCACCTTGGTTGAAAATATGAAGAGTAGTACTCAGTGATGTGCTGGATTTGCCCCAAACCTAACGCTTTGTATTGAGGACATAGTTTATTTCTTTGTCACATTTTTTGCAGTTTTACTTCAGTCCCTTGCAAATATTATGCATGTTTTGAAATATTTGTATTATGTACGGGCTTCCTTCTTTTCACTCTGTTATTTAGGTTAGTGTTGTGGAGTAACTACAATGTTGTTGATCCACCCTCAGATTTCTCTTATCACAGCCAATATACCCTGTAACTGTTTTAAAGTCACCATTGGCCTCATTGTGAAATCCCTGAGCGGTTTCCTTCTTTTCCGGCAACTGAGCTAGGAAGGACGCCTGTATCTTTGTAGTTACTAGGTGTACTGATACACCATCCACAGCGTAATTTATAATTTCACCATGCTCAAATGGATATTCAATGTCTACTTTTTTTTGTATTTTACTCATCTAGCGATAGATGCCCTTTGCTAGGCATTGGAAAACCTCCCTGGTCTTTGTGGTTTAATCTGTGTTTGAAATTTTACTGCTCAACTGAGGGACCTTTACAGATAATTATATGTGTGGGGTACAGAGATGAGGTAGTCATTCAAAAATCATGTTTAAAGTTATTAGAGTACAGTACAGTACAGTGTGGCAGATTTTTTTTTTTAAAGCACATTTTCACTCCTGAACTTATTTAGGCTTGCCATAACAAAGGTGTTGAATACTTATTGAATTTGTAAAAATGTCTTAACATAATTCCGTTTTGACTTTATGAGGTATTCTGTGTAGGCCAGTGACAAAATCTCAATTTAATCAATTTTAAATTCAGGCTGAAACACAACAAAAAATGGAAAAAGTCAAGGTGTGTGAATACTTTCTGAAGGCACTGTATATAAATGAAGGCATGGCACGTTGCACAAGCCCTGCGGTTTTAAAATGGCTGTGTCCCGATGTGAATTTGCTCATGTTTAGAGCGCCACCATTAGGTAAAAGATCAACAACAACAATTATTATTTTATTTTTTTGTCCTTTTGAACAGTAATTGGCTTCCAAATCTCTTGTCTCTTAATTAAGACACAAACAAAACAATTTTTACATCTTAGTTTTGGGTTTTGTAGTAATCCTATTGTTTCTGACACCTTTATCAGAATCTCACAGTTCTTCCCTTTCTAAATGTACTAGGCAGGTGTTTGTAGAAATCATAGTTTTGAAACTGAAATGTACTTTATGAGGGTAGTATAGAATATTGGGGCTCTTGGTTTGTTTCTAGAGCAAGGCTAATCCTTGCAGGCTTGATTGCGCCCGCCCAGTTGACTGAGTGTCTCATGCTGATGTCTCATCCACTTCTGAAGGGTTTTGCCAGATTCGCTGGCTGTGCGCTGGGGTAACTGAAGGACACACACACACACACACACCGCAGTGTAGGTCTGCCATATGAGGATATAACATAGCCACGGAATCTTGCCTTTTTATTGGTTAGTTTGCCTCTAACAGTCACCATTGTTAGTTCTCAAAGATTTTATTATTTTAATATATATATGTATGTGTGTACAGTTGAAGTCGGAAGTTTACATACACCTTAGCCAAATACATTTCGACTCAGTTTTTCACAATTCCTGACATTTAATCCAAGTAAAAATTCTCTGTTTTAGGTCAGTTAGTATCACCACTTTATTTTAAGAATGTGAAATGTCAGAAAAATAGTAGAGAGAATGATTTATTTCAGCTTTTATTTCTTTCATCACATTCCCAGTGGGTCAGAAGTTTACATACACTCAATTAGTATTTGGTAGCTTTGCCTTTAAATTGTTTAACTTGGGTCAAACGTTTCGGGTAGCCTTCCACAAGCTTCTCACAATAAATTGGGTGAATTTTGGCCCATTCCTACTGACAGAGCTGGTGTAACTGAGTCAGGTTTGTACGCCTCCTTGCTCGCATACGCTTTTTCAGTTCTGCCCACAAATGTTCTATAGGATTGAGGTCAGGGCTTTGTGATGGCCACTTCAATTCCTTGACCTTGTTGTCCTTAAGCCATTTTGCCACAACTTTGGAAGTATTTATTTATTTATTTTATTTATTTTACTGTTATTTTACCAGGTAAGTTGACTGAGAACACGTTCTCATTTGCAGCAACGACCTGGGGAATAGTTACAGGGGAGAGGAGGGGGATGAATGAGCCAATTGTAAACTGAGGGATGCTTGGGCTCATTGTCCATTTGGAAGACCCATTTGCGACCAAACTTTATCTTCCTGACTGATGTCTTGAGATGTTGCTTAAATATATCCACATAATTTTCCTGCCTCATGATGCCATCTATTTTGTGAAGTGCACCAGTCCCTCCTGCAGCAAAGCACCCCCACAACATGATGCTGCCACCCCCGTGCTTCACGGTTGGGATGGTGTTCTTCGACTTGCAAGCCTCCCCCTTTTTCCTCCAAGCATAACGATGGTCATTATGGCCAAACAGTTCCATTTTCATCAGACCAGAGGAAATTTCTCAAAAGTACAATCTTTGTCCTCATGTGCAGTTGCAAACCGTAGTCTGGCTCTTTTATGGCGGTTTTGGAGCAGTGGCTTCTTCCTTGCTGAGCGGCCTTTCAGGTTATGTCACTATAGGATTAGTTTTACTGTGGATATAGATACTTTTGTACCTGTTTCCTCCAGCATCTTCACAAGGTCCTTTGCTGTTGTTCTGGGATTGATTTAAACTTTTCGCACCAATGTATGTTAATCTCTAGGAGACAGAACGCGTCGCCTTCCTGAGCGGTATGACGGCTGCTTGGTCCCATGGTGTTTATACTTGTGTACTATTGTTTGTACAGGTCTACAATTGGCTGATTTATTTTCTTTTTTCCCCCATGATGTCAAGCAAAGAAGCACTGAGTTTGAAGGTAGGCTTTGAAATACACCTCCAATTGACTCAAATGATGTCAATTAGCCTATCTGAAGCTTCTAAAGCCATGGCATAATTTTCTGGATTTTTCCAAGCTGTTTAAAGGCACAGTCAACTTAGTGTATGTAAACTTCTGACCCACTGGAATTGTGATACAGTGAATTATAAGTGAAATAATCTGTTTATAAACAATTGTTGGAAAAATGACTTGTGTCATGCACAAAGTAGATGTCCTAACTGACTTGCCAAAAGTATAGTTTGTTAACAAGAAATTTGTGGAGTGGTTGAAAAATGAGTTTTAATGACTCCAACTTAAGTGTATGTAAACTTCCGACTTCAACTGTGTGTGTGTGTGTGTGTATATATATATATATATATATATATATACCACTGCTCAAAAAAATAAAGGGAACACTTAAACAACACAATGTAACTCCAAGTCAATCACACTTCTGTGAAATCAAACTGTCCACTTAGGAAGCAACACTGATTGACAATAATTTTCACATGCTGTTGTGCAAATGGAATAGACAAAAGGTGGAAATTATAGGCAATTTGCAAGACACCCCCAATAAAGGAGTGGTTCTGCAGGTGGTGACCACAGACCACTTCTCAGTTCCTATGCTTCCTGGCTGATGTTTTGGTCACTTTTGAATGCTGGCGGTGCTTTCACTCTAGTGGTAGCATGAGACGGAGTCTACAACCCACACAAGTGGCTCAGGTAGTGCAGCTCATCCAGGATGGCACATCAATGCGAGCTGTGGCAAGAAGGTTTGCTGTGTCTGTCAGCGTAGTGTCCAGAGCATGGAGGCGCTACCAGGAGACAGGCCAGTACATCAGGAGACGTGGAGGAGGGCAACAACCCAGCAGAAGGACCGCTACCTCCGCCTTTGTTCAAGGAGGAGCACTGCCAGAGCCCTGCAAAATGACCTCCAGCAGGCCATAATCACACTGGAAGTTGCATTATAAAGCAACTTCCAAAGGCCTTTAACAACCATTTTGCTATTGTAATAATCAGTTACTACACATTAGTTACTACAAAAACTGGATGCCAAGTGTTCCTCTATTACCTTATGTCTCGCTTATTATGAAAATATATTTGTTTGGTCATTTTGAAGCTGCAAAAGTGGTGCTAGGTTCTAATTATCAGAGTAAGAACTTGACGGACACTATGAAAGCTTAAACCAAGTTTATTCTTCCCAAAGGATCGAGCAGCTGAATCGACAAAAACATGTTTACAATAGTGGTGGTATTTGTATCTCCTTTGTTTTGTTGACGTTCAGTGAGAGGTTATTTTCCTGACACCACACTCCCGAGGGCCCTCACCACCTCCCTGTAGGCCGTCTCGTCGTTGTTGGTAATCAAGCCTACCACTGTAGTGTCGTCTGTAAACTTGATTATTGAGTTGGAGCAAAGAAGTTGTTTAATTTGTCTGGGAGCGAGACGTCGATGTCCGCGACGGGGCTGGTTTTTCTTTTGTAATCCATGATTGTCTGTAGACCCTGCCTCATACGTCTCGTGTTTGAGCTGTTGAATTCTGACTCTACTTTGTCTCTATACTGACGCTTTGCTTGTTTGTTTGCTTTGCGGAGGGAATAGCTACACTATTTGTATTCGGTCATGTTTCCAGTCGCCTTGCCGTGATTAAAAGCTATCCTAGCAAGAAACTGATATCCTAGCAAGAAACCATGTTGATATAGCAATGCTCCAAGAAACACACCTGGTTCAAAAGGACTCGCATAGAATAGAGAACCATTTGTACAAACTGGCTGCTTTTTCATCAGCCCCAAACAAAACTAAAAGTGTAATCGTAATGATGCATAAAGGCTAACTAACTAAAAAGTTGGTTACAAAAAAGAGACAACTGATCATAGATTCTTAAGATATTTGCCCGGGGGCGACATATTACCAATGGTAATTGTCCGCACTGCTGAGGTGGGGTGGGAACTCTCTTTTCTGTAGAGTCTGTGAAACTACATGGCACACGCTACCTCAAATTAGTCATTTTTAACAGACGTGTTCAAGTTGTCATAGCAGTATTAGCTAGACGAGCTTGAATGACAAACAAATGGTTAAACAAATAAGCCTTGTGTGGTTAGCTGATTTTTCAATTTACCGTCAGTTTTAGGCAATAGATTTCCATTCAAAACATTTACAATTACCCTTGCTACTTTAGCCTTGTTCACACTGCAGGCCTTAATGCTCAAATCAGTTTTGTTTTTCAAATCCGTTTTGGAATGCTGCCTGTTCAAACAGTAAGTTACAAGTGATCAAATTGCATTTGTGTGTATTCAGACCTCAGTCATTTGCTGACGTGGCTGTGCTAGTTGTCATAGTAACGACGGGTGTGTGCAGTGTTGTAGGTTGACTGGTGGTGGTGATTGTGCTTCCTATCACTCAGAAGTGATGTAGCAAGCTAAGCTAACTTTCAAAACGAGTCCTTTTTGGCTAACCACAGCATTCAACTACCTAGCTAGGTAGCTGTTCAGCTTTCTAGCACATTCACAATTTTTTTTGTTAGCAATTAACAAGCAAGTTAGCTACCACATGTTCTTGTCAAACTGTCAACAGAGTAGCTAGAAAGCAACAAAATATGCCAAATAACGATCTAAAAAACACTTGAGGGCAAATAAATCGCATGGCCAGGACTCAGATTTGTATGTGGCTTGAAATATCCCATTCCATGTGCTTTTTGGCTGTTCAGACTGCAGGAAAAACGAAATATTTGAATTGGATGTGCCAAAAAATAGGTTGAGAGTCACTTCAAACTACCAGTGTGAACAAGGCTTTAGTGAAGGAATAAAGCTGATAACCGTAACATACTACATTTTCTTGTTTTGCAGGTTTCCCCATTTCTTTTCTCAGGTGTCCACAATGACAACTAACGTCCTGCATGCTCCTCCCACACCTAGCCCTGCCTCTTCGTGATTGAACAGCTGCTGACTGACCAGAGAGGTGAAAAATGTCTGTGTTGCCATGACTTAAAGACATCAATCAAAGATGGAGAAAAAGAAAATGTGCCCCCGTCTTCTGGACTACCTGGTGGTGGTCGGAGCCAGGTGAGGACTTCATAGGGTTGGTTGGGAGATAACTGATTTCTACTACCTCACATTATATCTTTAGGCCTTTGTTTTTTTAAATTCAAGACTGTTTCTAATGCCCATTCTCCCTCCATGCTACCTTGCAGGCAGCCCAGCACTGACAGCGGATCCCAGACCCCCCAGCTCCTCCGTCGCTACCCCCTGGAGGACCACCCAGACTTCCCTCTGTCCCCGGACGTGGTCTTCTTCTGTCAGCCTGAGGGATGCCAGAGCATCCGGCAGCGCCGGGTCAGCCTGCGAGACGACGCCTCCTTCGTCTTCGCACTCACTGACAAAGACTCGGGCATCACGCGCTATGGTATCTGCGTCAACTTCTACCGCTCCTTCCAGCGAGGGGGGCACCGCCGTGACAAGGCGGGTAGCGGTGGAACGGCGGCGCAGACAGCGGAAGCGACCAGCGAGGGTTCCGATGGCAGCGGTGGCTGCACCACTGCCTCCACGTTGCCGACACCTGCCAGTGCTGACACAACAACCACACCTGTGCCAGGCACGGAGCCGGGACCACCCGGTGGCGAGCCAAATACCGGCAGGTCCCCTCGGCACAAACGCAGCACGGCCAAGATGGTCAGTCGGAACCGCGACAGCACGCTGACCTCGCTGTGCATGATCAGCCACTACCCCTTTTTCTCCACCTTTAGGGAGTGCCTGTACATCCTTAAGAGAATGGTGGACTGCTGCAGCCACAGGTTGACCCAGCGTGCCGGCCTGGCCCGCGCAACTCAGAGGTGAGACCTATGCATAGTGCCAGGCTTATCAAACGATGGAGCCCCCTGGTTTCCATTTCTTTCAGGAGATTTAGTTGAGTAAATTCACAACGTTGCTAAAACTATCCTAAAACTACCCAGGCCAGAACACTTCCAACCGCAGTACTAACCACGCTCATGATATTTAATGGACAAGATAGAATTGCCCCACTCATTCTATTTTAAAACAACACTGTGGTCTGAAATGCCGGAGGATTCAATTCTTGGAAGTGAAATGGACACTGGACAGTGAGAAACTTGTGGTAGTGTCATCAGTGAGTCAGCAGGGCCTTGCCTTATCCCCTATTGTGGGGTCTCCTAACAAATGTTGCAGGAAATGTGTGGTTCCCCTGCTCTCGAAGACACACACACACACACACGGCCTATCATGCTGCTGTCAGCTGGTGTTCATGCAAGGCAATTGATGAAGATCCGTGAACATTGTGTGCATGCATCTTTACGCACACAGGATATTGAGACATTCCAATGCAAAGCATTTAGTTTTACATGCAATAATGTTTATTATTTTTGCGAGTTCTATTATGTTTTCTTAGAGATATGTAACGATCAACACCACAATATTGTCTGCCCAGACAATAGTAACAATTGTCCCTCCAGTAACAATTGTAGCTCAGCTTCATGAAAATCAGAAGCAGAGGGGAGTAAAGCACAGATAGAGCTGTAAAGATGCTTCTGCTTCGGGTTAATGAAGACCTCACCCACTGTCGTGACATTGTCCCTGGTCTGTGTATAGCACGGTGACGAAGACCGAGAGAGAGACCCAGGGATAAAAAATAAAAAAAATGGTAGCACTTGTGCTCCTAACTTCAAAAAGTCATCAATCTTAGGAGCACCAGAAAAATAGATTTGTAAATTGATTCAGATATAGCCTGCATTGGGCCTATATAAATCCTACTTACTTTTGAAGCACAGCTCCTGAAAAATATATCACCTTTTCTTTCTTTCTGTGCAACCAAATGTTTGCATATACTGGTAAAGTTACCAGGTTGGTACTAGGGCCGCACGATAATATGGGGGGAAAAAATATTGTGATTTTTCAACCGAATCTTGTAATTTGACTTGCGATATAGTTCAAAACACTTGGGTGAACTGTTAGAATTTTGAATAGTATTTATATGATTCCATGGTTGGTGTTGTTTGGCATGACAACAAATTAAAAAGCCAGCTAGGAGTTATGACAGGGTGGGAACCAACGTGTTGGTCAGTGTTTCCCAGGGGACCCTAATCACATTTAACTAGATGCTGCATTTGGACAAAGATTTTAGAATAGGCTATCTGATTCAGAACATGCCGTTGCACAAACAACATGCTGATCTACACCACCACTGGTAACAACCTGTATGAAAGCTAATGTTTGCTTTGCCCTAGCATGAGCTTTTAGCTAAATGGCATTTTAGCTAGCTAGTTAGCGATCAGCATTAGCATTATTGCCAGCTTCCTTAGACTAACTTGGGTTTTGCAGAGGGCAAGATACACAAAGTAATCGTATAATAGAGAAGACATGTAGTTTCATATTTAGAAACAGCCTGGAAAGCGCCATCGTTCTTGTTTTGGAGTGTGGAGTGTATGAATTGACACCATGCTGAGAGAGAAAAAACGGCTGTGGAGCTTGGTGTGTGTGTGTGGTTCGGGAACTGGAAGCAAGCAGATGCAGGAGGCAGTCTTATTTGAGCAGTGTAGAGAAGTGTTGCGGTGAAATACTGTTAGACATTTATTTATTTGTGATTTTCTTTTAGTCGCGCTGGTGCTCCCAAAATAAAACCCCAGGTCGTACAGCAAAATATTTAGTCGTATATGCGTCCAAATTGCTCACACTTTAGAGCCCTAGCCGTGCTGCCTTACATAACACTGTGAGGGTCTACTGCGTTGCGGGCTGCTGCGGCGCACACACACACACATAGTCACACAGGCGCACAGACAAACACGCACACAGTCACACTTACACACTCCCTGAAGTCTATGACGTGCGCACACACATTCACACACAGCGCTCGCCTGACAGATTGAGGTCTCTGACTGCCTTCAGGGAGCAGCTGCAGTGGGCGGCGGCCCGGGGCGAGCTCTGACGAGCTAATGATTAATCTCCCTCCCTAGCCAACAGACGCCAGGCAATTGCAAAGAGGGTTCGATGCCGCCACGTTGTGTGTACAGGTGTGTAAGTTCAGAGTGGAGGGCTGTCGACATATCGGCGGCTCATATCGGCGTCTTGTTTGCTTATTACACATTGACAACGTACAGTAGAATGCAGAGGGAAGGCTGTTTTGTCTGTGTAAATGTAGTTAAAAGGCTTTGATGATGTAGCACTCACTTAATATTAGAATAATGTATGTGGACAGGTGGTGTTGCGGTACGGTTTGATTGGGTGGATTATCTCGCAGGATATGCTTTTATCACCTGTTGAGAAGTATGATTGTAATATGATTTGTTGACTGTCTCCTGTCAGGGACACCATTTCCCTCTGCATGTAACAGAGGCCTCTACATGTGTATCTAAACTGTCAGTTTGTTGACTGACTTGTCATTCTGCCATCAGGGACACCATGTGGCGCGTGTTCACGGGGGCCCTGTTGGTGGAGGAGAAGGGCAGCCAGCTGCTGGCTGACCTGCGGGAGATCGAGTCCTGGGTCTACCGCCTCCTGCGCTCCCCGGTGCCCGTGGCGGGCCAACGGCGCGTAGATGTGGAGGTGCTGCCCCACGAGATGCAGCCGGCACTCACCTTCGCCCTGCCCGACAACTCTCGCTTCTCCATGGTGGACTTCCCCCTGCACCTGCCCCTGGAGTTGCTGGGTGTGGACGCCTGCCTCATGGTGCTCAGCTGCATCCTGCTGGAGCACAAGGTTAGGGGAAAGGGCTGACGTTTTAAATGGAGTTTACCCTGAGAACTGAGTAGTTATTTAGGATGCAAAATGATTTGCAAATCAGTCAGTTGGTGCAGTCGGTGATCAGCGACTCAGGAGAATTTATGTTCTCAAACAACTCTGGGTGCGTTCGAAATTTCAGCCGACTTTAAAGGCAAGTCGAGACTGACTGATCTACAAATCACCTTGCATCATAAATAACTACTCAATATTATTTGTTTATCAGTCAGTCACAATTAACCCATGATACATCAAGCTTTTGATACTGTCGAGCACGGCCTCTGCCTTAAATAAGGCTATTGCTCAGTCACAAATCAACCCATTTGCCTCCTAGGTGTGTCAGTGGAATGAGTGCTGTTGTGTGTGTGTGTCCCTGGCATCAACAGCTAAACTCAGCAACAACAAAAAAAGTCCTCTCACTGTCAACTGCGTTTATTTTCAGCAAACTTAATATGTGTAAATATTTGTATGAACATAACAAGATTCAACAACCGAGACATAAACTGAACAAGTTCCACAGACATGTGACTAACAGAAATTGAATAATGTTTGCCTGAACAAAGGGGGATGGGTCAAAATCAAAAGTAACAATCAGTATCTGGTGTGGCCACCAGCTGCATTAAGTACTGCAGTGCATCTCCTCCTCATTGTCTGCACATTGTCTGCAAGTTCCTGGACATTTCTGGGGGGGAATGGCCCTAGCCCTCACCCTCCAATCCATCAGGTCCCAGATGTGCTCAATAGGATTCAGATCCAGGCTCTTGGCAGAACACTGACATTGTTGCAGTGTCTTGCAGGAAATCTCGCACACAACGAGCAGTATGGCTGGTGGCATTGTCATGCTGGAGGGTCATGTCAGGATGAGCCTGCAGGAAGGGTATCACATGAGGGAGGCGGATGTCTTCCCTGTAACGCACAGCGTTGAGATTGCCAGCAATGACAACAAGCTCAGTCCGATGATGCTCTGACACACCGCCCCAGACCATGACGGACCCTCCACCTCCAAATCGATCCCGCTCCAGAGTACAGGCCTCGGTGTAACGCTTATTCCTTCAACGATAAATGCAAATCCGGCCATCACCCCTGGTGAGACAAAACCGCGACTCATCAGTGAAGAGCACTTTTTGCCAGTCCTGTCTGATCCAGTGACGGTGGGTTTGTGCCCATAGGCGACATTGTTGCTGGTGAGGACCTGCCTTACAACAGGCCTACAAGCTCTGTCCAGCCTCTCAGCCTATTGCGGACAGTCTGAGCACGGATGGAGAGAGTGTGCGTTCCTGGTGTACCTCGGGCAGTTGTTTTTGCCATCCAGGTTTGGATGTACCGGTCCTGAGCAGGTGTTGTTACACGTGGTCTGCCACGTCTCCCTGTAGCGCTGTCTTAAGCGTCTCACAGTACAGACATTGCAATTTATTGCCCTGGCCACATCTGCAGTCCTCATGCCTCCTTGCAGCATGCCTAAGGCACGTTCACGCAGATGAGCAGGTATCCTGGGCATCTTTCTTTTGGTGTTTTTCTTGAGTCAGTAGAAAAGCCTCTTTAGTGTCCTAAGTTTTCATAACTGTGACCTTAATTGCCTACCGTCTGTAAGCTGTTAGTGTCTTAACGACCGTTTCACAGGTGCATGTTCATTAATTGTTTATGGTTCATTGAACAAGCATGGGAAACAGTGTTTAAACCCTTTACAATGAAGATCTGTGAAGTTATTTTGGATTTTTACAATTATCTTTGAAAGACAGGGTCCTGAAAAAGGGACGTTTCTTTTTTTGCTGAGTTTATATGTTAGGGTTGTGAACAACGGACAATTTTGCGTAGCGTTTAAATTGCCATTTTTTTAAAATCATAAAATTCTACTTCAATCCACAATGCGGAATAATAGTCTGATTACATATGTATGACCGCTAGGGCCGGGCGATTAAGTTATATCTACCGCAGGTTTCCGTTCAAATTAATTAGAAGCCAATAAATACAATTGTAGCCGGTCAAATTGTCCGGAATTGCACATCGTACATCCTGATTTCACCATCAGCACCATTCTCACTCCTTGCGTGTTGCCTTAAGTGCGTGCTACTGAGGAGAGAGAAATAGTGAGAAAGGAGCCTTGGGCTACTTTTGATTGCGAAGATAGTAATTTTTCTTTGAAGTAATAGAGATTATGCCTATAGTTTCAATATTGTAGTAGACAATTATGGGAAGAACTTTGGCGCGGCCAAATCCAAGCTACTGTGCAACTCGCTATTCAGGTAGGATGCAATTTTTTTTAAATGTAATTAAATTTCTCGTATTTATAATACTTTATCATTACTGTATATCATTGTTATTGTAATGCATATTTATTCATCTAAACTAGTTCTTTAAAAATGCTAAATGTGTTTTGTTTAATTCTGTTGAGACATTTTTGTTGGTTAAATTAATTTCAATCTGCCTTTTTAATTGTGTGCTCCGGATTTAGTTTACGATGGGTTCAAAGTAGGCCTATTGTTAAATTAATAGCATTGGCCTATTGCTGTCATTTGTTGGGTACGGTAGGCATTGGCCTTTTTTATTTTTTGACCTTTATTTAACTAGGCAAGTCGGTTAAGAACAAATTCTTATTTTCAATGACGGCCTAGGAACAGTGGGTTTACTGCCTTGTTTTATTAAGGGGCAGAACGACAGATTTTTTACCTTGTCAGCTCGGTGATTCGATTTTGCAACCTTTCGGTTACAAGTCCAACGCTCTGACCACTAGGCTACCTGCCGCCCCAGGTAGCCTAGTGCAGGCTGTTCAAAACTTTTATGAGATTTGTTTCATTCGGTGTAATTTTCTTTGGCCAAATTCAATTCCAACTAATGCTGTGTTTGCTGCAATAATAATATCCTGCTCGTATTTTCCATATAAAAGTTTGAGTGACTTACTTTTGATACAGTATTACATTAATGGAGTTTAGAAACTTTTGTGAAGGTTTGGTGTGGCTATTAGCCTGCAGGCCTATGATAAGAAGGCAGTGCGCACCTATAATCCAACTAACCCTTGACAGTTGAACTTGAGGTGAGGTAGAATGTTTTTGGCCTACCAGAGTTACTCCTAAAATCTTACAATATAATGCCTATCTTTATAAAAAATATTGTAATAGAAAATTACTATTTGGCCTCCTCCTGTACGCCTATACTGTGCAACAGATCTAGTATCCTAGCTTATCTGACAAGGATAATGAAATGCATGTGAACAAGCATTGTGATTGGTTGAGAGGCTTTTTAAGCCAAACTAAAGATCCTGTTTGGTAAGGGTTAACCTATGACGCAAAAATGGGAATATTGTTTTCTGTTCAATCTGAGAAAGTAATTTCGAAGCGCCACTGAACGGGCATTTTACTTTAACCGCCATCGATAGAAAACAGTACTGTGCAGCCGTCTTCATCGACCTTGCCAAGGCTTTCAACTCTTGTCAATCACCGTGTTCTTATCGGCAGACTCAACAGCCTTGGTTTCACTAATGACTGCCTCGCCTGGTTCACTAACTACTTCTCAGATAGAGTTCAGTGTGTCAAATCAGAGGGCCTGTTGTCCAGACCTTTGGCAGTCTCTATGGGGATGCCACAGGGTTTAATTCTCGGGCCGACTCTCTTCTCTGTATATATCAATGATGTCGCTCTTGCTGCGGGTGATTCTTTGATCCTCCTCTACGCAGACGACACCATTCTGTATACTTCTGGCCCTTCTTTGGATACTGTGTTAACAAACCTTCAAACGAGCTTCAGTGCCATACAACACTCCTTCCGTGGCCTCCAACTGCTCTTAAATGCAAGTAAAACTAAATGCATGCTCTTCAACCGATCGCTGCCCGCACCTGCCCGCCCGCCTAGCATCACTACTCTGGACGGTTCTGACTTAGAATATGTGGACAACTACAAATACCTAGGTGTCTGGTTAGACTGTAAACTCTCCTTCCAGACTCATATTAAGCATCTCCAATCCAAAATTAAATCTAGAACCGGCTACCTATTTCGCAACAAAGCCTCCTTCACTCATGCTGCCAAACATATCCTCGTAAAACTGACACCTACTGATCCTTGACTTTGGCGATGTCATTTACAAAATAGCCTTCAACACTCTACTCAGCAAATTGGATGCAGTCTATCACAGTGCCATCCTTTTTGTCACCAAAGCCCCATATACTACCCACCACTGCGACCTGTATGCTCTCGTTGGCTGGTTCTCGCTACATATTCGTCGTCAAACCCACTGGCTCCAGGTCATCTATAAGACTTTGCTAGGTAAAGCTCCGCCTTATCTCAGCTCACTGGTCACCATAGCAACACCCACCCGTAGCACACGCTCCAGCAGGTATATTTTACTGGTCATCCCCAAAGCCAACACCTACTTTGGCCCCCTTTCCTTCCAGTTCTCTGCTGCCAATGACGGGAACGAATTGCAAAAATCACTGAACCTGGAGACTTATCTCCCTCACTAGCTGTCAGAGCAGCTTACCATTTGCTGCAGCTGTACACAGCCCATCTGTAAATAGCCCATCCAACCAACTACCTACCTCATCCCCATATTTGTTTTAGTTTTTCTGCTATTTTGCACCAGTATTTCTACTTGCACATCCCATCTGCACATCTATCACTCCAGTGTTAATTGCTAAATTGTTATTCCTTTGCCACTATGGCCTATTTATTGCCTTTCCTCCTTACTTAATTTGCACACACTGTATACAGATTTTTCTATTGTGTTATTGACTGTACGTTTGTTTATCCCATTTGTAACTCTGTGTTGTTTTTGTCGCGCTGCTTTGTTTTATCTTGGCCAAGTCGCAGTTGTAAATGAGAACTGGTTCTCAACTGGCCTATCTGGTGAAATAAAATGTAAAGAAAATCTGTAAAGTAATGCTTCTTTTGAAGTTTGACTAAGGTCCATCACTAGGTGACTAGAGGTGTCAATCAAAAAAAGCCTGCCTGCTGCCTGCCCACAAACCACTCTCTCCAAAAAAGTACTTTACAGTTTGCTAAATACCGTGACTTACCATGACATTTAGTAGAAAGAAAACACATTTTCATCTAGGAATCGACTCCAAAAATCCAGTATTCTTGGAACGAAGGAGACTGATTAGGTGGCTTACTTTCGAGAATATTAACACTCGCTTCTTTCATAGCTAGCTAGCGAGGGACGGAGAGAGGCACAGTATAGGAAGGTCGGTTACCAGGCAGACTGTCAGAACCGTGCACTAGGGCTACCAGCAATCAAAGCTGTATCTCACTGGAATGCTGTATTTCGCAATTTCCTGGCTTGTAATGTCTTGCAACTTCAGTAAAGCAGGGCCTATCACCAATGAATAGGCTAGGATATTCTACACGCAACAGACTGAAGGCTGAACACACACTTGCACCATTAGTGAAAGAGAAATAGCAGGCGAGCCAGCTGCACTGTGATTTTAATTTTGTAGAACAAATAAAATAAACATTGTTTTTCCGTTGGGATCCTTAACGTTAAGAAAGAAGCCTAATATCTTTTTAACGTTTAAACATTCTCACCCCTAGTATATATCCAACTCTTGATATTGAATAAAAGGGCCTACTCAAACATTTAGTTCACAATCTCACTGGATTATTAAAGACCAAGTCCCACACTACACATACACTCATTTTATAGGTAGCAGG
The DNA here is from genome assembly GCF_045679555.1 of Salvelinus alpinus. NCBI lineage: Eukaryota > Metazoa > Chordata > Actinopteri > Salmoniformes > Salmonidae > Salvelinus > Salvelinus alpinus. The sequence continues at coordinate 7,596,153 of NC_092118.1, read as the reverse complement.
GGTATTCAACTCTTGCCCTACGAGGTCCGGAACCTGCTGTTTTTTCTGTTCTACCTGATAATTAATTGCACACACCTGATGTCCCAGGTCTAAACAGTGCCTGCTTAGAGAGGAACAATGGGGAACAAAGCAGTGGAACTGGCTTTGAGGTCCAGAGTTGAGTTTGAGGGATATATAGTATACTACTCTTTGCTCCTAAGCTAACATCCTGTGTTGTAAACTGCTTTTAAACCCAACTCTCATCCATTCTCCGTTCTTAACCCACCCACTCATACAGTCACTGCTGGAACCCTCCTTGGGTTGAAGTCACCACTGTAATCGTCACGCTCCCTTATTCAGTCCCCTTGTTTCACTGTCTGAACACCTGCAGTGACTACGCTCTACCCCCTTCCCATTTACTGTAAGAACAATATGTCAGGTTAACCTTGAAGGACCTCCTTTCGCTGTTCAAGCTTAAACACGCCACTGTTTGTAGAGTGAAAACAGCAGATTTTGATCTGTGTGGCTGTTGAAACAACCACACAACTAGTCAATGCTACATCTCTTATTGTGAAGGAATACAACTCATTGGGAGAAAAATGAAGATACTTTCTCGGGTGGTAGTCATTGAATGTAATTGAATTGATCTTGTATGGAATAAACAGCATGTGGTCACCTATGCCCAACAGTCTTCTGAAGTATTTATTGTACATTTACAATTGAGATGTTTAAATGCACATCAAATAGTTTGTTTTGTGTCTTCCAGGTGGTCCTCCAGTCGCGGGACTACAATGCCCTGACCATGAGTGTCATGGCGTTTGTAGCCATGATCTACCCCCTGGAGTACATGTTCCCTGTCATTCCCTTACTGCCCACCTGCATGGCCTCCGCTGAACAGGTACGTCAATCAAACCAATGACTGCAGCACTGGTAGTTGTAGTACTATTAGGAGAACAAATAGAGGGCTTTTTAATAGCTGGAACCAGATGTTGTGGATGGATTTTTTTTTTAAAGGGATGCACTTCCACACACAATGTTTGAAAAAAGTTAAGGAATTCCTGCGCCGTAATTGATTGCCTTTGAAAGTTTCACTATTTTATTTGATTCATTTTGTCAGTTTTATCATCCATTGCTTTTTTTTGTCAGGACATTTGTGATTGTAGTTGTTGAATAAGAGATTCGTCCCTGTATTATGTTGGGTGTTTTACCTGGGATTTGAATCCATGCCTAGTGGAGTTCTAGCCCACTAGCTTTAGTTTAGGAGGCTCCTCCTATTGGAGCTATTCTTGCTTGTGTGCTGGTTTGATTTTGTCTGATCGTGACATCATGCAATGTCCTTTCTCTCTCCTTTTGTAGCTTCTCCTCGCCCCCACCCCTTACATCATAGGTGTGCCTGCCAGCTTCTTCCTCTACAAATCCGATTTCAAAATGCCCGACGATGTGTGGCTCGTGGACCTGGACTGTAACAAGGTAAGTGCCCCAAAATGGAGGTGCGCTTCAGCGTCCCCGCAAACGTTCTCTGCAGATCTATGCTATTCTTTGGCAGATCTATGCTGTTCCTTCGCAGATCTATGCTGTTTCTTCGCAGATCTATGCTGTTCCCTACTCCATTTGAGTCCCATACAGCATTATCTCTGATTGGGAGGCAAGATTCTAGACACTTGCTTGAGATGTCTTTATTTTCACTGCTAAATCCCTTTTGGGGTTCAGTTCTCTCATTGTGACAGATATTGTGTTAGGCTAAATATCGACTTGATGCAGGAGGGAAAAGCCTTGCTCTTGTCATCCTCATTTCAGACCTAAGTCCTCCCTCTCTGAGACAGAGAGAGCATCAGTGTTTTCAGTGCTAAAACACACACCCACATCCCAGTCTGTCTTTCTAGGGGCAAATTCCTTCCCTCTCATCTACTACTTAGTAGGTAATAGGTGACTGATGTATGCTTTCATCATTTGAAGGGGTATTTGTGTACCCTCGTATGTGTGTAGTGTACATGGTTGTTTTGCTAACATTTGACAGTTTGAGCATGCTCTGTTGCTCCACAGGTCAAAGCACCCACCAATGCAGAGCACCTACCCCCTCTTCCCGAGCCGGAATCCACAGAACTCAAGAAACACCTGAAACAGGTAAATATAGCCTGTCGCAACATACCCGATAGCGCTATTTTCAGTGGTCGTTCATTAAGCACTGCCAACCGTTAACTCCGTTTATTTCTACCTCTTGTATGGATTTATTACATTTTTATTTATTTTAAAACAGCGATATTACCGTATGTGTTATATGAACTCTTTGTTTTCAAGTCATCACCTTCTCTTCTTTCAGCTTTAGATATGTTTGAAGAGAGGTTTGATGAAAAGCGCCAGGCACACGGGTGTCCCTGTTCTCTTACCGTGTTGTATGTACTAACTATGCATATAGCGTGGGAGCATTGTGGAGTTAAGCATTGTAATGTCCTAACGACGACAAGTGTTTTGTTCCCTTGTTTTTTTTCTGTCTCTCTCTCTCTCTTCTTTGCATGCGCTAGCTCTTGGAGGTAAAAGCAGCTACTAGGTCTTACTCTCTGGGGCCTTAGTAACAGCTGTAGCAGTAGAACTAACCAAATCCTCCTAAGCCCAGAACCTCAAATAACAATACGTTGATTACAAGCTGGTTCTGATTCACAAACCTCTCTTACGCGTGTTGTGAAATGCCAATCAAACCGTCCACTCTAGTACCACGTCACAGCTTAGCATTGTAACTAAAAGCACCTTGAATTATCAGCGGACATCTAGTTGCCCCCACCCTCCATCTTGACATCAAGCTATCGTTAGTACATGTTGCCGTTTAACTATTCCTACCCGACATTGTCATCATCTAAGTTTTGAGTTTATTTGATTTGAAAGTGCATATTAAGCACAAGATGCTTTATGAGGAGAAGTTACACGAAAAGAACAACAAAACATAAATCCGCCATATGAACAAATGTCACGTTTAAACATTCTAGGCACAATTTCTCATCGCCATTTTAAAATGCGTCTCAACTCGTCATCAAATGTTATTCAGCGGTTGTTTTTTAACATCCAATCCCAGTAAGCCCAATTTGAATCCCCAATCATACCTCATCATGTTGAAAATCCCTGCATATCATAGTTTGTTGATATGCTTTGAATCAGAACCAGTGTTGTTATTTGTGTGTGATACACTTGGCCCTATCACAGAGTGTGTGTGCGATTGATTAAGATAGACCTGTGTGTTGGCAGAGCCAAAAATCTGTTGTGGTAACAAGCCATTTGAGTGACAAAATATGGGTAAAGGCGAGTTTTCATAGGTTCTATTGTTTTAAGGGTTAAAGCAGTCCTCAGCAGTCCTCAAAACAGTAACAAACAAGTGGTAGCTGGTAGGTCTTTGCAGTCCCACACAGAGAATGGGTTAGTATACACTGAGTGTACAAAACATTAGTTACACCTTCCTAATATTGAATAGCATCCCCTTTTGCCCTCAGAACAGCCTCAATTGATCGGGGCATGGACTCTACAATGTATGAAGCGTTCCACAGGGATGCTGGGCCACTCCACTGCTTCCCACAGTTGTTAAGGTGGCTAGATGTCTTTTGGGTGGTGGACCATTCTTGAAAAACCCAGCAGCGTTGCAGTTCTTGACACACTCAAACCTGTGCGCCTGGCACCTACTACCATACCCCGTTCAAAGGCACTTAAATCTTTTATCTTGCCATTCACTCTCTGAATAGCACACATACGCAATCCATGTCTCAATTCTCTCACGGCTTAGAAATCAATCTTTAACCTGTCTCCTCCACTTCATCTACACTGATTTGAAGTGGATTTAACAAGTGACATCAATAATGGATCATAGCTTTCACCTGGATTCACCTGGTCAGTATATGTCATGGAAAGAGCAGGTGTTTTGTAATGTTTTGTACACCTAGTGTATGTCAGAATCTCACAGGTTACGGGATGGGAGAATTTGAGTTGGGGGGAGTGTATGGACAGTGTAAACAAAAAGCAATTATTGTCAAGAGATCTGCTCCCTTCTGTGTCTCAGTGTCACCTCTCCATCGTTGCCACTGGTTATCCTCCCAGTTGGTAACCATCGATAGGCTCTTTAGTCTTCAGTGGCTAACTTGTGTTGGGTGTGGTGTGGTGAACTACTGTTCCTTTTTGTGTGTTGTTTTGTCGCACTCATGTTTGTTTGTGTCTCTCTCACTTGTCTCTGTCATGGTTTGTTCTCTTCCTCTCTTGCACCTCTTCTCTCTCTCTCTCTCGCTCTACTTCTCTACATCATTCTTTCTCTCTTGTTCTCTGGCTATGTCCCAGTTCTCTAAAACTGCCCCTTTCCTGTTCTCCCTTCTTTTGCAACCACTTAGCTGAAAGGGCTGTATGTGAAAGCAACAAGGAGGCATCTCCATCTCCCCACTAGCCCACTTATTGGCTAGTCAAGGTTCCGACGTCGCTTTCAAGCATCCCGTCCTTTCAGCTGTTTAGTAGTCAGGATTGAGAGGAGATGAGGAAAGGAATCCATTTTTAAAGGGAATTGGACCACACAGCCTCCTATCTTGACCCTTTTTGTCATGTGTGGTTTCAATTCTGCTAAGCAATTGGTCAGCTCAGCCTTTTCATGTGATCCTCTTCCTGGCATCTCTCTTGTCCCCCTCCTCCCCTTCCCTAGTGTCTGGTTAGGTTGACCGTGATCACCCAAAAGCAGATCTTCTCCTCTGACAATAAGGTTCCTAATTTCTCCTTCTGCGGAATGTGCCCATGCTCCTTGCACGGATATTCTTCCTAACCAAACTTAAATATTTTTTGTTGTTGCTTGTTATTATTTCAGTTTTCTCAAGTGTCGTACACTATTGTTGAGCTGTTGTAACAGACTGGCGGCATAGAGAGATATTTCGTAAGACCCACCACTGGCTGCTTAGTTTTGGCTTGAGCATGCCTGAATGTATGCACATCTATCTTGTCATCAGTGGGTGTTCTTGTAAGCAAACACAGTGGATATGCAGATCTTTGCTGTAACACATAGGTTGCGTCCAGGACTGAACCTGGCCATCAAACGATCCACTGTGCTAACATCGTGCAAAACCCTGAATGAGTCTGCAGCAATCCCAGAGTGCTAGTGAATTCCCTCTGCTGTTACTTCTTCCGCCGACCTTTCCCGAAGTGACGCTCCCATTTCAGGCATCTGCAGAAATATGCACTCTTCGGATTAATTTGCTGGGGAAACGGGCTTCCTCATTTTAGCCCACACTCTCACCTGTTAGCTTATAACATAATCACATTGTGAGTCCTCCTAGCTTAGTCCTTGTGTTTTATCGATGATTTATTCTCAAATGATAACTTACATCATACAGACAAAAAAAATAATAAAGCAGCACAATACATAAACAAATAAATGATAAGTTGTAACTTATTTGTATCAAATTTTGAGGTCTCAAACCCTGTACTACTCTCTTGCACCATTTTGAACCTCAAACAGACAGTTCCACACTGGTCCTAGTGAGACCATTCTGTTGCACTACCCTTCAGCTGATGCCTGAGGTGTGAGTGCCCCCTAGTGGGGCCGAGTGACCCCTCATCATCACGACAGTGTGTTGATTAAAACCTTCCTCACCTCTACCCGCTCCAGGCCCTGGCCAGCATGAGTCTCAACACCCAGCCCATTCTGAACCTGGAGAAGTTCCAGGAGGGCCAGGAGTTACCCCTGCTCCCCCCCGGCCAGAACAAGGCGTCGCCCTCCTCCACCGAGTTCAACCCCCTCATCTACGGCAACGACGTGGACTCTGTGGATGTGGCCACCAGGCAAGGCTTGACAAAGTTTCTCTGTCCCTTTTTAAGTATATCTCATATTATCCATGCAAGGCAATTTGTGAGGTTGGTTCAATTTGAACTTTGAGCCTAGCAGAATAATCCAGTCAGGACCTAGACACTACTCCATTTGATTTAGTTCCTGAATATTGTAGATAGTTAATAGATATGAACGGCTATTTACATATGCACAATTTATGGATTGACCCCTGTTCCCACTTGACGTTTTTAAATTCTGAAGTGTATATTTGTATTTGTATTGTATTTATTATGGATCCTGCCAAGGCAGTTAATGGGGGTCCAGCAAAATGAAGGCAGTTATACATCATCAAAACTTTACAATACATTCATAACCGATTTCACAACATTGTGTGCCCTCAGGCCTCTACTCTACTACCACATATCTATAACACCATGTACATGTGTGTATAGTGTGTATGTTATCGTGTGTTTGTATGCATGTGTATGTTGATTCACAGTCCCCGCTGTTCCATAAGGTGCAGTAAAATCTAATTTTACTCCTGGAGTTACTTGATATACTGCATGAGTTACTTGATGTGGAATAGAGTTCCATGTAGTCATGGCTCTATGTAGTACTGGTCGTCTCCTATAGTCTGTTCTGGACTTGGGGACTGTGAAGAGACCTCTGGTGGCATGTCTTGTGGGGTATGCATGGGTTGTGTGCCAGTAGTTCAAACAAACAGTGCATTCAACATGTCAATACTTCTCATAAATACAAGTAGTGATGAAGTCAATCTCTGCTCCACTTTGAGACAGGAGAGATTGACATGCATATTATTAATGTTAGCTCTCTGAGTGCATCCAAGGGCCAGCCGACCTGCCCTGTTCTGAGCCAAATGCAATTTTCCTAAATCCCTCTTTGTGGCACCTGACCACAACTGAACGGTAGTCCAGGTGCGACAAAACTAGGGCCTGTAGGACCTGCCTTGCTGATGGCGCTGTTAAGAATGCAGAGCAGCGCTTTATTATAGACAGACTTCTCCCTATCCTAGCTACTGTTGTATCAATGTTCTATACACTACCGGTCAAAAGTTTTAGAACACCTACTCATTCAAGGGTTTTTATTTTGACTATTTTCTACATTGTAGAATAATAGTGAAGACATCAAAACTATGAAATAACACATATGGAATCATGTAGTAACCAAAAAAGTGTTAAACAATTCTGAAGATCTTGTACAACACGGTGTACTACTCCCTACACCAAACAGCTCAAACTGGCTCTAACCAGAATAGAACGAGGAGTGGGAGGCCCCGGTGCACAACTGAGCAAGAGGACAAGTACATTAGAGTGTCTAGTTTGATAAACAGACGCTTCACAGGTCCTCAACTGGCAGCTTCATTAAATAGTACCCGCAAAACCAGTCTCAACGTCAACAGTGAAGAGGTGACTCCGGGATGCTGGCCTTCTAGGAAGAGTTGCAAAGAAAAAGCCATATATAAGACTGGCCAATAAAAAGAAAAGATGAAGATGGGCAAAAGAACAAACACTGGACAGAGGAAATCTGCCTGGAAGGCCAGCATCCCGGAGTCACCTCTTCACTGTTGACATTTCTAAGTGACCCCAAACTTTTGAACAGTAGTGTATATTTTGATTTGTTTAACACTTTTTTTGTTTGTTCCATATGTGTTATTTCAAAGTTTTGATGTCTTCATTATTATTCTACAATATAGTAAAAATAAAGAAAAACCCTTGAATGTGTCGTTCTGAAAGTCATAATGTCATGTGAAACAATGTGTTTAATTTGAGCCTCATATCAAAGACGCGTGTCTCTCGTATGTAAACTTGATAAACAAGAAAGCTTTTTGAATTTAATTAAATTTGACTCATTGAAGTGTTAACACACTCACCTTTCCTTCTTTCTCCAACAGGGTTGCCATGGTGCGGTTCTTCAACTCCCCCAATGTGCTCCAGGGTTTCCAGATGCACACACGTACGCTGCGCCTCTTCCCCCGGCCTGTGGTGGCATTCCAGGCCACGTCCTTCCTGGCCTCACGGCCCCGACGCTCAGGCTTCGCTGAGAAGCTGTCGCACACCCAGGCCGTGGAGTACTATGGCGAGTGGGCCCTCAACCCCACCAACCTGGCCTTTCAGAGGATCCACAACAGTAAGTCCCTTACCCTAGCCTACACGCCTGCTGTACTGCATATACCATGCACTGACTGACAATTGGTGTGTTTGTGTTTAGAGCTGACCCGAACCATACTGTGCTAGCTTGGATATTTATAGTGTGAAGTGAAGTGTAGCCCTTTACACTCATACCCGTATACGAGTTGAAAATTGCAGATTTGTGCACTAGTTGTCTAAATTGGAATGTTAGTGGCTGTACAGTAACACGCTATATATGAAGTTAGAGCTCTGGCTCTGCGCTTCACAGATGACGCGGATGCTACACTAAAGGACAGTTTTGCTAGCACAGACTGGAATATGTTCCGGGATTCATCCAATGGCATTGAGGAATACACCCGCCTCAGTCATCGGCTTCATCAATAAGTGCATCAATGACGTCGTCCCCACAGTGACTGTACAAACATATCCCAACCAGAAGCCATTGATTGCAGGCAACATCCGCATCGCGCTAAAGGCTAGAGCTGCTGCTTTCAAGGAGCGGGAGAACAATCCGGACGCTTATAAGAAATCCCGCTATGCCCTCAGACGAACCATCAAACAAGCGAAGCGTCAATACAGGATTAAGATTGAATCCTACTACAACGGCTCTGACGCTTGTCGGATGTGGCAGGGCTTGAAAACTATTACGGACTACAAAGGGAAACCCAGACGCGAGCTGCCCAGTGACGCGAGCCTACCAGACGAGTTAAATGCCCTTTTATGCTCGCTTCGAGGCAAGCAACACTGAAGCATGCACGAGAGCACCAGCTGTTCTGGATGACTGTGTGATAACGCTCTCGGTAGCCGATGTGAACAAAACCTTTAAACAGGTCAACATTCACAAAGCCGCTGGGCCAGACGGATTACCAGGGCGTGTACTCAAAGCATGCGCGGACCAAATGTCAAGTGTCTTCACTGACATTATCAACCTCTCCCTGACAGAGTCTGTAATACCTACATGTTTCAAGCAGACCACCATAGTCCCTGTGCCCTGAGAAGCAAAGGTAACCTGCCTAATTGTTTACCGCCCCGTGGCACTCACGTTGGTAGCCATGAAATGCTTTGAAAGGCTGGTTATGGCTCACTTCAACAGCATCCTCCCGGACACCCTAGACCCAATATAATTCGCATACCGCCCCAACAGATCAACAGATGACGCAATCTCAATCGCACTCCACACTGCTCTTTCTCACCTGGACAAAAGGAACACCTATGTGAGAATGCTGTTCATCGACTACAGCTCAGCGTTCAACACCATAGTGCCCACGAAGCTCATCACTAAGCTAAGGACTCTGGGACTAAACACCTCCCTCTGCAACTGGTTCCTGGACTTCCTGACGGGCCGCCCCCAGGTGGTAAGAGTAGGCAACAATACGTCTGCTACGCTGATCCTTAACACTGGGGCCCCTCAGGGGTGTGTACTTAGTCCCGTCCTGTATTCCCTGTTCACCCACGACTGCGTGGCCAAACACGACTCCAACACCATCATTAAGTTTACTGACGACACAACAGTGGTAGGCCGGATCACCGACAATGATGAGACGGCCTATAGGGAGGAGGTCAGAGAACTGGCAGTGTGGTGCCAGGACAACGACCTCTACCTCAATGTGAGCAAGACAAAGGAGCTGATGGTGGACAACAGGAAAAGGCAGGCCGAACAGGCCCCCATTAACATCGGGACTGAAGTGGAGCGGGTCGAGAGTTTCACGTTCCTTGGTGTCCACATCACCAACGAACTATCATGGTGCAAACACACCAAGACAGTTGTGAAGAAGGCACCACAAAACCTTTTCCCTCTCAGGAGACTGAAAAGATTTGGCATGGGTCCCCAGATCCTCAAAAGGTTTAGTTATAGACTGTTTTCTCTGCTGCCGCACGACAAGCAGTACCGGAGCGCCACGTCTAGGACAAAGACTCCTCAACAACTTCCACCCCAAGCCATTAGACTGCTGAACAATTCATAAAAATCGCCACCGGACAATTTACATTGACCCCCCCCTCCCTTTTGTACACTGCTGCTACTTGCTGTTTGTTTATTACCTATGCATAGTCACTTCACCACCACCTACATGTACAGATTACCTCAACCAGCCTGTACCCCTGCACACTGACGCCACCCTGTATATAGCCTCGCTATTCTTATTGTGTTACTTTTTATTATTACTTTTTATTTTTTAGCCTACTTGGTAAATATTTTCTTGTTCTTGAACTGGACGGTTGGTTAAGGGCTTGTAAGTAAGCATTTCACGGTAAAGTCTACACTTGTTGTATTCGGCGCATGTGGCAAATAAAGTTTGATTTGTATTTTGACTGACAGACGTTCTGAACTTGACCATCAAGCGGCTAGAAGTTGCTCCCACCCCTCCTGGTAATTGGACAACTTTAGCACATTTTTGGTTGTCTTAATGAGGGAAAATGCTGTAAATAAAGATGACTCGATGTATTTTGAAAGATGAGAGGCTGAGGATTATAATAGGTACCGCTTTCATGTCATAAAAGCAAGCCAAACAACCGCGAGTCCAAATGTGCACCTCACATTTCCAAATTCCAAAAATCAATGGTCACTATGTTTGATGTTCAGTTACAAGATGACATGGCGTCATCCCTTGGGTTGTTCTGATCAGAACGAGCCTACGTTTGTTTATTGTGAAGGAAATTTGCCGCAGGACACGCACCTGAATGCACTAATGACTCCTTTCTAAGCGCACCAATCTGTTTCTTGTGAAAGCCTGATAGTATTTTAGAACGTAGCTAGTCACGTTGGCAATAGACCAAGCTTTCAAATAATGCACATCTGACCCAGATTGCGATTTTATAATGGGCCATTTTTGCATCGCGTTAACAACAACAGGAATTGTGTGATTGCAGGGTTGTGTTCCATGCGATACGACTACAAGGGTTCTTGCTACAGTTCCTCAAACGGCACAGCAGGAGAGCTCAAAAAAAGTACCTGTATGGTTGAAGACTCTTCTTTTGAGTCATAAAAGTGCGTTGAAATTGCTTAGGAACTGTGCACACTTTAGAAAGGTGTGTAGCCACTTAGTCCTCTCACTCAAACCCTTGTCATTTTCCAGTAATAGTCTTATCATGTTACTGAATGCATCCAGAGTATTTACAAATGCGGCAAAAGTACAGTAAATGTAAAATGCACATGAAATCAACAGTGTAATGTTTGGAGAATGAACAACCCAGCAACTATTGAGCATGAACAACCCAGCAGCGTTGCAGTTCTTGACACAAACCGGTGTGCCTGGCACCTACTACCATACTCCGATCAAAAGCACTTAAATATTTTGTCTTAACCATTCACTCTCTGAATGGCACACATACACAATCTATGTCTCAATTGTCTCAAGGCTTAAAAATCCTTCTTTAAGCTATATCCTTCCCTTCATCTACACTGACTTGAAGTGCATTTAATAGGTGACATCAATAAGGGATCATAGCTTTCACCTGGATTCAACTGGTCAGTCTGTCATGCAAAGAGCAGTTGTTCCTAATGTTTTGTGCACTCAGGTGTAGTTCAATGAGCGATACAGGCAGTTTGAAGGTCTCATAGTGTTTCTGAGCATACCTCTGTGTTCTGCAGATGTGTATGACCCATCTTTAATCGGAGACAAGGGCAAGTGGTACGCCCACCAGCTGCAGCCAGTGTTCTACCGTGTGTACGACGGCAGCTCCCAGCTGGCCGAGGCCATGAGCGGACCCGTAGAAGATGAGGCCAACGACTCGGACCCCACAGACGACAGGTAAAAAAAACAAGACCTCCACGGTTGGAAGGTTATAATGTTTTTTTGATAACATTTTGTCAATTATATTATCACAGTGGTAAATTTGAAGATTTTCTCAGTGCCAGGTACTGTCAACGGTCTAAAAGCTATTTTTCAATGTGTAAAACATGTTAGTGCTCCATTTAGCTGCATATAAAACTAGATTTGAAAGGAGGTCCTTTCCAGTGTTTGATCTGTGAATGTGTGCATCATTTGTGTGTTTGTGTGTGTGCAAGTGCGGCCGACGGAGACATAGCAGAAGAAGCAGCATGGTAGGCTATAGAATGTTGATAGACAGCACATTAGCCACTAGATGGCGAACTCTAAACATTAGCTAGTAGATTTGCTAGTTGGCTCAATGGTTAGCTTGCTAGTCTTGCTAGAAATGATGTATGAGTTGAGGTTAATTTTAGTCTGAGAAAGGTTTAGTTAGCGTTTTTCAGTTAGCCTTCTGTAGACATGTAAGATGTCACCAAGATGGTGTCCGGGGTAATGCTACTCTGTTTTGTCTCCGTGGCAGCGACAGTGAGGCTGGCTACGATGACTCCAGCTCTTCCTACTCGTCACTTGGAGACTTGGTGAGCGAAATGATCAAATGTGACATCCAAGGGGACACGCCAAGTAAGTATCTGTGCCATTTCACCAAGGCTGCATTTATTCAGGCAACCCAATTCTATTATTTTGCCCAATTATTGGCAAAAGAGCTGATCTGATTGGTCAAAAGACCAATAAAGTGAGAAAAAGATCAGATTTGGGCTGCCTGTGTAATTGCAGCTCAAGAACCACCCAGCTTACACATACTTATTGTTATGACAAAAAACGGTAAATTCCCCTGATTATAATAACCGACAATTGTTTTCATCTTGAAAAAGATTCCTTTCAGAAACGGTCACTAGCTAAACATTTTGTTTTGTGAACCTTTGGCCATCAATACTAACTAATATCTGTCTTTTGGTGTCGTAGACCTGGATCCCCCTACCCACGCTGCACTGGGAGACGCCAGCGAAGTGGAGTTCCAGGACTTCCAGGAGTTTAAGGGAGGAGAGGGTCCTCTCCCCCAAGAGAAGGCACTGCCTGAGGGGGGTGACGGAGCTCCTGAACCTCCTGATGGACAAGCCCTCCGCTCGAGCTCCAGCACAACCGCCAGCTCCAGCCCCAGCACCAGCACAATCATCCAGGGAGTCAACAATGTCAGTGAACCGCTCAATTTACACCAGTATAAAATTATGCAGTTAACACGATATATGTTTTTAGCAACTGGCATTTTTGGCAACTTACGTTTTGAATTCGAGAACATAATGGCAATAATTATATCTTTGCTTGAGTTTTTTGTTCTTCTTCCTTCGAAAGTGGCAATCTCGTGTATTTAATATCAACCATTAGTGTCCATTGATTGATGTTCATTGTGGCCAGGAGCAGGCAGAACCAGTGGAAATGGAGGCATTGGCCAGTGCAGCTCTACAGAACCCTGTCCCGGGATTGGGCGCTCCGCCCTTCTCCAGACCTCCCCCCGACGCCGCCCCAGTGGGACCACCCAATAAGAAGGGAGAGTACGACAACCCCTACTTTGAGCCTCAGTATGGCTTCCCTGCTGAGGAGGACCCTGAGGCAGAAGACCAAGAGGAGATGTACACTCCCCGGTTCAACCAGAACCTCAATGGCAACAAGTACGTTACAACACACCTACGTTACAACACACCTACGCCATAACGATGTACACACAAACAAGCATCATAAGCCACACATTCTGAAAACATAGTTGAAAAAAAAAAGTGATGTATTCATCTCTTAAACATACACACCCAATTTAGTCTCAGCTCCTGAATTCTGCATCTGTGATATGCCTCTGGTGTAGCAGTCGAAAAACTAAGCTAACAGAGCGTGACAGACCTCTAACAGATCCAGACCTCGAACACTTCTTCTGCTCCACAGAGCCCAACGCCCCCTGAGGCCCAGCAGCCTAAAGCTGCCCGGAGAGTCGGACGGGGAGGGCGACTCCCGCAACAGTTCTCCAAACTCCACCATCTCCAACAACAGCAGTGATGGCTTTGGGGGCCTCATGTCCTTTGCCAGTGAGTCTCCTGATCCGGAGTCTATTTCAGTTGTATGATAATCACAGATCTGAAAGGGCTGGATAGGTGACGGTTACAGTTTGTCCTCCAAAGCTGAGCTTTTTTGCCTTTCTGCTCGTCTATCCTGTCCTATGGGATCTTTGAACACCGAAGGGGGAATGGGTAAGGATTACCCAGCGGGCAATACTGGTTGCTGGTCTTCTCAACCAGGAAGACAACCAGAAATGTACAGTTTACAACCAGAAATGGACAATATTTGCCAGCTAGGTAGGGATTGAAATGGAGCTTGACGATGGGCTGCAAATCATCACGGGTAATACTATAGGATGGTGAGACATGGTTGAATGTTGGTTTCTTTGATAGACTTCATCAGCGACACTCTCTTTCACTGCAGGTAATCTGTACAAGAACCACGGCACCAGCTTTAGCCTCTCCAACCTGTCTGTACCCAACAAGGGGGGGCTGAGGGAGAAGGCCGCTGGGGCTGGGCCCTTCCCCAATCTCAAAGGTACCATACTAATGCAGCCCTTTGCCCTGTTTTGTCCACCTTTCACGTTGTCTTCACTCATCCTTCATCTCTCTTTCTATCTCTGACTTTTATCCATCTCATCTCCTTCTCCATGGCTGTATTCCCCTCTTATCTGTTTTCTGTACAATTTTTGTGCCCTACAGCCGATTGCGGTCAGGTTTGTCAGTTGAAGGCAGTAGAGGCAGGCTGTCTACCAAAACAATGCCCTTTCAAAGTTCAAAGGGTTGCCATACAGCTCTTGCAGTGGTTACAAAGTGTAAATGTTTTCGTTTTGTCCATGGGCATTAAAAGTCATATTTGGAGTGCAAATTTTACAATATTTTATACACCGTATCGTGTCTGCTATTTATCTTGATAAGACACATTGAGCATAAGCTACAGTCAACTTAATCATTTAAAGTAACTGTTTCCAGATTTCTTAGAAATTTGACCAATAATTAATTACAATATGAGTGAAAAAGTTTTAATTAAAAAACGTTTATTTTATTAAGTGTGTTTTAAAAGCAGCTTTTCTTTGTTTGAATTATGTGGGCATACCCCAACAACAGAATGGTGTCGGCGTATACCAGTCATTAAAACCACTGTAGACCGCTGATTGGCCAGCTCAATGAGCCAACATGATGTCATGTTCTATGAGGAAATAACAGGCATTTTTTAAACTGTTTGACTTTGAGGTGGGGTTTTTGAAGTGTTTTTTCCCCCTCCAATTTATGATTTGGCCACAAATACAAGTATGGGATGAGTTAACAACATGATTCGGGTACGAGTTAACAGAATATTACTTTTAAAAGTAAGATTTTCACTGGACAGTTAGGCCTACTTTAACCTGGTGTGGAGAAGGAAGGAGAGAAGATGACATAATAATGTGTAACTCTGACTGACATGTTGAACTTCTTTAACATCAGCATATTTCTTCCTCAGAGGCTGTTGCTTTGTTTGCACTAAGTAGAGTTAGTATTGACAGTATGTCAAGTAAGCATTCAGGGCTCATGCTGAAATGTCTGGTAAGCCAGTTTAGGCTACACGGTATAGCATTTATGCAACTTTACATTGTAGATTTTTACCTTTTTTCCTTTTGCCTTTTCTCCTCTAATTATTTTAATTTACAAAAATATAGAATATTTTAATTTTGACATAGAGGAGAACATTGAGGAAGGTTTGTAGAAATCTTTATTTAGATTTTTTTAATAGAATGAATGGACTTTCATTCTAAATTTGTATTTGTCCGTCTGTGGACTGTCATGTTGATGTAAGTTAGGCAATAGGTGGATATTGAGGACCCCGTTTTCAATGTTCCCAATCCCACATGGTTGCCTGATTTGTTATGGGAACATTTGTGAGAGAAAATAAGAAATGCATGTGTTAAATTCAATAGCCCCACGCTGTGTGGGACAATAGCCATAGCAAACCAACGTTTGTTTCTTTTTTCCTTTTGATGGTGATTTTGTTTTGTCTTGACTGTTCAGATGACAGCCCGGCTAGTACCCCGGGTAGCCCGGGTCCAGACAGTCCGGGTATGTTATTGTCTGGTGTGGTAGTTTGTTTTGCCCTACAACTAGCTCCATCTTTGACCCTTATTCGATCCTACCTGAGTCCATATTACTCAGGTTGCATACTAGGAGATATACCTGTATATACATTCATGTATATCCATATCCTTCCCTCTGTTTCCTTGTTATTCCTCTCTGTTTGGTGGGAGTCTGATGCGCTATGATGCACACATTTATAGACGACAGATCTCTCAATTTGCATACATATTTACCCCCTTTTTATGTGGCATTTTCACGTTTTGTGTTTTTTCTCTTGGTTTCCAAACAGGGTTGGGGTCAAGTCAGTTTTCAATTCCACTCAATATTTGAGGATGAATTGACATTCAGTTCCTGAATGGCAAATTACCCATTGCTTTCGATGAGGATTTTTCATTTCATCGATTTGAAGCACAATTGATTACCCAAGTGGACTGGAATTGAAATGAAACTGACACCTGATCTCCTTGCTCTGTGCAGTCTGTTACCTTGCTTGCTCGCTTGTTCGGTGGCTCTCCATCGTTCTTGTGTGTTCTCCGTCTGAGGTCTCTGTGGTCCGGGAGCCCATAAACTCGCTCTCTTCTGGACATAGACACTTAAAATTGGCAAATGCTTTCTCCCACCCCTAGATGGTCTAAAAAGATATAGCGGTCCTAACAATCACCACATGTAAGATTGGCCATGAAATTTAATGGCCATAACCTTTTGAGATTAAAAAATGTCCTTCCCCCTTCCTTGGTCTGTCTCCCTCGTTCTTTTTCTTCTTCTTTTTATTTTCTGCACTCTTTGTGCGCTCTGTCAATGTGTTGCTGTGCATGTGTGTTGTGTGTTGATGTTCAGACTGGTTCGGTCTGGGCCGGTGTCCCTCTCTGTCCCTCTTCCCACTTCTCTGCACTAATTCTGGGTTTTGTGTCCAGTATTTGGACTAAATTCTCTAATGGAGATAATTACAGAGGCCGGTCCGGTGAGTGGAGAAGGTGGGTTCCGCCCTTTAAAACTGCGTGGGCTGCATGCTTCTCCTAGCCAGTCAACTACATCTCCCGGCATCCATCCTCGCTCACCCTCTCACTCCTCTGTCACCTGACATGCACCATCGAGAGATCATTCATCGTCATACATCGAGTCTGTCCTGTTGTCTTTCCCCATCCACAGTGACTGTTCCCCCAATCACTAACCTTTGCCGAGTCACTCCACCCATCCACACGTCTTTGTGTTAGTTTGGTTCGGGCCCATCACGATCTTAGCTTGTTAGAAGCTGTGCATCCCATATTGACAATTGTGAAGATGATGCCATTCATTTATTTATTTTTTGTGCCAATCTAAGTCTCTGCATTCCACAGTATTGTATGGGACCTGACAAGATGTTGATTCGAGTTGGTCAACATCAGCTTTCCCATTATTCTCCAAGCCAAGCAAGAAGCTATATTTGCTTGTTTGGCCACCTCTTTGGTCTCACACATGCACACCTAGACCTCCCATCACCTTGCCAGTGGAGGCAGGCCTTAGCCAATCAAAACTGCTACCCTGTAGGTAAGGCATGACATCATTCTTCCAGTGCTGTGAGTTAGTTTTAAACACTGTTTCATTGATAATTGAATTAAGGAGTGCGGTCTCACAGCACCAAGAGTGCTGTTCTGTCTTACTTCCTAAACTCATAGTCACCAGTTTTGATTGGAGTTGTCATTGGACACTTAGCTGGCTTTGTGGTTACTGAGCATCTGTACCAGTACCACAGTGATCAAATGGAATGGAATTGTTTGAAGTGCTTTGATGCATGTTGTACAACTTATGGACGATGCTTCGGAAAATGTGGGGGAAAATGACATCGTTGTCAGGTGAGGTCTTTGGTAACATGCGGTCATAGAGCCTACAATAATGGCTACGAAATGCCATGACAAAATTGGATATACTGGTAACAGCCAATGTCTGTTTATGACAAGGACCCAATGCATTTTTGGTGGATGTATTAATTTGTATCCTCACATTCAAGACATTAGCTTTAGCTTAAATGTTCAGTGTCAAACAGGCTACCCACTGGGCAAAAACTGGTTGAATCAACATTGTTTCCACGTCATAAAAAAAAGTGACTTTGAATCACCGTGGAAAACTGATTGGATTTGCAAAAAGTCATCAACGTAAGGGAATACATTTTTTTGGTGTTGATTCTCTTTAGTTGACAACTCAACCAAATGTAAATCAAAAATAGACGTTGAACTGAGGTCTGCCCAGTGGGTAAGTTATGTAGGCGCAACAATATTATAATCGGTTTGATAATAATATTGTTCACAGGCCAAATCTCTGCAGGGGATCCACCATATGCCATGTCACTGTGTTCATGTGAGTGTCTGTCAAACTGTACAAGGTGACTAACCGTATGAACACTACAGTGTGGAGCTTTCCGTTAGCCATGTGTGTGTGATTGTCGACCCATCTGTATTTTTCGTTCTTTTTCTGCATGACACACAACTTGTCTTGTTGCCATGCAGATCCCGCTCCGATCTGACCTCGCCTCTGTTCTCTGCCAATGTGTGATGCCCAAACACAGCGCCATTTTGACTCCTTCTGTGTGACGTCCCAGTTGATCTGTCCCTCACGTTTTAGTGTCTGAATATGAAACCTGTAGCTCAGCTGGTCATTAGCTAGTGTCCCTGCCACTGAAAATGTATGTGTGTGAGTGTGTCCTTTCATGTATGCAGGATGTGTCCCGTCTTTGATGTGGTTTTCTAATTAGTACACCGTAGACTATGTGATTTAGGGGCTTTGTAGTGAAGTGTATAAGCTCTTCCTGTATCAAGTCGACTAGTATTTCTCTTTGTATGTCCCCGACTTGTCGTTGGTTTACTATAGAGACCTCATTGTTCTATATGGCTCCTGCAGGAGGCGCCCGCGGTCCCCCCAGGGCGCTCGTTGACCAGAAGTCGTCGGTCATTAAGCACAGTCCCACGGTCAAGAGAGAGTCCCCTTCGCCCCAGGGCCGTGCCAACAACACCAGGTAACAGACCCCTATGAGACTGTATTACCAGGACTTTGCTGTCATGGCATTCTTTGACAACTCACGCTGACTGCCATATTTGAATTAGTTTACCACCTTCATGGCATAATGTCTTCATGATATCATGTTGGCCATCAAAAAACAAAAGCTGGTTGTCATAAACTTTCTGGCCAATATAATGTCAAATGACAGACCTGGATAGGGGATAGACAACCCTTCTCCTGAAGGGGATTGATATAACTTAAGAGCCAACGGTGACATATACAAAAAGGGGAGTGTGGTCGGAGTGACTGAACCAGAGCTGTGTCTCCCAGTGAGAACCAGCAGTTCCTGAAGGAGGTGGTGCAGAGCGTGCTGGATGGCCAAGGCGTGGGCTGGCTCAACATGAAGAAGGTGCGCCGCCTGCTGGAGAACGAGCAGCTGCGCGTCTTCGTGCTGAGCAAGCTGAACCGGGCCGTCCAGTCAGAGGAGGATGTCAGGCAGGAGGTCATCCGGGATGTGGTGAGTGGAGAAAGGAATTGGGCAAGAGAGGGGGAGAGAAGTTGTAATTGTGTTTTTAACCTTGATTTTGAATTAAAGCTGAATAACACCTTTCAATTAAAATGTGCGTGTGTGTTCTACTCTTCAGGAGATTAGCAGGAAGGTTTACAAGGGCATGTTAGACATACTGAAGTGCACCGTTTCTAGTCTGGAACACTCGTACACCAATGCCGGGCTTGGAGGCATGGCCAGCGTCTTCGTTCTGCTGGAAATCGCACGCACCCACTACCAAACCAAAGGTAACGTTCAGGAAACCTACACTCGACTGAAAGTGTCAACATTTTCTCTCAAAGTACACATTCAATCAGCATGTCATGCCCCCTCCCAAAACTACGGCTTAACTATTTCCTCTGAAAAAATGAAAGTGACTGATGCTTGATTCTTGTTTGAAACCAAAGAAGTGCTTGACAGCGTTTCATATACTCCACTTAAAGGCAGCGTAAGTATTGGATAGGAAAAGGAGTGCAATCTAGATCATTTCTGCGGCCAGCCTTTTTTGTATTTTTCTTTTATCAACTCACCTGGAAAGTAAGCCGTATGTTTTTACAGCAGTGAGTTCAGGTTTAATCTCTGAGTCAGTACCGTCAACGCATGCCTCATTTTTAGGTGACCGTTGCAGTTTAATTAAGCATTCACTGAGCGAATTTGGGTCATAAGAGCAGACAACTAGGGATGTGACAAACGATAAAAAAAAACATTTAATAGAAATTCAACTCAAATTCACAATGCAGCTTTGCTACTGCCAGCAACGGGTTGGGTCTCGGTGCATCCCTTTTAGATGGGTAAGCATTGCACCTCTACTGCCATTACTGGACCTCAATTCCACGCTGCAAAGTTTACATTTCCTTCTTCACGTAACTTCTTAAAATATTGCAATACAGGACTTTGATACTGTCGCTTGCCTTTCTCTGCCATTTTTCCAACCGTTAACGACGATGACGTAGTGTTGGAGCATCGACTCCAAAATAATTGATTCTTCGACTCCTTGCATGTCGACTCCCATTTCTAAGTGCTAAGATTCGATTCCGCTAGGAATCACTCCTAAGATTCCGATTTTTTTGGAATGGAAGAAACGGATTAGTTGCCGTACTTACGAGAATACAAACACTCCCATCTTTCATGGCTAGCTAGCAAGGGACAGAGGGAGGGGAGGGGAGGGGCACAGTATAGGCAGGTCAGTCACCAGGCAGACAGTCAGAACCGTGCACTAGGCCTACCTATCGGCAATCAAAAGCTGTATCTCGCAATTTCTTGGCTTACAATGTCTCGCAACTTCAGTAAAGCAGGACCTGTCATCAATGAATAAACTAGAATAGTCTACACGCAACAGACCGAAGACTGAACACGCACTCGCATTGCGAAGAGAAAGAGCAGGGGTGTGTGTAATCATTAGTCTAAATAGTTGCAAAACGTTTTGCAACTTAAACAAGTTTCTATTGGACAAATGCAAGTAGCTCCCTACCTTTTTTGATCCGTTTAAGAAACGTTTTGCAGAATGGGCGTAATGAATACGCCCCAGGCATCCAGAAAAAAACGTGTGCATAGACGGGTTGGTTGTTTAGCAACAACGCCGATGCGTGCGCAACTATGGGGCGAAACAGACTGGGTTGGCTTAGATTGTTGACATGTAAACTATATTTTGTCTCCAATGTTTATTGAAAACAAACACATTTGCACAATGAGCACTTTGTCTCTCAAATACATCTTTACAGTTGTTGATTAGCTAGCTAGTGAATTATTGCCATATTAGCATTGACATGAAAATCAGTCAACATACCTCAAAACAAGACCTGGTATCAAGAACAAGATGAAACTAGCTGAAATGTGTCACTTACGATTCCCCACATGGCAGTTTCTTGTCAGTGTTGGTAGCTATCTGGCCATCCAGAATCACAACTCACGGACTTCTGCGCAGCTGCTGTATGCACATCGTTTTCTTAATGTTAAGGATCCCAATTTCGTTTTAGCGTTTGAACGTTCACACCCCTACAAACAACCGTCTATTCTAACCTTCAAACCTCCTACTGCAACTCTACACTGTTTCTTTCTTCTTTCGCTACTATCTCTTTCCCTTCTTCCCTATTCTTCTCCCTTTTTCCTCTTTGGTGGCCCCAGTAGACCCAGAGAAGCACAAGAGGAGCCCCAGTGACTCTGCAAGCAGCCCGGGCAGCAAGGAGAGCCCGTCTGCCCGCATGGAGAGCACCAGGCCCCCGGTGCTCCTCGTGGTGCCCCGTCTCCAACTGCCGCACCCCACCTCGGGGGGCAAAGGCACCCACCACTTTGACACCCGGAGTCTGAACGAGGAGAATTTTATTGCCTCCATTGGTGTGTAGCCCACCCCATCCCCCCTTGCATGCGCTCTGAGAGCACCCCTTGCCCCCCTGCTCACCAGTCTAAACCCTGCCCTACCCCTTGACCCACCTCTCTCCAACCAGGCAACAAGGAGAGTGCTTTCCCCTTAGAAAAAGAGCCCCTTATGATATTCCATCCACTTTGACCCACACCACTGATGTGCGCCCAATGGGTCAGCATTTAAAGCTGTAAAACTCTGAAATATATTTAGAACATAAATACACTATGCTGGTTTGCCGTAATATTTGTACACAGGTTGCATATTTGCACGTCACGCAACTCCAACCAAATTTTACAAATAACCACATTTGAATTCCAGATCTGGCCTTGGATCATATGTTGCTATGTGTGTGAGATTGTAACAGCTTTGAGCGGTGTAGGCGTGTGTGAAATATTGCATTGAGCCCCCCCCCCCCCCCCCCCGGCCTGGATGTGTTATGTGTTCCTCCCTCCCTTCTCTGAATGTTGAGTGCCCCTGTTTGCCGCCTCCTCTCGTGGAGTCCTCCTTTGTTTCCCTCCTAGCACCTTGACTGTGCATGTCTTCGTTTTCTGTTGTCTTCTCGAAACTCCAAATCTGCAGTACCGTCTGACCACCTGTCTCTGCCTTTACTGCAGGTTTCCTTTAAAGCGTGCTGTACAAGTAGCAGCTCTCTCAGCTCTAGCATGGAGGGTGGAGCGTCACTCCCCAGTAAACAGGCCCAAGGAAGAAACAAATGTCATGCTCACCGTTAGCAAGCCACGGTTGGCATTTAGCTTAGGGATAGGGCTAATTTAACACTGAACATCGTGGAGAAGGAGTGAAGCATTGCTTCTCCTTTCGACCACCATTCTACTATCTCAAATGTTACTTTGGGTCTGTATACAGGGGACAGATTCACCCAACTCCCTCAATCTCCCTACCTACCAACCTACCCTCACTTCACCAGTCCCTTTTCTCTCTTTGGGAAGATGCAGCTTCAATTCTACAGAATGTCTTTTTGAGACTTGCACCCCTGCTTCTGCAACAGCTCCATTCAACTTGCCTGCTAGCTGGCTGGCCACTCCATCCCCATCCCATGCCCTTCACCCAAGCCCTGCTGCCTCTGTCACACTGGTTCTGGAGAGCCACACACTGCTAGCCAATAAGTTAACGCCTCGGTCACAGAACATTTTCAAGGAGCCGCAGTATTCTCCCTTGTGTGGTTCTCCAGGACCATGGTCCAGGAGTGTTGGGTGTGTTGTAATGTTACACCTCAGTAGCAGTAACTGGCAATGGATCAAACTCTGCATACAGATAATTATGTCATAGTGTTCCATATTGCCAAGCTGGAATGTGACTACTCGCAGACATTACAAAACATCCTCAATTGTTAAAATAATATATTTTTTTTTTAATGCTTAATTTTTTTTTATGTTATGGTTTATCTAATGCTCATCCTCCATACCTGCCTACTCAACCAGCTCTCTGACACTCTCTCTGTCTTTCTCTCCTTGCTTGCAATGCATCTTGGGTAGAATTGTGGAGCAGGCACCATGAAAAGGATAAGCAAAAAGCTATGGAAAAACAACAGAGTAAGATATTTTTCACACACAAAAAAAGACTGGGGCATTGCATAACCGCCAGCTCTTAACACTTCCACGCCCTTTTCTCCACCTTTCCCCAACCTACTTATGTTTATTAGTCACAAATGATTTAAATAGTTCATGTAAGTGATCATGTTGACATGGATAATTATTCTAGGTCTATAATCTTGATTTGAGGTGTGTACGTAACGTTTTGGGAATTTGGGGTGAATCACGTCTTGATATCAGTGGAATAACTTGAGTTACACTTGCATATCTCAAATCAGGAGTCATAATGTAGGAAGTTCCTCTTTCTTTCCATAGAGCTCCTCTGTCATATGTTTGCCAACAACTTTTTCCATTCCTATTCACTGAGTTGTGAAATAGTCATTGGAAACGTAGTCTGTCAGACCCATACCTAATCCCAAACATTCCCTATTTTCCTGGGCTCTTGAGGTTCTATCAAAGTTAAGTAAGTTGTGGCATTTTTATTTAGCAAATGTGCTTTTCTGGAAAATCACTACATGGCAAGAAGTTAAATTGTACAACAAGAAAACATAACTGAGCCATGAATGAATACACACTAGTTTGTTAGAGTACAAACATCTCTTGCAGGTTTGTTGGCTGCATGACCAAATGTATCACAGAAGTCAAGTCATGGTTACATTTGCATTGAACATTTGCACATTTGCCCCATTTATAATTGACTGTACTTTCTTCCAATGTAAAGGTTTGATGTCCTGGACTCTTCAAAATGTACAGATTGCAGGCCAGCGTTTGTTTAATTGTAGTAACATTTTCCTAGAGGTGCATTATGTGAGTCGTAACAAGGTCTTTCTGCAACAACTGACTGAGATATTAACAACAGTGCCGTTGGTCAATGCTTGTCTGAAAGCAAACTTGTGCAGAAAATGGTCTCCTATTTTGACTGTCCCTCAGTTTGTCTGCATGCCTAACTGCCTGAGTCTGTATGTCCATTTTTGTAACTTTGACCTCTTTTATATTGGTATCTGCCTTTGTCAATTACAGTTTGATGTACATCTATCAATATTCCTACTGATTTTGCACTCTCCACTTGCCTCTAAATAGTCACATGCTTGGTCTATTGAAATCTGACGGCTGGGTCATGTTCATTAGGGCACACAAAACAATGTTTTGCAACAGAAAATGGGATTTGATCTCTCTGTTTTGGGCCATTTTCTTATGTTTTGGCCTACTGAACATGACCGATTTATTATAAAAAAATTGCTTCCTGAATATAAAAAATAAAAATAACTGTTGTTCATTGAATTCCACAACAAAAAAAGAAAGGCAAGAGCCTCCGGTTAAATGAAGTGGCCCTATTGTAGGGCCAGTATTTCCGGTCAATCCCAACGTGATGGTATTAGAGGTCAGACACACCAATAGCGTTTGCTGGCCGAGAATACCTTGCACCTCTGAACGTAATTTGCGAACCGAGTGCGCACCAATTTTACATGGAGAATCGTGTGAAAAGTGTCGTCATTCAGATCGGAAGACAAACGCTAAATCCACATTCAGTGCGATGTGTGCAAGCCTTTCAGTAGCAGTTAGGTCACCAGCCCCCTCCCCCACTTCTCTGCCAGTTGCCAATCATGTGACACTCCGTAAGGGGGCAGTGTGGAAGTGCGCATGGCACCTGTGCTGACAACAACATGTATCCTGCAGGAGCGGAGGGGGCTAAGAAACAGCACCCTGAGCTGACTGACACAGAGGAGAAGAAGTCCCAGATCAGTGCTGACAGTGGCCTCAGCGTCACCTCTGGATCCCAGGTCTGTTCTTTTCCAAAGCCAGCTCTTGTAACTAAGGGAAGAATGCACACGTTGAATCTGACACTTGTTGCATTTCGGTTATCCCCCAACTCTGGTGCTTGTCTGCTGGTTCTCATTCTTGTCAAAATGTCGAACATTTTCCTGTCAATGTAACGAGTACTTTTGGGTGTCAGGGAAAATGTATGGAGTAAAAAGTACATTATTTCCTTTAGGAATGTAGTAACGTACAGATACCTCAAAAAACAACTTACGTAGTACTTTAAAGTACTTTAGACCACTGTCTGTCTGCTCACCTCTCTTTCTCAGTCTTTCTCGGTCTTGCTTTGCAGAAGAGTGACACAGAGTCTGTGACCGGCACTGAACCGCCAGTCCTTACCAGAAGCACCAGCCAGGACTCAGAGGCCAGCACAGTGGTAGGGCGCGGCCAACACAGAGAAACAATCTCAACCCGATCCTTAGCCCCTCTCAACCTTACCTCAGTGTGACTCATCCCAAGGCCCGCTTATCCCTAAGCTCAATTTTTATCCTTAGTCTTACAAGGTTTACACTCAAGGCTCTACACTCATTAAAGCTCAAGCCATACATCCCCAGTAACACTTATCCCAAACCAGGTTGCTTCCCAATCTCACTAAATTCCGAGCTTGATTAATTTCTAGTCTTTGCTAACTTTAGTCCTACTCATCTCTTGTCTTGCTTTGTCTCAGCCTGGCACAATGGCTGTTGCCAAAACCGTACGTGTCATACTAATCTACCTCTTCCCCAGTGTTTCTTAGCCTTAGTGTAACTCAGTGATCCTCAAAAAAACCTGTAGTACTGCAGCTCTCCAAGAGCAGGGTTGAGGAGTACTTATCTAACTCTTGTCTCTTTTAGCCTTAGTCAGTGTGAGTTCTCTGTGTCTCAGTATGCCTGATATTCACTAGTCTCCTGACACTTTGACCCCTGACCCCTCCAGATAAGTAACAGCTCAGGGGAGACGCTGGGAGCTGACAGTGACTTGAGTAGCACCACTGGGGAGGGCTTGGGTGGCAGGCAAGCCCCCCACCTCAACCTCTCCAGGGGAACACTGTCCGACAGCGAGATTGAGACCAACCCGGCCACCAGCTCAGTGTTTGTGAGTGGAAAGTCCTTCCTGGCTGATCACACTGCTTGATTCACCAGTTAATATTCATGCAACTGTTTTGTTTTTTGGGGCGTTTTCGATAAGTGCAAATGCATTCGCTGCGGGACATGAAGTCTCTCCGTGGATGTCAATCTTGTAAATGCAGGAAAACCTTGAACATTTTTGGCAAGACGAATTTATCCCATGATTTATGTTTTGTGGTGTTTTCCCAGGGTAAGACCCAAAAGATGAAGCCTTGTGTGAAGGAGGTGAAGGCTAAACTCGTGCCTGTCGTGGTTAAGGGGCCTCCCACCCAGCCCTTGGAAGACATCAGCATGAGGATTTACCTGTGTGATGGCCTGCTGGGTACGTTCCAGATGACTGATGTTTTAGAAAGGCTGTGGGTTTTAATATATATTCCAGTGCCTTCTTTAGTCTCCCTCTGTTCAACTTTGTGGTTAAAAAGTTACATTAAATATCGAGTAGCCTCAGCGAGATGTTGCATGCACAAGGTAAACACAATATCAGGTCAATTTCCGCAACATCAAAGAACGTTGAAGCGCGATGCTAAATGTCTCTGTTGTCTTGCATCGTGCTCATCTCACATCTGCGGTGCTGCTCATTGTAATGTCATCTTGCTGAGTGAATCCTTCCTATAAGGCAAAACACATACATACAAACATACATACATACATACATACAGTACCAGTCAAAAGTTTGGACACACCTACTCGCTCAAGTTTTTTTTTTTTTTTTTTTACCTTGTAGAATAATAGTGAAGACGTCAAAACTATGAAATAACACATGGAATCATGTAGTAAGCAAAAAGGTTTTGAACAGATAAATATATTTTTGATTCATCAAAGTAGCCACTCTGCCTTGATGACAGCTTTGCACACTCTTGGCATTCTCTCCGTCAGCTTTACCTAGAATGCTTTTCCAACAGTCTTGAAGGAGTTCCCACATATGCTGAGCACTTGTTGGCTGCTTTTTCTTCACTCTGCGGTCCAACTCATCCCAAACCATCTCAATTGGGTTGAGGTTGGGTGATTGTAGAGGCCACGTCACCTGATGCAGAACTCCACTCTCCTTCTTGGTTAAATAGGCCTTACACAGTCTGGAGGTGTGTTGGGTCATTGTCCTGTTGAAAAACAAATTATAGTCCCACTAAGCGCAAACCAGATGGGATGGCGTATCACTTCAGAATGCTGTGGTAGCCATGCTGGTTAAGTGTGCCTTGATATCTAAATAATCACAGATGGTGTCACCAGCAAAGCACCCGCACACCATCACAACTCCTCCTCCATGCTTCACGGTGGCAACCACACATGCCACGTCTTGCTTCCGGACAGGCTAAACACATTCTTCGCACGCTTTGAGGATAACACAGTGCTACCGACGGGGCCCTCTAACAAGGACTGTGGGCTCTCCTTCTCCGTGGCCGACGTGAGTAAAACATTTAAATGTGTTAACCCAAGCAAGGCTGCCGGCCCAGACGGTATCCCTAGCCGCGTCCTCAGAGCATGCGCAGACCAGCTGGCTGGTGTGTTTACAGGCATATTCTATCTCTTCCTATCCCAGTCTGCTGTCCCCACATGCTTCAAGATGGCCACCATTGTTCCTGTACCCAAGAAGGCAAAGGTAACTGAACTTAATGACTATCTCCCCGTAGCACTCACCTCTGTCATCATGAAGTGCTTTGAGAGACTAGTCAAGGATCATATCACCTCTACCTTACCTGCCACCCTAGATCCACTTCAATTTACTTACCGCCCCAATAGATCCATAGACGATGCAATCGCCTGCACACTGCCCTATCCCATCTGGACAAGAGGAATACCTATGTAAGAATGCTGTTTATTGACTATGGCTCAGCATTCAACACCATAGTACCCTCCAAGCTCATCATTAAGCTCGAGGCCCTGGGTCTGAACCCCGCCCTGCGTAACTGGGTCCTGGACTTCCTGACGGGCTGCCCCCAGGTGGTGAAGGTAGGAAACATCACCTCCACTCCGCTGATCCTCAACACTGGGGACCCACAAGGGTGCGTGCTCAGCCCCCTCCTGTACTCCCTGTTCATCCATGACTGCGTGGCCATGCACGCCTCCAACTCAATCATCAAGTTTGCAGACGACACAACAATAGTGGGCTTGATTACCAACGATGACGAGACAGCCTACAGGGAGGAGGTGAGGGCTCTTGGAGTGTGGTGCCTGGAAAACAACCTCTCACTCAACGTCAACAGACAAAGGAGATGATCGTGGACTTCAGGGAACAGCAGAGTGAGCACCCCGCTATCTACATCGATGGGACCGCAGTGGAGAAGGTGGAAAGTGTTATTTCATAGTTTTGATGTCTTATCCTACAATATAGAAAATAGTAAAAAAATAAAGAAAAACCCTTGAATGAGTAGGTGTCTCCAAACTTTTTCTGGTACTGCATATCTATCTGATTCGTCTAACTCTTTCTCACTATTTGACTAACACTGCATGAACTGTACTATAAAGCGTGAAGGTAGGTCTGCAGTGAATTGGGTCTATTTATTTGTGCTTTCACCCCTTCCTGTGGTCTCTCTCTTCTCTTGGTTTGTCATTAACCCACTCAGCTCTGAGCTTAACCCTCTTTGCTCTGCTGCTCCTCTTCCTCCCTACTGCGTGTCCCGGGAACACCTTGCAGGGCGAGACAAGAGCTCCATGTGGGACCAGCTGGAGGATGCTGCCATGGAAACCTTCTCTCTGAGTAGGGCTGACCTCTTTTTCACCTTTTGACCTTCTATGTTTGTGCTTGGATGAAATGCCCGCCTGGGCTCTGGTGCTCACTTGTGTATTGTCTGGTGCTTTGAAGTGCTGCTTTGATCTTTACCGCCACTGGATTTCCCATCACACCGAGTGGATGGTTTTGTAAACAATGTAGCAGGACAATGGACAAGTAAACAAGAGACAATATCTCTTGGTTGACAATACA
The DNA here is from genome assembly GCF_045679555.1 of Salvelinus alpinus. NCBI lineage: Eukaryota > Metazoa > Chordata > Actinopteri > Salmoniformes > Salmonidae > Salvelinus > Salvelinus alpinus. The sequence goes on along the minus strand of NC_092118.1, from coordinate 7,567,069 downwards.
TTTTCAACAATCACATGGTCAGGTGTGTGTGTTCGTATGGATGTGTGTTCATATGAGTGTTTGTTCGATTGTGTGGGTGTTTGTGTGTGCAGTTATGTAAGGATCTGTGGGATCATGTGTATGTTAATGCATGTCTACTGGCGAGTGTGTGGTGACATGTACAGTAGTTGTCAGTGTGAAGGGGATTTTGACCTGGAGATGATTTTGTAGGCTAGTTTTGTGGTTTTGTGTGCCCTTGTGATTGTGGTCATGATGTGTTTTGTGTAAGTGTGTCCCCTTTTGGACACAGATAAGCAGTGTGTGTTGTATTTATGTAGGTAAGGAGCGCTCTACACTGTGGGACCAGGTCCAGTTCTGGGAGGATGCTTACTTGGATGCTGTCATGTTGGAGAGAGAGGGGATGGGCATGGACCAGGGACCTCAAGAGATGATTGACAGGTACAGGTTGCCTATTAGAGTGGATCTGTATTTTTGAAATGACAGCCATCCTTGTATAGCTGTGTTTCCTGTTTAGAGGCTGATGGTTACCACTGTTTACACAGATACCTGTCACTCGGGGACCATGACCGTAAGCGCCTGGAGGACGATGAGGACAGGCTGCTAGCTACTCTACTGCACAATATGATCGCCTACATGCTAATGGTTAAGGTGGGTCTATCACACACAATGTTTCACTCCGTAACCCCCGTATGTCAACTGCAGCAACTACGAATGTTCAGATAAGTAGGCATCGCATGTTTTCCGACGTCTCTTGCTAAGTTTGTCTGTATATCCTTCTCTGTCTGTCCAGGTGAACAAGAATGACATCAGGAAGAAGGTGAGGCGTCTGATGGGGAAGTCCCACATCGGCCTTAGCCACAGCCAGGAGATCAACGAGTGTCTGGACAAACTGGCTAATTTGGTAAGAAAGAACCAAGGATTCTCTCTCTTCAATAAAATAGGAGCCACTAAGGCAGTCAACTGTTCTACCAAGTGGCATAAAGATTCAACGTTTTATGTGGTCCTTCGAGCCAGATCCTTTTATGCAACACATGTTTTTACGGTGTGTGAGAATATCAGTGTTGCTGATACAGTATCTCTGTTTAACACGCTAGAGTCTAAGCCCTGTCTAAGCCGGGGATGAAACATTTGATTTGGCATTATTGCTATTAGCCCATAGAAAAGCGTTGAATAACAGATTCAATATATGGAACAACAATCCTCCCTAAAAAAAAATCTAAAGGAAATTCTGTCCTATATCTGAGAGATATAAGAAAGGACACATGTATTTAACCCCTTATTCAAGGGACTAAACAATCTCCATTAGAGGTCGACCGATTAATCGGAATGGCCGATTTAATTTACACCTTTATTTAACTAGGCAAGTCAGTTAAGAACACATTCTTATTTTCAATGACGGCCTAGGAACGGTGGGTTAACTGCCTCGTTCAGGGGCAGAACGACTCATTTTTACCTTGTCAGCTCGGGGGATTCAATCTTGCAACCTTACAGTTAACTAGTCCAACGCTCTAACCACCTGATTACATTGCACTCCACGAGGAGCCTGCCTGTTACGCGAATGCAGTAGAAGCCAAGGTAAGTTGCTAGCTAGCATTAAACTTATCTTATAAAAAAACAATCAATCAATAAATCAATCATAATCACTAGTTAACTACACATGGTTGATGATATTACTAGTTTATCTAGCGTGTCCTGCGTTGCATATAATCGATGCAGTGCGTATCGTTGCTCCAATGTGTACCTAACCATAAACATCAATGCCTTTCTTAAAATCAATACACAGAAGTATATATTTTTAAACCTGCATATTTAGCTAAAAGAAATCCAGGTTAGCAGGCAATATTAACCAGGTGAAATTGTGTCACTTCTCTTACGTTCATTGCACGCAGAGTCAGTGTATATGCAACAGTTTGGGCCGCCCAATTTGCCAGAATTTTACGTAATTATGACATAACATTGAAGGTTGTGTAATGTAACAGGAATATTTAGACTTATGGATGCCACCCGTTAGATAAAATACGGAACGGTTCCGTATTTCACTGAAAGAATAAACGTCTTGTTTTCGGATTCGACCATATTAATGACCTACGGCTCGTATTTCTGTGTGTTATTATGTTATAACTAAGTCTATGATTTGATAGAGCAGTCTGACTGAGCAGTGGTAGGCAGCAGCACCCTCATAAGCATTCATTCAAACAGCACTTTCCTGCGTTTTGCCAGAAGCTCTTCGCTGTGCTTCAAGCCTATCAACTCCCAGATTAGGCTGGTGTAACCGATGTGAAATGGCTAGCTAGTTAGCGGGGTGCGCGCTAATAGCGTTTCAAACGTCACTCGCTCTGAGACTTGGAGTAGTTATTCCCCTTGCTCTGCATGGGTAACGCTGCTTGACGTTGTGTTCCTGGTTCGAGCCCAGGTAGGAGCGAGGAGAGTGATGGAAGCTATACTGTTACACTGGCAATACTAAAGTGCCTATAAGAACATCCAATAGTCAAAGGTTAATGAAATACAAATGGTATAGTCCTATAATTCCTATAATAACTACAACCTAAAACTTCTTACCTGGGAATATTGAAGACTCATGTTAAAAGGAACCACCAGCTTTCATATGTTCTCATGTTCCGAGCAAGGAACTTAAACGTTAGCTTTCTTACATGGCACATATTGCACTTTTACTTTCTTCTCCGACACTTTGTTTTTGCATTATTTAAACCAAATTGAACATGTTTCATTATTTATTTGAGGCTAAATTGATTTTATTGATGTATTATATTAAGTTAAAATAAGTGTTCATTCAGTATTGTTGTAATTGTCATTATTACAAATGCATTTAAAAAAACGGCCGATTAATCAGTATCAGCCTTTTTTGGTCCTCCAATAATCTGTATCAGTGTTGAAAAATCATAATCGGTCGACCTCTAATCTCCATATATACTTCCATTGATAAAAAAAATGGTACCGGGTACCTTCAGATGAGTCTTGAGGCCTTGTGGGCATCCTAGAGCAAAACAACCAACATGAATGTGTTTGTGAGAGACTCGCCTTTCCACAGAGAGGGGTCATATTACTGTGTAGCCCAAACTGTTCAGAGGCTACAGACAGAAGTTGGCAGAAGGGGATGTACCAACTTCGTAGAGCAAAACGGAGAACACCATTGGGTTCATGAGTCATCTTTCTACAGAGGAGTCATAATAGTTTTATAGGCCAAACCGTTCAGACGTTTTTGAGAGAGGACCGATCTTCTGGATATCTCATGGTCTGACAAACACAGTTCTTCTAATTCTGCCACCTTTCACCACAGATGTGGAAGGTCGATCTCGGCGAATATGGTGGATTGAGACGCAGCCCATGCAACAAAAAAAACATATCTCTAGCTTAAACGGATGCATTTTGATGGGGATTTATTTATTATGTTAGATTTCCACGGGGCCGCAGAAATTGTAGAAGGGTAAAAAGTCTTGTTCACTCACATTTCAGAATGGCCGCGAGCTGTCCATCAGACCTAGCGGAAGCCGTCACATCAAGAAGCAGACCTTCGTGGTGCATGCTGGGACAGATACCACGGGGGACATCTTCTTCATGGAGGTATGAGAGACACTTTCAGCATTCACTTTCCCAGCCCTTCCTTGTACATACAGTAGGCCTTGTTCATGTTTTCTTTTTATTGTGCCCCCAGAGATGGCCTGACGAGTATCTGAATAGATCAAATTTATAGATCTAGCGTTTAGCTCTACAGTGGATATCAAATAATTGCATCCTTTGCCTCTGTCCATTTCCCCCATTCAGGTGTGTGACGACTGTATAGTCCTGCGCAGCAACATCGGCACAGTGTATGAGCGCTGGTGGTACGAGAAGCTCATCAACATGACCTACTGCCCCAAGACCAAGGTCCTGTGTCTGTGGAGACGCAATGGCCAGGAGACCCAACTCAACAAGTTCTACACCAAGAAGGTGAGCCCCTACCGTTAGCGCTTCGAGTACTGAAATGCAACTAGCAATTATGAACACCATGATATCCGTGTTAGTGGAACCTGTGACTGTAAATTGAATTGTGACTTTCGTGTCAGACTTTTGTACAGCCACTTTTTGTATTCCATAATCTGAATTCAAATGTTTTGTTGTCTAGTGTCGCGAATTGTATTACTGTGTGAAGGACAGCATGGAAAGAGCTGCTGCCCGACAGCAGAGCATTAAACCAGGTATGTGGGTGTGCACGTTTGGCTGGAGTCTCCTTCTTTGAGGCAGCACCAATGTATTCTTGCCCTGCGTTTTGAAAATGGATAGCCCTAGGGCAGTGGTATTCGAAGTCTGGGTCGGGACCTAGAGGAATTGCAGTGGGGTCACCAAAATATATTTCAAAGAAATGAAGAGTACAGATTAATGTATGAGACAATATATACAAACGCTTTTGAGAGAGATCATTTGAAAAAGGAATTATTGAATTTATTGGTTTCTTTTCATTTTGATAAGAGAGATGAAAATGTCATGAAATAAAGGTTATTTGTTCATGTAAAAATGGAAATGTGCCGATTTTTAAGGTTGTCACTACATTTGGCCAAAAAAACGGGGTCCCGATGAAGAAGTTTGTATACCGCTACACTAGGGGTTAATAACAGTTAGTAATAGTTCGTAGTCTATGGAGAAGTAGAACTTTGGGATGTAGGAATAACTCTGAGTGAAGGTGAGCTCTACCCTACTGCTTTATCGTCCAATAAATTCTATAACCATTTGAGTCAATCAGCTGAGTTGGCCAAGTAAAGACTTTTCTGTCTGTTATCACGAACACTTTTCGAAAGGGATGTACAGCGGAATGGATAGGGGAGGGATCCTTTGGTTTAAGCGATCTGTCCTTCTCTCCATAGGGCCAGAGCTGGGTGGAGAGTTCCCTGTGCAGGACATGAAGACTGGCGAGGGAGGACTGCTGCAAGTCACCCTGGAAGGCATCAACCTCAAATTCATGCACAGCCAGGTAGGAGGCCTGTATTACCACACGCACACGCGAAACCATTTAACCTCCTTCCAACCACCGCAATTCTTCTCCTCGTTTTCTGTTTTCTTTCTCTCTCTCACACACACACACAACAGTGGCTCACTTCCTCTAAGGTCTCTTTAAAAAACAAAAGAGAGAATAGAAGGCATTTATGGTTGTTTATCTTTGACATTGATACATTTTTATAGCCTACTGAATTGACTGAAAAAGCAGAGTACATTTTAAAGGTACTTCAGTCACTGTTTTGATCAGGACCTTAGAGGAATAACTCATTTTTGTGCTTTGTCTTTCTATGATTTATTTGTGCAGTCACTAAGATGTATGTTTCAAGATGAAAACACATATCCACTTCTGTTAAAGGCCTCCCGAGTGGCGCAGCGGTCTAAGGCATTGCATCGCAGTGCTAGAGGCGTCACTACAGATCCGGGTTCAATCCCGGGCTGTGTCGCAGCCGGCTGCGACCGGGAGAACCATGAGACGGCGCACAATTGGCCCAGTGTCGTCCAGGTTAGGGGACAGTTTGGCCGGCTGGGTTGTCCTTGTCCCATCACGCTCTAGCGACTTCTTGTGGAGGCCGGGGGCCTGCACGCGGACTTCAGGTCCCCAGCTGTACACTGTTTACTCCGGGTTAAGGCAGCAGTGTGTCAAGAAGCAGTGCGGCTTGGCAGGTCGTGTTTCGGTGGACGCGTGGCTCTCGACTTTTGCCTCTCCCGAGTCCGTATTGGGAGTTGTAGCGATGGGACAAGACTGTAACTACCAATTGGATATCATGAAATTGGGGAGAAAAAAGGGGTACATTTTTTTAAATTTTTATATAATCATAATTGGACATATTTTTTTTTATATATATATAAATACTAAAATAGTCTGTTAATACTTAGCATTCTTAGTTGTGGTGCCCAAACCTTGTCGTTTGTGGGGGAAGGCGAGTGTTCTGTTTGTGTAAGAGAGATTTGTGCATCAGAGGTAAGACAGATGACCTTGCGCAAAGACTTTTCATTAATAATTGCCATTTTATTTTTCCCTTTTAAAGTTTTGTCCCCTTGACCTGCATATTAAAGTTCGATGAAAAATACCTCAAGTATTCACAACTTTTGGTGTTGGGGCAATTCCATTTCCTGAATCAACTTGAGTAAGAATATAATTGACCTCAGTCCTCACCTGTCACAAGTAGATATTTTTGGACCCAAAGGAAATGCTTGGAATCTGAAATAACAATTATACAATTGCTCCGCCAGTGATTGAGGGTCATAGGAGTGGCACTCATTTAATATAACCATAGTGAAGAAACATACTGGACATATCACACTGTAGGATTGGGGCAAAAACGCATTGAATCAACACATGGGAATGCCTACTCATAAAGTAATACTCAATTGTAGTAGAATAGAAAACAATGTTTTTGACCACTGCTTCCTTTATGAAAGGTCTTAGCTCTTTGAACTGCTTTCTTGATTTCTTTAGATCACACAGCGCACCTAATTGAAAGGAATTAAGGCTAGACATTGGAGTGGCCAATCGAGAGTGTATTTGATAGTGTTGCTTCAAAAAGAAGGTACAAACAGGTTAGAACACAGTGCTATGGTTGACGAACAGTTACATCATCATCATCATCATATAGAATTTAACAAGGGTACCACAGTCAATGTTATAATACCTTTTCCCTACTACAGACAACTTAGCCTAATTTACCTTTTAGGAACAACACATACCTTTGTGCAACCTGATTGTACGATAATGGTCCATAGTTCTCATTGAGATACTGCTTGGAGAGTTCAAACCACCTCTTTTTCCAACGTCAGCTCTGCAGGAGCTTATCCACCAGTAGTAGATGTCATATTCATAGACCTCATTCATGCAATAAAACATTTTAAAAAACACTTAACTGTCTTGTTGTGAAGAACTTTTAATGCCAACCCATTACATTTTGCCAGTGCAGGCCCACCCAAGCTTCCAGTGACAGACATGGGTCACCGTAGGGTTAAATACGCTACAGAGGGGTGAGGTTGTTAAAGGCGGCAGCCTGTTTTGTTGGGGAGGCGATGTGGCTGACTGCCCTCTTGGTCCTGTACTACTGAGCTGTTGGTGCCAGCCCTCGTTGCTGGAGGAGGGGGCATGGAGGGCATGGGGGGCGGGAATGGGTTCCCAGCAGTCAAAACTGGTTGAAATTATGTCATTACAACCAGAGATTGGTTTTGGTAAACTGGTAGTAATTATGTCATTTTCTGGGTTAGGCCCAGGAACGAACCAAAAAAAAAAGTCCAGCTGTTTAAAGTATAGACTAGACCAACTTTCAGTAGTTATTTTTCCATTTTTTGTACTTTAGTTTAGCACTTCATCATTCCAGTAGAATTTTCTGTGGCAGGTATATTGGCATTGATAGCTGTTAGTACGTCAAGTCCCGTCCATTATGTTGATCGTTTTTGGGGGATAGTGCAGCGCCCTCTTTGAGCGCCGTCCAGTGTTTGTGCTCTTCTGTCCGATAATAATCCAAACCGTTTCTCTTCCATGCTCTCTCCCCCTGCAAGGAGCGGAAGGTACACAACCTCTGCCGTGTTTGCTTGTTAGCGGTTATGACTTTTTTGTTGGGTTCGTTTTCCTCAATTTCTTTAGCTGTGTGTGGTAAACTTTATGTTATGTGTCCTCATCTCTGTTTTCATATGGAATTTCCATGTATGCTTAGCATTACATGGGCCACAGTGCATTTGCATTAGTAGGGAAAACGGAAATGAGTTAGCAGTCGCCATTGCTTCACTGTTGACAACAAATGGCCACAATAGCTTTGCTGATGCACAGTTTAGCTAAGGCACTATAGTGCGAACAAATTGCCATATTATAGTTTCATTCAGCAAATAATCATTAATAGCACTCACTTCATCATAGACATTTCCACAATGCAATCTACTCACCTAACCCCAGCCCATGTAAGCATTCAAACATGGAAACTTCTGTTTTGTGCTGTCCCATTTCATTTTGGTAGCGTTTAAAAGCTTGCATATACCATCTTCTGTATTCTTTCCCTTTTAGTATTGACTAGATGAGAATTTAACGTTGTTCATTTTCTCTCTGAAATGTTTAATTTCAGCATGTCATTGAGTTACTAATGTTCTGTCTTTTTGTTTTTTTTGTTTTAGGTTTTCATAGAGCTGAATCACATTAAAAAGTGCAATACTGTGAAGGGAGTCTTTGTCCTGGAGGAATTTGGTAATTACCACATCTATTGATTCTAGGTCTGTACTCGACACGGCAGTAACTCACGACAAACGCAACGCTGACGCACAGAGTTAGCAACTGCAACGACTCGGCGTTCAGTGGATTCACAACAGCTCTTGCTTACCTCAGGGCAAATTATAGTCAGTGCTAGAGTTAGCTAGTTTCATTTTGCAATTTGAGAAGTCCAGCCCTCACAAATATGAATCTTTGCTTATTTTCATATATATTGCTGATTTATAAAATAAGAGAAAACAGCCCTATTTGTGAGATTTCTGTCTTTATCTGCTGTGTTTTTAGTTTTTAACCATGAGGTCTTAGGAGTCAGGCCTGCTGTGTTATGATGGAAGACTTGATGCACAGCTTGTTTCTGCATCAGACTTTTGTAAGGATCAAATGTTGGAAATGAGAGCTTTAGGGTAGGAAATCGTTTTTAGGGTTCACTCGACCAAATAAGATGCTATGTGCATGAGAGGGAAATTCATCAAAGCCCAGAGCAGAGGGAAGCGGAGCCACAGATCGTATTTGAACTGTTTTAAACGCTCATTAGGAATAAAGGACACATACGTTAATGATGTTCTCAGTTGAAGCTGAATTATCTCGCTCGATCTTCAGGATGGAAGGTTGCTAACTTTCTGGAAATGGCCACATTTGGGTTGCGTTGAGTAGGCACAAAAAAATGTTTTCAGAAAGAAAAGGAAAATGTACTTTCTTAGGCAGGTAGTATCTCAGCCATTTCAAAACGTTTTCTCTCAATGGTGCCTACTAAATGCGATTGGTGATTCCTTTCCTGAGACCAGGGCTAGTATTTAGATATTTAGAGCATTTCCTTCAAGATGTGTAGACGGTTTATCGTGTCTGTTTATACTGCCATATTTGAAACAGACAACCAGTGACCAATGAGATTGTTAGGAGAGGCCTAGATCTGTGAGGTTATAGCCCCAATTTATATCAGCGCTGGACTGGGTTACTGCCGTGTCTCTGTGCTGCTTTTGTAATACGTTACCCTCATCCTTGCTGCTATGAAAACCTTCATTCTCCAGCAGGTAAAGTGCTGTCACCTTTCTCTTCTCCTTTCCCTTACGTAAGAGCATTCCTCCTCTCCGTTCCCGCCTTCTCTCATGCCCCTCATTCTTTATGCCGAATCCCCCTCGTTCCTTTCTTGTAAACCTTGGCTGAGTTTCTTCCTGTCCTGACCGTTTATTAAACTGAAACTTTCTGCTCCTCTCCATCACTTTAAAAAAGCAAACCCCTCTAGTGTTGTTTTTTTCCTCCGTGCTTTGGGGTTTTGAGGCCAAGAAACCTGGCGACTTGACAATGTGGGGAGCAGAGGGCTTTGACTGCCCCCCCCATTCCCTCCCCCTTTTTTCCGACCCCTACTTATCATTGTCCCCTCTTTCATAGGTTCACAGTTACTAATGAAAAGTCTGTCCACCGACACTGGCTTTGAGCTTGGTCTAGGGAGTTGGGCCTCATTAAAAGGACACTTCGGGATTTTGGCCGTCTACTTCCCCAGAGTCAGATGAACTCGTGGATACCATTTTTATGTCTCTGTGTCCTGCGTGGATGTAGTTTCGTGAGCCCATAAACTTCCAGTCATTGCACTAGCGCCAGTTAGCAACTTCCTTCAAACTGCACGCAGAGACATAAACATTGTATCCATGAGTTAATCTGACAATGGGGATGTAGATAAAGGGCCTCAATGCCAAAATCCCAAAGTATCCCTTTAAAAGCTTATGTATTTGTGTCTTAAAGCATTCAGTTTCTTGGTTGACACACTTTGTTTTTTCCCTATAATGTCCTGCTTTGTTTCTTTCCCGTTCTCCACATTGTTTTACATTGTTGTTGCTGTACACATTTGCTCACACTGTGTGACACTGATGTTTTTTGTATTTTCAAGCCATTAGTGGGAGTTCTTTCCTTTTCCGTGGGCCACATATGTCCTTCTTTACACAATAATTTTGATGTCTGTGTTCAAATGGCTTGCTGCTACAAACAGTTGAATCTATTCACCAAAACAAATCTAGGAACAGTAATTGTAATGGGGGCAGTAAAAAACACTTTTTAGGAAACAACAGAACCTACACTACCGTTCAAATGTTTGGGGTCACTTATAAGTTTCCTTGTTTTTGAAAGAAAAGCACATCTTTTGTCCATTTAAAATAACATTCAATTGATCAGAAATACAGTGTAGACATTGTTAATGTTGTAAATGACTGTTGTAGCTGGAAACGGCAGATTTTTTTTAATGGTATATCTACATAGGCCCATTATCAGCAACCATAATTTTAAAAGGCTAATTGATAATTGGAAAACCCTTTTGCAATTATGTTAGCACAGCTGAAAACTGCTGTGCTGATTTAAAGAAGCTTCACAAGTCCTCAACTGGCAGCTTCAATAAATAGTACCCGCAAAACACCAGTCTCAACGTCAACAGTGAAGAGGCAACTCCGGGATGCTGGCCTTACAGGCAGAGTTGCAAAGAAAAAGCCATATCTAAGACTGGCCAATAAAAAGAAAAGATGAAGATGGGCAAAAGAACACTGGACAGAGAAACTCTGCCTAGAAGGCCAGCATCCCAGAGTCAACTCTTCACTGTTGACATTTAGAATGGTATTTTGGGGTACTATTTAATGAAGCTGCCAGTCTGTTTCTCAAACTAGAGTCACTAATGTACTTGTCCTCTTGCTCAGTTGTTCACCGGGGCCTCCCACTCCTCTTTCTATTCTGGTTAGAGCCAGAATCCCTTCTGTACACAGCGTTGTATGAGATCTTCAGTTTCTTGGCAAATTCTCGCATGGAATAGCCTTCATTTCTCAGAACAAGAAGAGACTGACGAGTTTCAGAAGGAAAGTTATTTGTTTCTGTCCTTTTTGAGCCTGTAATTGAACCCACAAATGCTGATGCTCCAGATACTCAACTAGTCTAAAGAAGGCCAGTTTTATTGCTTATCTTTTTTTTGTTAAATTTATTTTTATATTTTTTATATTTTTTATTTATTTTTTAATATTTTTTTTTCTTTTCCGTTATTTTACCAGGTAAGTTGACTGAGAACACGTTCTCATTTGCAGCAACGACCTGGGGAATAGTTACAAGGGAGAGGAGGGGGATGAATGAGCCAATTATAAACTGGGGATTATTAGGTGACCAAGATGGTTTGAGGGCCAGATTGGGAATTTAGCCAGGACACCGGGGTTAACACCCCTACTCTTACGATAAGTGCCATGGGATCTTTAATGACCTCAGAGAGTCAGGACACCCGTTTAACGTCCTATCCGAAAGACGGCACCCTACACAGGGCAGTGTCCCCAATCACTGCCCTGGGGCATTGGGATATTTTTTTAGACCAGAGGAAAGAGTGCCTCCTACTGGCCCTCCAACACCACTTCCAGCAGCATCTGGTCTCCCATCCAGGGACTGACCAGGACCGACCCTGCTTAGCTTCAGAAGCAAGCCAACAGTGGTATGCAGGGTGGTATGCTGCTGGCTATCAGAACAGCAGTTTTCAGCTGTGCTAACATAATTGCAAACGGGTTTTCTAATGATCAATTAGCCGTTTAAAATGATCCACTTGGATTAGCTAACACAACGTGCCATTGCAACACAGCTGATAATGGGCCTCTGTACACCTATGTAGATTTTCCATTTAAAAAATCAGCCGTTTCCAGCTACAAAACTCATTTCCAACGTCTACACTGTATTTCTGAATAATTTTGTTTTTTTAATGGACAAAAAAATTGCTTTTCTTTCAAAAACAAGGATATTTCTAAGTGACCCCAAACTTTTGAACGGTAGTGTATATATTTTTTATCAGGTGAGAAACTGAGCCAGCTCATACAGGTATACTGTTTGACATGTACCACAAGGATAAAGCTGGCGGCAAGCTAGAAGCGAGGTCGAAGTTTGGGTGGTTCTCGGAAACGAAGCTAAATAAACAAACTAGCCAGCTGTTTGTCAGAGGTGTTTGCAGTTGGCCGCATGCTGTGGACTGGGCAGACTAAATTCTCTAACTTTGCGAACTCATCTCTGGTGAACTATGCAGACAGTCATCAAGATGGTAGTCTGGTATGCAGACATGGTGGAAACATAACCAAACTGTCCCCAAGTTATTATTCACACAAGCAGTTTTCCATAGTTAGCTTGAAAGATGATGGCTAGCTACCTAACTTAGCAGTGGCTGTTTGCCAGTCAGCATAGCTTGTAGAATACTGTGTGTTATGCCCTGGGAGTGCGACCCTAGCCCCTGTGTCTTCGGTCAAAAAGACGATGCAAGCCGTTGATTCACTGTGAACACCTCAATTCCACAGTAACCAGAATAATGGTGAATATGTAGTAGTACAAATTTCTACTAGAGAAAAGGAATGATAATACAATATTAGTCATGTATAATAATTCACTAGATAAAACATTGACATAGGTATACAATAGGAAATAAGCAGGGGAAATATGCATAAACATACAGAAAAGAATATGCATAAATAGTCATAAGGAATGTATACAAACATAATGGCAAGAATACCTAAGAAATATGCATACGTAATATGTGGTTGGTATATATACATAATAGGTGATACACATGTAAACAATATGCATATAAACCTTGCCACTAGGCGAGCCCTGTAATAGCTCTAATTGCAAAGGCTGACTGACATCCGTGAACATGCCAGAAAGGGCGGTGCTGGAAAACGACAACTCTTAACGGCTGCGTTTCAAACTCAAAGTAGACAGCCCTCGGCCCTGAACTCTAAGCCCTTGACTGGCATTTTACATCGTCACATCCGAGTGTTCCTTGCCCAAGCGAGGGAGTGTTGATCGAAGAGGCAACGTCCTTGGTGTAAATCTTGAAGTTGAGCTTCAAAACAACCAACCTAAGGCTATTAATGTTAACGACGCTGGGCCTATTGTACGTTGGCTTATGGGACTCCCAATCACGTCCGGTTGTGTATACAAATTTCAGAATTCCCCAAAAATATGTTTATGAATCTACTGTTTATAGGCTCCTCACTATGAGACTAAGCCAATTTTACAACGCTAAAATCAATGTTGTCTAGATATATTTTTTATCAAGTTAGGGTCATCATTTTTTCTGGCATGCCGAAAATGCAGCCTTCTTGATTAAATGTATACCTTTGCGGCCACCAGAGTTTGACATGTGACTACAGTTTGCATTGAATTGTGGGTCATATCAACCCTGCAAGTGACAAATTCTTCACTCGCTCCGTCAAGCAAAATCGAGGGCCAAGGGGGCAACGTTTGTGAATTTGACCTCCGTTTAAGGTGGCAATCAAACTACATCCGGTTTCAATGGGGATTCCCCGAGGGAAAGTTACTAGACCAAGGGCTGATGGGGTAAAAATCGCGTATTTGGACCGCAGCCTAGTGAGTGCCTTATTTTTCCATAGAGATTAAGAGGCACAAATGGTGAACTGCCTAAATGGCCTACAGTTACATACAACACAAATAACATGCAGGGTGTAAGCATACATGGTAACAAAATTGATAGAAGTAAGATTTGATGGAATATAAACCTGTACATGGCTGTAATGGATATAACAAAATACTGTTCTGACCACGGTTTACCTCAACGGTGAATAGACCAGTCAGAGGAACAGTAATGGAAACCTACATAATATGCAGCGAAACAAGGAAGGTGAACTATATGTTGTAACCCAATACTGATATATTCATTTGTAATAGACAATATATAAAGGTGAGTAGCAAGGCTACATTAACTGGGAACTAGCATAGGCTGACCGGGATAAATTAGCAATGACGCAGTAGAAAGTTATCTGTGGGGATATACAACAGGCATAGCAAAAATATTGTAATCAGATTGTAGATACTTTAGAGGATTACTTTTTGGATGACATGTAAGGATTTTTGTTAGGGGGAAAATATGACACCGTTTTCTCTCAATTCAGCATTGGAAAAAGGACACATTTAAGTTTGTTCCACCTGAGTGAGTCTGACCAACAGTCAGAGACCACAATGACAATCACCAAATGCATTTGGAAACTTTTTGTCTTCTTCTCGGTAGCGATGCATGGGTAATATCACTGGGGAAGCCAGGACCATGCGGACGCCTCCGAGCGATCGGGGAGGCTGTTTGGAATATTTATCCGACTGGATTTAAAAAAAAAAGTGTCACCCCTACTTCTAAAACCAAAGTTGCGCCCCTGAATTCAACCACACCTTTGTTTCATCCCAAAACCGGGGAGCAACATCTGTCTGGTGAAGTCCACAAAGCAGATTGCATGTAACAAACAGTTACGTGACCTACAGCATGGTCAAGCAAGTTAATGTTTACGACATTTTCGGACAACTAAACTAATGATTTAGAACTAAGGAGAGTTACCGCAAGTTGCAAAGAAAACAGGAGCTGCCTCCATTATTCCAGCACCATTTTAACTTCATCATTTCAACATCATCAAATCATCTATGCTTAGTCTAGTAGTGACAACTAAAATATACCAAAAGCAATATAGTCTGATCAACATAAGCTAAATATGATGTGGCTGTCCATTGTTCTGATTTGTGTGTGCATGCAGAGAAAAACATGTTGACTTACCCTACTACAAGCATTTCACTACACCCGCAATAACATCTGCTAAATATGTGTATGTGACCAATACGATTTGATTTATGACTGTCATACAAAAGACACTTTTATTTTTTGTTGTCCTAGGCTACCTGGCTAAAATGCTTGCTCGCTAGCCTAACTTCCTTTCGTGGGCAACATTAGCTAGTTAACATTAGCCTTCTACATATACAGTAGCTACATAGCTATTGAACTTCCAACCTCTCAGTCCAGGGGCACAATGTCTGAATTTATGGTTGGATCAGAATCGCTTTTATAATCATTGGCCAATACGGAGAATTAAGTAAAACCAAATCCCTATCTCCATCCATGGCAAGGAAATGGACAATTTTAGCTAGCTATCCATGGCAAGGAAATGGCCAATTTTAGCTAGCTAGCTAGCCACCGTAGGACAACACAAGATGCAACAATTGAAGTTGTTTCTGTCAATTACGTATTTTTCTTGAAGCGATGTGAAAGAAGTGAAGCCAAATCCAAACTGGCTTCCCTTGATACTTTTTTTTGGTGCGCCAGGAGCATTCACAGTTGAGCTCACTCAGTTCAGCGCAACGCTGATTGGCTATTATTTTCATTACAAAATTATCAAGGGAGGCCAAATGTTCGCTGGCTTCCCTTGCATTCAATGCTACGGGTGGCAACAATGTCATACTCTTTAAGACTGTAACTCTGTGTTGTTTTTTGTCGCACTGCTTTGCTTTATCTTGGCCAGGTCGCAGTTGTAAATGAGAACTTGTTCTCAACTGGCCTACCTGGTTAGATAAAGGTGAAATAACATTTTTTTAATTAAAAAGACCAGACAGCATCAGATAGATGGCCTACACATACGGAGACAGAGGGGCGCTGTGTCGCTCTCTTGGATGCTTTCTCCATGATATACATTCAGCCTCTTGCGAATTGAAGGACAATTCTGAAAACACAAAGAGACGAAAGATATATATTTTTTTGTAAATTTTTCAAGGAAGCCAGGCTTCCCTTGGTATCCATGACTACACACCACTGCTTCTAATGCCTCATAAGGGGTAAGTAATCAACTATGTTACTGAGTTTGGGTAATCCAAAGGTTACTTAACTGATTACAATTTTGGACAGGTAGTAACAGATTACAATAAGAGAGTAACCTACCCAACCCTGCTGGTGACTGAGTGAGGGAGATGGGGATTCTTCACCTAGCTAGTGCACTAGCTAGCTTATTAGCTGGCTAGCTACCTACAGTGGCTTTCTTAGCGCATTATTGAACTTCGCTTCGCAAAGACTATAATTTGAGATGATTTACGAAGAACGTATTTTGCCTACAAGAACCACCCAAAGTTGCACTTTGATTCTACTGTCCTTCCCCCTTAAATATCAAATATATTTGCTAGACCTAGCAGTGGCAGAAAGGTAATTTTGAAAATGCCACACATTTTCAGATAGTATATGAGAGTATCCACCGTCTTAGACTTCAGATTTTCATCATGCCCAAGTGAAGCGTGTCCGTGTTTTTGATTCGATCCAATCTAACATATGCCCAAAGCAAATCAGGTACCATCATTTTCGAGCTAAGTGTGAACTCTGAACCAGTTCAGTACTTGTGTGGACTCTTGGCCCACAGCCTCTTTTGCGTACCCTCTCATAGTCTGAAAACTCTAATCACATGCTACACCCGCTGCAACCCCCAGCTCTAACACTCTTTCTTGAAGGGTGGTTTCAACCTCTTGAATCCTTTGTTTTGTCTCTTGCACCTGCACTTGTAGTTCCTGAAACTAAAGAAGTGGTGATCCACAAGTACAAGACACCCATGGTGAGTTAAACTCTTCCGCTCTTGTAGCTAATGCCATACTCTTGGCATTCAATAGCCACCAGATCTGTTTTAACAGTACTGCGTTGCATATACAGTTGAAGTCGGACGTTTACATACACTTAGGTTGGAGTCATTAAACTCATTTTTCAACCACTCCACAAATTTCTTGTTAACAAACTATTGACACAATAATTGACACAATTTTTTACAGACAGATTATTTCACTTATAATTCACTGTATCACAATTCCAGTGGGTCAGAAGTTTACATACACTAAGTTGACTGTGCCTTTAAACAGCTTGGAAAATTCCAGAAAATGTCATGGCTTTAGAAGCTTCTGTTAGGCTAATTGACATCATTTGAGTCAATTGGAGGTGTACCTGTGGATGTATTTCAAGGCTTACCTTCAAACTCAGTGCCTCTTTGCTTGACATCATGGGAAAATCAAAAGAAATCAGCCAAGACCTCAGAAAAAAATTGTAGACCTCCACAAGTCTGGTTCATCCTTGGGAGCAATTTCCAAACGCCTGGAGGTACCACGTTCATCTGTACAAACAATAGTACGCAAGTATAAACACCATGGGATCACGCAGCCGTCATACCGCTCAGGAGGGAGACGCGTTGTCTCCTAGAGATGAACGTACTTTGGTGCGAAAAGTGCAAATCAATCCCAGAACAACAGCAAAGGACCTTGTGAAGATGCTAGAGGAAACGGGTACAAAAGTATCTATATCCACAGTAAAATTAGTCCTATATCGACATAACCTGAAAGGCCGCTCAGCAAGGAAGAAGCCACTGCTTCACAACCGCCATAATAAACCCAGACTACGGTTTGCAACTGCACATGGGGACAAAGCTTTTTGGAGAAATGTCCTCTGGTCTGATGAAACAAAAATAGAACTGTTTGGCCATAATGATCATCGTTATGTTTGGAGGAAAAAGGGGGAGGCTTGCAAGCCGAAGAACACCATCCCAACCGTGAAGCACGGGGGTGGCAGCATCATGTTGTGGGGGTGCTTTGCTGCAGGAGGGACTGGTGCACTTCATAAAGCTTGGTCGCAAATGGGTCTTCCAAATGGACAATGACCCCAAGCATACTTCCAAAGTTGTAGTAAAATGGCTTAAGGACAACAAAGTCAAGCAATTGGAGTGGCCATCACAAAGCCCTGACCTCAATCCTATAGAACATTTGTGGGCAGAACTGAAAAAGCGTGTGTGAGGCAGGAGGCCTACAAACCTGCTCTGTCAGGAGGAATGGGCCAAAATTCACCCAACTTATTGTGGAAGCTTGTGGAAGGCTACCAAAAACATTTGACCCAAGTTAAACAATTTAAAGGCAATGCTACCAAATACTAATTGAGTGTATGTAAACTTCTGACTCACTGGGAATGTGATGAATGAAATAAATCACTCTGTACTGTTATTCTTACATTTCACATTCTTAAAATAAAGTGGTGATCCTAACTGACCTAAGACAGGGAATTTTTACTAGGATTAAATGTCAGTTTAAATGTATTTGGCTAAGGTGTATGTAAACTTTCGACTTAAACTGTATGTCCTGACATGATTATGAAGAGTAATCCCTTTGACATAACTGCTAAAATGCATGTAATATTCATTTTTTTCAAGGAGACTTTTTATTTAATCTCTAAGTATTTTAAAATAATGTAATCTTCTTTTTGTTCATAACGATTAGTGTAAATTCTACAGAGCCATGACATCAAATAATAAAGTGAAAGGTGGCAGAAGTAGTATAACTATGCCACAAGTAGCTTGACTTCCCTCAAGTTCCCTCTTTTTTTCTTGCTCTCAAACAGGCACACCAGATCTGTTACTCCGTCCTCTGCCTTTTCTCCTACGTGGCTGCGGTGAAGGGGAAGGAAGCAGAAGGCAAGCCCAAGCTTCTATCTCCAAGACCCCTGGCCAGCTAGTCTACGACCCCTCCAATCTACCCCCCCCCCCCCCCCCCCGTGCCTCTCACTCTGCAACAAAGTGGAATCTCGGTCCTACTATGACATTGAGTTCTGACAATCCTTGATCCTACACACCTCTTTACTCCTCTTTGCACCCTGTAAGTACATCTCCAAGAAATACCCTCTACTCTTTGCGCCTCGCCATGTAAGTAAAATCCCTATGGTGTGTGTATGTATATGTGAACCTTGGTCTGTGGCATCGTGTGTACCCTTCCCAACCATGGTCACGTCCACTAGGCTCCTCCCATACAGGCCCAGCCTGATGTCTTGGCCGTAAGCTTGCTTGATCTTCAAGGCGAGGTCCGTCCGTCCCCCAACTCTGTCCCCTCTGAGACTGTGTCCTTCTCTCGGCCTGGCCTGCTGCCAAGGTCTCATTGGTTGTTTTTAATGGGATGGAGACAGCAAGGGGGAGGGATGTGAGGCACAGCTCTGCAAGTCGATAAGAAAGCAACCAACCGCCCCGTCCACACTCTGCTCCACTCCCTATGACTGTGATGAATATTCTATGTGCTACTACTGTAAAACTCCAGTCTGTCCAAGTCCAAACCGGTGAAACGTTTAAAAAGCATTCTAGTACTGACGGTTGTCACTTTGTTAATAAATGCTACTTCTGCATGGTGCATCAAACACTGCACGTAAAAGCTTTTAAGGTTTCATTCCTTTTGATCCCAAAATATCTTGTGTGGTCAAAGATGTGTGCATCTCTCTTTAGCTTGCCCAGTGAGGCTAAACTACTGTCAAATGTCTTGTCTGTGGTCCTCTGTATTGAATTGCATGTTACTATGGAGAGAAAAAATGCTGTACATTCCACCATAAGATGTTTTGCAAAGTGTGGTTTATTCACTAGATGTGCAATACTTTACGTAGTTAGCCAGAGCCAGATCCTTGTTCAGATTTTTTTTTTAATCTTGGCAATTCTGGCTTACAAAGAGCAAAGATTGTAAAAAAGGACTTCATTGTCGTACATATTTATTGAAGTAAATAAATATGATGACCTATTGTTTGTGCGAAATCACTATTTGGAGATTCTAGAGATGTGTAAACCTACTGCTGTTATGGTTTTGTCTGTTGGAGAGGTGTGTTAAGTCTTCATGTTGTGTCTGTATTGTAGTAAGATAAATAAATCCAATCTAGCCCAACTGTAAGTGGTGTGTATGTGAGTGTATACAAGCAGTGTATTGTTTTGCCAGATCAGCAATATATGAATAATACAGCTATATGATCAGGATATTGTTTTTAATGTTTACGTGGCTTTTATTTTTTAGAGATGAAATGCGTGTGTAAGAAACATATTGTTACAACTTCCATGAGAGGTAGTTAAAGGTATTTCATTCTTGACAATAAAAACACTGGTGTAAATATGAGAGTAACTGGATGAGGAGTGTCTCAAAACGGTAACAGAACATAATAGCATAGTTTGTTAGACTAGTTACATATAATGAGAACATTACGAAACGGGAGTATTTGAAACCAACCAACCCTATTATTGTGCTAGCTAGCCTACTGCTGTTGAGAGAGAAAGTGATGGAATAATTGAAATGGTTGTAAATATTTGTTTGAAATAAGTATTTATAGAACATGTACAGCTTTGGCAATATCAAAATAAAAGTTGTCAACTAAAGCCCTACATTGTCTCAGTTTGGAATGAACACTAAAATGATGTAGCACATATCCAATGTGCATACATATATTTGGAAAACATAAGAATGAAATCTAGAGTAATATTTGTGAAGATTTAATGCAATACTAGCATGGTCTAAGACAATACCCTTTTTTAAAATTAACACATTTGTGAAGGCACTGACTCACATATCACTGCAAATTATTAAAATGAGTGCTGTTAGCATTAACTATATTAACTGTAATAAAGAATAGACGATTGTAACTGAATAGCAAATATTTGTTTGTACTGGAACTGGAGTAAATGCCAAGTTGCACGTGTACTGAAGAGGACGAGTTATTTATAATAAGGGTTACATGGAGAAAATCAGACCTCTTTAAAATTAAAATGGAGTGCCCTCCCTTCAGCAAAATATATTGTACCTGCACCTTAGATACGCACTTTTAGAAACTGTTCTTCATCCTGTAAGCATTACATGGCAATGCCGGAATATTGATATCGCACTGGGCTGCGGGCCAGAAGCATGCAGACCACCATGGACAAGAGTAGCCTAGGGGTGGAAACATCTCCTTTTATAGTAAAAGCATTGCATTAATCGATCATATTTGCCAGTTTAAAAAAAAAGAAGCCTTTTATAAAAATGTAATTAAATTCATAATTTCACATGTATTTTTCAATACCACACAAATTACTGAAATTTCATTCTAAACATTAACAGAGAGGCTTAAGTGTTAATCTTACAATATTTCTCCAATGCCAAATCCGTGTCTTGTTTGCAAATAATTAAATCTGAGACGTCATTAGGAATCTAAACATGGTACTTTCAAAAGTTTGACCTACCTTTCCAACCCAGACAGAGTAGGCTTACCGACACATCAAAATGTAAGCTTTAACTGCTGGCTTCTGTTCTTCCGTGGTTTAACACAACGAGGGAAGGTCACGTGTTTCCCTAAAAGCTGTCTGGGTTTAAACATTATTTTAGCCTACAGAAAGTGAATAGCTTAATCAATTGATAGTGACAGAATGAAATTACTTCCCAAGCAAAGTCTGTTTAGTCTTCTCGGGCTATAAAAGGTTGAATCTCAGCCTCTGAATGTCAAAGAAACTAAACAGTGATATTCCCATATGCATGGAGTAATGTCTTTCCCGGGTATTTTACACCTTCATGCTTGTTTCTAGACACAAGCATAAAGCATCTCGGGCCAAGGCACTGTTATACATCACTTTATATAAATCGGATCAGTTTAATTTTATTACAAATCTTAAGCGAACAAAAGTCGGTGCTTTTTGCTATTTTCTTTAATAAAAAGTAGGCCGATGGCATCCCCCTTTCATACCCCGTCAATTCGAGTCTTGGTTTTAACTTAACAGCCTGTCATTGACATGGAGGTTGGATATTTAAAGAGCGGGTGGAGTAATTGAGCGACAAATCTATGGATATAGCAGTCCATAGCCTAATTTCGTCTGTCAAACAGGTAGGCTTACCTAATTTCTTAAATAGGAAGAAATTGGTTCCAACACAAAGCCCTCTTGTTGTTAGCAAAGTCTCATTCAAATGAAGACTGCTGAAATGAATTATGCCTACTTTCAGCACCATGAGCTGTCTATTTCTGATTGATTGTGCCGCGGTGGCTGCTGCTTCAAGTTTCAGCGACACGATGTAAGTTACTCGAGTCTGGCTTCTTGTGAGGTCAATGACTCTGA
Source organism: Salvelinus alpinus (assembly GCF_045679555.1). Lineage (NCBI taxonomy): Eukaryota > Metazoa > Chordata > Actinopteri > Salmoniformes > Salmonidae > Salvelinus > Salvelinus alpinus. The sequence goes on along the minus strand of NC_092118.1, from coordinate 7,545,196 downwards.
TAAATACATAATGGGCGAGAAACATATTGTTGCGCTCTCCTTCTCAAACTGAACAGAACATAAGCTAGTCCATACGCAAGTTTTTTTTTTACATTTGTAGAAGCCTCCTGAACTGCCACTGTAGCCCTACACAGCACAGCCATTGGTTAGGCAGCACACAAAAAGGTTTTTGATCAGCCAGGGGCTCCGGGTTGGAATATCCATTGCGGTGTGTAACGCAGCCAAGTTGTATTTACACCATCATCAGCTATCTTAGAAATATAACTTTGCTCTGTGCTTCTCTGAGCATGCACTTCGTAGCCTATAGGCTATGGATCATTTGATTGAGACTACACTAAAGAGTCTATATGCACACTTGATATTGAGCACCCAGCGAAAAATCTGAGAAAAGTTATTCTAAAACATTGATAAATATTGAAATTTCATAAATTACATGACCCTCCCCCTGGACTAGATAACAAAAAAAATGACTAAACCCTCCCCATGACTGAAATTGAAAAAGCATGACCCTCCCCCAATTTCCTTCAGGTAACCATTCTGTAAATTTAGATTAATCCCATAGCTGATGCTTTTATCCAAACTTGCATGTGCATACATTTTACATACGAAGAGTTATTGTAAAGAGAGTTATTAAAAAATAATTGATTTGTGGGGCTGATACTAGTGCTATACACTTTTTTTGTCTTAAGGTTAGATGGCTGAAACTGAACCATACTACTGGATACAAGAGGTAGAAAATGTCAAAAACTTCATCACCTCTTGTTGACGTGACACCCTTAAGACATTGAGAAGTTGATGTAGTAAAGTGCTGCCAAATTATGACCAGCAGAACACAGGCCGATAGAAACATAGATTAGAGCAAAGGGAAAGATAGGTCAATATTTTCGCTTACACAACCCTAGGAACAAAGGCACTATAGTCTACCGGCTTCATACAGTAACAGACAGATTCTTCATAGGTATGCTACTCATAAACAGCTTCTATGCCTCTGTTAGCACTTATAAAGGGGAGTGTGTATCATTTAGGAAAGTGCTCAACCCTTTTCCCCATCTTCTTGCACTTTGCCCACTTGTCACTCTGTTCAAAAAACTGGCAGCCATCTTGACTCACACACGAGGAGACGTAGCCCACTAGACAATTAGCCTCTGCCTCTTTTGGCCGCTCAGAAATTCTGTAGATCAGGGCTCTCCAACCCTGTTCCTGGAGAGATACCCTCCTGTAGGTTTTCACTCCCAGTTGCAACTAAACTGATTCATTCAACTTATCAACAAGCTAATTATTAGAATCAGGTGCACTAGATTAGGGTTGGAGTGAAAACCTACATGACGGTAGCTATCCAGGAAAAGGGTTGGAGAGCCCTGTTGTAGATTGATGCGGTTCTATATAGTTGGAGGAGGCTTCGCTCTGGGGGCTTGGCGGGTCTAGCTCTCTCCGTGGACAGACTTGCAGAGTATCCGCAGGCGAGACATGACTTCGTCCCAGTCCAGGTAGGCTCCCTCCAGGTGCCTCACCCGGTCTGGGTGGCTCTGAAAGCTCTTCCGCCCATGGAGCAGGCGCCAGTTGTCAAAGGTGACCAGGTCGCCTGCAGGAGGAGGTGGAGGGAAATGCCGACTCAGTACTCAACCAATGTTATACAGATATTTCAAGATGAAAGTTCAAACGAATAGGCTAATAGGCTAACGAATACTAGCACTCTTAAGTGCTAGTACAGTATGTCACATAAAAGATTAGTCATAGACGGTAAGTCTACCATCTCTACAACATTTGTAACTACAATGAATGAAATATTTTACAATACAATCCTATTCACATTGCCAACTTTTATCCAGGGAAGCTTCACTTGAACTGCTAATGTTGAAGGGGCACACTCATGCACACACACTAACCAGGCTCCATCTTGTAGGTGAGCATGTTTTCTGGTCGCGTCATCAGCTGGACGTAGGCCTTGAGGGAGCTGTAGAAGGCCTGGACCTGGTGCAGGGGGAGGTCCAGCACAGAGTCCCTGGTGGCATTGTTGTAGTTGATCCGGACCACCCGCCCATCACTGTCAACACTGCTCAGAGAGAGGAGGGGTGCCACTGTTAGTAAGTGTGTGTGTGTCAACCTTTAAAAAACGATGAAAAAGATTGCATGTTGGACATCTAGGCCTTGTTGCATAATCAGACTCGGCAGTTGTCAAGTGTCAGATGTACATATCTGATACAATCGTATAAGAACGATCAGTAGCAGTATATATCAATTCCCACAGTGACCTTGCTTGCTCACTTAAAATCATCTTCTTACCCATCAGTTGCAGGCTATGTTCCCTCAAAAAATGTTGGGCACTAGGCAACATTCTGTGCAACTTCTGGGGGGCGTTTACAGTGAACACTGAGGCTGTACCCGCTTTAAGTTACAGTTTTAACAGTGGTTAAAGTAGGCCACTGTGGCTATTTGATCATAATGTAGGTCCTACTAGAGTGGCCTACCATCAAAAACAATGTGAAAAAATGCATCGCATAACAGCCTACAGTAGCAGCAAATGTGTAATGTACAAAGTAGGAGACGTTTGAAAAAAAGGTATTAACCTGTTTAGCTACTTGTCCTTCAGACAAGGAGGTGACTGAAAATGTTGTGTGATTTGATGCAAGAATCCACAAAATTCATTATTATTACCTGACTAGCTTTTCAAAGATGACTAGAAATGCACACATTTTGTGCTCTTGTAGGAAGCAACCGCTCCCCCATCGTTGACAAAACATTAGCTATAACTGTGCTAATAACTCACTAACAAGCAAAGAATATGAACAAATGTGCACAGGTGGCTACATGCAGCCCTCGCTTTGATCTCAAAACAAGCGCATCTACACACAACCACTCACGCTGTAAACACAGTTGAACTGGACTGTGTTTACAGCGTGAGTGGTTGTGAGTGGTTTGTGTAGATGCACACAAAATGTGTCCTGCTGATATTTATTCTGCCCAGCAGTCCAAGGGGAGCTGCGCTTCTGCGCACAGCTTAGAGTGAACATTGGTTGAAGGTTGTGTATTATACATTTATACTGCGGTTTAAATTCTGAGCAGCAGATGGCGACACATATCCATCAAGCTCCTAAATCATATCCATGTAGCTTTAAAATAATCCTGGGAATGTGACTGACTGTCTGTGTGTCTGTCTGTGTGTATTTTGGTCCATGTGCTACCTGGAGCAGTTCTAGACTGACCTCCTGTCAAGTCACATTAATATGTAAGCTGAGTGATGTCTCTTATGTGTGCGAAAAACAAGCCAATGCATCCATGTCTTATGTATTTTAATGGTATGGCGCTCACTCACTCTATGATGTGGTTCTTGGACTGCACCATGAAGTCGCAGTAGTCGGACCCTGTGTCGGTGAAGTCCACCCGCAGGGAGGTGAGGGTCCTGAAGGCCTCGGGGTCTTCTCTCCTCAGTTGATCTGCCATGTGGAAGCCGTCCACCGCTTCACTCTCCCCGCCCTCGCCAGCCTGGCTCAGGCAATGCAGGAACTGCACCTGCAAACAGCCATACAGGATATTAGTACCGTTGCTAACAGCCATCCCATACAGGATACATACATCTTACAATATGGGGGGTGGGGACTGTGTGCAGTAAACTGCTTAAAATATATATATATATATATATATATATATATATATATATATATAGTGTGTGTGTGTGTGTGTGTGTGTGTGTGTGTGCGTGCCAGAGTGTTTCATCCAGATATGACTCAGGTGTCTGACCGATAGTGGGATAGGAGAGGATTCATGTAGATTTCATGAACATGACGGTGGATACTGTCTACTCACTCCAGGTGGGTAGTGCAGTGCTGGATAGTCAGTGTGGAGACTGAGTTTGCCAGAGGTGTAGGCCACGTTGTTAGCCTGGGATTTGTCCTGCACCTGCCATGTGTGCCTGAAAAAGGAATGAGACAAGTTGAGAAAGGTCCATTATTAATGATTATTAACTAATTGTCTAATCACAAAGGTGTTGAGCACTAATGGCCAAGGCATTCTCTTTGGAAACATTAAAAAGGTTCAAGAGCAACAGGACATGGAAAAGGTTACTCATCGTCCTACATTTCTAGTATTTTGTTAAATGGATACTGTTGAAATAGTATGTCAATTGTGACCCGATTCAGGAAACTAGGTGTATGTCGCAAGTCATGACTTCACAGGAGAGGCGTTTGAACGTACATAAAAAAAAAAAATCTAAATGTGTTTTCAGCCAGAAGTGCCTTCTCGAACATGTGAACTTTCATGCCATCTGTAAATACGAATAAAGTTGTTAAATTAAGAGCCTTGTTGGTTTAGCTAAAGAAAAAGTCAGGAACCTTCCCGCTAGCCATGATTGGCTGAGAGAATGAGTGGGCTGGACATGCCGAGAGATGAGTTTCAGATTGTTCTGCGGTGTAGCATATCTTCTGTCTATAAAATGAGCTGCTCGTTATGCGTAGATAATCCTTTCTACTGCAGTTTTTTTCTAAAGATATAACGTTAGCCATGGAGAACTGCAAATATGTTGCTACTGCTCTCAATAACATTGCTGCCCTGAATTTATCAGGGGCTATCGACAAAGGTCAGTGGGAAAAAGTTGTGATGGACTACTTTCTGGAGGACGATCGTGCCATGCTGACTCCCGGACTCTGAAAATGAATCAGACGATGAAGAAATCCCTGACTTAGGTAAAAACATTTTCATTGAATCAGACATTCTAGAGTCTTCTGATGACAGTGATGGCGAAGAAACGGCGATCAACAGTGTTGTTATCACGGAAGAAGAACACCGAGTTTTGAAATCAGTGGAACATAACGGGCCAAACAAGCTGTGCGAACTAAATGGAAACGACACAGGACATCTTATTTAATGAAACGGGTTGCAGTCTGCCGTGAAGCTCTCATCCATGTATATGGGTAAGAATCTAGCTACACTTTCAGATATTATACATTTCTAATTTAGTCAGAAAGTTGTTTTCCTTGAAAGTTAAGACTTGCTGTTAGCTAGCCAGCTGGAGTTTGATGGCTGGCTTGTTAGCTAACGTTAACATTGAACCTAACTTATTTGGTTAACTTTAGCTATGACAATTGGTTTGTATTGCTAGTAATGTTACTCTATGGATTGGGATGATAGTACATTTTTTAGCTAGCTAACCTTAATGTAACATGTCCAAACATAAGACCCCAAGTTAAAGCTTGCTGTTAGCTACCTAACGTTAGCTGAGGTTAGATGACTGGCTGGCTTGCTAGCTAACATTCATTTAGGTATATGAATTGTGTGTAACATTAGTGATGTTTTCTCAGAATGCCATTTTGCAAGGCTAGTTATAGCCTAATGTTAGCTAGCTAACATTGAACTTATTTGGTTAACTTTAGGTAGCTATGCCAATCGGTTTGTATTGCTAGTTAAAGCTTGCTGTTAGCTAGCCAGCTGACGCTAGATGGCTGGCTAGCTAGCTAACATTACGTGTATGATGTGTGTGTAGTGATATTCTCAGAATGCCATTTCGCATCTATTGTATAATAATGCTCAAATATTTGTATCTGGAATTTGTCTTTCAGCATCAGTAGGACATGCCTAACTCTCCTTCACCAGAAATACAGGGAGAATGGTCTAATGCCTCCCATCAAAAAGAGAGCTGGCCCAAGCAAGCAAAGGCAGCAGCGCAGTCATCAACTACATGCACCATTTTTTCATCAACTACGGAGTTGGGGAAACACGTGTGGACCTGAATTGTGATAACTGCTGTGGCCAAAACAAGAACAGGTTTGAGCTCTAGTATTGTGCCTGGCGAACCATGCACAAGCGCCACCACAGTCTGGACCTTCACTTCCTTACAGGCCATACCAAGTTTGCCCCCGACTGTCATCAAGCAGCGCTTCAGAAAGACCAGAGTGAACATTTTGTCTGAGATTGCTGGTGTTGTGAAGGACAGCACTGTGAAATGGGCCAACATCCCACAGCTGGTTGGACTGGAGGATGATACGGTGCTGGTGGAAAGCTATGGCTAGTAACAACACCTGCCTCCATACTTCAGGCCGCTGCCACAGATCAAGCAGTACCAGAACTTCAGGTGAAAATCCTTTTCATTGCATTGTATGAGGTGAATCTTCTTATCTAAACTTGGGAGGTGAATTGATGTTGTGCAGGGTTGTAATGTCTCCTGATTTTTTGAAAATGTTATTCCCTGTTTTACAGCTTCGAGGCTCTGGAGCCTGGTGTTGTTGTCGCCAAGGAGTGTTCGGACTAGAGGTCGACCGATTAATCGGAATGGCCGATTAATTAGGGCCGATTTCAAGTTTTCATAACAATCGGTAATCGGCATTTTTGGACATCGATTGTGGCCAATTACATTGCACTCCACAAGGAGACTGTGTGGCAGGCTGACTACCTGTTATGTGAGTGCAGCAAGGAGCCAAGGAAAGGTGCTAGCTAGCATTAAACTTATCTTATAAAAAACAATCAATCTTAACATAATCACTAGTCAACTACACATGGTTGATGATATTACTAGTTTATCTAGCTTGTCATGCGTTGCATATAATCGATGCTGTGCCTATTAATTTATCATTGAATCATAGCCTACTTCGCCAAATGGGTGATTTAACAAGCGCATTCGCTAAAAAAGCTCTGTCGTTGCACCAATGTGTACCTAACCATAAACATCAATGCCTTTCTTAAAATCAATACACAAGTATATATTTTTAAACCAGCATATTTTGTTAATATTGCCTGCTAACATAAATTTATTTTAACTAGGGAAATTGCGTCACTTCTCTTGCGTTCTGTGCAAGCAGAGTCAGGGTATATGCAGCAGTTTGGGTCGCCTGGCTCGTTGCGAACTGTGTGAAGGCCATTTCTTCCTAACAAAGACCGTAATTAATTTGCTAGAATTGTACATAATTATGACATAGCATTGAAGGTTGTGCAATGTAACAGCAATATTTAGACTTAGGGATGCCACCCGTTAGATAAAATACGTAACAGTTCTGTATTTCACTGAAAGAATAAACGTTTTGTTTTCGAAATGATAGTTTCTGGATTCGACCATATTAATGACCCAAGGCTCGTATTTCTGTGTGTTATTATATTATAATTAAGTCTGATTTGATAGAGCAGTCTGACTGAGCGGTGGTAGGCAGCGGCAGGCTCGTAAGCATTCATTCAAACAGCACTTTCCTGCATTTGTCAGCAGCTCTTCCCTGTGCTTCAAGTATTGCGCTGTTTATGACTTCAAGCCTATCAACTCCAGAGATTAAGCTGGCAATACTAAAGTACCTATTAGAACATCCAATAGTCGAAGGTATATGAAATACAAATGGTATAGAGAGAAATAGTCCTATGACAACTACAACCTAAAACTTCTTACCTGGAAATATTGAAGACTCATGTTAAAAGGAACCACCAGCCTTCATATGTTCTGAGCAAGGAACTTAAACGTTAGCTTTTTTACATGGCACATATTGCACTTTTACGTTCTTCTCCAACACTTTGTTTTTGCATTATTTAAACCAAATTGAACATGTTTCATTATTTATTTGAGACTAAATTGATTTTATTTATGTATTATATTAAGTTAAAATAAGTGTTCATTCAGTATTGTTGTAATTGTCATTATTACAAATTATATATATATATATATATATATATATATATAAATAAATAAATAAATAAATAAATAAATAAATAAATCGGCCGATTAATCGGTATGGGCTTTTTTTGGTCCTCCAATAATCAGTATCAGCTTTGAAAAATCCTAATCGGTCGACCTCTAGTTCGGACTGTCGGGACCAGGTTTCAGCTGCTGCGCAACGCTGACATCCTTCAGCCCATAGATGGTCTGCCTGTACAAGCACCACCTGGACTGGACACAGCTAGACAAACCAATCTTTTTGAGAAGATCAGGGAGTTTTGCAACGAAGAGGCTATGGACATCACATGCCCTGCACCAAAGTCAAGGGCAGGACAGAAACATGCTCTCCGAATATAGATTCCCTTGTTCATGCGTGGTAATGTAGATTCCCTTGTGCATGCGTGGTAATATAGATTCCCTTGTTCATGCGTGGTTCGGACGGACCAGTCATCAGCACTATCTGCAGTGCTTCTATTCAAATGATTCTCTCCTAACACAATCAGGGGTAAAGTGATTGTGATACACAATCAGGGGTAAAGTGATTGTGATACACAATCAGGGGTAAAGTGGCTGAGCAGCAGGATAAAACAAAACAAAATTGTAGCAGCAACGTATGGCGTTTATGTCATTTAGAAGCTTCTGATAGGCTAATTGACATCATTTGAGTCAATTGGAGGTGTACCTGTGGATGTATTTCAAGGCCTACCTTCAAACTCAGTGCCTCTTTGCTTGACATCATGGGAAAACCAAAGAAATCAGCCAAGACTTGGTTCATCCTTGGGAGCAATTTCAAAACGCCTGAAGGTACCACATTCATTTGTACAAACAATAGTACGCAAGTATAAACACCATGGGACCACGCAGCCGTCATACTGCTCAGGAAAGAGATGCCTTCTGTCTCCTAGCGATGAACGTACTTTGGTGCGAAAAGTGCAAATCAATCCCAGAACAGCAGCAAAGGACCTTGTGAAGTATCTATATCCACAGTAAAACGAGTCCTATATCGACATAACCTGAAAGGCCGCTCACCAAGAAAGAAGCCACTGCTCCAAAACCGCCATAAAAAAGCCAGACTACGGTTTGCAACTGCACATGGGGACAAAGATCGTACTTTTTGGAGAAATGTCCTCTGGTCTGATGAAACAAAAATAGAACTGTTTGGCCATAATGACCATCGTTATGTTTGGAGAAAAAAAGGGGGAAGCTTGCAAGCCGAAGAACACCATCCCAACCGTGAAGCACGGGGGTGGCAGCATCATGTTATGGGGGTGCTTTGCTGCAGGAGGGACTGGTGCACTTCACAAAATAGATGGCATCATGAGGGAGGAAAATGATATGGATATATTGAAGCAACATCTCAAGACATCAGTCAGGAAGTTAAAGATTGGTCGCAAATGGGTCTTCCAAATGGACAATGACCCCACGCATACTTCCAAAGTTGTGGCAAAATGGCTTAAGGACAACAAAGTCAAGGTATTGGAGTGGCCATCACAAAGCCCTGACCTCAATCCTATAAAAGATTTGTGGGCAGAACTGAAAAGATGTGTGCGAGCAAAGAGGCCTACAAATCTGACTCAGGAATGGGCCAAAATTCACCCAACTTATTGTGGAAGGCTACCCAAACCGTTTGACCCAAGTTAAACAATTTAAAGGCAATGCTACCAAAAACAAATTGAGTGTATGTAAACTTCTGACCCACTGGGAACGTGAGTAATAAAAGCTGAAATAAATCCTTCTCTCTACTGTTATTCTGACATTTCACATTCTTAAAATTAAATGGGTGATCCTAACCGACCTAAGACAGGGAATTTTTACTAGGATGAAATGTCAGGAATTGTGAAAAACTGAGTTTAAATTTATTTGGCTAAGGTGTATGTAAACTTCCGACTTCAACTGTATGTATGGAATACTATGTGATAAGTACATGTGTAACAGTATATAAAGTATGTTAATGTACTGGTGTGCATTTTGGCAGTGGTAAAAAGTACTTAAGAACTTAAGTATTTTTGGGGGGTATCTGTACATTACTTGACTATTTATATTTTTGGCACCTTTTACTTTTACTTCAATACATTCCAAAATAAAATAATGTACTTTTTACTCCATACATTTTCCCTGACATCCAAAAGTACTTGTTACATTTTGACAGGAAAATTGTCCAATTCACACACTTATCAAGAGAACATCCCTACTGCATCTGATCTGGCAGACTCACTAAACAGAAATGCTTCGTTTGGAAATTATGTCTGAGTGTTGGAGTGTGCCTCTGGCTATCTGTCAATAATTTAAAAAAACATTTGGTTTAATATAAGGAATTTGAAATGATTTATACTCAAGTATGACAATTTAGTACTTTTTCCACCACTGGATGTGGCATTTATTTCACATCAATTTAGACAAGTGTGTCTGGGTAAGTGTCATCTAGTATTTATCAAATATTTTTAGCATCTGGACCACTTTCTGTTTACCTGGAATTTTTCCCTTATTGTAGGCTACTACCACTTTTAGTCTTAATCTTTACTACACTACTCACTGTTTAGCACATGACCTCATGTGAATCCTTAAAGAGATGAGGGGGCTGGCTTAAGAGGGTGTGAACAATGCTGAATGGGTGTAGACCAAGTATTCCCAAACGCGCAATGTCATCATGGGTATGCAAATTAAACAAATTATTCACATTAAATAAGGTTTTTTAAAATGAGGGTTTTTTCTTGTCTGAGTAGCCTCGTTTCACTGACAAAAATCAAATTAAACCATCAGCGAAATAACAACACAATGTCAAATACAGGTAGCCTAGTCAAATAATTAACATCCAATCACATTAACCATTACTCTCTCGCGGGAATTCCACTAACGGTCCGTATGTAGCCAAACGTAGCTGCTGCTCATGTTGGTATCTGTACTGATGGCGCAAAAGCCATGACAGGGAGACATGAAAATGCTCATCCAGAAGCGGCACTCCTAGTGGACGGGGACTTTAATACAGGCAACCTTAAATCTGTTTTACCTAATTTCTACCAGCATGTCACATGTGCAAACAAAGAGAAGAAAAAACAACTCTGGACAACCTTTATTCCACACACAGATACGCATACAATAGCTCTCCCTCGCCCTCCAGTTGACAAATCTGACCATAATTATATCATCCTGATTCCTGCTTACATGCAAAAACTAAAGCAGGAAGTACCAACGACTCGCTCAATACGGAAGTGATCAGATGACGCGGATGCTACACTACAGGACTGTTTTCCTAGCACAGACTGGAATATGTTCCCGGGATTCATCCAATGGCATTGAGGAGTATACCACCTCAGTCACCGGTCTTACTACACCGGCTCTGATGCTCGTCGGATGTGGCAGGGCTTGAAAAATATTACGAACTATAAAGGGAAACCCAGCCACGAGCTGCCCAGTGACGCGAGCCTACCAGACGAGCTAAATGCCTTTTATGCTCGCTTCGAGGCATGCATGAGAGTACCAGCTGTTCCGGACGACTGTGTGATCACTCTCTCCGTAGCTGATGTGAGCAAGACCTTAAAACAGGTCAACACTCACAAACGGATTACCAGGACGTGTACTCAAAGCATGCGTGGACCAACTGGCAAGTGTCTTCACTGACATTTTCAACCTCTCCCTGACCGAGTCTGTAATACCTATATGTTTCAAACAGACCACCAAAGCCAAGCTTCCTTACATCCAGACCCTATATACCAGGCGGTGTCAGAGGAAGGCTCAAAAAATTGTCAAGGCCTCCAGTCACCCAAGTCATAGACTGTGCTCTCTGCTAATGCACAGCAAGCGGTACCGGAGCGCCATGTCTAGGACCAAAAGGCTCCTTAACAGCTTCTACCCCCAAAACCCATAAGACCGCTGAACAATTAATCAAATGGCCACCCAGACTATTTACATTGATCCCACCCCCTTTGTTTTGACACTGCTGCTACTCACTGTTTATTATCTATGCATAGTCACTTTACAAATTACCTCGACTAACCTGTACCCCCGCACATTGACTCGGTACCGGTACCCCCTGTATATAGCCTTACTTTTTGATTTGATATGTTTACTTTATTTAGTAAATATTTCCTTAACCAACAATGCAGTTCAAGAAATAGTTAAGGGCTTATAAGTAAGCATTTCATGGTAAAGTCTACACCTGTTGTATTCGGCGCATGTGAAAAATAACATTTGATTGAGTGTATTGGGTAATATCTCGGGCTTAATGTCCCCTGGATAAATTTTGGACTGGCCTTCCAGTCTTTGTCCCTGTGCAAGCATTACTGAACTAGAACAGCCCAAGTTGAGATGGATTGAGGCCTCACCTACCAAAACTCAATTAGGTTACATGTCCATAAAACCTCTGGTTAATCCAGACTGAAGGTAACAATAGTAAGTGTAGCGTTCAGTCTGGTTTAACCAGGCTGCCCGTGTCATCCTCAGTATACAAAGGAGCGGATAGCTGAGTAGCAATGGTTTCTATAATTAGGATGTTTAGGAAAAATCGACAACAAACGCACCCTAGTAAATCTGCTGCGGTGAAAATATAAAGCTGTGTGGAAAATGCAGAGCTTTTAGAAATGATATCACCGTGGTTTGGTTTAAGAGTATATGACGCTAATAAAGTCAGAGGGAAAGGTTTCTCACCCATAGAACGTCAGTCGGAGGTATCCGATCCTCTGGCTGAGGCGGGCCACCTGACCCTGCTCCACCGGCGCCCCCTTCAGGTAGACGATGCCCACGCGACGTAGAGCCAGCAGCCAGGCCAGGGCGGCCTTGTCGTCGTGGAGGACCTCCTCGAAGTTGGCCGTGGGGATCCGCAGCTCTGAGTCCCAGTACACACGCTCTGAGAGAGCCAAGGAGATAGATGCACTTCATTAAAGTATTGTATCATCCTGTATGGTCTGTATCATACCGTCCTGTATCGTATCAGTTTGTCAAAGTTCCCAGATTTTTCCGAAATTTCAGTTGGAGGCTCCCCAGAATCAGGAGGGAATAAGCTGGGAGGGAATCCTTCAACTGAAAATCCTTGAGGCAGGATTTCTGAAAAACCTGGTAAATTTCCGTAATGTCAGAATTTTGCAATGCATAGAGAGTGCAACTTCTAACTCTAGAGATACAAATTTCGGCCATTTTCTACCAATATTGACAACTGACAGTTTCTGCTCTGTGCAGTGATTGAACTGCAGGTTGGGGACAGAATAGAATGTCCTGGTTTGTTTGCCTTGGTTTCAGGACAGCTGAGGTTGTCAAAACCATATGGACAGACACCACAGCCTGTCAATGAACAATGGACTCTAACGGCAATATGTGTAATGCTCCCGGTCACAGTCTGTACTGTCTGTATATAATGTGTCTGTGTGTCCATGAAACGTTTCCTCCTAGGGATAGGAGGGAGGGAGGCCAGCTCGCTACGGTTCAATAATCTGTGAGGAAGGGAAAGGGGTGAGAAGAGTGCATGTCTCGACTGACAGCAGTGGAAAAAGCCTCCCACTGCTTCGCTTTGCACCAAGCTGGCTTCAGCCCTTTTTCCATAGAGGCTCTCTCCAGTGGCTCCTGCATTGCAGACACAGCTGCCGAGCTCATTTAGTGTGTGTGGCTGTGTGTATGTGGGGGGGTACAACAAACCTATTCAGTAGCAATTCATCAGGATTAAGTGGAGAGAAAATCCAAGTCAGATGTTAGAAAGCTTGACTTTGCATCAACTCAGTTGATGTAATTATTTGTGTGGCGTAGTCAATGGATTTTGCTCCGTGAGTACAGCTATGGTAACACATGGAGTCTCTACGTGTCTAGGGGCTTTGCATGAATATGCTGCAGCTTGATTGTCACTCTGGGGGATGATCCTGAACCTTTTCACCTGCAACAATGAGTCATCGAGATACAATGATATCTTTCACTGATACTGATGACTTAACCCACAGCAGGTTTTTACATCTCCTGTCACGCTGTCATCTCCAAAACAATTCTCTGTCAAAAAGTCAAGAAGAACCCCCCCAATCCAAACTCTGTAAATGAAGAGGGTTGAAAAATGTTTGGAAGGGAAATAAGATCTTTATTAAAGGCTGGCTGATCTTGAGGGTCACCGACAAAGAGAAGGTTGAAGTATGAGGAACTTCTAGAATAAAGGCTAGTTCCTTCCAATGTTACAAGCACTCCCATGCAATCAGACTAGCCCATAGACACCATTTGACCAGTTGGTATGTATCTGCACACAAAGGGGGACATAAAGTTCTTGGCTAGAGGCAGAACGGTGCTTCAGGGACAGAGCCCTGGGGTTTTGGATATCACACATGACGTAGTAAGCCATAACAGCAGAGGTAAAAGCATGTCGTATCGAATTAGGAATTTTGGCTGAACTTGCCTTCCCCCTGTAAATGGACCTTTTCTTGTCTGGTGAACTTGTCATGTTCGGCTAACATCACTGGTTATCTTCTGATTGACTCAAGATCAGTATTAACTACCTTCACTGTTATGTTTTAAACCAAGGACCGTTATGTTTTGAACAAACCGATTTCAATCCTTGAGGTCCAAGAAAAATGTAGAGAGCGAGAGTAAGGAGAGAGGAAAGGATAGGAAGGGAGAGACAAATGGAGACAGAGGAAAAAAAGTGAGAGAAAATGGAGAGTGGAAAGGAGCATAGAGAGAGTCAGAGCAGAGAGCGCTAAACCCGGGTAGGCCCTTTAGTGGGTGATGGATGGGGTAAGAGAGCGGCTGGCTGGGCAGTGGGCCCGGGCTGGAAGGGTTCAGATGGTGCAGGGCCCAGAACATTGTGCTCGACACTCAAATTCTCACCAAGCGCAAAATCGCTGCTCTGATTTCCTGAAACGTGTAGCGTCGGTCCACCAGGCCAATCAGCGATTAGTCTCTCTGACTCTTGCATAGTTTCCAACCGGGGTTAACTGAGATACAATGTCCGGCTGTGTGTCTGTTTGAGAGAGAGCTAGTGCCTGTCCTAGTACTTATGTGTCGAAGAACGCAGGAGTTTTAAATGTGACACTATTATGCTTGTGTATGTACGTGTTATCTGTCTGTTTGATGGGAGCGTGTATTTGTAAATCCTTTCCTCCCTTCCTTGGGCTTTTGCGGCTCTTGCGGCTTTTCCAGACGAGGTACTCTCTCTCTCGTCGTGGAGTTCCCCAAAAAGCTGCTCTGAGCGTAGACAGGGTCTTTCACAATTCAATTACACTAGATCAACTTCCTCACAAGGTCAACTGTGGAGTTCAGTTCTTTTCGACTGGAGGTATTAGACGCCGTATTGTATTTGCTGTAAAGGCCTTCACAAACATGGTGGCATTCATCAGTGCTTTCATTGCAAAGGGGGCTGATGCCAGTGAGTGTGCCCACTACAACTATCAGGACAAGCCTGCAGCTGTACTGAAATTTTAGATGAATGGAATTGGGTGTTATAATCGGCCAGAGAAATGTTATCTAGTTGAATACAGAGGTTTCCGCAAAATAACTACAATCCTGTATCCAATCATGTGAGAAGTGAAGTTGCATAAACACACAGTCCCAGACACACACACGTCGCCACATTGTAGCTGTTGAAGTCTCATTTACTAAGAGCCTGTGTCTTAAACTGACGTGGCACAGCTAGTCCTTCTCTGGACTAGCACAGCTAGTCTCTTCTCTGGAGAATACAACAAACTAACCTTTCTCTGTTTAATGGAGAAACCTGTACCACAGAGACACCTCTGCCTTCTCAGCTTTAATAAAGAGTCTGGTGACCAATTCCAAACCGACCCCCTAATCCCTACCTCTACCCCATAGTACTTTTTATAGATCTGGAAGACATGGATAGGAGTCAGCAATAATAGCTTTCCCCTCTTGTTATAGCTCGACCTAGCCCTCAGATGGGCTGGATGGAATTTCCCCATGTTGCTTACACCTATTCAATCCATTCAGATCTTTAATATCCTTATCACTCTCCTGAGCAGTAAAGCTGAACTGAGCTGTGCTGTGCTGGCCTGGTTACACATCCACCGAAACATACCATACGCATCCATGTGTGTGTGTCTGTGTATGTCCGTGCGTGCGTGGCGCTGTGTGTGTGTGTGTGTGTGTGTGTGTGTGTGTGTGTGTGTGTGTGTGTGTGTGTGTGTGTGTGTGTGTGTGTGTGTGTGTGTGTGCATAGCGGGAGAGATTCATCTCCTTGATCGACAAATCAGTGTGTGTACATGGAAATGGTGAGGTTTTGGGGGGAAAGATGCGTGTTTTTCCATTGATGCACCGGTGCAGCTATGTTTTTAGGAGCCTTGTTTTTTCTCCCCAAACTGATGTGTTCTCACGTATCGACCACAAGAGCCCGTAGGTCCAGAGGGTGTCTAAATTCATACCAGATGAGTCAAGGAAGACACAGACTCCCATTAAGTCAATGGAAAGACATATCAGCTGCTGCTTGGATGAGTAGGAACCAATCAAGTTCCATTAGGACTGAGGCCAATTCGGGGCAAATTATCGTAACATTCAGACAGTTTGCTAGTTGAGCTGATGAGAGTACTTTAGACAGCGAACCTAGTGAATGCAATATCTATGCCGTTAAGTAACATTTTTATTTTTTTTATATATTCATACTTGTGTTCATCTCTAAGCCAAGCTAGATATCAATTAGATCCTCATTAAAAAGTGAGAAATAATTCTATCCTATTTTATTACGATTTACAAACATGGCTTGCTTGCTAAAACTACATCAGAGCAGAATGTTCCATTCCTTGGTGGCCAAACAGGGACAGTCTTAAGTATCTATCTCATTATACCACTAACAACTGGCCCAGAGTCAGATTAGGCCTGTTTATCTCATGAAAGGATGCTTTAAACTGATGCATGGCGAGCTGATCCAAAATCTGCACCGCAGGGAAGAGAGTGACTCAGTAGGCACTATGGTAGTGACCAAGCAGACAGTGAGTAAAAGGTGTTGACACATTTCAAATCAAATGTTATTTGTCACATGCGCCGAATACAACCTTACAGTGAAATGCTTACTTACAAGCCCTTGACCAACAATGCAGTTTTAAGAAATATAAGTGTTAAGTAAAAAATTATTCAAGAGCAGCAGTAAAATAACAATAGCGAGGCTATATACAGGGGGTACCGGTACAGAGTCAATGTGCGGGGGCACCGGTTAGTCGAGGTAATTGAGGTAATATGTACATGTAGGTAGTGTTAAAGTGGTTATGCATAGATAATAAACAGAGAGTAGCAGCAGCGTAAAAGAGGGGGGGCAATGCAAACAGTCTGGGTAGCCATTTGATTAGCTGTTCAAGAGTCGTATGGCTTGGGGGTAGAAGCTATTAAGTATTTTGGACCTAGACTTGGCGCTCCGGTACCGCTTGCTGTAACGTAGCAGAGAGAACAGTCTATGACTATGGTGGCTGGAGTCTGACAATTTTTCGGGCCTTCCTCTGACACCGCCTGCTATAGAGGTCCTGGATGGCAGGAAGCTTGGCCCCGGTGATGTACTGGGCCGTACTCACTACCCTCTGTAGCAGTCGGTAGAGAAGAGTCCAGAGGAAGATGTGTGAGAAAAGACTGTGGCCTCTTGGATAAGCCAGCCAACACTGCTTCGTCACCTCGCGGTAGGTAAAAGGCTCAAAGTACACTAGCTAGAAAGTGAGAAAACACCATGTCATTCACCGACGATAATCCTCATCCTCCTCAAGCGTTCAAAGAGAGCTTAAGGACACGGTAGTGCCAGTTTACAGGCTTGATTACTGTTCACAGGATGCGGCGAGTTGGAACAGTTGATAAACATACAGAAGATAATGACTACTAGACTTAGAATAAAAGGTGCTATCTAGAACCTAAAAGGGTAATTTGGCTGTCCCCATAGGAGAACCCTTTGAAGAAGGGTTCCCCGGAGGTATCTACATGGAACCCAATAGGGTTCTGCATGGAATCAAAAAAGGGTTCTCCTATGGGAACAGCCGAAGAACCCTTTTTTCTAAGAGTGTACTGATAATGTTAATAATGTAGGCCTAGAAAGACAATGCCTCGTAATAACGGGAATAATAACCACACTACTGTTGGAATATAACGTGTGCTATCCAATATTTCCTATGGAGGGGTGATTGAAACAGGTCCACAGCCCCCCAAAAGCCACATCTCCCAAGACAAGGGTTTTAGAAACCGAAAATGACTATAGTACCATTCCTAGAATGCTTTTGGAATAAGAAGGCAAAACAACTCACGGTTGCTAAGGTCCTCGGTAAGATACACAGGAATTGTAAACACTAACAAATATAATGATGACAAACACTCCTTGTAGATTCCAATCTCCCTGGGCACAAAAAAAAGTATTTGAGTGTTTGCTTGTATACTATACACACTATGGCTTCAAGCTCTAGCCTAGACGATATAAGTGAGGTCAGAACCAGACCTGGGTTTAAAATAGTACTTGAAATAATTTAAATACCAGTGGAAACCCCACTCGCCTGGCACTCGAGGCAGGCTCAAAAATGCCAAATAGCTTACTATTTAAATCCAAGACTGGTCAGAACAAGGTCCCCTCAGTTGCATGGGGTGGATAAACAACAGGGCAAATTGGTTCAACGAGTTGAGTTTGGCTTAAAAACGGTGTCTCTAAACATCCACTTCCATTCAGCTTCCCTTTAATTAGTATTCCATATGGCAGAGGGGGGGGGGGGGTTGAACATGACTGCACACAGACTCCACACCTTGCCGAAGGTCTCAAGTTATTAAGCTATTTCACATACGGCCGCTGCATACCTCAGTGATATAGTCTGGTCTAGATGTGTGAAAGCGACATCCTCTGGGCTAGAGATTGACAGGCTGCACACGTTGACAGCAGCAGCAGTGTCTGGGGAACCCCACATAATTAGAAATGATTGGAGGCATGTGGTCCTGGAGGTTGGTCTAGTGGTCAACACAGCCGCCTCCGGACTACCCGTGCCCCTCAACAGCGGGGGTTCAAATCCGTTGTGCTAGTTTCTGTACTGTTCATTCTCCCACTCATTTCCATGCTGTGTAAATAAATGAAATATAACTTTTTTTTAAGTAAATGGTTAGGGGGAAACTCCTAATTCCTACAAACACCAAAAAACAAGTGAGGGGTGATTCAGTCTGAGTAACACCCCCGCAGCTCATATTATCATATTAACCTCGGCATCTCCCGCGTGTGCTACACTTTGACAATCTTACCGGTCTTCTGGGAAAAAAGGAAAACATACAGATATTCCAAACTAGGTCTGTCTGTGAGTGAAATAGAGAGAGAGAGAGAGAGAAAGAGGGAGAAAAAAAAGAGAGGGGCCTATAGGGAGCTAGGTAGGGATGTGAACAAAACTTGAGTAACAAAACTTCCAGATGTGAACATTGTTTCACCATCCATCCATCTAAAAGCGTCAATTTTTCCAGGGTTTTTGGCAGGAGGAATTTCAGACCAGACCTCAGGAGGATATAATTAAACCCAGAGACAGGGGGGCTGGTGCGTGTGTGTGTGTGTGTGTGTGCGTGCGTGTGCGTGTGTGAAAGACAGAGCCAGACAGAACATGAGCTAAACTCTGTCTGATAGGAGCACTCCTGGTGCTGAGCTAGCAACAGTTGAAGAACAAAAACCCTGCACTTACAAAGTGTGTGTGTGGGGGGGGGCTCTTACACCTGTACTAAAGGAGAGAAGGAAGGGGGGGTGGGAAGGTTGCTATCCACACACACTGTCTTTAATCACTCTAGAGTGGAAACAAAGCAGGAGCCACTGAAACCTGTGGATCCTTCAGGACCACGTGTGGAAACACCATCTAGTCTCTCCTCAGTTGAAATGCAGCTACAGCCTTCATTTCACCTTCATTACTGCCTTGTACACTGCTCTTTCCATGACACACAGTAGACTGACCAGGTGAATGCTATGATCCATTATTGATGTCACTTGTTAAATCCACTTCAATCAATGAAGGGGAGGAGACAGGTTAAAGAAGGATTTTTAATTACGACACGGCGTGTGGTGCATGAAATGTATTCTTGGATGTTACACATATTCAAGTTTAACAGTCTGTGCTCAACACTTAGCTAACTAGATGGCCATTTAGATCACTTGTAACAAGCAAATACTGATATACAGTAAATACACTTATTGGTATCAATAATGTTTTTCTAAAGTACTTGTGGCCTGTAGCATATGTTTTTTTAAAGAACTGAAAATGCAGTTAGTATGGCACAAAGAAAATGTCAATCAAAAAGTAACATTGGAATTTGCACAACAGAATGCTTGGTTAAGGTACTGTACGAGGGCACAGAATCTTACTCTTTTTCAGATAAATTCTTCAGGGACATTTTCAAGAACAAAAAGCATTTATCTCATGGGTCTTCAGAGCACTGTAGCAGTCAGCTACTGTTAGACTAGACAAAAATAGAATGGACACTGTCAGCATGGGTGAATTGGCTGTGTGTGTGTGTGTGTGTGTACTGTAGCAGTGAATTTCAATAGACAGAGACACATGCTCAACACAAACTAAGAGCTATGAAACTACGTAGGCCCTACCAGTTTGGGATTGGATCAAATTCAATCATTATATTTAAAAAAAATGATTTATCCTGATTTATTCCAGAATATCTACTTTCAGCGACAGTGGGGAAATTGCCATATAGCAGTTCTTGGCATAATATTCTTACCGTTTAGGAAGAGCTCCTCTTGTAGGGCTTGTCTGGCAGCAGGAGAGAAGCACCGTTTCCTTAGCCATTCTGGGTCAAACTCGCTGGTGTGCTGGTCCGGCCACACTATGGACACCTGAGGACAACCACAGAGGTTGGTTAAGGGTTTGCGTGAGAATCCCAAACCTTTCCCAAAGGCAGCTCACACTAGTGTAGCACATGGGGATGTGTGAAACTTGCTCCTCAGCCTGAAGTGTCCCCACTTGCACTTCTCTCAAATGTTGTGCACAAATTTGTTTACATCCCTATTAGTGAACATTTCTCCTTTGCCAAGATAATCCATCCACCTGACAGGTGTGGCATAGAAGCTGATTAAACAGCATGATCATTACACAGGTGCACCTTGGGGACAATAAAAGGCCACTCTAAAATGTGCAGTTTTGTCAGAGAATATAATGTTAATTTCTCGATCATACCTCACTCCAATGTCGTTTTAGAGAATTTGGCAGTACGTCCAACCGGCCTCACAACCGCAAACCACATGTATGGCGCTGTGTGGGCGAGAGGTTTACTGATGTCATCATTGTGAACCGAGTGCCCCATGGTTGCAGTGGGGTTATAGTATGGGCAGGCATAAGCTACGGACAATGAACACGATCGTATTTTATCAATGGCAATTTGAATGCACAGAGATACAGTGACGCGATCCTGAGGCACATTGTCGTGCCATTCATCCGCTGCCATTACCTCATGTTTCAGCATGATAATGCACAGCCCTATGCCACAAGGATCTGTACACAATTCCTGGAAGCTGAAAATGTCCCAGTTCTTCCATGGCCTGCATACTTACCAAACATGTCACGCATTGAACATGTTTGGGATGCCCTGGATCACGCGTACGACAGCGTGTGCCGTCAATATCCAGCAACGTTGTACAGCCATTGAAGAGGAGTGGGACAACATTCCACAATCAACAGCCTAATCAACTCAATGCGAAGGAGATGTGTCACACTGCATGAGGCAAATGGTGGTCACATCAGATACTGACTGGTTTTCTGATCCACGCCCCTACCTTTTTTTTAGGTATCTGTGACCAACAGAATCATATCTACAGTACCAGTCAAAAGTTTGGACACACATTCTCATTCCAGGGTTTTTCTGTATTTTTTACTCTTTTCTACATTGTAGAATAATAGTGCCTACATCAAAACCATGAAATAAATAGTAACCAAAACAATTGAATCAAAATATATTTTATCCTGTTGAAAAACAAAATGATAGTCCCACTAAGCGCAAACCAGATGGGATGACATATCGCTGCAGAATGCTGTGGTAGCCATGCTGGTTAAATGTGCCTTGAATTCTAAATAAAATCACTGACAGTGTCACCAGCAAAGCACCCCCACGCCATCATACCTCCTCCTCCATGCTTCACGGTGGGAACCTCACATGCGGAGATCATCCGTTCACCTACTCTGCGTCTCACAAAGACAAATTTGGACACATCAGACCAAAGGGCAGAATTCCACCGGTCTAATGTCCATGGCTCGTGTTTCTTGGCCCAAGCAAGTCTCTTCTTATTATTGGTTTCCTTTAGTAGTGGTTTATTTGCAGCAATTAGACCATGAAGGCCTGATTCACGCAGTCTCCTCTGAACAGTTGATGTTGAGATGTGTCTGTTACTTGAACTAATTTATTTGGGCTGCAATTTCTGAGGCTGCAAACTCTAATTAACTTATCCCCTGCAGCAGTGGTAACTCTGGCTCTTCCTCTCCTGTGGGGGTCCTCATGAGAGCCAGTTTCATCATAGCGCTTTATGATTTTTGAGAATGCACTTGAAGAAACTTTCAAAGTTCTAGAAATTTTCCGGATTGACTGACCTTCATGTCTTAAAGTAATGATGGACTGTTGTTTCTCTTTGCTTATTCGAGCTATTCTTGCCATAATATGGACTTGGTCTTTTACCAAATAGGGCTATCTTCTGTATACCACCGCTACTTCGTCACAACACAACAGATTGGCTCAAACGCATTAAAAAGGAAAGAAATTCCACAAATTTACAGGTGTGCCTTGTTAAAAGTTAAGTTAATTGAAATGGATTCCAGGTGACTACCTCATGAAGCTGGTTGAGAGAATGCCAAGAGTGTGCAAAGCTGTCATAAAGGCAAAGGGTGGCTACTTTGAAGAATCTCAAATATAAAATATATTTTGATTTGTATAACACTTTTTTGGTTACTACATGATTCCATATGTGTTATTTCATAGTTCTGATGTCTTCACTATCATTCTACAATGTAGAAAATAGTAAAAAATAAAGAAAAACCCTTGAAATGAGTAGGTTTGTCCAAACTTTTGACTGGTACTGTATATTCTTAGTCATGTGAAATCAATAGATTAGGGCCCAATGAATTTATTTCAATTGACTGATTGGGGCAAAGGCACTGCATCTCAGTGCTAGAGGCGTCACTACAGACCCTGGTTCGATTCCAGACTGTATCACCACCGGACGTGATTGGGAGTCCCATAGCGCAGCGCACAACTGGCCCAGCATCGTCCGCGTTAGGGTTTGGCCAGGGTAGGCCGTCATTGTAAATAAGAATTTGTTCTTAACTGACTTGCCTAGTTAAATAAAGGTTAAATAAAAAAATACAAAATATGAGCTGTAAATCTTTGAAATTGTTGCATGTTGCGTTTATATTTTTGTTCAGTATAAATTAACTTAAGTGGAGTAGGATGAGTGCCATTAGATTGACACGGATATAAGGTCAGTTTTACATTTCCCTCCTTATGGTTAAATTGAGGAAAGATAAGTTCATCCAAGATATGTTACCTTGTTGTTGTCAGTGACTTGGACCCGGTCAACCCCAGTGTGGATGTCCAGCTGGGAGAGCAGCAGGCTGCGGGCCTGGGCCGACTGCAGGGTACACAGTGGGCATTGACAGTTGTCCCTAAGCCATGTGTACGGGTACAGGCTCTGTCCGCTGCCCTCCCACTCAACCTCCAGTAGCCTTTCCTGCTCCAGGGCCCGGACCTGCCTCACCCCAGGGCTGTCCCCCAGGGCAGTGGAAGGGAGCGGGGCGGGTGCCTGGGTCCCGTGTCCACGGAGCTGCCTCCAGGTCAGGTGAAGAGAAGGAGATGAGGAGATGGCGGCTGCCCATCCAGGCCTACCCCCAGCCCTCAAGGCATGGCAGGCCAAGACGGAGCTTCGCTTGAGCATGGTCGGCAGGGTACATCGTGCTATAGTGGTCGTCCACATCCTGGAACCGGGACCTCCGGATGAGAGCAGAAGGGTTGTCGGAAAGGACAGTACACTCTGGGATCCAAGTCATCATAAATATTCCAACGGTTAATAAGGGTACAGGTCAAGACACATCTAGGCATGTATTACTTGTTTTTTTTTACTTTTATTTTGAAGTTATTTTTGAATTATTGTTTTAAATGTATTGTATTATCTAGGCATAAATGGAATTGAGATGTTTTAAAATAGTCACTTTAATTTAAATAGTTCGATTTAAAATAGGCTAGTTTGAGGCAAAAGGTGTAATAATACTAAATGCACCTTGCTACCACACTGATGAGGAGAACAGGACCTTGCAATTTTGTTGTATCCAAAATTGCTTTCATTTGTTATTTACAAGCGCGGCAACACTGGGTCGTCCCTAGACACCACAGACAAAGTCATAAACCCTGCCTATTTCTACAATTTATCTTCTTAAATGTGATTTTAAACATTACCCTAACCTTAAAAACACAATGCTAACCCTAATCTTAAATTAAGCAAAAAGCAACAACAAAAGAACATGCTTTTTACGATATAGACTATTTTGACGTTGTGGCTGCGCTATCTAGTGGAAACCACAACATTGCGCGACACATTTTTTGTTGTTATAATACTGTTCTGATACTTTGCATGTTTCCGCTTTGGAAACTAGATGAAAGGTCAATACATGGGCAAGCGTCCCGGAAGCAGCTTGCACTACAGATTTAGAAAAAAGGCTAATATATATAATAGATTGCCTTATTTTGTTATTCCGTACTTTGAGAAACCTTACAAACTATATATTTTTAACTATTTGTACTTATGCGAGTCTGAACTGCTAGGCTAGGTTTACTGTAGCTATCTGCCCAGGCTAGCTCTCGTTCTACTACTAGCTAACGTTACCTTAGCAAGCTACTATTACCATTTAATTTAGCCTCCAGTGACAAAATAGTTGACATTAGACGCTCGCTTGCTGATATTAATTGAATGATTTACGAAAATCCCGTGTTTGTAGCGAGCTAGCGAGCATATATCCCATTAATTTATGTGGAGACATCGAACTAACGTTACTTTGCTTTCACTACGCAACCAGACATTCCAGTGACAACACATGCTATATTTACCGGCAACATTACAATATGTAGTATCTAAAAAATAATTATGAAAAATTGATGTACCTGTATTATTTTGGTAGGCTTCTAAACTTTTGAATGTTCTTTGTCAACGAAGCGTCTATCAAAAATGCCGTGCCGACTGTCAAACTAGGGGAAAGGTTAGCACGTGGGTGAATGACATAACCACTGTCGTTGTGGAGGCATCAGATATGGTGAGTCAGTGAACTTTGCTGACATGACATCAACAGACCAGGGTTATAGTGTCCCAATATCAAGGCTGGGAACTTAGAAAGTCGATCACAATTAGAATAGCTATTAATCATTCTCCCACTCGGTTTGCATATTACAGAATATAGCAGAGCAATCTCTTACCTCTCAGCTCTTCAGTTGTGTCAGTGAGACAGTTTGGACTTGTCCAGTGTAGTTGGTCAGTAACAGGTTGAATTAAACTAGCCTGTGGTCTGGAACTGGGTGCAACAACTGCTTAAAATTATATTTAAATTATATTAAATTAAAATTAATTATTCACACTACTCAGAACCCTGTTAGAGGAGAGTGACAGTATTCTAATTATTTCCTTAATACTGTCTGCTACTTACCCGGTATTGATTTAGAAAATACTTTAAACAATAATAGCTATATTGTAATAGAATACTAATTATCTTCCAATACAATTTGTTGCCAGGTACTTTCCATTTGTGTTGAATTATTTTATGAAAGTGCTAGATGATTAACTGTTATCACATGAGTAGTGTAATTCTGCAAGGGGACATGTTAACTAATCTCCCTTCCCCTCAATGCAACAGCAGACAAACTATTGTAACGACCCTGGGTTTATAAGCGCGGAAATCGACTCTGCCGCTCGAGCATGCTTTTGCGGCACAGTCGATAGTGCGCCGGACTTCGGGCTAGAAGGTCGAGGGTTCGACACCTGCTCCCTGCTGTTTCATTACACTATGTAATCGAAGGCGCATGACTGTCTGTGAGACCAAGACTGCTTTATTCCACTGAGCAAAAGCCTAGGCATTTGATCTGGGAGCTAACACAAGTCTTCAGGTCACAGTTATGAGGTATCATTTCCAGCAATTCTAGGCTATTCCTCCCTCTTGCCTGGCTCTCCTCCTTGCAAATGCACACAGACTACTTCCTCATGGGAAAACACAGTGTGTAATAAAACACTTCTTGGTGGGCATGTAGGGGCACTTTGAAGTATGTCCTTAGAATCTTTGTAAAGTTGCTAACTACTGTTTGTCCTAGAAAGCTGTGCAAAGCACTGGTTTCACCAGCTGTAGTTCAGTCTTGTCTATAATAACGAGGCGTCCAAACCCCTGAGTCAAACACAAAATCTTTATTAAAAAAACGGAACACACAAAACATGTTAGGCACGTTGCCACAGACAGTGTTTGAAGTCCATGAGTGCTGCCTGCAGTCTTAAGTGTTTATCATACTTGTTGCCACACATACATATATATCATTTCGAAAAGAAAAACAATAGATATTGCAGATATTGAAACATATTAGCCTAAACAAAAATAACGAGTACAATTAAGCTCTTCTGTCACATAGATATTGACATGCACGGCATTTATTCCCATAACATGCTCTGAACATTTCCCCAAACTATATTGCATCCACAAAAATGCAAAGGGATTTACACATCATAAGTCACAAACTTATACGTTTAAACAAGGCAAACATTGTTCAAAGTATTATTTAAAACTCTTGTTAATTGGCCTTACTGTAAAAATAAAAATGCTAATTGTTATGCATTGTAAACATTTCAATAATTTCCAGCCAAATTCACTCAACTGAATGCAAGATCTCAGAGCTGCCAAGTGGATGCTGTAGGTAGGCAATGTCACATACTCTATAAATAACACCTGTTGCGACTGTTAGACAACGTCATCGCGATGAATGAATAGTCATCTTTGAAATCCCCCGTCAGAGCAAGGCATCGACAATTATCAATTGCAAAGGCATTTTAACGCAACACCATATTGCAAATGCCCAAATAATGTTGCCACAAGTAAACCATAGGCCAACCCAAAATGAACTGACAACATTGTAAATTATTTACATTTCACCCGACATGCAAACCCCCACTAGGCCTATTGTATTTTTAGAATAAATAAAACTGGTATCATCTGTCTGCATGTTTTATCTCTCCTTTAATATAAATATGCAATGAAATACGACATGATTTCGCCAATATTATTTTCCTCAGACTACTTTTATAACTCGGCTTAAACTAATTTACCCAAGTTTAACCTTCATGTATTCATTTTTCAATCGGCTCAATCTGGTCCCGTGACTTCGAATTATGAGAGAGAGAAGCTCGTGTTTATCCTTCAACCCCACCGATATGTACAGTGTGTCCTTTAGCACGTCTCTTGTGTGGACAACCATGTTCAGAAAGTCGTCGTTTATGCGGTGCTCCTCCTTCAACTCGTTCTCCTGACTCTGTTTGAATTTCACCTCCAGTTCTAACAGAGACTTTTCAGAGTTTGTAAAAGCCTCGCCAATCTGAGTCGTCTCCCTTCTCAAATATTTTCCATAGCTGTCCTCTCCGTCCAAATCAAAAGAAATGCTTTTCCCGATCCCCTCTAGCACCCTGGCCGAGTCTTCGATGTGTCTCTTGATGATCGTGAAATCATCTCGGATTACCGAATCGTGGTCCTCGTCAAGACCGCATTTTCGGTCGTCTGTCATTTTAAAAAGCATTTGACATTTTTCCGGATCATCGTTATTCTCATAGTCGCCGTCTGGCACAAAGTAGTGATGGAACGTGCCGTTAGACATCTCTGGATACAGAGGTCCGTTAAAAAACGCACCGCAGATCGGCAATGAAAACATCCCAATAGCGAGTAAGTGTAGAAAAGCCATCCTACCCACTTATTGACAATGCGTGAGCAATAGAAGATGCTTTCCTTTAGAGCGCAAAAAAATATTATTTAATTCGCTCACCAATCAAACATTTCCAATCTTGCAATGCATGTGGTATCCATGAGCTAAAATACCGAAAGTAACTAGGTGTCCAGGCAGGCTTTGTGATATTTTTTTCTCTTCTTTCAGGTCGCTCCTCGTTTAGCCTATGCAAGTGTTGCCAACTATTTTTCAAGGAAAGTAGCAGTTGGTTCAGCCACAGACAGTCACGTGAAAGTTTGAAATACTTTTTTTTAGCTTTACACATAGAAACCCCAAAGATTTCACGCAGGAGTAGCCTATCAAACAGAGAAATTTGAAAGTGCCTGACCGTAGCTGGTCTCCAGTCTGTCAGGTATCAGGACTTGAAAGTGCCTGACCGTAGCTTTGTGACTCAATTTCAAGTTCAACATCTGGATTGCTCAAGCACCGCGTTTGGTTTTGACTAATGATAGCCTACCCTCTCTCAACTCTCAAATTACATCCATGCTCCGTCACTTAAAAGGAAGCGCAGTTTCAATTGACTTCAGGCCCGGTCCTGGCCGATATGCAGCCTAGACAAGACAAAAAAAATGCTCCCCTCCTATCCCCACAAAGTAGAATACAGTCTCGGCCCACAATGCACTTTAATGAATGCCTATCCATCTGGTAGCCTACTTTTGTAAAACAGGCACGTTACATTAGCTTTATAGTCCTTATACCTGACAGACTGGAGACTAATTATATACTGAACAAAAATTAAATGCAACATGCAACAATTTCAAAGATTTTACTGAGTTACAGTGCATAGAAGGAAATCAGTCATTTGAAATAAATTCATTAGGCCCTAATCTATGGATTTCATTCATTAGGCCCTAATCTATGGATTTCACAACTGGGCAGGGGTGCTGCCATGGGTGGGCATAAGCCCACCCACTGGGGAGCCAGGCCCACCCAATCAGAATCAGTTTTTCCCTACAAAAGGGATTTATTACAGACATAAATACTCCTCAGCACCCCCCCTCTCCCTCAGACGATCCCGCTGGTGAAGAAGCCGGATGGGGAGATCCTGGGCTGGCGTGGTTACACGTGGTCTGCGGTTGTGAGGCCGGTTGGATATACTGCCAAATTCTCTAAAATGATATTGGAGGTGGCTTATGGTTGAGAAACTAACATTAAATTCTCTGGCAACAGCTCTGTTGGACATTCTTGCAGTCAGCATGCCAATTGCACACTCCCTCAGAACTTGAGACATTGGTAACAAACTGCACAACTCAAGGTGTCCCAAAAACAATGCACTCACCCTCCCTAACTTTAAAAATATTTTCACATGACCCTCCCCTTGTACTGTGAAATACATTGAACACCCACCCCCTCATAGAATTAACTGAAAATAATGTTTACAACCACAAATAACAATAACTTTAGTGACCGTGTTAATAAACATGGATAGACTTTGCCACTCCACCATGCTTTTGTGGCAGTCGATGCCACACATTACTACAGGCCAGAAGGTTGAGGGTTAACAGACTTATGTTCCCCAGCAAGAAAACCAAGCATGTTCCTCAAAAAGGGGGAACCAAGAATGAGTCACTGACAACAACCAGAACGAAACAGGTGGGGTTTTAGAAGGGGTTCTAAAAGACACTCATGGGTGTATCCACTGAAAGTTGCATAGCAACAACAACTGGGACCTAAAAGACACACACCATATGAGTGCCCACTAAATTTGCCCACTAAGAGGCAAAAAAAAAAGAAAAAACACACCAAACTTAAAGACAGGAAGCAAACCAAAAAGGTAGAGCAAAACAATATCATTGTTTGTCTATAATTCAAAATAGGGAGAACCAACTAAAGGTGATAACCTTCCGCATCTATCAAGACAACTGGAGCACTGGGCCAGCCACTCTTACATTTACATTTAAGTCATTTAGCAGACGCTCTTATCCAGAGCGACTTACAAATTGGTGCATTCACCACTCTTAAATAGATCCTGGGCCAGCACAGGTGAAACATCTTCCCACTAACGAGACGGCAACCAGCACAGGTGTAACACATACTGACTAACGAGATGACACCAATTGCCGCGCCCTACCTGCTAACAAGTTATATGTACGAATGTCCAACCTCAAAACATAAATGGAGCCGGCTAGAGACAATGATCAGCTAGGGGGCGATCAGATTTTCAACATTTTGATGCCATATTTATAGTTTAAAAAAATACCGTATATGCAATGACTATTCCACCAACAGGTTTCTGTGCCAATGCACCACACAACCAATAGACAAAGCATATCAACTTCGGGCACTTAATATCATGGTTTGCGTTTTCAACACCACAATAAATAGACTATGTCAATCTCGACAAACAGAAAATACATCCCTCCCTACCTTGTTGGCTTACCCAGTGTCAAAGGCTTGTTTTGACAATCTCCAAATGTCATTCAACTTTTTGGTGTTTTGTAACAGATGTCTCTTTCCATTCATCAATTGCCCACTGCACAGTTTGGATTGATTGATTGATTTATTGGTTTAATATTTCAGAAAAAAAAATACACCTTTCCTTTTTTGAAGTGACTTGGATTGCACAATAAAGTCAGGGACTTATTTCCATTGTGGTCCCTATTTGTTTACATAAATACATATACAATTACACTGAACAAAAATATTAACGCAACATGTAAAGTGTTAGTCCCATGTTTCATGAGCTGAAATAAAAGATCACAGATATTTCTCGCAAATTATGTGCACAAATCTGTTTAAATCCCTGTTAGTGAACATTTCTCCTTTGCCAAGATAATCCATCCACCTGACTGGTGTGGGATATTAAGAAGCTGATTAAACAGCATGATCATTACACAGGTGAACCTTGTGCTGGGGACAAAAAAGACCACTCTAAAATGTGCAGTTTTGTCACACAACACAATGGCAAGTTTTGAGGGAGCGTGCATTTGGCATGCTGACTGCAGGTCAGAGCTGTTGCCAGAGAATTGAATGTTAATTTCTCTACCATAAGCCGCTTCCAACATTGTTTTAGAGAATTTGTCTGTACGTCTAACAGACCTCACAACTGCAGACCATGTGTAACCACACAAGCCCAGGACCTCCACATCCGGCTTCTTTACATTCGGAATAGTCTGAGACCCGGACAGCTGATGATCCTGAGGAGTATTTCTGTCTGTAATAAAGCCCTTTTGTGGGGGGAAACGAATTCTGATTGGCTGGGCCTGGCACCCCAGTGGGTGGGCCTATGCCCTCTCAGACCCACCCATGGCTGCACCCCTGCACAGTCATGTGAAATTGATAGATTAGGGCCTAATGAATTTATTTCAATTTACTGATTTTCTTATATGAACTGTAACTAACCTGCCCAGGGACTGCGGTTGAAAATTAGCCGGTTGGCTAAACCGGCACTTTTACTGAAACGTTGATTAATGTGCACTGTCCCTGTAAAAATAAAAATAAACTCAAACTCAAACTCAGTAAAATCATTCAAATTGTTTCATGTTGCATTTATATTTTTGTTCAGTATATAAAAATATCAATATCATGCAGTGGATCACCATGTGCAATGCTAAGCGTCGGCTGGAGTGGTGTATAGCGCCAACTGTAAAGTTTGATGGAGGAGGAATAGTGGTTTGGGGTTGTTTTTCATGGTTCGGGCCAGGCCCCTTAGTTCCATTGAAGGGAAATCTTAACGCTACAGCATACAATGACATTCTAGATGATTCTGTGCTTCCAACTTTGTGGCAACAGTTAGGGGAAGGCCCTTTCCAGTTTCAGCATGACAATGCCCCTGTGCACCAAGTGAGGTCCATACAGAAGTGGTTTGTCGAGATCGGTGTGGAAGAACGTGACTGGCCTGCACAGAGCCCTGTCCTCAACCCCATCGAACACCTTTGGGATTAATTGGAACGCCGACTGCGAGCCAGGCCTAATCACCACAACATCAGTGCCCAACCTCACTAATGCCTCTTGTGGCTGAATGGAAGTAAGTCCCCGCAGCAATGTTCCAACATCTAGTGCAAAACGTTCCCAGAAGAGTGGAGGATGTAATAGCTGCAAAGTGGGGACCAACTCCATATTAATGCCCATGATTTTGGAATGAGATGTTTGACGAGCAGGTGTCCACATACTTTTGGTGTGTATATATAAACTCAGCAAAAAAATAAATGTCCTCTCACTGTCAACTGTGTTTATTTTCAGCAAACTTAACATGTGTAAATATTTGTATGAACATAACAAGATTCAACAACTGAGACATAAACTGAACAAGTTCCACAGACATGTGACTAACAGAAATTGAATAATGTGTCCCTGAACAAAGGGGGGATCAAAAAAAAGTAACAGTAAGTGTCTGGTGTGGCCACCAGCTGCATTAAGTACTGCAATGCATCTCCTCCTCATGGACTGCACCAGATTTGCCAGTTCTTGCTGTGAGATGTTACCCCGCTCTTCCACCAAGGCACCTGCAAGTTCCCGAACATTTCTGGGGGGAATGGCCCTAGCCCTCACCCTCCGATCCAACAGGTCCCAGACATGCTCAATGGGATTGAGATCTGGGCTCTTCGCTGGCCATGGCGGAACACTGACATTCCTGTCCTGCAGGAAATCACGCACAGAACAAGCAGTATGGCTGGTGGCATTGTCATGCTAGAGGGTCATGTCAAGATGAGCCTGCAGGAAGGGTACCACATGAGGGAGGAGGATGTCTTCCCTGTAACGCACAGCATTGAGTTTGCTTGCAATGACAACAAACTCAGTTCGATGATGCTGTGACACACCGCCCCAGACCATGACGGACCCTCCACCTCAAAATCGATCCCGCTCCAGAGTACAGGCCTCGGTGTAACGCTCATGCCTTCGACGATAAACGTGAATCCGACCATCACCCCTGGTGAGACAAAACTGCCACTCGTCAGTGAAGAGCACTTTTTGCCAGTCCTGTCTGGTCCAGCGACGGTGGGTTTGTGCCCATAGGCGAAGTTGTTGCCGGTGATGTCTAGTGAGGACCTGCCTTACAACAGGCCTACAAGCCCTCAGTCCAGCCTCTCTCAGCCTATTGCGGACAGTCTGAGTACTGATGGAAGGATTGTGCGTTCCTGGTGTAACTCAGGCAGTTGTTGTTGCCATCCTGTACCTGTCCCGCAGGTGTGATGATCGGATGTACCGATCCTGTGCAGGTGTTGTTACACGTGGTCTGCCACTGCGAGGACGATCAGCTGTCCATCCTGTCTCCCTGTAGCACTGTCTTAGGCATCTCACAGTACGGACATTGCAATTTATTTCCCTGGCCACATCTGCAGTCCTCATGCCTCCCTGCAGCATGCCCAAGGCACGTTCACGCAGATGAGCATGCACCCTGGGCATCTTTCTTTTGGTTTTTTTCAGAGTCAGTAGAAAGGCCTCTTTAGTGTCCTAAGTTTTCATAACTGTGACCTTAATTGCCTACCGTCTATAAGCTGTTAGTGTCTTAACGGCCGTTCCACAGGTGCATGTTCATTAATTGTTTATAGTTCATTGAACAAGAATGGGAAACAGTGTTTAAACCCTTTACAATGAAGATCTGTGAAGTTATTTAGATTTTTAGGAATTATCTTTGAAAGACAAGGTCCTGAAAAAGGGACGTTTATTTTTTTGCTGAGTTTATGTATATATAAAGGAAGAGAAGCTTAGGACTAACCCCAGAGAGATAGAGATATGCCGGTGGCATGCTATGACACCAACATGCATTTCTTTATGTCAGATGGCTACTGCGTCTGCTATACAGATATAGACGTACAGAAGGATGGTAATTCGTTAACTCTCGTAGGCCTGAAACAGTCTTCCTCACCTTAAGTTCAACTGTCAGAGTCAGTTGGAGCGCCAGGACGTACTGCCTTCATATCATAGACCTGCAGTAGATAAAGCTTAATAATAGCCACACCATACCAAACCTTCACAAACGTTTCAAAACTTTATTATGGTAATATCAAAAGTAAGTCCAGCCATTGTTTATAGGGAAAATACGAGCAGAAGAGCAAATGTAAGCCAGGGAAAAAACGCACTACCCTCCCCTGTGCCCACAAAAAACCCATGCAACCCTCCCCAAAGTTAAAAGAACAATTTGACAACCCTCCCCTATTTTGGACCACCCTAGTAAATTTCGACCTGTCCCTAAAGTAAATTTAAATAAATTTGCCAAAATTATATAATTACTCCTGTCTTTACAGAAATAAATAAAATCATTCAAAAATACTTCAAAAGAAAGCATGACAGCCACAAAGGATGATTAGCTTCTTCATTTTTTTTGCTGTGGATTGTTTCAAATCACATGCGAGTAGGCTTATGCCTAGTTCGGAAGTCCGCAATTTGGGCAGCACGTGGCAATAGGCCTAGCTGATTATTTAAGTGAAAAGCATCTGAAATATGTGTGAAAATAATGTGTCTTGAATTGTTGAGAAATGGTGAAGATATAGGCACATCTCTCTCCAGAATGATCTCAGCTCTTCAGAATATGTTCAGCTGTCTCCTGCCAATTCTTGCACATTGTTTCACAACCAAAACAAACAGCAAATGCATCCAACAAGTTTGTAGAGTCACAAGCTTTATGTAATCATTGCGTGCTAGGAATATGATACCAAATACTAGAGCTCTGTAGAGCTCCAAGACAGGATTGTGTCGAGGCACAGATCTGGGGAAGTGTACCAAATCAGTTCTGCAGAATTGAAGGACCCCAAGAACACAGTCGCCTCCATCATTCTTAAATGGAAGACGTTTGGAACCACCAAGACTCTTCCTAGAGCTGGATTGAACTCTTTGGCCTGAATGCCAAGCGTCACGTCTGGAGGAAACCTGACACCATCCCTGCAGTGAAGCATGGTGGAGGCAGCATCATGCTGTGGGGATGTTTTTCAGTGGCAGGGACTGTGAGACTGGTCAGGATCGAGGGAAAGATGAACGGAGCAAAGTACAGAGAGATCGTTGATAAAAACCTGCTCCAGAGCGCGGACTTGAACCTGGTCCAACATCTCTGGAGCTACCTGAAAATAACTGTGCAGCGACGCTCCCCATCCAACCTAACAGAGCTTGAGAGGATCTGCAGAGAAGAATGAGAGAATTCCCCAATTACAGATGTGCCAAGCTTGTAGCATCATACCGAAGAATACTCGAGGCTGTAATCGCTGCCAAAGGTGCTTCAACAAAGTACTGAGTAAAGGGTCTAAATACTTATGTAAATGTGATATTTCAGTTGTTTTATTTTGATAAATTTGTCATTATGGGGTATTGTGTGTAGATTGAGGGGGGGGGGGAACTATTTCATCCTGTTTAGAATAAGGCTGTAACATAACAAAATGTGGAGAAAGTCAAGGGGTCTGAATACTTTCCGAATACACTGTAGTTGAATTTGTCCTAATACTTTTGGTACCCTAAAATAGGGGGACTATGTACAAAAAGTTCTGACATTTCTAATCGGATCACCCGATACAGATGAGAATACCCTCAAATTAAAGCTGACCATCTGCACTTTAACCTTATAGTCATTTTATCATTTAAAATCCAAAGTGCTAGAGTACAGAACCAAAACAACAAATATCTCCCTGCCTAATGGGCGGGCCGGTCCTGATTGACTGTCAGGCAGGACTTGTCATCATAGTGAGAGAAGTCAAGTTCTCTTGAAAACCTAACACCAAATGAATATGCACCATCCAAAATAGGACACAGGGTAAGATGTATAACATCAATAATTTGCAATGTAGCCTGGGTCAAAAAGGTCATTTAGCTACATATTTTTGTTAAACTATAATTGGTAATTTTTTGAAGAATAGCCTATTTTAGCCTACATGATTTTGTAGGGAACTAATTCACAATATGTGCACATTGAAGTGGAACATTGATTGTGCCAGTCTAATTTAAAACATATAGGCTTGCATGTCCTTTTTATGACGGCTAGATTGAAGTGGCCACAATAAGTGTTAAATAATAGATAGGCTTACATGAAAACCACATTTTAAATATAATCTTTAGTGCTGAGCGATTAGTTCTTTTTGAGGGCGGTTCGGTTTCGGATAATCACGGTTTTGAATTTTCATTAGATGTATTATGTGGGTTGAATGCTGTAACAACAGAGAATAAAAGTCCCATGACGGTAGTGACTGCCCGTTACTGCTTATCACTTATTAACCATCATTTGTTCACATTTACTTTAATTAAATATTTCAGTTGTTGTATTTATTACATGTTTTATTTGATGACTTTATTATTTAATTCCAAGTCATCTCATCTCTATAGAGCTGCTGCCTATGCTTTCTGACAACATCTCTATTTTAGTAGTTCTTCAAAGTAAGTAAGGCATACTTTTATGACTGCTGAATACCAACTATCAAAAAGAAAGTAGGAGCGCAATGGATTATGGTCATTGTAGTTAATTCCCACATTTTCTGAGCTAAACTATGTAGAATATTGGCCTGTTGGAAACTACATCTCCCTACTACATTGCACAGTTCGGGCTTGATCTGATTTATGTCTAGAGAGACTGTGCAATGTGTGCATTGCACCTGTCAGTACTGCACATGTAGCCTAAAATGGGCACAACTGGTTCCTATCTTTGAGTGTGTGTAATAAGACAAAACAGTTTAGTTTATGCCTGTAATACATGTTACATAAAGAGTACATCTGAAAATAATTGTGTACATTTTGAACATTGAGTAGTATATGAAAGGTTTTTGTTGACATACTGCTCAACATTTGATGGCAAGTAATCTATATTTGAAGACAGTTACCCTCAACTATACACTGTACCTCTATCACTTTCCTCAATTCTACTTATGGGTGAACAGACTCATAGCAGCCTGGCTTTATTTCCTTCTTATAAATAAAATCAAAGTTTATTTGTCACGTGCGCCAAACAAAACAGGGAAATGCTTACTTACAGGCTCTAACCAATAGTGCAAAAAAAGTATCAGGTGAACAATAGGTAAGTAAAGAAATAAAAACAACAGTAAAAAGACAGTGAAAAACAGTAGCGAGGCTATAAAAGTAGCGAGTCTACATACAGACACCGGTTAGTCAGGCTGATTGAGGTAGTATGTACATGTAGATATGGTTAAAGTGACTATGCGTTTATGATGAATAGAGAGTAGCAGTAGTGTAAAAGAGGGGTTGTCTGGTGGCGGGACACAATGCAGATAGCCCGTTTAGTCAATGTGCTGGAGCACTGGTTGGTCAGGCCAATTGAGGTAGTATGTACATATGTACATGAATGTGTATTATATTGATAAAAATATGTAAGATAAAAATATATACCATAGTAGACTGTGCAGATTCTGGTCAATAATGTCCAGGGTTTTTCAGTTAAAAACATGCTGAAGCACATTATGGTGTTTCAAAGCCTTTTTTATTTTGCCCAAATGTTCCAGCTATAGGCCTATTAATTGAAATAATATGGAACCACTCCTCTCCAAAAATGTGTGCTTTGAGAGGGAGAATGAGGAGTGGAAAAGTGGTGAACCACGATTTTTCACGTTGGAACATTTACATTGTGTCATTCACTGAAAGTAGCATTGTCAAGATGGCTGTAAAACCTTGACCTATGGCTAAAGGTGGTCACGGAACTTGAACCCAACAAGTCCTTTTCATGGTGATATGATATGAATTCCCTCTCGCTCTCATCCAACACTTCCCACACTGCCCCTACTCGGATGGTATCGCGCCGTCCCAACCTTCGCTCTCTCTCCCCCGCTACTCTCTCCTCTTCCATCCTATCATCTCTTCCCTCTGCTCAAACCTTCTCCAACCTATCTCCTGATTCTGCCTCCTCAACCCTCCTCTCCTCCCTTTCTGCATCCTTTGACTCTCTATGTCCCCTATCCTCCAGGCCGGCTCGGTCCTCCCCTCCTGCTCCGTGGCTCGACGACTCATTGCGAGCTCACAGAACAGGGCTCCGGGCAGCCGAGCGGAAATGGAGGAAAACTCGCCTCCCTGCGGACCTGGCATCCTTTCACTCCCTCCTCTCTACATTCTCCTCTTCTGTCTCTGCTGCTAAAGCCAATTTCTACCACTCTAAATTCCAAGCATCTGCCTCTAACCCTAGGAAGCTCTTTGCCACCTTCTCCTCCCTCCTGAATCCTCCTCCCCCTCCTCCCCCCTCCTCCCTCTCTGCTGATGACTTCGTCAACCATTTTGAAAAGAAGGTCGACGACATCCGATCCTCGTTTGCTAAGTCAAACGACACCGCTGGTTCTGCTCACACTGCCCTACCCTGTGCTTTGACCTCTTTCTCCCCTCTCTCTCCAGATGAAATCTCGCGTCTTGTGACGGCCGGCCGCCCAACAACCTGCCCGCTTGACCCTATCCCCTCCTCTCTTCTCCAGACCATTTCCGGAGACCTTCTCCCTTACCTCACCTCGCTCATCAACTCATCCTTGACCGCTGGCTACGTCCCTTCCGTCTTCAAGAGAGCGAGAGTTGCACCCCTTCTGAAAAAACCTACACTCGATCCCTCCGATGTCAACAACTACAGACCAGTATCCCTTCTTTCTTTTCTCTCCAAAACTCTTGAACGTGCCGTCCTTGGCCAGCTCTCCTGCTATCTCTCTCAGAATGACCTTCTTGATCCAAATCAGTCAGGTTTCAAGACTAGTCATTCAACTGAGACTGCTCTTCTCTGTGTCACGGAGGCGCTCCGCACTGCTAAAGCTAACTCTCTCTCCTCTGCTCTCATCCTTCTAGACCTATCGGCTGCCTTTGATACTGTGAACCATCAGATCCTCCTCTCCACCCTCTCCGAGCTGGGCATCTCCGGCGCGGCCCACGCTTGGATTGCGTCCTACCTGACAGGTCGCTCCTACCAGGTGGCGTGGCGAGAATCTGTCTCCGCACCACGTGCTCTCACCACTGGTGTCCCCCAGGGCTCTGTTCTAGGCCCTCTCCTATTCTCACTATACACCAAATCACTTGGCTCTGTCATATCCTCACATGGTCTCTCCTATCATTGCTATGCAGACGACACACAATTAATCTTCTCCTTTCCCCCCTCTGATAACCAGGTGGTGAATCGCATCTCTGCATGTCTGGCAGACATATCAGTGTGGATGACGGATCACCACCTCAAGCTGAACCTCGGCAAGACGGAGCTGCTCTTCCTCCCGGGGAAGGACTGCCCGTTCCATGATCTCGCCATCACGGTTGACAACTCCATTGTGTCCTCCTCCCAGAGTGCTAAGAACCTTGGCGTGATCCTGGACAACACCCTGTCGTTCTCAACTAACATCAAGGCGGTGACCCGTTCCTGTAGGTTCATGCTCTACAACATTCGCAGAGTACGACCCTGCCTCACGCAGGAAGCGGCGCAGGTCCTAATCCAGGCACTTGTCATCTCCCGTCTGGATTACTGCAACTCGCTGTTGGCTGGGCTCCCTGCCTGTGCCATTAAACCCCTACAACTCATCCAGAACGCCGCAGCCCGTCTGGTGTTCAACTTTCCCAAGTTCTCTCACGTCACCCCGCTCCTGCGCTCTCTCCACTGGCTTCCAGTTGAAGCTCGCATCCGCTACAAGACCATGGTGCTTGCCTACGGAGCTGTGAGGGGAACGGCACCTCCGTACCTTCAGGCTCTGATCAGGCCCTACACCCAAACAAGGGCACTGCGTTCATCCACCTCTGGCCTGCTCGCCTCCCTACCTCTGAGGAAGTACAGTTCCCGCTCAGCCCAGTCAAAACTGTTCGCTGCTCTGGCACCCCAATGGTGGAACAAACTCCCTCACGACGCCAGGTCAGCGGAGTCAATCACCACCTTCCGGAGACACCTGAAACCCCACCTCTTTAAGGAATACCTAGGATAGGATAAAGTAATCCTTCTAACCCCCCCCCCCTTAAAAGAGTTAGATGCACTATTGTAAAGTGGTTGTTCCACTGGATATCATAAGGTGAATGCACCAATTTGTAAGTCGCTCTGGATAAGAGCGTCTGCTAAATGACTTAAATGTAAATGTAAATGTATATGGTATTTAAGGAAATTCCGACTGCTTATTGCTTTTTTAAAGCAGGAAATTACTAGACATGTAGCACCCTTTGTGCCCCAAAAGGAATCCAAGATGGGGTGCTATTATTGTACTTGCAAACTTAGTGAACGGTCTTGATTGAACAGAGTATGAATATATATAGTATTTAGTGGTACCTAAGTCCCTTCCCTTTATACTGAAGAAGTCCTTCTGTTTTTTAAACGTCATATCCCTGTGCAGTCTAACCTGATGATATTCTAGACAGGCCTGGTGAGTGATGACTTGGAAGTCATGACCCCCAGGAATGGAGCCTGAACAGACCCTTGTCTTGCATTTACATCACCACGTCTTTGCTATGGCCTCTGACTTTATATCCTCCATGAGAAAAATTGTCAATAGTAGAACTAAAAGGGGGTCGCCAAAAAGGCGAATTCATATATTACAGCAAATATTTAGTTTAGCGTGAAGTTTGTCTCCAGTTCAAATTTCTCATGGACTTTGAGAGGTGTTTGAGGCTGCCACTACTGCACAATGATAGAGGCAGATGTATTATTCTCACACAAATGGGTAATTTGTATTATAACATTCTATTATCATCTGACAAACATAGTTTATGGGTGATTTTGAAATTATGGGCACTTTTGTCATTTCTATTTTCTTAGTTTCTATAAGAAAATGTATCAACAGAAATACTTTTCTCATTTTGTCAGGAATCACAAACTGGTATTGGCTGTGACCATTTTAATTGACAATAAATGGATTTGACTCAGTTTTCTAATAACACCTTCTGCAGATGTGGTTACCATCAAATCCTAAAACATTTTTGTTTAAAACTGAATGACATACCCAATGGGTTTTTTGATTATTTGGTTAATCTGTACTACTACCACATTAAGAAGTAATTATTTGAATTCCTTAATCCATAAATATGGGCCTGCGCTGGCTGTGCTGTATACCAGCACGTAGGCTACCATCAGCAGTGCAAGTTTCTTGTTAAAATGTATATATGCTAAACTAATATATAAACGCAACAATTTCAAAGGTTTTACTAAGGAAAATCTGTCAATTGACAAATCCATTAGGCCCTAATCTATGGATTTCACATGACTGGGAATACAGATATGCATCTGTTGGTCAAAGATACCTTAAAAAAAAAGTAGGGGCGAGGATCAGAAATCCAGTCATTATCTGGTGTGACCACTATTTGCCTCTTTCAGCATGACATCTCCTTTTGCATAGAGTTGATCAGGCTGTTGATTGTGGCCTGTAGAATGTTGTCCCACTACTCTTCAATGGCTGTGCAAAGTTGCTGGATATAGGTGGGAACAGGAACACGCTGTTGAACACGTCGATCTAGAGCATCCCAAACATGCTCAATGGGTGACATGTCTGGTGAGTATGGACATTTTTAGCTTCCAGGAATTGTGTACAGATCCTTGTGACATGGGGCCGTGCATCATCATGAAACATGAGGTAATGACGCTGGATGAATGACATGACAATGGGCCTCAGGATCTCGTCACGGTATCTCTGTGCATTCAAATTGCCATCGGTAAAATGCAATTGTGTTCGTTTTCAGTAGCTTATGCCTGCCCATACTGTAACTCCACCACCACAATAGGGAACTTTGTTTACAACGTTGACATCAGCAAACTGCTCGCACACGACGCCGTACATGCAGTCTGCCATCTATCCAGTGCAGTTGAAAGCTGGATTCATCTGTGAAGAGCACACTTCTCCAGCGTGCCAGTGGCCATCAAAGGTGAGCATTTGGCCACTGAAGTCGGTTACGATGCCAAACTGGAGTGGTTATACGTGGTCTGCGGTTGTGAGGCCGTTTGGACGTACTTCCAAATTCTCTAAAACAATGTTGGAAGTGGCTTATGGTAGAGAAATGAACCTTAAATTCTCTGGCAACAGCTCTGGTGGACATTCCTGCAGTCAGCAATTGGCATTGTGTTGTACGACAAAACAACACATTTTAGAGTGGCCTTTTATTGTCCCCCAGCACAAGGTGCACCTGTGTAGTTATCATGCTGTTTAATCAGCTTCTTGATATGCCACACCTGTCAGGTGGATGGATTATCTTGGCAAAGGAGAATATTCTCATTAACAGGGATGTAAACAAATGTGTGCATATGGAACATTTCTGGGATCTTTTGTTTAAGCTCATGAAACATGGTACCAACACTTTACATGTTGGGCTTATATTTTTGTTCAGTGTAAAATTGTAAACTTAAGTTTACAAAAACAAATTTGGTTCTGCAATGTTGACAATCCAATAACAATTTCTGGGGGACCCAAAGTTATTTTTCTATTTGAACTTGTTTTCTAAGAAAACGGGGAATTATTTAAGAAAAGTGCAAGGCTGCCAATATAATTGTATATGTACAATAAAAACATCTAAATTAATTGTGTTTTTCTTACCATTCTACCCCGTGAGACACAAAAAAGGCTGTTATTGCAAAATTGCCCTTACATACATTTACATTTAAGTCATTTAGCAGACGCTCTTATCCAGAGCGACTTACAAATTGGTGCATTCACCTTATGATATCCAGTGGAACAACCACTTTACAATAGTGCATCTAACTCCTTTAAGGGGGGGAGGGTTAGAAGGATTACTTTATCCTATCCTAGGTATTCCTTAAAGAGGTGGGGTTTCAGGTGTCTCCGGAAGGTGGTGATTGACTCCGCTGACCTGGCGTCGTGAGGGAGTTTGTTCCACCATTGGGGTGCCAGAGCAGCGAACAGTTTTGACTGGGCTGAGCGGGAACTGTACTTCCTCAGAGGTAGGGAGGCGAGCAGGCCAGAGGTGGATGAACGCAGTGCCCTTGTTTGGGTGTAGGGCCTGATCAGAGCCTGAAGGTACGGAGGTGCCGTTCCCCTCACAGCTCCGTAGGCAAGCACCATGGTCTTGTAGCGGATGCGAGCTTCAACTGGAAGCCAGTGGAGAGAGCGGAGGAGCGGGGTGACGTGAGAGAACTTGGGAAAGTTGAACACCAGACGGGCTTACATGATAATGACATACATGATCATAATTTAGAGACAATGCAATCGGATGCATTAAATCATCCTTTTCAAAAGTCACAGATGCCGATTTACTTACTCCCATTATGGTTGGAATAAATGTACAATATAATAAAATTCAAGGTTGTGTCCCTCTGCCTTTTTATTTATCCGTACCCTACTGTGTGTCACTGTACGGTAATGGCAAAACCCCTTACAAGTCTGGAGAAAAACAACAACTCCCAATCAAAATGCTTAGTCTGGCAAAGGAATTCCAGTCTGGTGTCTGTCAAGATGAAATCCTGACAGGAACATTCGAAAAGTGATTCACAAGATACAAGGGTGTGTCTGCTTCATTTTCGTTAGAACCCTGTTGTGGCACACAACATATTGCACATGAAGCATTCAGGATTGACTCATAAAATCCTACAAAGTGGCTCATGACCTCACTGTCATTATACTGCAGAGACTGGAAAAGAGGTTTGTGGTGAGGATGTGTTGTCCGTGATGAGTTCTGCAGTCAGCCAGAGTGGCCTCCTCCAGAGGCTCTTTGAACTTTTATGACAGAGCTAAACACAAGATACCCCTTGGCTTCTTTACATCCCTTTAGGTCCGGGCCTCTCCTGAGATGTCCTTGTATCTGTTTAAAGAGGAGGTCCTGGCCACACTTACATTATATAGGCCTTAGACCAGAGTAACCACCATACCAGTTAAATAACCTATATAATAACCCTGGAACAAGTTAGAGCGTTCATGCAGGTAAGGAATACTTTCAAAAATATTACATTACTGTAGTTTGTAATTGCCTGTAGGCCCTACTGCCTGTACATACAAGCATTTCGCTACACTCGCATTAACATCTGCTAACCATGTGTATGTGACCAATACAATTTGATTTGATATTACAGGTTACCTTTCTTGGGTAAATACATTTTGAGAACCTTCAACATATCTAAATTCAGGATTTATAGTCTTGACTGTAGTTACAGTACTAGATCAATGGACACTTCCAATGTTTCTACTTCACCAAGCGTTCTTCTCAACAAAATGTCACTGACTGACGCTTTACAAAATTCTGATGCACCCACATCTCTGTACAGAGCCCACTGTGAGGTGTGTGGTGATGCTGTAAATCCAGCCTTGTGCAACACCAACGTGAAACGTACCGACTTTGATCTCCTTCCCTTGCAGACGGCCATGCAAATCTATCTTGACTTTAATATACTGTAGTCTCAAGCTCACCTCACCACATCCTTATTAGTCA
The DNA here is from genome assembly GCF_045679555.1 of Salvelinus alpinus. Classification (NCBI taxonomy): domain Eukaryota; kingdom Metazoa; phylum Chordata; class Actinopteri; order Salmoniformes; family Salmonidae; genus Salvelinus; species Salvelinus alpinus. The sequence continues at coordinate 7,501,443 of NC_092118.1, read as the reverse complement.
CCTCCTCTATATAATATTAAAGACCATATGACTAATCAAGTTTTGAAGGAAACACCTGTAGAACCACTTTGTTCAATGCGTCAGAGGTTGGACCGATCTCACACAAGTTACAACATTAGCATCTCAGGAGAAGCAGGCAACATTTCATAAACTCACGAACTTCACATGAACTTGTACCTATGCCAGTTGAACTGGTCTGGACTACATTTATCGTTATTTATATGGAACCCGATAAAGCATACTGTAGCTGTTACGGCCTCGCGGAATTTTCCGTGATATAAAAGTTTCAATTATTTGCAGCTCTCTTTTTAAGCACCATGGTATTGGACGGCAATGAACTCCTTAGATGCCAGAGAGGCTGTCACTGGAAATAAAAGGCCAATGAAACACAGCAGGACCTCTTTGGGCTTTATTTACTTTGCCTTTACAAGATATGATGGAGACGAAGTCGTTTTAGGTTTTATTGGTTTCTCGCAGTCGTACACCAATTTGCAATCATAACACCAATCATGAATAATGATCAAATAGTAAAAACCTAAACTACCAATTCACTTTTAATATAACACAACGCTAAAAAATGTAATAATAAAAAACAATACCACAAAGACAAGGTTTGGGGTGGCAGCTTTAGAAACTACATCTTTAGAGTTCTTAGGAAAGCATTCTAAGGCCCCTGGGCTATATGGTGTGTGCATTGATCAGTTTAGTGAAGAATGGAATGGGAGAGTTCTGATAGCGGCCTGTGCGTGTCATGGGAGTGTTCAGTTCGTGGCTGTTGTGGGTTGCCCGTCTGCTGTCTGGTTGAGGGGAGCCAGTCTGCAAACTGGGAGTTCTGGAGGGATTTAGCAAATGTCAGGCAGAACTGTTCCCGTCTTGCTCTCCAAGGACGTGATTCTGAGGGTTTCGAGGGCTTCCCGGTAGCGAGTGTACAACCCGCCCAGAATTATTCTGTAGGCTCTCTTCTGGACACGCTCCAGCTGAGCAGTCAGGGTTTGAGTGAGGCCACGGTGTCAGGCAGGGACAGCATACTCCAGAACTTGTCTTACGTAACCAATGTACACTGAGTATACAAAACATTATGAACACCTGCTCTTTCCATGACAAGGACTGACCAGATGAATCCAGGTGAAAGCTATGATCCCTTATTGACGTCATTTGTTAAATCCACTTCAATCAGTGTAGATGAAGGGGAGGAGACAGGTTAAAGAATGATTTTTAAGCCTTGAGACAATTGAGACATGGATTGTGTATGTGTGCCATTCAGAGGGTGAATGGACAAGACAAAAAAAAATGGGGTATGGTAGTAGCTGCCAGGCACACCGGTTTGTGTCAAGAACTGCAACGCAGCTGGGTTTTTCCACACTCAACAGTTTCCCCTGTGTATCAAGAATGTCCACCACCCAAAGGACATCCAGCCAACTGGAGTCAACATGGGCCAGCATCCCTGTGGAACACTTTTGATACCTTGTAGTGTCCATGCCCTGATGAATTGAGGCTGTTCTGAGGGCAAAGGCTGGGGGTGCAACTCAATATTAGGTAGGTGTTCCTAATGTTTGTTATAATCAGTGTAGATGGATTGTAGATCTGCTGTGGTTACATAGAGCCGCTTAATGTACTTGAGGAGGAACAGCTTCCTGCTGGTGCTTGTGGTCATGGTGTCAACCTGGCTGCTCCAGCGCAGGTCCTGCTGGACAGTGAGACCCAGCACAATGACCTTTGATGTCTCTGACAGGGGGACACCATTGATGAAGAGGGTTGGTGTAGGGGGTGGGTTTTTAGAGATGGTGATATGCATCCCTAGAAATTGTTAAAATGAGTGGCTGCCTGGATCTTTGATTTAAAGACTCTTGTAGGCTTATGTAGCCAAATTGTATCTATGATCGTATGCTATGCATTCGTGTTTTTGGTATGTTATTTTTTATATCTGAGAATTAACCAACGATATCAGGCCACACCTGGCCATGATTACAGATACCTGTGTGTGTCCTTTGACATTATATATACTAGTCACCTCGCAGGTTTGTCATTATACCCTGATGAAGACAGCTTGTCTGTCGAAACGTTGGTTATTAGGTTATTAAATTATTGCATCTGAGCTCCAAGAGTGTGCGGCTCTCCTTTAATTTTCCAAGTGTTTCACTCCGCTAGCCAGCACCTCGCCTAAAATGGTGTGCGTTTCTTTCGCCTCTAGATATGCATCACTAAACATTTATTTTCATTAAAGAGCATGTCATTGGTAGCAATCCAGGTGCTGAGCTCGTCCAGTTGCTTCTGCATTGATGATGGTTGCTGTCGTTTCCTGGTTTCAAGCGGATTCATGTCATCACACAGGGTTGGCAGCTGCATGTGCATCATCATTGATGGGGGAAAGAAAAAGGACAGGTGCAAGGAGGGTCCCCTGAGCCACCCCACATGTGAGGGACTCTCATTTATATAGGGCACCACGATTGCACAACCACCCGTTGTTTCCTGCCAGAGATAAAGTCACAAATCCATAGGACTATTTCAGGCCTCACCCCTATTGATAGGATGTTTTTGATGACAGTAAGCTAGACATGCGAACACACACGTTTACACATTAAACACACGCTTAGAGAATGCCAAGGGTGTGCAACGCTGTCTTCAAGGCAAAGGGTGGCTACTTGGAAGAATCTCAAATATCAAATATATTTTGATTTGTTTAACATTTTTTTGGTTACTACATGATTCCATATGTGTTATTTCATACTTTTGATGTCTTCACTATTATTCTACAATGTAGAAAATAGTGAAAATAAAGAAAAACCCTTAAATGAGTAGGTGTGTCCAAACTTTTGACTGGTACTGTACACACACACACACACGTTGTCACATACACACACACACAACTACATACTGTAGGCTACACGACATGCACACATTCAACAGCCATGCACGCAGACATGCATGCACTTATGGATAAATGCAAACCAATTTTACAAATCACATGGTAGAAACATGATTGCTATGTATGAGCAATTAGAAAGTGGATACCATTAAAAGGATTAAATCAGACCGTTAACAACAGTTGAGCTTGTACAACACAAATTATAGTAGATTGCACCACTGTTTGCTTTCCTATACAATATTGATGTTTACCCGGAAGATTCAGCCTGGCAGCCATTATAACTACAAATGTGTTGATGTTCAAAGAGAGGAAGCATGATCCATCCCTACTGTACCTATCCCCCTTTTGCAGAGGATGCATGTGTATCCTTTGTGGAAGCAAAGGATGCATAGCACCAACATTGATGTCTTCAAAATGTATCGAAATTGAGTATGCTTAAAATGTCAGGATACATTTTTTGTCATGCACCCTATTCCACATTTCAGCAAAGGAACATTGGTTCACAGTGAAAGTGTTTCACTGAAACAATGTGTACATTTCCCATGGGGACAGGTGTGCACAGAGACAGCTTGATCGTGTCCCAAAAAATGAGCAAATTTATTACAGGACAATAAAAGGCCTTTTCGTTGGGGGAGTTGAACGGAAAATGGAAGTCGGGTGATTACTCTGGGAACATTTGGTTAGCAAAGCTGTCAGACAGCATGCCAACCTATAAATTTTATAAGATGTGTGTTTTTTACAGCGCCAGATCTCTTACATAAATTGATCCATAGCACAGAACGCAGGCATTGCTGCAAACGAAACCCGACAAAACCCTCTTTATGGGAGCTTTTAAGAAGCCCGGTACAAGTCAAATTAAACCTACGTCACCATGCCGTCGTTTTCTTCGAATTATCAGACACATGTGCTCAATGTGCACTGTCCAATGGTGATCTCAGCGGCCTTTGCTATCAGATGTGACCAGAGGGACTTTTACTGGATCACATTGTTGGATAGTGCAATGACTTTGGGAGTAAACTGGGGTGTTTGTATATATATACAGTACCACTCAAAAGTTTGGACACACCAACTTGTTCAACGGTTTTTCTTTATTTTTTAAAACTATTTTCTACATTCTAGAAAAATTGTGAAGACATCAAAACTATGAAATAACACATATGGAATCATGTAGTAACCAAAAAAGTGTTCAACAAATCAAAATATATTTTTGATTTTAGATTCTTCAAAGTAGCCACCCTTTGCCTTCATGACAGCTTTGCACATTCTTGGCTTTCTCTCAACCAGATTCATAAGGTAGTCACCTGGAGTTCTTCAATTAACACACACACACACACACACACACACACACACACACACACACACACACACACACACACACACACACACACACACACACACACACACACACACACACACACACACACACACACACACACACACACACACACTTCCTGTGACATACCCATGACTTTGAGTGGTGATGCACAGGTTTAAGAATTCTGCTTCGGGATATATGACTCACTGTCATTAAGGAAACATTGGAAGAAAGTCTATCTTTCAAGCTGAACAGAATGTTTCTCATGTAGGGCCACTCAAAGCAAAGTAACATTGAAGCAATTACACTACCATTACCCTGCAGGAACAGAAAGGACACAACACAATTACAATATCATTATCCTAACAGGATGTGGAGGGAGTATGATTACTTCTCTTACTCTTTGAAAAATGAGTTTCACATTGCTGAGAGGAAGAGAGACAGAGAGAAATGGAGAACCTTTGTTTTACCACTTTTCCCCAAAAAGGTTTACCTCATTAGTGAGACCAGTAACCCTTAACCATTCTGTTTCTTTAGGAGAGCCATAATCATAAAAATCTTTAAAGGATGGCATCGCTCAGCAATGTGACCTTTTCACAATCATTAGATGACGATGACAAGCGAACAAGCGTTGTGGCATTGGAGTAAAAAAAGCCAATAAAGGACACAATGACTTCATTCACAGCAGGAGAAAAGGAGAACATTTTATAGTCTATAGTCTATTTTTACATAGATCTCTTGAGATTATAGGCATTAATCATGCAGCCAGGTGTTGTTGTTGTGCCAAACTACAGTATTAGTGCATTTGCGTTTGAGTAATTCACAGTAAGAAAAGGTTGACTGGTCACTGACGTGTTCAAAGCTGTGCACAAAGCCCACTCTGTTATTAGCCCATATCAACTACTGGTACTGCTAGGACGTCTGTCAGTCAATGAAAAGATAACCATTCCCCCTACACAACGTAATATTATATAATAGCAGGGAATGGGTCATACCAGTTCACGTTTTTATTGAATGTCCTCCAACAAATATCCACATGCTTTTAAGAGTTCCTTCTAACAGCCTGTTGGTATTTTATGACCCTCCGGGGCTCCCATGGCGAGAATCCGAGCCCAACATCCAGTTCCAGCCTCCAACGTGCCATTCAATATTTAGGGGAGAAGCCATATCTCCCTCTTTGAGAGGTAAAGAGAGGAAAAACAGACTTCAGAACCGATTGTCAGACCCTTTAACAAGGAGCATTTGCTTTGGCCAAGCACCACCAACCACACAACGTGGCTAGAGAGGGAGAGAGTGAATTATCAGACACCAACTGATGTTTATAACGACTCTAGACACAGTAGACAGAGAGCCAGCACATTTCAGAATGGAAAAAGCAACCAGAAAAACAAGGCATCCATCTTTTTTTATGAACTGAATTGTAGGAGTAGCTAGATAAGCAGAATATGATATCCTTAGGAGAAGCACATTTTACATCCCGACTGAGGCTGAGTGGAATCTTTCCTACCCATTCATCATAGTCGACAGAGGGGACAGATTAATCACGAGAACAATTTGTTCTGACTTGTGGATACTGGTTCAACGGTGCACCTGATCTCACTTCTGATCTTTCAGTTAAATGAAAGCAGACATCAAGTGGACATCAACAACGCTATAGAAAAAAGCTATTAACGACTTTGGCTCTCCTATGATCAAGAGGGACGTATTTCTACTTAAGTTCCCTAGGCACATAGAATTTGACACATGTTTAGCTTATAGCATGTTTAAACACTTATTCTACAGCAACATCAATACCCTTTCCTTAATAGTCCCAATTGATAAATGTGAACTAAATGAGTGCATGTGATGATAAATACAGTGGGGTCTGAAATTATTGACACCCTTGATAAAGATGAGCAAAAATGACCTCATAAAATAAATAATAAATACATCTATTTTATACTAATACAATTGCTCTGAGAAATTTTTATTTTTTTCTCAATACCTTTCAATACCTTGCCTTTGGAGAACACATTATAAGGGATCTTAGTCCATTCCTCCATACAGAATCCTTCCAGATACTTGATATTGTTCGTCTATGCTTATGGCCTCCGCTCTTCATTTCAAGCCTCATATTTTCAATGGGTTTCAAGTCCAGAGACCAAGATGGGCATTGCAAAATGTTGATTTTGTGGCCAATTAGCCATTTTTTTTGTGGATTGTGATGTGTGTTTGGGGAAATTGTCTTGCTCCAAGATCCACTTGTGGCCAAGTTCTTTTCTGGTTATGCATTCTAAATTCGACGCAAAACCCACCACTGCTGTGCATGGCAAAAGAGCACTATCTTCATGTCATCTAACCAAACCTCAAATTTACATCCCTGCTCCTTTTTCTCCGACGGGAGCCAGGGTGGCAGGCAAGCCTGGAGGAATGAGCCCATTCCAGGACCGGGGAGCGGGCCACGTCTGGGACAAACATCCGGTTTGCCGGGCCTGGAGTTGAGATACTTGGCGGTGCAGAGATATTCCAGGTTCTTGTGATCCGTCCAAACAATGAATGGATGTTCCACCCCCTCTAACCAATGCCTCCACTCCTCCAATGCCATCTTCACCGCGAGTAGTTCTCAATTACCCACATCATAAATCCTCTCCTTGGCGCTAAGACGATGGGAGAAGAAGGCGCAGGGATGCAGCTTAAGGTCCAGGGCAGAATGCTGGTACAGGACGGCCCCCACTCCGACATCCTAAGCGTCTACCTCCACCACAAGCTGACAGGATGTGTCCGGATGGATTAATATGGGAGCTGTGGGGAAGCGGTGCTTAAGGTCCAGGAACACCCGGTCAGCAGCTGGGGACCACGTGAACGGGACTTTGGGAGAGATGAGTGCTGAAAAGGGAAAGGCCAGGGTGCTGTAACCCTGGATAAAACGGTGATAGAAATGGGCAAATCCTAAGAAGCGTTGTAGCTGCACACAGGACGTGGGTTTGGGCCAATCCACCACCGCTCTCACCTTTCCAGGAACTATCTGCATATTACCAGCAGCGATGATATATCCAAGGAAGGAGGTGGTAGAGCGATGGAACTCGCATTTCTCCGCTTTGACAAAAAGCTGGTTCTCCAGAGAACGCTGGAGAAGCTGTCGAACGTCGACAACGTGTTCTTGAGATGAACGGGAAAAGACGAGGATGTTGTTGAGGTATGCGAACACGAACCGGTTCAACATGTCGCGGAGAATACCGTTAACCAGGTTCTGGAACACAGCAGGAGCGTTAGTAAGGCTGAATGGCATCACCAGGTATTCGTGGTGCTATCAGTGTTGAAGGCTGTCTTCCACTCGTCACCTTCCCGCATCCACACCAGATGGTAGGCGTTCCGCAGGTCCAACTTAGAGAAGATGGTGGTCCCTTGGAGCGTCTCGAAAGCCGAGGCGATGAGTGCTAGTGGGTAGCGGTTCTTAACCGTGATGTCATTGAGACCCCGGTAGTCGATGCACGGGCGCAGGGTTTTGTCTCTCTTCTCCACAAAGAAGAACCCTGCTCAGCTAGGGGAGGCAGAAGGACAGATACACCCTGCAGCCAGGGAGTCCTCAATGTATGTCTCCATAGCCTTGGTCTCCGGACCCGACAGTGAATACAGCCGTCCCCGGGGTGGTGTAGTGCCCGGGAGAAGGTCAATCCCACTATCATAGGGTCGATGCGGAGGAAGCGAAGTGGCCCGGGCCTTACTGAAAACATTCCAGAGGTCCTGGTACTCCGCAGGAATGGCGGAGAGGTCCGAGGCTTCCTCCGAGCCCACAGGAAGATGTCCCGGGGCAGGCTGCACCTACTTCAGGCAATGGGCGTGGCAGAACGGCTCCAGCCCATGATAGCACCAGCAGTCCAGTTGATAAGGGGATTGTGTCGCTGGAGCCAAGAAAACCCCAATACCACGGGAACCTGAGGAGACTTAATGAGCATGAACTGCATAGACTCGCTGTGGTTCCCTGACACTCACAGGTTGATAGGAGTATTATTGTGGGTGACTGCCCATAGAGCGCCCATCCAGCGCTCTATCGTCCATGGGAATGGAGAGGGGCTGAGTGGGGATGCCCAGCTCTGACACCAGGGTAGCGTCCATGAAACGCCTGGCAGGATCCTGGCCCGGCATGGCAGGCAGAGGTCAAAAACGGAAAAACAAGGGCTAGAGAGAAACAGGAGTAAGGGAAAAACATGCTGGTAGGCTTGACGAGACAAGACAAACTGGCAACAGACAAACAGAAAACACAGATATAAATGCACAGGGGATAATGCACAGGGGATAATGGGGGAAATGAGCGACACCTGGAGGGGGGTGGAGACAAGCACAAGACAGGTGAAACAGATCAGGGTGTGACAATCTATTGATAATAGCACCTAAATACAAACAATCCTTGAAACAGTTATTGCGTCTACAGAATGTAACATACGACACACATTTCTCTCTAATTTTACTGTGCTGTTCCTAATTTCATGAAAATTCTCAGGAAATTGCAATGCCAATTGGACAAATAGACTAATGCTAAAGACTTGTGAATGCGAACTGAATTCATATGTTCATACAAGTAACATAAAAGAAGAGCTATTTCACATTCTGTTAATGTTTTGTTCTTCAATAGGTTTGCAAGTTAGGAGTTTAGTACTGTGGTAGCCATCCCTCCATGGTCATTGAATCCCAACACCTGCAAATAGGCTGTAATTGCAGACCAAACTGTGATCTTTAAAAGTGCAATTCAGACACACAATGGAGTGTTTGAGTGTCTTTTGAAACGCAGCCACGAGGCCTGCTTATTTTAGCTCGGTGAGTAGTGAGCACACATGCTTTCCGTATGCAGTAAGCATTTTGTGTGGTAGTTGGCAACACAGCTGAGCCGGTGCGGTAATCGTTGGACTGTGCTATTGGTGAATTGTGGCAGTGGTGCTAAACTCTGTGCCGTCTGCCAAAGTGCCCACCACAGGAACGGACTCGTGTCCTCAGCGTCTGACGGCACCATTAATGCCCCTATTGTGCCCCGATGCCTGATGTCCTGGCATCTTTATGAGCACAGAAAGCTCTCCTGGGCAAATGTTACTCAAGAGAAAAGGTGCTAACTGAAATACAGTGGGTAGTTTCCTGATTGGAGAGACCTATTGGAGATACTTTCATGGTAATAATACCATTCCAAGTAAGAGAAGTCTTTCTCGCAGACTCTCTCTGCGGTGATGCTCTGATGGACTGTGTTTGAAAAATTTCATTTCAGAGTATTGTGCATAAAATAACAAATGCGCAGAACGTGATCCAGATCCTTAACTTTGAGAAAGAGATTTCTGGAGGGAGAGAGCGGGGAGGTGGAAAAAACTGTATTTGCAGCCACGTGCTTAAAAATAATAGAGCCTGCATATCACTTATGAGTAAGTACACACATTTATTTGACACTTCTCAATATAACTGCTGACCACATACCTATACTGCTGACCACATACCTATACTGCGGTCAATTTAACCTAATGAACCTTTAGTTTTTTTTTAAAACCACCTCAGTTACATTGACATTTCGTGGTTGTAATGCCTTTCACCTTTTTAAATCCACCCTGAATCCACCCTTCCAGTGGGATCAACCTAATCCAGATTTTTGGCATCAAGACAATCCTAATTACTACCTGTGAGTTTAGAAAAATGCAAAAAATGACATTTAATCCTGATTAAAGGCCAGATTCAATTACCAAATCTGAAAAAAATCTCAAATAAAAAAAGTGTTGAATAAAAATATAGATATTTGAGATTTGAGATTCTTCAAATAGCCACCCTTTGCCTTGATGACAGCTTTGCACAATCTTGGAATTCTCTCAACCAGCTTCATGAGGTAGTCACCTGGAATGCATTCCAATTAACAGGTGTGTCTTGTTAAAAGTTAATTTGTGGAATTTCATTTCTTTTTTAATGCGTTTGAGCTAATCAGTTGTGTTGTGACAAGGTAGGTATACAGAAGATAGCCCTATTTGGTAAAAGACCAAGTCCATAATATGGCAAGAACAGCTCAAATAAGCAAAGATAAACAACAGTCCATCATTACATTAAGACAGGAAGGTCAGTCAATACGGAAAATGTCAAGAACTTTCTCAAGTGCAGTCGCAAAAACCATTAAGCTATATGATGAAACTGTCTCTCATGAGGACCGCCACAGGAAAGGAAGACCCAGAGCTACCTCTACTGTAGAGGATAAGTTCATTAGAGTTACCAGCTTCAGAAAATGCAGCTCAAATAAATGCTTCACAGTAACAGACACATCTCAGCATTAACTGTTCAGAGGAGACCGTGTGAATCAGGCCTTCATGGTTGAATTGCTGCAAAGAAAACACCACTAAAGGACACCAATAATAAGAAGAGACTTGCTTGGGCCAAGAAACACAAGCAATGGACATTAGACCAGTGGAAATTTGTCCTTTGGTCTGGAGTCCAAATTGGAGATTTTTGGTTCCAACCGACGTGTCTTTATAAAACGCGTGTGCGTGAACGGATGATCTCCGCATGTGTATTTCCCACCATAAAGCATGGCGGAGGAGGTGTTATGGTGTGGGGGTGCTTTGCTGGTGACAATGTCTATGATTTATTTTGAATTCAAGGCACATTTAACCAGCATGGCTACCACAGCATTTTGCAGCAATACACCATCCCATTTGGTTTGGGCTTAGTGGGACGATCATTTGTTTTTCAACAGGACAATGACCCAACACACTTCCAGGCTGTGTAAGGGCTATTTTACCAAGAAGGAGAGTGATGGAGTGCTGCATCAGATGACTTGGCCTCCACAATCCCCTGTCTTCAACCCAATTGAGATGGTTTGGGATGAGTCAGACCGCAGAATGAAGGAAAAGCAGCCAACAAGTCCTCAGCATATGTGGGAACTCCTTCAGGACTGCTGGAAAAGCATTCCAGGTGAAGCTGGTTGAGACAATGCCAAGAGTGTGCAAAGCTGTCATCAAGGCAAAGGGTGGATATTTGAAGAATCTCAAATATAAAATATATTGGTTGAACACTTTTTTGATTACTACATGATTCCATATGTGTTATTTCATAGTTTTGATGTCTTCACTGTTATTCTACAATTAAGAAAATAGTAAAAATAAGAAAAACCCTTAAACGAGTAGGTGTTCTAAAACGTTTGACCAGTAGTGTAGGACGGACACTTCAATACATACTTCCTTTTGATACATTTCTGTACTGCCATGTATGAAGGACAATAGAAGTAAGGCCAAATTCAATGTTTCGTCAAATAATAATAATAAAAAACTGTATACCTACTGTATAGTGTCCTAAAATTCCAAATCAAATAGCTAAATGATCCATGGTATGACCGTCTTAAAACAATTCCGTATGTTAGCTTAGTAGATATCGCCGTCTAAGGGCTTAGACCCACAGGGGTTAAGTTTCATCTTCAGAGTGGTGGACCAACCCATTAACTTGACAGATCTTATACAATTTATTTATGACATTATATGCCTCAGAGCTATGACGTATTCTCAAAATAACCCAAATGGGAAAAGCTAGAGTGAGAAGTTGCCATGACTTTCCATTGTAGTTACGTGCGTTCATTCTCCAAGCCTCACAAAACAAACCCTACCACAGTCCAACTTGTCCACAATGCATTAGGAGCGGTGCCTATTACACAACTCTTTCCATATTGCCGCTGAAACAGCGGTGTTGTCGTTTGCAGCATCACTTGAATCTAGTTTCAGTTGTGATGGAAAGGAAGGACCCTTCTGCAGTAACCTAACAAAGATCCAAGAAACAGTGCCAGTCGCGGCATGATTGGGTCAGCCCACTGTGCTAAAGCTTAGGCATTGTCTTCAGAGCTAACACAAGTCTACAGGTCTCAGGCAAGGTTACTCATCACTTAGCGTTGTTCACCTCCCCTCTTCTGTTATATCTGCGAGGGGAAATTAGGTAAAACACTGTCCTGTAGTAAACTGCATTGACGTTTCCAAAACACATTGTATTTGCCAAAACTCAAAATCTCTGATCATGTGGTGAGGAGTAGAATAGGGAACTAGTCTCAGTGACTCACTTCCGCAACAAGAGAAATATCTTCACAAAAGATTTGAAAATTAGGTCACTGGAATCCTTTGCTGGATAGTTTGTCATCTTTCCCATCTTTCAAAATCACTTCATCCCTTTTCTTAATGTTTTGACTCAGGTCTCTCTCTCTCTCTCTCTCTCTCTCTCTCTCTCTCTCTCTCTCTCTCTCTCTCTCTCTCTCTCTCTCTCTCTCTCTCTCTCTCTCTCTCTCTCTCTCTCTCTCTCTCTCTCTCTCTCTCTCTCTCTCTCTCTCTCTCTCTCTCTCTCTCTCTCTCTCTCTCTCTCTCTCTCTCTCTCTCTCTCTCTCTCTCTCTGATTTCAGATAATGGCTAGGCGGTGATGTCATCGCAGAGGAATTCCTCTCCCTCTCTAGTCCTCTCTCTCCAGGCCTCTCTCTCTCCAGGCCTCTCTCTCTCTAGTCCTCTCTCTCCAGTCCTCTCTCTCCAGACCTTGCTGCTCCACTCCACATGTTGTTGTTGCATAGTGGTCTGTTCTCACCATGTTGACAGGCCTGCTCTGTGTCTGCTAAAGTCCTTCTGGGGAATCCTGGGTCGTATCCATAAGGAAGAAAACGGACTGAAACAGGGAGGGACTACCTAGACCTATCCAATAAGAAACACTCATTTTTGTTTTCCTTTGCAAAATGTTTAAAAACATTTTCCGTTGCATGCCCTTATGAATACGACCCAGTTTCATCTGCTCAAAGATCACCACAAGCAATCTGTTATATGAAGACATCCCAGGAGACACTCCAAAACACAATAAACAGGATATTAATTCAACAGTTGTTTATTTCACAATGATATTTAGATGTTTATAATGATTGTAACTTAATATGTTCATAATGCTACAGTTAATAGCAGATCGGGGACTTGTAGAGCTTAATAATACTTAGCCTGTGATGTTTCAATATAATTACCCACAGGAGTTGAATTATGTTATATGAGGATAACACATTAGTCTTACAGCAACAAAAACACTATTGTTCAATGAGAAGACTGAAATGTTAGATATAACATCAGTCTATTTTAGACTGAAATATATGTTTTAAAAGGATTTCACAGCGTGCTTCTACTAGGAATATCAATCCAAAGGGTGTCATTCAACTGAAGAAAACATTTGTGCATGACTGACTTAGTAATAGAGCAAGCATTTTACTTCTAGAGAGCCATGACCATGCGTAGAGCACCAGCGAACAGTTCTACTCAAAAACATTGGGTGATAAGTTATTGATTAATTCTCTCAAAGACATGAATCTAACCGAAAAGTAATTTGTTTTCCTTTGAAATGTGAATAGGAAATGAAACGGGTAAATGCGTTTGAAAAGTGTACAATATGCTGACGTCCAGCTAACAGATATTTCCCTTGTCTATTAGTACATTGTTTAGTGCTGACATCTGGTGGCAGTATAGCATTTCATACTGGTGAGACTTGGGAAAAGTAGGCATTCATACTGCGGAGGACATGGAAAATGGTGACAATTATTATACAAAGAGACTATGTGGAAAGCAGTCAACGCTTAGAAACTGTATAATAGAGCAAGCCAGTATTTCAGGACACCTTATACGGGATCGGTCCCCCCCCCACCCCCCCGCGGAACGGTTGAGCTAACGTGCGCTAATGTGATTAGCATGACGTTGTAAGTAACAAGAACATTTCCCAGAACACAGTCTTATATGGGCAGAAAGATAGATGTGTGAAGGTTAGTGTCTTTTCTGTAGCAAATTATCCATCATTTATGAAATTGCTGGGAGTGTGTAAACTAAACATTTTTATTACCATATAATTTCTGTATGTTCTCTCTAGTTATGTACTTGAAAATGTATCAATTGACCAATTCGGCACATTTGGGCAGACTTGATACAACATTTTGAACAGTAATGCAATGGTTCATTGGATCAGTCTAAAACGTTGCACATACACTGCTGCCGTCTAGTGGCCAAAATCTAAATTGCACTTAGACTCCTAAGTGATATAATGGCCTTTCTCTTGCATTTCAAAGATGATGGTGTAACATCTGCTTCCAACTCACACCCTCAAACACCTAGGCGGTGATGAACGCAGCTCAGTCTCCAGATACCAATCACCTGAATTCTAATCACCTGTTCACACACCTGTATATCATTATCACACACTATTTAGTTCAGTTCTTTGCACCCCATCACTGTGAGGTATTGCTTGTTTTGTGACACACGTCTTTCGGAGCTCTGTTTTTCCAGTGATCGCTTTGCCTGCCTCACTGATGACGCCTTTCGTCTATTCTCTGCATGTACTTTAGCCTATCGGATTTCCTGTTATCTACCTATTGCCTGATCTCCCGGACTACGTTACTAGCCTTTTCCCTGCCTGTACTTTTTCCCATTTGGACTCCCTGTGTCTGACCTTCTGCCTGCCCCTGGACCCAGCTACCTGCCTCCTCCTGTGGTACTTTGCAATAAACACCTGCGCTTGAAACCAGCTCTCTGTCTCCCCTCGTGCACATTACAGATGATACATTTTTCAGATGATAAATTTTTCTTTGAAAACGCATGTTTTTTTCTTTGTATTGTCTTTGTACATTAATTTAACATTTCCACAAACTTCAAAGTTTTTCCTTTCAAATGGTATCAAGAATATGTATATCTTTGCTTCAGGTCCTGAGCTACAGGCAGTTAGGTTTGGGTATGTCATTTTAGGCAAAAATTGAAAAAAAGGTGCGGATCCTTAAGAGATTTCATCAGGTAAAACTGTAAATGACACGCCTTCACATACATACAGTACACGCATGTCCATGCACACAGACACCCACCCACACAAAAGTCAATGAGTCAATGGAAGGGACACCGACTCTGTGGTCAGTTCTTCATGATTGTAGACATTTCCACATGATTTCAGATGGTTGCCTAATGTGCAAGTTCCAGTTACACCAGTCTCACCTTATCCTACAACTAACCTCTCTATCGTGATGCTTAGCAATGTCACTTTGGTGATGCTCATTTTGATGGAAATCACTATCTTTGAACCTTTTGCAATATTGTCGTATTATATGACTTGTATTATGTGATCTATTTCATGTGGAAGCAGCAGCACTAAGACAAATGACCCCTCAGGGACAATAAAGTGAATCTTATCTTATCTTTATCTTTGGGTGAGACAAGGCTGAAAAATTCATCCCACCAACCCTTTCATTGATTCCATGCCACTTTTCATCAATACTGACATGGAGATCACATGAGGGCGGTTTACGGAGATAGGTGGGATGGACTGAGAGTAGGTGAGGTGTGGGTTTAAAAGCTCATGTTCTGTAACAGTTATGACTTAAAACCCGATTTATAATGTATAAGTACTATCTATCTAGATGTAATGTATATCAAATTACTTTATTCTTGCTATGTAACTACTGTACATTTTTAAAAAGCCATGTAAAATGTGTGTAGAATGTATACGTAACAACATCCCATGGCAGGGTTATGAGATATCTTCATAGTTGGACTATAAACGTCACGTGACTTCCAAAAGCAATTTACAGCTCAATTTGAACTGATTCACTTTCACTGACTATATGCCAGATGTTCAAAACCCTTATAAACACACTTGACAACCCTTGGATAAGGCTACTATTGTGAAATGATCTTACCTCTTACATAATATTCTTCATTTTATTCTATTCAACCAAAGCATATTGATTTGTAATTACACTCTTTGTTACACTTGTGTAATAAGCTATACTCTATTACTTGAACTCTATTACCATGCAATAATAAAGCTATTATAACTAACACCAATATTGTTACTACAGTTATTACTGTGTATTTATAAGGGCAAATTAAGGTGTTACCAGAATATTTTTCACAGGCAGTATTTAAATATAGAACTCAATGTACTGGCTGTTTACTGAAGCAGTCTCCTTTGTTACTGAATGTTTCCAAGTAAATATGCCGCTTAGAACTTATGAACACAGTCAGGGGCGTCATGCTCCCCAAAAATCTTAGGATAGCTGTGGCGTGGTCCGGAGGGAGAATTTAGCATTTTCTTGCAATCTAGAGCCCTAATCAGTTTTTCTGCATATCTGAGCATACCTCTTCTGCTGTCTGCATCCTCCTGACTGGTGGTTATTTTTTTAAAGAAACAAAATATGCTTCTCTGCACAGATCTGGGTAAAAGATTGAAAGGAAAGTGAATATTTTTTTTAATTTAGTTATTGCTTGCTTTTCTAAAGTCGACCAACCTTGCAAGTAGGCATGCCAGCTAAAATAGTTAGACTAGCTACTAGCTACTCTAACTTGATTGATAGCCTGAAATGGCTTATTGGTAGCTAGTTACGAGGTTGGGAGATTGGGAACCTATCTGGTCTAGCTAAAGCCAACTTAATAAAATTCCTAGGTGGCTAATAGTTTTACAGAGAAACAACAACAACAACAACAAAAGTAAACATCTTTTTTATTTTTTTAAACAGGACAAATCTGGGTCGGCACGTGCCCCTGTGCCACCTATGGGCATGATGCCTCTGAACACAGTTCAACCTCCCACACACTGCATTTAGTCTATTTGCTTCAAGTGACACTTCTCCTTGTCTCCTTTACTTACACTGTCAGACGCTAGGTTCTATTGGCTCAGTTAGCAGAGGCCTACTGTACGTTCCGCCACGTTCCTCCCTGAATAAAACGACAACAAGAATACCAGGTTGTGACGTACAGAACCTGTAACGACACAAGAATAGCCCTACGCCAATTGTTGCCAAATATAAACCAGAGACAAGGCATGGATGAAAGCTGTACTGCCCTTTTGTATCCTTGACGACAGCAGACATTCCAAAATCACAAGGGAGGAATGTTCCGAGGACCTGGGGGCAGATGCTCTGCCCAAAGGGGGAATTCAGGTGCTGCGTACCTGGAAACCGAACTGAACTGAAATAAACTGATGTGTAGTGTACATCTCAGGAATACAGAAGATAAACCGGAAAACCATGACATGTCTAAAATAACCTTAGTTACCCTAGAGCCAGTACCATGTTACCATTTAGGGATTGGCTGGATGACAGGGTGTTTGTGTCAGGTGTAAAATCAGGTAGAACAGGTTCCTGGTTGTTCTGATCTGACTTCCCTCCACTGCACTGCACTGCCCCTTCCCTGGCCTATCGTTCCCTCTCCCTCATACGCTGGCTGTTTCGCGGAGAGATCTCACTGCCTTCCTCACACCTGTTAGCTGTAACCACCTGACCGAGCACCAGAAAAAGGTATGTGGCGATGGTGATTTTAGTAACGTAGCGCTTTTTCACAATTTCTTCTGTATGGGAGATGTATGGTAGACGTTGAGTTGTGTGACACTTATATGTGTTTGGTATTTTTGTAAGGTTACAGACTTGCCAGAAATCTGATTAGTTCAATGATAACGCCACAAAATCTGATTGTAAATGTCATACCACTTTCAAATGAAACCGAATGATCATGTTGGGGTGTCGGGGTTTAAAGTTGCTCTTAGTAGTTGTCCACCAGTCAGGCAAACCAATATACATGTGTCATCCCATCCAGACTATTCTTTTATCAATGCAGATTCAGGTAGTTGCCAAGCGTATATGGGTTTTTTGCTTAATTTCTGAGGGGACTCAAATGGTGTTATTAACCCAACTTTATTTTTACCAAACCAAATATGTCAAGTTGGAAGAGGACACAAACCTAACACAAAGACACTCAGAGTGATTGAAGGAGGATAACATTTAGCAAAATGGATGGTCTACAATGACTGAGTTCATCATGACACTTTCTCTCTGCTTAAATTTAAATACAATTATGTAAGATTAGTAGTCCCAACAGACGGAATACATGATTTCAGACATGTTATTTTATTTCTATCATGCTATCAAAACCTATTCAACCCTTGGCTTTGAGGATATTTCTGAAGGGGAAGTGCTAGCCAGACATTCATGCGTGCTTTGACAATGCTGCTGAATGCGTATTTAGTATGCTTTAACAGGAAATATCGCTGTTCATCCCAGATTGACTCAACTAAAGTACATGGGAGTCTCCCCATATTTACACCCTAAATGATTATTGCATTGACATTCATTTAGTCTATTGTCCCCAAAACTGAGTTGGCAGACTCTTATAAATACAAGTTCTGGGAGATTTGATGGCAAAAACATTGGGAGTTTGCTTCCATTCAGGGGAAATAATTGTCCTCCTAACCCTGACCAGGCCTTATAAAAATTGAGGTCAAAGCCAAACTGATAGCATCAACACTTTATCTCCTTGATTGGTATGAATAGATTACAATTCTATTAAAAGATAACGATAGAGTCAAGTCAGCCAAACCCCCATTGAGAGCTTGTTTTTTTTGTATTACAGGGTGAGCATTTGTTTCAGAACATGCGGAATATGAAATACTTTATGGGAATCTTGGGAATTCATAAAGTCCTTGTCTCGCCTTAATCAATTTAACTATTCATACATTTAGTTCATTCTTGGTGACTGGTTGCCTAAGAAAAATGATGTACAATACTGTATATTCTCTACTTATAGTCAATGGTGGCCTGCAGACCATGGCACATTCGAGGCCAAAATGGGATTTTTTTTTTCTTTTTTCTTTTTTTACATTTGTGGAGAACCAACCTTGACTCAATGTATCTAACAAAAATACTTTTGTTTACGTGTTGATTGTTGTTTAGAACACGAACGAGAGAGACGGGATATGGACCTTTATTCAATCATCACTGCTGTTTTGCTTCTGCAACTGCAAGGTTTTCATGTGGCCTTGCTCCAGGCACCAACAAACTCTCCCGGACGGACGATTGATCAAAGTTGGCTTCGTCAATTGTTCAAATCCAAGCTCAACAAGACATCACAAGCTCAGTCCAATGGCATTGTTGATACGAACCAGGAGGGTACTGAGTCAACAGATAACTCTCCTTGGGGTATCGCAGATGGTTCCATGTCATTTAGTGGGGAACAGGACACAAGCGAGACTGCAGGTGATGTGACGATTGGCACCACAATGCCACCAGGGTTGCCAGAAGCCACAGCAGAGGACCCTGAATCGCCAGCGACCGCTGTTGAATCTCCAGAAACCACTGTTGCACCAGAACCCCCAGTGAGTGTTGCCTTAAACTCAAGCCAAGTTTCCAATGCAACTGGAGAGGACAGTGGACTCCAAACTACCAGCACCACTCCAATCACAGAAAACTCAAATGGCTCTAATTCCGTGTCCAATGACACTGAATTGAACGAGACAACCACAGCTCCAGACACCAATAGCACAGAGGAGGCCGGTCCAGATCCTGATACTGAGAACGGGGTAACCAACAGTACAGAGGACAGCCATAATGTAACGACTGCAGTACCAGAAGAACCAGCGCCATCAAGTGAACCATCCACAGCTTCCCCCACCACAGAGCTCCCCTTGGACTCACCTGGGACTACAACTGCCAAAATCATCCCAGAAACTACAACAACCACAGGTCCCAGCACAACAACAGACATGATGGAAACTGGTGCCGCTTCAGGGAACAACTCTGCGAGAGGTGAGGAGACAGTGTCTAAGTATCTGGTACATTCTTTGTCTCAAGGGTACTGCTGTGTGCACCTGTGACCTACTTACTTGCTTGGTCAAGGGAGCCTGTAACAACTTTTAGGGAAATACCAAGAGCTCACAACAATGTTTAAATTTGGGTGTGTTCACTTCACATAACCATTGTGATATTGTTTTAAATGTTTCGGGAGAGGCATTAATGAATGAGTCAGCAACCAGACAAAGACAGAGCAGTCAAAAAGTTACAAATAACCACCGAGTATCAGATTTGAACATCGGAGGGACCTAGTTAGAAAGTAACACAATATCCAACAACGCTCAAAGGGCAGTTATGTTATATCACCATCGTCTTTTTTTACAAACCCGCTTTCTTTCCGGTCTCTCCCTGACCCACATTTGACAGATCTCTATTTTTTTTCATTGTCAAAGCACAAACTCCCCTTCTTTCACCGGCTGGGCTGGGTTGAGTTTCAGACACTATCTGCATGCCCATAGTGAGTGGAGGCTTCCATTACAAATGCCTTCTCCAGGGGACAAAATACCCCTGTGTTAGCCTGTCTACAGGCAGGAGGAGGTCAGTAGCTGCAGTACAGGGCGTGAGAGTACTACTCTCCAGTTTCTAACATACTCAACAAGGGACCTTTTGAGTGGGGGATTGTTGACATTCGTTAAAGGAGGATACCCCCAATTTTGACAGGTTATAAATGATTTACGAGTATTTCTTCTCGCAATTCAAATTCAATTGCATCCTTTTCAAAAAACGTACACATGATTTGCCAGGTGCAGTCATGAATTTGAATATGTAGTAACTACTTCTGTCAAACTTGACTATAAATACTTGGAAAAGTGTGCTGAAAAACGTTGTTACCATTGGGAGAAACCTCATACATTTCAGCCAGTGATTTGTTTATTCTGTGGCTTGTTTGACCTGTTTGTTTACCTCATTTGCATGTTGCCTTACAGATTTTCCATAGTCAGTACAGCATGCTAGTTATGCATCGCAGTCTTTTTACGCAATACTTATTAATCAATTTGTAACGGCTGTCCTCCTCCTCATCTGACGAGGAGTAAGAAATGTCGGACCAATGCGCAGCGTGGTATGTGTCCATAATATATTTTAATGAGACAAACGAACACAGAAACAAAACAATAAACGATACGTGAACTACGTATGTGGGACAAACACTGACACAGAAAATAACCACCCACGAAACCCAGGTGAAAAAAGGCTACCTAAGTATGATTCTCAATCAGAGACAACTAACGACACCTGCTTCTGATTGAGAATCATACCAGGCCAAACGAAAAAAACAACATAGATAACCCAACCAACTCACGCTCTGACCACACTAAAACAAGGAAATAACAAAAGAACTAGGGTCAGAACGTGACACAATTGACAACACGTACTGGCTATTACCTTTTCTTTAGGGAACATAGAGAGAAAAGGTGTAGAGTTTCACACAACCACGTCACACAAAAGTACACCATATCTGGACCCAGATCATATTTTCTCTATTCATGGGTTGCACCTCCGTCACTTGGTTGCGTCACGCCATTGTTACACTAAAAATAAAAGATTCCAGGAGGATCCTTCAGGGATTCTTCAAAATGAAACGGTAGGTTAACCCCTGTAAGTTATTCGAAGAACCCTTTAAAACGAGTCTGGCGTGTTGCTGTTGATGTCCTCTGTAGGCTATGAATAGCCAGAATGATTTTGCAATGCATGGTGATCTAACAGGTTTCCTGTTATATTCATCAGAGGTGTAGGGAAGGTGAAGTCTGTGAATACAAAAAATATATCATTATACAGATGATTCACAAAGTGTGCACACAACAGTATTCATACCTTGGTTTTTGTGGTAAATGTGAATGGAAAAAAAACGGTTAACTTTTGACAAAGGTTTTCATACACATACCTTGTCCATAATGAAGAGGGCTCTGGGATCTTCATTGGAGAGGTAAGGGAGGAGGAAGATGGCTGCTGTGACAGAGTCCTATGAGGTTTTAGAGAATTTAAATGAACTGTTGAGCATACATGTGATCTGCATACCATTATAAGGCAAACCACTACTAATTGTACATACAAAGGCACACACAAATAACTGAGCAGTTCAGGCAGCTGCACACAATGCAGCTATATTGTAAAGATATTCTTACCTCTTTGTTGATGGATATCCATTGAATTGTGTCCATTTTCTGTATTAGAAAGAATTGTAAAAAGGGACAAAGTGTTCAACAACAGCCATTTGAACAAATATGACAGATAGATGGAATAATCATAAAACAATATCAATTTAAATCATACAAGAGAGAAACCTGACCTTAAATTGAGGAGTTTTCCAGTTAAATGCCTGCACCTGCTGTCATCTCAAATCCAAATGTTTCAGTTGGGTAGTTAGGTTCCTGCAAGAACCACCAAGAACTAAAAAGGTTCCTTGATGAAACCCACCTCATAAGTGGTTCTTGGAAAAACCTTTTGGGGGAATTTTTCAGTGCCAAGAACCGCAACGTTCTTCGATGAACTTTGAGGATCTTAGAAGAACCCTTGATGAACCCCACATTTTTAGAGTGTACATTCATTCTAAAGACACCTCAGCCATAGTAGCCCCCAAAAGATGAGTGGTACCCAGTCATTCCAAACGGTGACTAATGACTGTTTCTGTCACGACTTCCGCCGAAGTTGGCTCCCCTGCCTGTTCGGGCGGTGCTCGGCGGTCGTCGTCACCGTCCTACTAGCCGCCACCGATACCTTTTTCGTTTGTCTGTTTGTTTTGTCTAATTAGTTTCACCTGTGTTTCTGTTGTTTGGTTTAATGAGCTTCCCTATTTTTAGTAGGTGGACCCGCCCTTGTTTTGTGCGGTATTGTCTTTATGTTACGTGTGTGCGTTTTAGGTAGAGGTGGATTTATTTTCTTATTACTTGGCACCGTGTGTTTTTGGGTTGTCACGTTATTGTCTGCGCCCTGTATTGTTGGGCTTATCATTTTTGTGTGCCGAAGTAAGAGCACTTTTCCCCAGTGGAACTCTCTGCGTCTGATTCCTTCACCCACCTAGTCCCGCGTGACAGTTTCATCTAAATTACACTACATTCTTAGAAAAAAAGGTGCTATCTAGAACCTAAAAGGGTTCTTTGGCTGTACCCATAGGAGCACCCATTGAAGAACCCCTTTTGGTTCCACGTATAAATAAACCTTTTGGGTTCCATGTAAAACCCTTTTCACAGAGGGTTCTACATGGAACACAAAAGGGTTCGACCTGGATCCAAAAATGGTTCCCATTTGGGGACAGCCGAACAACCCTTTTGGAACCCTTTTGTGTATAGTGGCCCGGAAATACGATGACATTGCGTAACAGTTGGCAAATAATTAGTAGGAAAAAACTTTGCCATTGTTATGATGTCGTCAAATTCGTCCTTCAATGCACACAGAGGGCTAATGTCAACAGTATGCATGTCAGTCTTTCTTGGCTCAAAGTAGAGAAGAGATTGACTGCATCAATTTCGGTTTTTGTGAGAAATATTAATGTGTTAAATTCCTAATTGTCTGTATAATCAACTTACATAGCTCTGACAGACATACTTACCCCACCAGGGGTCTCTTCACAGTCCCCAAATCCAGAACGAATTAAAGGCAATACACAGTATTATATAGAGCCATGATCACATGGAACTCCCTTCCATCTCAAAATGTTCTTTAAAAAACAAATAAAACAACACCTCACAGCACAAAGTGTTCTTATTTGGTTCTTATTTTCTTATTTCGAAATAGTGTAGTTCAGTCCTTGAGCTGTTCTTGTCTATTGATGTTCTGTATTATGTCATGTTTTGTGTGTGCCCCAGGAAGAACTAATGGGGATCCTAATAAAATAAAATAAAAATCCAAATATCAAATTTACTTTAGACAGATGGCAATGTTGCCATTAGCTAGCAGTTCGTAAAAAATACCTAGCATTTCTAGAGTTAGCTAGCTAGAATCCGATGCTCTCCCCACAATCGTAGCTAGCTAGCTAGCTAGCTAACGTAATACTATATCTCATGTTAATCTGATGACAAATGTTTTTTTCTACTAAGTATTTGCCTCCTTTAGAAATGACAATGTATTTCCAAGCAACTATAATGCAGTTCTTCATCAATGACAGTTGACAATGCATTGAGTGGAACGTTCAGTCAGGAGTCAGGCTTAAACATTCAAAACAATATTGTGATGAAACGTGTAAGCCAGGAATATGAATGCCCCACTTTACGCTAATGTAAATGCAGGGTGTGCTCCTTTAACATTTTTTTAAAGTGTTGTGAGAAAATAGAAATGCAACTGAGGTTAACAACCTTAGTCTTCAGATAAGGAGATGTCAGGGAAGTAAACATTTGAATTTCCAAATGTGATGACCGAGATTATGAAAGCTTATTCGAAGAGGGGAAATTGTTGTTCATGGTAAACATGTTGTTACTCTTATTAGCATATTGACTAGTCTGGTACTTTTCATTTAGTTGTATAAAGTTCTATCACAACTGCCTTGGAGTAGTTAGATCTCCTCTTCGCATACCACAAACCACATTACAGTGCATTCGGAAATTATTCAGACCCCTTGACTTTTTCCACATTTTGTTACATTACAGCCTTATTCTAAAATGGATTCAATTGGTTTTTTCCTCATCAATCTACACACAATACCCCAAAATGAAAAGAAAAAATGAAATAACACATTTACATAAATATTCAGACCCTTTACTCAGTACTTTGTTGAAGCACCTTTGGCAACGATTACAGCCTCAAGTCTTCTTGGGTATGACATTACAAGCTACAACCTTCGAGGTCCTGAGCACTCTGGAGTAGGTTTACATCAAGGATCTCTCTGTACTTTGCTCCGTTCATCTTTCCCTCGATCCTGACTAGTCTCTCAGTCCCTGCCACTGAAGAACATCCCCACAGCAAGATGTTGCCACCACCATGCTTCACTGTAGGGATGGTGCCAGGTTTCCTCCAGACGTGATGCTTGGCATTCAGGCCAAAGGGTTCAATCTTGGTTTCATCAGACCAGATAATCTTGTTTCTCATGGTCTGAGAGTCGTTCAGGTGCCTTTTGGAAAACTCTAAGCAGGCTGTCATCTGCCTTTTACTGAGGAGTGGCTTCTGTCTGACAACTCTACCCTAGAGCCCTGATTGGTGGAGTGCTGCAGAGATGGTTGTCCTTCTGAAATGCGCTCCCATCTCCACAGAGGAACTCTGGAGCTCTGTCAGAGTGACCATTGGGTTCTTGGTCACCTCCATGACCAAGCCCCTTCTCCCCCAATTGTTCAGTTTGGCCGGGTGGCCAGCTCTAGGAAGAGTCTTGATGGTTCCAAACTCTTAAATTCCATTTAAGAATGTTGGAGGCCACTGTGTTCATGGGGACCTTCAATGCTGCAGAAATGTTTTGATATCCTTCCCCAGATGTGTGCCTCGACACAATCCTATCTCGGAGCTCAATTCCTTCAACCTCATGGCTTGGATTTTGTTCTGACATGCACTGTCAACTGTGAGACCTTATATAGACAGGTTTGTGCCTTTCCAAATCATGTCCAATCAATTGAATAATTATGTAATTATTATTTATTTGTAATAAATTGGTAAAAATGTCTAAAAACCTGTTTTCACTTTGTCAAGGGGTCTGAATACTTTCCAAATGCAGTGTATGCCCAAGGAGACAGGGGTTTTATGTTAATCAGGTTTCCATGGGTAACACAAACAATCCTTAGTTCTCTTTGATTTATCTTTTAGTCCAAAAAGTAATGAGTACAACCTGGATGCTGAATCCAATTCTTAAGGAAGATATTTCTCCTCACTGAATTGAAACAGTACATTAGCAGAGCTAACGCAACCTGTAACTGTATTTTAGCCATAATCCTTTTCCTCTTACAGGGGTTGGTTAACGTAATTCAATCAGGGATTCTGGGAGAGCAGGGATTGTCTCCCAGTGTCTGGTGGAAAGCAGACTGAAACGAGTTTCCTCTAGGATTTTGCCTGTGTTTAGCTCTATTCCATTTATTTTTATCCTAAATAACTCTGTAGTCCTTGCCGATGACAAGCATACCCATAACATGATGCAGCCACCACCATGCTTGAAAATATGAAGAGTGGGACCCAGTGATGTGTTATGTTGGATTTGCTCCAAACATATTACTTTGTATTCAGGCCAAAAGTTAATTTCTTTACCATATTTTTTGCAGTATTACTTTAGTGCATTATTGCAAACAAAATGCATGTTTTGGAATATTTGTATTCTGTACAGGCTTCCTTCTTTTCGCTTAGTCATTTAGTTTAGTATTGTGGAGTAACAACACTGAACAAAAATATAAATGCAACAATTTCTTATTTAGGCTTGCCATAACAAAGAGTTTGAATATTGACAGTAAAATGGCGCCGACAGATAGGGCAGCCGTGCTTCTAGTTGCTAGAAAACTTTGTAGTATTTTTTTTCTGTGTTATTTCTTACATTATTAGCCCAGAATTTTTTGGGTGTTATTACATACAGCCGGGAAGATCTTTTGGATATCAGAGTGCCGGTAACTCACCAACATTACCACTATTATGACCAGGAATTAGACTTTCCCCAATCGGATCCTTTGTTCGTACCCCCCAGTGCAATTGAATTGATTCCAGAGGCTGATCCAAAACACCGCCGGCGGAGAAGAGTTATTCGGAGTGGACTTCTAATCCGACTCAGGAGGCGCGCACACCACCCACCGCTTCCAAGTATAGTACTCGCTAATGTTTAGTCTCTGGATAATAAAGTTGATGCGCTCAGGGCAAGGATTTCCTTCCAGAGAGACATCAGGGATTGTAACATACTCTGTTTCATGGAAACATGGCTCTCTCAGGATATACTGTCTGAGTCCGTACAACCAGTTGGGTTCTCAGTTCATCGCGCAGACAGGAATTAATATCTCTCTGGGAAGAAGAAGGGCAGGGGTGTATGTTTCATGATTAACTGGTGTGATTGTGATAACATACAGGAACTCAAGTCCTTTTGTTTATCCAACCTAGAATACCTCACAATCAAATGCCAACTGTATTACCTCCCAAGAGAATTCTCTTTAGGTATAGTCACAGCCATGTATATTCCCTCTCAACCGATACCACAACGGCCCTCAAATAACTTCACTGGACTTTATGCAAACTGGAAACCACATATCCTGAGGCTGCATTTATTGTAGCTGGTGATTGTAACAAAGCAAATTTGTAAAAATGTGTGTGTTCTATCAACACATTGACTATAGTACTCACGCTGCTAAAACACTCGACCACTGCTACTCCAACTTCCGGGATGCCTACAAGGCCCTCCCCCGCCCTCCCTTCGGCAAATCTGATCACGACTCCATTTTGCTCCTCCCTTCCTATAGGTAAAAACTCAAACAGGAAGTACCCGTGCTAAGGACTATTCAACGCTGGTCCGACCAATCAGAATCCACGCTTTAAGATTGTTTTGATCACGCAGATATGTTCTGGGTAGCCTCTAAGAATAACATTGGCGAATATACGGATACGGTGACTGAGTTTATTAGGAGGTGTATAGGAGATGTTGTACCCACTGTGACTATTAGAACCTACCCTAACCAGAAACCGTGGATAGAAGGCAGTATTCACGCAAAACTGAAAGCGTGAACCACCGCATTTAACCATGGCAAGGTGACTGGGAATATGGCCGAATACAAACAGTGTAGCTATTCCCTCCGTATGGCAATCAAACAGGCAAAACGTCAGTATAGAGACAAAGTGGAGCCGCAATTCAACGGCTCAGACACAAGACGTACTGTATGTGGCAGTGTCTACAGACAATCACAGACTACAAAGGGAAAACCAGGCACGTCGTGGACACCGACGTCTTGCTTCCGGACAAGCTAAACACCTTCTTCACCCGCTTTGAGGATAACACAGTGCCAACGTCGCAGCCTTGATTATCTTTTTGACCTTCCTGTGGCAACAGGTGCTGTAGGTGTCCTGGAGGGCAGGCAACCGCAGGGCTCTCCAGAGGGCGGTGCGGTCTGCAAAAAGCATCACCATGGCAAACTACCTGCCCTCCAGGACACCTACACCACCTGATGCCACAGGAAGGACAAAAAGATAATCAAGGACAACAACCACCCGAGCCACTGCCTGTTCACCCTGCTATCATCCTCGAAGGCGAGGTCAGTACAGGTGTATCAAAGCTGGGACCGAGAAACTGAAAAACAGCTTCTATTTCAAGGCCATCAGACAGTTAAATAGTCATCAGTAGCACCTTAGAGGCTGCTGCCCTACGTACATAGACTTGAAATAACTGGCTAATAATGGAACACTGGTCACTTTAATAATGTTAACATATTTTGCATTACTCATCTCATATATATACTGTATTCTATTCTACTGTATCTTAGTCTATGCCGCTCCGACATTGCTCATCCAAATATTTATAAATTATTAATTCCATTCCTTTACTTTGGATTTGTGTGTATTGTGTGTATTGTTGTGAAATTGTTAGATATTACCTGTTAGAGCTAGAAACACAAGCATTTCGCTACACCCGCAATAACATGCTAAACATGTATATGTGACCAATAAAATTGGTTTTGATTTGACTCAAGACATTTCAGCTTTTCATTTTTTATCCATTTAAAAAATAAATAATCTAAAAACAAAATTCTACTTTGACATTATGGGTAGATCAGTGACACAAAATCTCTATTTAAATTCATTTTCAATTCAGGCTGTAACAGAACAAAATGTGGAAAAAGTAAAGGCGTGTGAATACTTTCTGAAGGCACTGTATCGATTGCGTGATAATTTCACAAATGACGTGAAACGACAATGAAATACTGATACACTTTACACTTTTCATTTGCCTGACATTGGTTAATTATTTGTTTCACTAATAGGTTCAACGTGATTAAATAGATGGAAAACGTTTACTGAAATGCAGTGAAACCTGTTATTTTCACACATGGTAATTGCACTGATTGTGGTAGCCTAATTACATGGCTGGGAAAATAGTACTGTCTATTGGGTTGGGACTGCTCATGTAAAAGGGTGCTCTATATCCTTTTGTAAATTTATTTTTAAAACACATTTTCGCCTCAATTATGGTACTTTATTTGGTTAGTACCAAGTATATGGTTTGTACTGTATATGATTTGTAGATGTTCAATAACTGTCAACAACATTTCAACTTACTGTCCTCTAACCCTACGCTTAATTCTTACCCTAACACTTATTCTAAACCTATCCCTAACGATAACCGTAACCGTGAGCACGTGCCTATCAACAGATACTTTGTTAATAGTATGACCATCTGTAGATAATCTATATGGAACTGTCCAAATAAAGTATGACCGGAAGAATATTTTGCAATACATAAATATGTTACTCCAGACTAAATGTATTGCACCATATATTAGAATTGCACCAATATTAGAATGTTGTATTTCCCTCCTCGTTTTCATGTATTTTTTTGTGATGAATGTATTTTTGTTTTCAAAGGCTTGGCCTCAGATGCAGTGCAGAACAAGAAGAGGAGTGAGGCATGGGGTGCCATCCTGGGCACAGGAGTGGCTGTGTGCTTTGTGGCGATGGTGGTCTATGTCATCCAGAGAAGGAGAGGCCGACGGGATTTCACACACAGGAAGCTTGTTGAGGAATTCCCCTCAGACCCAGGTAGGCAGTTCCCTTGGAGATATTTCCCTTTGATGATTTCCTGGCATATTTTCTATCTGATAGGACTGAATAAATGAATAGGAAAGCACCTGCTATCATAAATGGGCCATGCAAAATGTCACATCTCTGTTTCTCACTCCTAGTTCAACAACTGGACAACAGTGAGGCTTTGGATTTGAAATATGATGGTTCAGCTTACTACAATCCTGGACTCCAAATGGACAACATCCAAATGGCCAACTTTCCAC
Organism: Salvelinus alpinus; assembly: GCF_045679555.1. Classification (NCBI taxonomy): domain Eukaryota; kingdom Metazoa; phylum Chordata; class Actinopteri; order Salmoniformes; family Salmonidae; genus Salvelinus; species Salvelinus alpinus. Next base: position 7,471,795 of record NC_092118.1, on the reverse strand, counting down.
GAGGACATCAAAATTGAAAAGGACTCCAAGTCTAACCTTAAACACGTTAAAGACAACTTTCATATACAAAATACTTATTGAGATCCAACATATGCAATAACGTGCATAAATATCTAGAACAGAATGTTAAGTCATAGATTTTTATTATTTTTCATTATAATTCTTTTTTCTTCTAAGGGGTGGATCAGCTTAATATTGCAGAAAGATTGTTACCTCCATCAATGTAATTGTCTGCATCATTTCCAATCCCCCATATCTTTTTCTGGGTAAATATATCCATATACATACACATATATACAGATATATGCCTATATAGAAATGCATACTTTTTTTAGAATATACCTTTATTATTCCCCGCAAACCCTACCACCCTTCCCCCAATTGGAGTAAACTAATAAACCATAACACTTAGGCTTCTACCTTCAGTTTATATATCTTATACACATTTTACAGAGACAATCTATTTTACAGTAGTTATATTTTGTTTGTTTTTAGTCCTTCCTCTATTTCTGATGTCCATCCAGTTTGATTTCTATTTGTAACTGTGCTATTTCACAACATTTCTGAACCTATATACATTTTACAGACCCCGTATGTTTTACATTGGTTATCTTGTTATTAGTCTCACTCTTCAGCTCCATTCAACCCCTCCCATCTATCTCTCAACACCATCCATTTTGGATTTCTATTTGCCATATATTTTCCAACTGTGCAGTGATGCTTGACAAAGGTACTGAACCGTTCTATTCTCATAGCTTCTACAGATCGTAAATGAAAAATATTTTTTTTTGCTAAAATAATGATTATATTATTGATTGATTGACTATGGCTTTTCAAAAGTCAAAAGTCATAGATTTACTGCACCCTAATGCATTGGTTATGTGGGCTTAGGGGTGTAAACCAATAAACTGTGGGAATTTGAGAATATGTGTTTGGTGCTTATTTATTATTATTTTGGAAAATTTGAATTATATTTTTACACACCTGATTTAAGGTTCTGTTGTGTTTTCATTTCCGAAATTACAACCACTAGAACGAATACAAACTTTACGTAACTTAGACATACACATAAATCTTGCATTGATCTCAATGGAAAAATATAATGCATGGATCTCAAGTTGGGATTCTAGACACTTCCATTCAGTCTATAATAGAAGCAGCAAAAGCCAAAAATGAACACTTGATTATCTGCTATATTTCCAAGATGGTTTGACAAAGGGAACTAAAAAATGTCTTAGACATGAAGACCTGCACTCAAATAAGGTTATTTCTATACCTTATTCTAATTCCCAATTTAGCCACAGGTCAACTCAATATAAACATTAACATACTGTTTAATCATTTTAATACATTTGAATCAACCCAAATTAGAAGGTATTATTATACTGTACCTCTGTCTATTACATCCTTTCTCAAGGTGCTTATGTGTAAAGAACAATTGCCACTGCCATTATTTTTAATGGCTGACTATTAAAGCCAGGGTCGGAAGACCTTTTGAGTAATCAAGAAACCTTTGTCACTTAAAGCTGGACTCCTTAATTGAAAGAATAAAAAGCGCTCACTCCACCTTAATTTATGTAAAAAGCAGAGGTATGGGCATGGAGAAGTGTAACCACTCTCAAATTCAAATTGAGAGCTATGCATGCAAGGAGTAACCATCCATGATATCACAATTATAGGTTTAACCATGTTTTGATGCTAAACAGTGTTTGTTTAGATTTACTTTATTTATCTTTTGGGTTCTGATGTGGTAAGACAGTTGAACTAAGCTCATGAGGCATTTATAAGAGATATACTTCAAGAATCAGGTCCATAATTATTGGCATCCTTGATAAAGTTGAGCAAAAAATACTGTATAAAATAAATAATACAAATCCTGAGCAATATATTTTATACTAATACAATTGCGCAGAGAAAGAGATTTTGTTTAACAAGTAATACAAAATACATCTCAGAAAGATAGCAGTGCAGAAGGTACCCTTGCGGTTAAGGCTGTTGGGCCAATAACCGAAAGGTTGCTGGTTTGAATCCACAAGCTGACTAGGTAAAAAATATGTTGATGTGCCCTTGAGAAAGGCACTTAACCCTTATAGCTCCTATAAGTCGGTCTGGATAAGAGTGTCTGCTAAATGACTAAAATGTAGATAGGTGTCAAAATTATTGACATCCCTGTTTTCAAAACTCTAGCACCCTACCCTTGCGAGGATAATGACACATTTTTGTCAGTGGTGTAAAGTGCTTAAGGAAAAATACTTTAAAGTACTACTTAGCCATTTTTGGGGGTATCTGAACTATACTATTTATATTTTTTACAACTTTTATTTTTTACTTCACTACATTCCTAAAGAAAATGATGTACTTATTACTTCATACATTTTGAATTCTTAGCAGGACAAGAAAATTGTCAAATTCACACACTTATCAAGAGAACATCCCATGTCATACTGTCTCTGACCTGGCGTACTCACTAAACACAAAATGCTTGGTTTGTAAATTATGTCTGAGTGTTGGAGTGTGCCCCTGGCTATCCGTAAATAAAATAAAACATTTAATTGTGCCATCTGGTTTGCTTAATATAAGGAATTTGAAATGATTTATACTTTGGGAGGGATCCAGGGTAGCCCACTCATTAGGCAGGATTAGGCAGCAGCCTATGGTGGCAGATTGACAAGGGCGGCATTCTCTGAGCTAAACTGACCAAGACGCACCTCCAACAACACATAAAACCTTATATATACACTGAACAAAAATATAAACGCAACATGCAACAATTTCAATGATGTTACTGAGATAGAGTTCATATAAGCAAATCAGTCAATTTAAAGAAATAAATTAGGCCCTAATCCATGGATTTCACATGACTGGGGTGGTAGAATTACAACATTATGTTAATCACATTACTTTTATATTAGAATGTATTCCTATATTAGTACATTCACACTGTCTGTTTTTCTGAGGTAACAGAAGGGTTCTTAGAACTCTCATGTGTCTGTGTGAACTGAGAGGAGCCTCTGAGATTTAACGCTGTCAGTCGATTTACAATGGCTTGGTGATAAGACAACATTTCATTCCATGATTAGTGTCTGTGTGCCTGTCCGTCGGTGCCAGGGAGACCCAATTTCCAGTTTATTTATCCCATATGGAAGATGAACATTTGACTTAATCATTTGAGGGAAGGACCTAGTGTCCTATGTTACGTTAGTATTTTTGTATAAACAAGTAGTAAATGACTTAGAGACAGAAACCTGGCGCAATGTAAATCTTGCTGTCTGTTGCTTGATATCACAATGCACCTTTGTATAATTCCACACATCTGTTGTTTGTCATGAACATCCAGGAGGATGGACTTTGTTATAAAATGCTGGGGCTTAGTCCTGCTGGTTGGGCTCTCAATGACTCACCTACAGGTGGGTCGTTGACAAGCTCCATTAATGCAGTAATTCATCGATAATAAAGTTAAATTGTTTTGAAAAATCTAAAAGTCTCTCTCCTTTGATTAGAATAATTACCATGACACTGGGCAGTAATAATGAATTTTTCCCCACAAAAGGTCTTTCTTACAGACAGAACTATTTCTCAGTTTCATCAATTGTCCGGGTGGCTGGTCTCAGATTATCACGCATGTGAAGAAGCCAGATGTGGAGGTCCTGGGCTGGTGTGGTTACACGTGGTCTGTGGTTGTACTGCAAAATTCTCTAAAATAACGTTGGAGGCGAATGGTAGAGAAACAAACATTAAATTCTCTGGCAACAGCTCTGGTGGACAATCCTGTAGTCAGCATGCCAATTGCACGCTCCCTAAAAACTTGAGACATCTGTGGCATTCTGTTGTGTGACAAAACTGCATTTTTAGAGTGAAATGTTATTGTCCCCAACACAAGGTGAACCTGTGTAATGATCATGCTGTTCAATGAACTTCTTGATATGGCACACCTCTCTCTAAATTTGAGCGAAATAAGCTTTTTGTGCGTATGGAACATTTCTGGAATCTTTTATTTCAGCTCATGAAACATGGGACCAACATGTTCAATTCTGCCCCAAAACAATGACAGTTTCTCTCAACGCCGCCCTGTGATAAGCAGTGCCTACTTTGTCAAAGCCAGGGATACAAAATATTTTAATTGTCCATTCCTAGTGCAACTCTCCAGGTTGCTTTTGGAGAGATTGTTGCGGCGCTCGGCCAACGTTCTGTCTAAAAAATGATCTAACATGAATAATGTAACAGATATAGCCTATGGTAGAAAGAGGATGTAGCCTTATCTGTAGTGATGAGACACTTTTTACATCATGCAGGTTTCTCCAATGAAGTAGCCTAACTAAAATGTATTTTTTTGGTGCAGTCTGGACCAGCCTTGATTTCCACATCCACGGACGTTGGTTTTTGGTCTGGTCGAGACCAAATCTGAACCAATCACAGACGTCTATGTTTGGTTCAGATTTGGTGCGGTCCGGACCGACATTGATTTTAACGTCCACGGACATAGATTTTTGGTCCGTTTCGGACCAGCCTTGATTTAGCCCAAACATAGACGTCTATAAATTATGTCTTTTCAACTTTCATTCAGTACTGAAAATGAACCTGAATTCAGTGTGTGGAAAATATGAATTTTAGACGTCTTTTCAACGTAATTTTGCTTGCTGGGACTATTCTCGTTTTGTCTTGCCTAGTGTGGTAGAATGGCCAGGACCGGGCCTGGAGGGATCTTAGATCATTCCTCCATACAGAATCTTTCCAGATCCTTGATATCCTTCGTCTGCACTTATGGACTGCCCTCTTCAATTCAAACCACATTCAATTAACCATTTCTTTGTGGATTTTGATTAGTGTACTTGGTGTTATTTTCTTGCTGGAAGATCCACTTGCGACCAAGTTTCAGCCTCCTGGCATAGGCAACCAGGTTTTTGGCTAAAATGTCCTGATACTTGGTAAAGTTCATGATGCCGTTGACATTAAAAAGGACTCCAGGACAAGTGGAAGCAAAATAGCCCGATAACATCAAAGATCCACCACCATATTTGACCGTAGGTATGAGGTACTTTCCTGCATGTGCTTCTGTTTTTCGACGCCAAACCTATCACTGGTGTGTGTGGCCAAAGAGCTTTATTTTTCTGTAATCTGCACCATATCACCGCCTTGAGTTTGATAAATGACATTGGCACTTGGATTGGAACCAATCACAACACACTCAGTTTATCGACTTACAAAAGACACATTCAGATGTCTTGGTAATAGAGTTTCCGGTTGGCTACTGTACCTAAAATATGTGCCAGCTCATAATCAGCTACAGTAATCATTACAATAAGACCGTTTGTGTTCTGCTCGTCCTCATCTGGGTTGTTTTGTCTGTCTAACTTATTTTCCAACATTTTACAACAGTGGCTGAATATGCATACCTTCATCCCTAATGGACTGTTCTATGCTTTTCCTCCAAAACAGGAAAGGCCACTTGAATGAGCACTATGGACGTTTAGTTGCTAATTGTTTATGGGTTGAATGTTGGCTGTATTCAAATAAGTTAATGAGATAAATTGATTCACATTATGTAATATAAAATCAATTTGTTATCTCATGAAAGCACACAAATCTTTCATTTTAGGCAAACAATATATGCTTTTGCTCATGGGTGTGGGAAGGTGTTCCCCTTTATGTCCACTGACGTAATTTTTAAAATAATATTTCTGTCCATTTAGGGGACTGCTTTGGCTTAAGAGCACCCCTCGGGCAAAAGTTCTGTATAGCTTCTTTAACATAATTGCCTGAACGAGCAGCGAAGGACAGTTGCAATAGGTTTGAATGTGTGCTCTAGATCCACAGTGATCCAGCTCGTGGATCTCGACGAAACACTGAGAGGAATGTCAGGCATGCCTTACTCTCTAACTGCAATTTGGGTCAGTCCTGATAGAGCTGAGAGAGTTGCAGCTGCTATCACAGAGGGTGTTCAGGAAGCGACTTTCCTCACTTCACCCCCACCAACCTGCTCAGTTGATTTTGATAAAGAGAGAACTGTCCTCTTAAAAAAGAAATGCTTCATGGCAGTGTATTGCATCTCCTTCTCAAAAGGGGGCGCCATACCATAAGTAATACTATAATACTGCTAGTGCTGAGAGATTTGGTTTAGCAGCTGCCTACCTGCTGCTTGCAGCGTTACAGATTCTGTGCTAGAAATGTTAAGGTCATTTCCAATTGAGCCGACATATGCAGAATTTACCGTAAATGCAGTCTCCGCTGAAAAGCTGAACTTCCGCAATGTGGATTGAATAGAGCCCTAGGTGTTAGCCATGCCTGGGTAGCTGCTAGTTGCAGGCCAGACAGCACAGGACTGAGGAAAACAAAACACACGTCAGCATTGATGAGGTCAGCTAAATTCCCTTCTCTTGTAAGGGAACCAAGCAGCTGTCAAGGAAAGGCTTGCATGCCTTATTTGCCCTGCTGGAGACATATTGCGCAAAGGCAACCTCAAAGCCCATAGCACATCCATTGAGACAGAGGTGAAATTAACAATCACGTTCCGGAGGAAAAATGGCAGGTTTCCTCTTTGCAAAGACAGATTAATGCGAAACTGGCACCCTGCATGTATGTATTTGTTGTTTGGACTCCCATTAAATACGTGGTATGAATGAATATGCACTGTGTACAAAACATCAGACACACCTTCCTAATATTAAGTTGCACCCCCTTAATCCGTCAGGGCATGGACTCTTCAAGGTGTCGAAAACCGTTGCACAGGGATGCTGTCGCATGTTGACATGTTGACCCAAGTTGGCTGTATGTCCTTTGGGTGGCGGATCAATCTTGATACACATGGGAAACTGTTGAGCATGAAAAACCCACCAACATTGCAGTTCTTGACACACTCAAACCGGTGCATCTGGCACCTATTACCATACCCTGTTCAAAGGCACTAAAATATTTTCTCTTGCCTATTCATCCTCTGAATGGCGAACATACACAGTCCATGTCTCAATTGTTTGATCTCAGAGCAAAGTCTTAAAAATCCTTCTTTAAGCTGTCTCCTCCCCTTCATCTAATGAATAAAGGTGAAAAATCTACATTGATTGAAGTGGATATCAATAAGGGATCATAGCTTTCACCTGGATTCACCTTGTCAGTCTACATCATGGAAAGAGCAGTTGTTCCTAATGTTTTGTACATTGTTTACTTCATGCATAAAACTCAGAGAGATAGGAGCGCTCCATTCGATTTTTTAAGAGCCACTTTAAACATGTTTTATGTATATTTCAGACACTTTTCATCATATTTATATTTCATACGATATCAGTGATGTGCTTATGCACACTAATTAACCCTCCAAACAGACTGCCCTTAACTAGCCCAACAATCCTTCTAGACCAGAAGCGTCTATCTCATTCCATGGAGGTCCTAGTGTCTACAGGTTTTGTGTTTTTCCTTTCAATTAAGCCCTAGACAACCAGGTGTAGGGAGTTCCACTAATAAGTGACCTTAATTCATCCCTCAAGTACAACCGAGGAGCGAAAACCTGCAAGCCCTCCGCGGAATGAGTTTGCCACCTGTGTTCTAGACTTTGGAGGACCTTTTTGATGTACTGTAGTTATGAAATAAAAACGAGTGTTGTTTTCCCCTCTACCTCCTACCTCATGTTGACCAGTTGGGAATGGTTTATTTATAGTTCCTTGAGCAGATTTCCCTCTGAGTACAAAGGCATCCACACAATTCATGAATTGATTTGTGCGTACACTTGGTTAAAAAATGGATTTCAATACCAAGAATGTTGAATGATTTATTTATATTTGTTTGCCAAAAGAAGTGTTGAACTGAACAATTCGTGCCCTTCAAAAGTAAGAGGACAATGAACAAAACTGCTATTACGAAATACAACATGATCTGAAAGAAGCAGGGCGGCTAATAGCTAATAATATTGAATCACATGCATCCACACACACACAATACACAATCTAGAGAAAATTAGGCACTATTCGCTGTCTGGCAGCATAATCAGAAACCAACGAAAACCAGACTGGTTTCTGGAGAGAATTCCACCGTCCATAAAATGGATTCCTAAACAAACAATGTAGTTTAGTGCTGTGTCTGAAATCATTACTAGCTGTCAAATCCTTTCATTCTTATTTCGTCAATTTCTCACCACTCTCTCAAAGCGCAGTGGAGGAAAAGGAAGTCTTAGGGAAGGGACCTTCAACCTTCTCTTCCAATGCGCTTGAAAGGGAGGTGAGGAAATGAGGGTGAACAAGGACGGTGGCAGCAAGGATTCGACAGCTAGTAATGTTTTGAGACAGCTCAGTGCTGTTTATGGCCTCTCTGTTGGGAAGGAGTTAATTTGACTTCATGCTGCTCCCATTGTGGGAGTCCTCATTTCTCCTCTAAGCTCTATCGCCTTTAGATGTGCAAGGCAGGCAAAATCCTGCCACGGTTTCTCACATCTCACATTGCCCTCTCCTCAGCACCACAGCTGGATGCTCTTAGCCTATTGACAGGGTCCCGGACTGTTCTCCTGGAGACGACACCTGAGGCCTTGTCGACAGACAGCTTTTATTTTGTAACCACTTCAGGAAAAGGAAGGCCTTCTTAATTCGAGACTGACAGTTGGTTCAGGCGATGGAATTCATTAGCAAAAGCTGACGATAAGAAAATAGTTTGATGACCCCATGAATACCAATATTTCACTTCAAAACAAATGTGTGCTGCATTTTAAGCCAGTAGGACCAACACATACAAACAGTAGGTATATCTGAAAGTAAGTAAGACTAAATAAATAAATGAAGATTTTGGCCAAATAGTAGGCCTACTGTGTAAGACAACCCACACAACAAAATCAACACAGACTTCTACTAATGTGCATTATATCCTCATATCGCTTCTAACCAAACGCAATGTGTGCAAGGAGCCCACCTCAGCACCTCCGCTCAACAGCTCAATGAAAAATGAGGGGATAACGCACCAGCGGAACTCCCTGGGGAAAATGTAGAACAAAAGTAATCAATTATCACACCTCTCACTGAATTCCCTTTGCTGTGGCCCCTTGATTATGTAAGGGAATTAGCTATCGATCAGCTAAGTGAGCCAGCAGGACGGTCACCAGTCAGCCACACAACTCAACGCCATTCCGCCAAAGTAGAGCGTTGCTAGTTAATCATGCCACATTTCACTTGGTTTGTGCCTGAGTTATGACTGAGGAGTGAGTGAATTAACACCCGCCTAATTATATATGGGAAGGAGGCTAATACCAAGGTCAGCAAAAGTGAGGAAACAAGGCAAGATCTCACACCATATGCCACTCTTTGAGATGCACCGTGCATGCTGCAGCTCTCTCAACGCACTGCTCATTATTACAACTATTATCTATTATCCACCGGCGTGGACCTCTAGGTTTTCACTGTACGTGAGACAGATATTTAGAAACAAAATCCAATCTATTAAAGTCCAAAAGCCAACAGGTAGATTCGATACGATACTCGATAAGCAGTGACGGAATTCGCAAAACAAAATAAAGTGTTGTATTGAAAGATTTTGTGCTCCATATGTGAAATGGACTTTCCTGTTCCCAGATACCATTGTGCTCATGAAAGCTAGTGCTCCAGTAAATCCGCAGGGAGAAGCTACAGTACAGTAACGGTGGCCTAAGAGCAACCGGTCACTTCATGTGTTCACGGTTATGAGAATTTAGGACACTGGGAGAGGGGATGTCTGTTGCCGAGATAAGAAAGATGCAGACGCATACAGTCTTATGTGTAGCCTATCACTGTCCTCTACTACATTGACAATAACACACGCCTACTACTTCACAACATCACACATGAGATTGAGTCATCCTGTACTGTCAATGTTCTTTTGAACATTGATTAATAAAAGGTTCAGAAATCTTGTCAGCCCTATGCACTTAGCAAGGCAGAGTGAGTGGAACGATAAACGTTTAACAAAATAAAAGCACTTTGAAATTAAGGAATGATAGCCTCACACTTTTACCACAGCATGCAGGAACAGCTAAATTAGTAGCTGTAAATGTAGCTGTGAAAGGCAGCTAACTACTAGCGCTTCTCAGTTGCCACCTTTATTACAGCTGATTAGGTGACTCACTTGAGGGCTACACTGGGTAACCTGGTCTCAGAGCAAAACGTATTATATTTTACTAAAGTCTGTGCCCCTCCATTTAGTATGATACAGAATGTTACTTTACATTACATTGGCCTACCAATATAATAGCAGTTCTACAATATTATACAAATTGTAGGACGTATAGTACGTTACGAACTACAAATCATATGATATGTCATGAATTGCAATTTGTACAATATGTTACACATTTGCAAATACGTATGATATGTTACACATTCCAATTTGTTGTGGCTAACGTTAGCTAGGTGGCTAATGCTAACATGAACTAGATGGCTAATGTAAGCTAGGCTAGGGGTTAGGGTTTTCCCAGTGGCCTCGTTTTCCCAGCGGTGGCCATTTCGAATTGGCTATTTGCTTTAGCTCAGTCTCTCTGTGAGGCACGGACTTATCATGCTACAGTTGTCTGTTCACACTCATTGATTACTGTTACGCCAGCTTCAAAATATTTTTTTATAGGCTCAGAAATAAACAAAGTCTACATTTAAAAACCTTGGGTTTTGGGCCCTAGTGAATTGTGGTGTCCTGCACCACGGTTGGGAACCAACTAAGTGGCATGTTCTGCTGTCAGTAATTTATGTCCTGCATTATTAGCCCCATTCCTTTGCGTTAAGTGTTCCTCATTGTCAGCCACTGGTTCCTGTGTGTTTCCAGGTCCCCGAGCTCCCATAGTGTGTATCATGCTGTGGCGAAGGCAGGAAGCTGATTAAATCGGCTACATCTGAGTGCACAGAGGACACTGAAAGCTATTCGGAGTTGCAATGCAGAGGATGATACTCTTTCAGAGGGCATACTGTCATCAAACCAATGTTATCTTCCTCCATGCCATTTTACTCATTCACATCCCCCACAAAGGTGGAAGAAAGACAGACTCTTCACTGACTTCAAAGCAATGTTGAAGGACCTGAATCTGTTTCTCAGAGCAAGGACACACAGTACATGACACACTAAGCTTTTAGAACACAAATCAAAGGGGCCTGTTTTTTCTTTAGAAGTAGCAGAAGTAGTATGTAGCGCAGTTGATAGAGTATGGCATTTGCAACAACAGGATAGTGGGTTTGATTCACGGGATCACCCTTAACCCATAAGTAAAATATTTGTACGTTGCTTGAATTTTAAATGGATTAAATTGAGATTTTTTGTCACTGGCCTACACACAATACCCAATAATGTCAAAGTAAAATTGTTTTTCAAAATGTTTAAACATTTATTAAAAATGAAAAGCTGAAATGTATTAAGTATTCAACCACTTTGTTATGCAAACCTAAATAAGTTCAGGAGCCAAAACGTGCTTTTGTATTTTTTATTTAACTAGGCAAGTCAGTTAAGAACTAATTCTTATTTAGAATGACGGCCTACCCCGGTCAAACCCAGACGACGCTGGGCCAATTGTGTGCCGCCCTATGGGACTCCCAGTCACAGCCAGATGTGATTCAGCCTGGATTCTAACCAGGGACTGTAGTGACGCCTCTCGCACTGAGATACAGTGCCTTAGACCGCTACGCCACTCGGGAGCCAGAAAGACAGACTCTTAACAAGTCACATAATATGTTGCATGGACTCATTATGTGTGCAATACTAGTATTTTTTATGATTTTTGAATAACTACCTCATCTCTGTACCTCACATATACAATTATCTGTAAGGTCCCTCAGTCGAGCAGTGGATATCAAACACACAGACCAGGGAGGCTTTCTTATGCCTCGCAAAGAAGGGCACCTATTGGTAGATGGGTAAAAATAAAAAAGCAGACATTGAATATACCTTTGAGCATGGTGAAGTTATGAATTACACTTTGGTGGTGCATCAATACACCCAGTCACTACAAAGACATAGGCATCCTTCCTAACTCAGTTGCCGGAGAGGAAGGGATCTGCTCAGGGATTTCACCATTAGGCCAATGGTGACTTTAAACAGTTACAGAGTTTAATGGCTGTGATAGAAAACTGAGGATGGATCAACAACATTGTAGTTACTCGACAATACTAACCTAATTGACAGATTGAAAAGAAGGAAGCCAGTACATAATACAAATATTCCAAAACATGCACCCTGTTTGCAACAAGGCACTAAAGTAGTACTGAAAAAATGTGGCAAAGCAATTCACTTTAAGCTCCCGAATACAAAGTGTTATTTTTAAGGCAAATCCAATACAACACATTACTGAGTATCACTCTCCATATTTTCAAGCATATTGGTGGCTGCATCATGTTATGGTTATGCTTGCAATCGATAAGGACTGGGGAGTTTTTCAGGATAAAAAATAAACGGAATGAAGCTAGGCACAGGCAAAATCCTAGAGGAAAACCTGGTTCTGTCTACTTTCCACCAGACACTGGGCGATGAATTTACCTTTCAGCAGGGCAATAACCTAAAACGAAAAGAATAATGGGCAAATGTTGCACAATTCAGGTGTGGAAAGCTCTTAGAGACTTACCCAGAAATAATTATAGCTGTAATCACTGCCAAAGGTGATTCTAACACGTATTGTAATAGGGGGTTGAATACTTAACTAATCAAGATATTTTAGTGTTTTAGTTTTCATACATTTTATATGGTGTAGATTGTTGACTAAAAAAATTACAACTAAATCCATTTTAATCCCACTTTGTAACACAACATGTGGAAAAAGTCAAGGGGTGTGATTACTTTCTGAAGGCACTGTATGCCATCATAATTATATGACAATAGCTAGTAGCCTACATGTACCTGTGCAGTCATGAGGAAATAATGAGCTTCAAGCTGGACACAGGAGCAGCTGTGACAGCCATTCCCGAGAGGTTCTTCAAACGGAAACAAGATGGCAAGCTGGCCAAGCCGACCTAAATTCTGTATGGGCCAGTGTTAAAGGAATAGCCAGGTTGAGAGAGGCTGAAGTACCATATGAAGTTCTGAGCACGTTGGGAGCCTGTCGTGTTTGAAATTCTCCCGGGGAATCTTCTTCTAATTATTCTTGGAGGTTTATTGGCAGACTACAACCAATAAGGTGTATTATGCCACTTACTGTACGGGGTAGTAAGCATTGCGGGGGTGGGGGAACGGGGGAAAAGGGGGGGGACCTCATACAAAATACAAAAATAGACACAAAAAAACATCCCACTCCTTCAGTCACAGCCCAATTCAAATCACATCCCTACAGGCTCAGGGGCATGTGAGGGCAGAACATTCTTCGACAGGATTCCTTGCAAGGCCTCGGCTATAAAATCACTGAGTCCCCAAAAAACTTTCAGCTGCTCTCACAACGATGCCAATTTTCTCAGGTTTCTTTTCCATTTATGCTGTGCAGTTTATGACCATTACAATAAACGATACAAAGTCTACCTTTTTAACATGCATCATAACGGGAACCCTCGGTTGCCGAGAAACATTCACTGGCGCAGGCTCTACTACCATTGTATCTTCAACGCTACTTCAACGCTACTCACTCCCTCGACTCTTCTCACCACCTCCAGATGAATCTCTCGACAATCTGTCAAGGCTCACGTAGAATTATGTGATTACAAGCAGCAGTAGTTCCTGGTTTTGGGTTTTCGTCAGTGATTATTTGGACAAATCAGGATAGGGTGAAGGCGGTGCTTAAACTGGTACAGTGATTTTCAAACCCATGTGCAGATGATAAACGGTTTCCACAAGATTCCTCAACCACAAAGACATAATTGGCTATTGTATATCGTAAAGATTAATGAAAAACATTTAGTGGAATGGAGTGGTTTGGCTGAGAGTTTCTGTTTGCGAGGGAGGAGACATCCTTTCATCCTTTGCACCAAGCGAATCAAAACTGCTAACAGTATTCCCCCCAGAAGTAAAACAGGAAATTACAAACTTCTGCAAGATAACTTTACTTCTGGGTAACCGAGATTACTTTCAGATAGCACACACTGGCCAGCCTTTACTCTTGACACCTCTGTCTCCGTCACCCTAACAGGGCAATCCGGGATTTCGGGTGCAATCCGGAATTTCCATCCACCGTACGGGTCAATCGATGTGCACCAACCACTCCACCTACTGTACTTCCTCAGTTATTTCATCTTCATGCACTTTGTGCACTACTTCTCACTTAAAATGTTTTATTTTTAATTTCCATGTTTATTACACCAGAATAAAAGTAAAGTAAATGACAAATGGCAACAGACATATTGTAGTTATTAGTATGTATTTAATATTAACAGCTGATTTTCCAGAGGGAAGCCATTTAAGCCAATATGGAGTAAACTGTAAAAATGTTCCCTGGTCTTTTTTAACAAGACAATCGAGAAAGCTCCTGGAAAATACACAAAATAATCAACATGTACCCATGAACTGCTTACATGAAAAAGTGCTTTAAAATTTACTGAAGGCCTAGTACTACATTATCTGTAAACAATAGTGAGTTATTTATGCAATAAGTCCAGAGAGGGTGTGGTATATGGCCAATATACTGTCCCACAGCTATGGGCTGTTCTTATGTCAAACGCTCCCTAAAACACTTCAGCGAGCAGGCCTTTCTAATCGACCTGGCCCGGGTTACCTGAAAGGATATTGACCTCATTCCGTCAGTAGAGGATGCCTGGTTATTCTTTAAAAGTGCTTTCCTCACCATCTTAAATAACATGCCTCATTCAAAAAATGTTGAACCAGGAACAGATATAGCCCTTGGTTCACTCCAGACCTGACTGCCCTTGACCAGCACAAAAACATCCTGTGGCGTACTGCATTAGCAACGAATAGCCCCCGTGATATGCAACTTTCAGGGAAGTTAGGAACCACTATACACAGTCAGTTAGGAAAGCAAAGGCTAGCTTTTTCAAACAGAAATTTGCATCCTGTAGCACAAACTCCAAAATGTTCTGGGACACTGTAAAGTCCATGGAGAATAAGAGCACCTCCTCCCAGCTGCCCACTGCACTGAGGCTAGGAAACACTGTCACCACCGATAAATCCACGATAATTGAGAATTTAAATAAGCATTTCTCTACGGCTGGCCATGCTTTCCACCTGGCTACCCCTACCCCGGTCAACAGCCCTGCACCCCCCACAGCAACTTGCCCAAGCCTCCCCCATTTCTCCTTCACCCAAATCCAGATAGCTAATGTTCTGAAAGAGCGGCAAAATCTGGACCCATACCAATCAGCCGGGCTAGAGAATCTAGACCCTCTCTTTCTAAAATTATCTGCCGAAATTGTTGCAAAACCTATTACTAGCCTGTTCAGCCTCTCTTTCATATTGTCTGAGATCCTCAAAGATTGGAAAGCTGCCGCGGTCATCCCCCTCTTCAAAGGGGGAGACACTCTAGACCCAAACTGCTACAGACCTATATCTATCCTACCCTGCCTTTCTAAGGTCGTCGAAAGCCAAGTTAACAAACAGATCACCAACCATTTAGAAATCCCACCGTACATTCTCCGCTATGCAATCTGGTTTCAGAGCTGGTCATGGGTGCACCTCAGCCACGCTCAAGGTCCTAAACAATATCATAACCACCATCGATAAGAGACAATAATGTGCAGCTGTATTCATCGACCTGGCCAAGGCTTTCAACTTTGTCAATCACCACATTCTTATCGGCAGACTCAACAGCCTTGGTTTCTCAAATGACTGCCTCGCCTGGTTCACAACTACTTCTCAGACAGAGTTCAGTGTGTCAAATCGGATGGCCTGTTGTCCTCTGGAAATTTCTATGAGTGTGCCACAGGGTTCAATTCTTGGGCCGACTCTCTTCTTTGTATACATCAATGATGTCGCTCTTGCTGCTGGTGATTCTCTGATCCACCTCTACGCAGATGACACCATTCTGTATACTTCTGGCCCTTCTTTGGACACTGTGTTAACTAACCTCCATAGAGCTTCAATGCCATACAACTCTCCTTCCGTGGCCTCCAACTGCTCTTAAATGCAAGTAAAACTAAATGCATGCTCTTCAACCGATCACTGCCCGCACCTGCCCGCCCATCCAGCATTACTACTCTGGACGGGTCTGACTTAGAATATGTGGACAACTACAAATACCTAGGTGTCTGGTTAGACTGTAAACTCTCCTTCCAGACTCACATTAAGCATCTCCAATCCAAAGTTAAATCTAGAATCGGGTTCCTATTTCGCAACAAAGCATCCTTCACTCATGCTGCCAAGCATACCCTCGTAAAAATGACCATCCTACCGATTCTTGACTTCGGCGATGTCATTTACAAAATAGCCTCCAACACTCTACTCAGCAAATTGGATGTAGTCTATCACAGTGCCATGCGTTTTGTCACCAAAGCCCCATATACTACCCACCACTGCGACCTGTATGCTCTCGTTGGCTGGCCCTCGCTTCATATTCGTCGCCAAACCTACTGGCTCCAGGTCATCTATAAGTTTTTGCTAGGTAAAGCCCCGCCTTATCTCACTGGTCACCACAGCAACACCCACCCGTAACACGCGCTCCAGCAGGTATATCACCGGTCACCCCCAAAGCCAATTCCTCCTTCGGCCGCCTTTCCTTCCAGTTCTCTGCTGCCAATGACTGGAACGAACTGCAAAAATCACTGAAGCTGGAGACTCACATCTTCCTCACATCTCCCTCACTAAGCACCAGCTGTCAAAGCAGCTCACAGATCACTGCACCTGTACATAGCCCATCCAACTACCTAATCCCCATACTGTTATTTATTTATCTTGCTCCTTTGCACCCCAGTATCTCTACTTGCACATTCATCTTCTGTGTATCTATCACTCCAGTGTTTAATTGCTATATTGTAATTATTTTGCCACTATGGCCTATTTATTATCTTACCTCCCTTATCCTACCTCATTTGCACACACACTGTATATTACTTTTTCTATTGTATTATTGACTGTATGTTTGTTTATTCCATGTGTAACTCTGTGTCACACTGCTTTGCTTTATCTTGGCCAGGTCGCAGTTGTAAATGAGAACTTGTTCTCAACTAGCCTACCTGGTTAAATAAAGGTGAAATTAAAAATAAATCAAATGTATGATGCAATGTGGAGTGCCTGGATAGAGCTCTTTGCCATGGTATATTGGCAATATACCACAAACCCCTAAGGTGCCTTTTTGCTATTATAAACTGGTTACTGTACCACCAAATGTAGTTATTTTTACTGCTCTAATCACGTTGGTAACCAGTTTATAATAGCAATAAGGCACCTCGGGGGTTTGTGATATATGGCCAATATACCACGGTTAAGGGCTGTGTCCTAGCACTCCACGTTGTGTTGTGCTTAAGAACAGCCCTTAGCCGTGGTATATTGGCCATATACCACACCCCCTCAGGCCTTATTGCTTAAATATAGCATTTACAATCAAATGTACATTAATCTGGTATAGTAAACGTTGCACATAGAATTGAGGGATGGCCACAAAAGGTCTTGAAGAGCTACAGGATTATGCAGGTATAACACATGGGGATGTGTAAAACTTTTAAAATTATAAACTTGGATTAGCTAACACAACGTGCCATTGGAACACAGGAGTGATGTTCGCTGATAATGGGCCTCTGTACGCCTATGTAGATATTCCATAAAAAATCAGCTGTTTCCAGCTACAATTGTCATTTCCAACATTAACAATGTCTACACTGTATTTCTGATCAACTTGATGTTATTTTAATGGACAAAAAAATTGCTTTTCTTTCAAAAACAAGGACATTTCTAAGTGACCCCAATCTTTTGAACGTTAGCGTATATACCATGAGTACCTTTCATATAAACATTAATATAGCTCTTCACTTTAATCTCTTACAGGAATAAGAAAATTCCTTTCTTATTCCTGAAAAAAATGCTTTACACTTTAACTACAGCGTAAGGCTCACATGAACTAAACAAACTAGCCTGGGCAATGCAAAGGACTTTACACAACTACAGCACCAGGCTCAAGAGGAGTGAACAATAGACTAGCCTGGGCAAATGGAAAGTACTAGTGTTTATACCTATACACCATTTCTTAGAAAGTAATCTAAAACATAACTGTGTACCAAAATGGATTATAATAATAGCTAATCACATTTTATAAAAGTATGAAAACTAAAACAGTTCGCCATGCAAGATAAATTACGTTTGGAGTTTCAATTGATCGATAGCTGAGCTAGCCTAAATTACCTTCCCTATATATGTCACTCCCTTTGGTTCCTTCCCCAGGCGTTATTGTTTCTGTTCCTGTGTCATGTCTGCGCGTTGTTTGTGTTTCTTATTTTGTATAATGTTGTGTTTATTTATTAAAACCCTCACTCCCTGAACTTGCTTCCCGACCCTCAGGGCACATCGTTACAGTGAGGTTAGGAGAGGGACTAAGATAGAATATTGAGTTTTGATGGGCTAGAAATAAACTGCTCGTCATGCAGCTTCTGACAGATGATTTGTAATACCTTAAACATATCACAATATAATATAATCTGATTGGTTACTGGAATCTTACTAAACTCAGCAAAAAAAGAAACGTCCTCTCACTGTCAACTGCATTTATTTTTAGCAAACTTAACATGTGTAAATATTTGTATGAACATAACAAGATTCAACAACTGAGACAAACTGAACAAGTTCCACAGACATGTGACTAACAGAAATGGAACAATGTGTCCCTGAACAAAGGGGTGGTCAAAATCAAAAGTACCAGTCAGTATCTGGTGTGGCCACCAGCTGCATTAAGTACTGCAGTGCATCTCCTCCTCATGGACTGCACCAGATTTGCCAGTTCTTGCTGTGAGATGTTACCCCACTCTTCCACCAAGGCACCTGCAAGTTCCCGGACATTTCTGGGGGGAATGGCCCTAGCCCTCACCCTCCGATCCAACAGGTCCCAGACATGCTCAATTGGATTGAGATCCGGACTTTTCGCTGGCCATGGCACAACACTGACATTCCTGTCTTGCAGGAAATCACGCACACAACGAGCAGTATGGCTAGTGGCATTGTCATGCTGGAGGGTCATGTCAGGAGGGAGGAGGATGAGGGAGGAGGATGTCTTCCCTGTAATGCACAGCGTTGAGATTGTCTGCAATGACAACAAGCTCAGTTCGATGATGCTGTGACACACCGTCCCAGACCATGACGTACCATCCACCTCCAAATCGATCTCGCTCCAGAGTACAGGCCTCGGTGTAACGCTCATTCCTTCGACGACAAACGCGAATCGGACCATCACCCCTGGTGAGACAAAACCGCGACTTGTCAGTGAAGAGCACTTTTTGCCAGTCCTGTCTGGTCCAGCGACGGTGGGTTTGTGCCCATAGGCGACGTTGTTGCCGGTGGTCTGGTGAGGACCTGCCTTACAACAGGCCTACAAGCCCTCAGTCCAGCCTCTCTCAGCCGATTGCGGACAGTCTGAGCACTGATGGAGGGATTGTGCGTTCCTGGTGTAACTTGAGCAGTTGTTGTTGCCATCCTGTACCTGTCCCGCAGGTGTGATGTTCGGATGTACCGATCCTGTGCAGGTGTTGTTACACATGTTCTGCCACTGCGAGGATGATCAGCTGTCCGTCCTCTCTCCCTGTAGCGCTATCTTAGGTATCTCACAGTACGGACATTGCAATTTATTGCCCTGGCCACATCTGCAGTCCTCATGCCTGCTTGCCTACGCATGCCTAAGGCACGTTCACGCAGGTGAGCAGGGACCCTGGGCTTCTTTCATTTGGTGTTTTTCAGAGTCAGTAGAAAGGCCTCTTTAGTGTCCTAAGTTTTCATAACTGTGACCTTAATTGCCTACCGTCTGTAAGCTGTTAGTGTCTTAACGACTGTTCCACAGGTGCATGTTCATTAATTGTTTATGGTTCATTGAACAGGCAGGGGAAACAGTGTTTAAACCCTTTACAATGAAGATCTGTGAAGATATTTCGATTTTTTCGAATGATCTTTTAAAGACAGGGTCCTGAAAAAGGGATGTTTCTTTTTTTGCTGAGTTTAGTAATGTTAAGTATTCAACATTAGTTGACCTGTCTTATATTAGCTATTTGAGTGGCGCCAACTGGTAATATGCTTCAAGAGCGGGGTCACGTGTGCTACAAAGGCATAGATCCCAAGTTCGTGCCAGGTATGGGCTGAATCGGGAGGAAGTGGTACTTGCAAGCAATGTGATTCCTTTTGCATAGGTTTTCTTGTTCAAGCCTAGTTCTACCACATCTGATTCAACTATTCAAGGTCTCGATGAACAGCTAAGAAGTAGAATCAGGTGTGGTAGCACTGGTCTGCATTACCCTGTGGGTCGTCAATAGCAATTTTGGTAACTCCTGGTACAAACACTGTGACAAATGACAAACTGCTAAGAAACACCTGTAAAATAAAAATTCATTAGACAAGTACGAAACACTTTTAAGAATACATATTTAGAATTCTGACATTGTATACGTGCTCTGAATATTTTAGCTAAACATGTTCTTAGTAATTCTGTACACAGCTGTCCTACTTCAGTAAAAGTGCACACGTTCCCACATTTATAAATGGCTGTATAAATATGAAAACAGATGGGAGTACCCACAGTTTTGGAACAGAACATTCACTACAAAAATGTTTTAGAACATCTACTCATTCAAGGGTTTTTCTTTATTTGTACTATTTTCTACATTGTAGAAAAATAGTGAAGACTTCAAAACTATGAAATAACACATACGTAGTAACCAAAAAAGTGTTAAACAAATCCAAATATTGTTACGTCCGTCGTTAAATGAAGACCAAGGTGCAGCGAGGTAGGCGTACATTTTCTTTCATTTTAAATGTTCCACCAAAAAACAATAAACTACTCAACGAACGTAAAGCTAGGAGTGCAACACTTGCAACACACAAAGACAAGATCCCACAACGTAAATGTGGGAAAAAGGGCTGCCTAAGTATGATCCCCAATCAGAGACAACGATAGACAGCTGCCTCTGATTGGGAACCACACTCGGCCAAAAACAAAGAAACAGAAAACATAGAATGCCCACCCAAATCACACCCTGACCTAACCAAATAGAGAAATAAAAAGGCTCTCTAAGGTCAGGGCGTGACAAATATATGATAGATTTGAGATTCTTCAAATAGCTACCCTTTGCCTTGATGACAGTTTTGCACACTCTTGGCATTCTCTCAACCAGCATCATGAGGTAGTCACCTGGAATGCATTTCAATTAACAAGTGTGCCTTCTTAAAAGTTAATTTGTGGAATTTACTTCCTTCTTAATATGTTTGAGCCAATCAATTTTGTCGTGACAAGGTAGGGGAGGTATACAGAAGATAGCCCTATTTGGTAAAAGACCAAGTCCATATTATGGCAAGAACAGCTCAAATAAGCAATGAGAAACGAAAGTCCATCATTACTTTAAGACATGAAGGTCAGTCAACACGCAAAATTTCAAGAACTTTGAAAGTTTTTTCAAGTGCAGTCGCAAAAACCATCAAGCGCTATGATGAAACTGGCTCTCATGAGGACCGCCACAGGAAAGGAAGACCCAGAGTTACCTCTGCTGCAGAGATTGCAGCCCAAATAAAATTGCAGCCCAAATAAATGCTTCACAGAGTTCAAGTAACAGACACATCTCAACATCAACTGTTATGGTGTGGGGGTGCTTTGTTGGAGACACTGTCTGTGATTTATTTCGAATTCAAGGCACGCTTCACCAGCATGGCTACCACAGCATTCTGCAGTGATACGCCATCCCATCTGGTTTGGGATTACTGGGACTATAATTTGTTTTTCAACAGGACAATGACACAACACACCTCCAGGCTGTGTAAGGGCTATTTGACCTAGAATGAGAGTAATGGAGTGCTGCATCAGATGACCCGGCCTCCACATTCCCCCGACCTCAACCAAATTGAGATGGTTTGGGATGAGTTGGACCGCAGAATGAAGGAAAAGCAGCCAACAAGTGCTCAACATATGTGGGAACTCCTTCAAGACTGTTGGAAAAGCATTCCAGGTGAAGCTGGTTGAGACAATGTCAAGAGTGTGCAAAGCTGGCATTAAGGCAAAGGGTGGCTACTTTGAAGAATCTCAAATATCAAATATATATTTGATTTGTTAAAAAAAAAAAAACTACATGATTCCACATGTGTTATTTTATAGTTCTGATGTCTTCACTGTTATTCTACAATGTAGAAAATAGTAAATATAAAGAAAAACCCTGGAAGGAGTAAGTGTGTCTTAACTTTTGACTTGTACTGCATATATATGTATATATACTGTATGTATTTTTTTTCTATTTTTTTTATTTTATTGTTTTATTGTTGTACATGAAAGTCTGTAAATACACCAGAAAATCAGCTTTTAAATCAGCTAAATCAGATCCAAGCTATTTTAATTTTGGAAATCTGTTCCAAAGTCACCCATGCATAATAGAGAGGTGTACAGTATAGAGAGGTGTACAGTTTACAAATGTAAGCAAGGTTTGAAATGATTCTGTTTTAGTTAAATAGTATTTCCGTTTGGGCTTTTTGCAGTCAATTTGCAGTTTACAATGATTTGTAATTATGTTCCGGCCCCCTGACCATCCGCTCAAGAAAATAAATCTGTCTGCGGCTGAAACTAGTTGATGACCCCTGCTATAGGGAATAGGGTGCCATTTGGTAAGCAAACCTCTATTTCAAGAGCCCAACATCACTTGTTCTTTGAGGAGGGAAATCAAGGTCACTAAAGCTTGCCCAGTGTGTCTGCCACAAAAACTGGATAACAAACAATGATTTAGTTATATAACATCTTTGGGTCGCAGCTGGAGATGTTTTGTAATTAAGAATATTTATTGTTCCATTGCAAAAAAAATGTATTCTTTAGCTGGATAGCTGTGGGTGTTTGTGACACGTACTGCACAATGCTGCCCCGTGGGGCACTGCTTCACAGACGATTGAGCTTTTCCCTTCAATGTGGAAGGTTTGGTGTGGCAGGGGTCCTGATCTTAAAATGGTGATAAGGGAGAGGTATATTTGAAGCAAATCAGAAAAACGTTGGCTCTTACAAGGCTATTTGCTTGCCAAGTAATGCTTAGGGGAGACTACCTATGACAATCCTACCTATGACAATCCTACCCATGCTAGGTTACGGAGACGTAATTTATAGATTGGCAGGTACGGCTGCTCTCGAGCAAGTAGATGTGATTTACCATCAGATTTGCCAGCAATGCTTCTTATAGAACACATCACTGCACTTTGTACTCCTCTGTAAACTGGCCATCTCTGTATACCCAACGCAAGATCCACTGGTTGATGCTTATTTATAAAACCCTCCTAGGCCTCACTTCTGCCTTTCTGAGATACTATACCTACTGCAACCACCATCCTCCACATACAGCACCCGTTCTGCCAGTCCCATTATGTTTAACATCCCTAAAGCACACACCTGGGTCACTCCTCTTTTCAGTTTGCTGCAGCTAGCGACTTGAACGAGCTGCAAAAAAACACTTCAACTGTACAGTTTTATCTACATCTACATTCAAAGACTCAATCATGGATACTCTTATTGATACTTGTAACGGCTTTGCGTGATGTCCTTTGTCTCTACCATTTTGTCCTTGCGTGCTGCTGTCTGTGCTTAACAATGATTGTGTCATGTTTGTGTTGCTACCATGCTGTGTTGTTGTCATGTTGTGTTGCAACCATGCTGTGTTGTTGTCAAGTTGGGCTGCTACCATGTTGTGTTGTTGTCATGTTGTGTTGTTGCCATGTTGTGATGTGGTGTCTTTTTTATTTTTTACCCCAGAACCTTTCGGCTAGCCCGCCATTGTAAATAAGAATTTGCTCTCAATTGACTTGTCTGGTTAAATAAAGGTTCATAAATAAAACAAACCAATAGTCCTGCTTTACAAATTTGAAATATGCAAAAAACTATTTGATTTGACATTTCTTATGCTTAACCACACTTATCCTTAAAAATACAGTGTCAACATTCTGAATGAGCCCGCAGTGCGGTTTAGTTGTATCTGCATTTGATTGAATTGGGGCCTACCTCATTATATGTCATGGTCTCAAGCTTTGTCTAATTGCTGCTTGCAGCTACACCTTTATTTATTTTCCATTTGGCTGCACATTTTCTTTCAATAGGAACCCATTTGGGCAACGAAATTGGGCTTTATCCCCAATTCAGCCAATTGTATTTCATTATTTTCCTCTAGGGATAACCGCAGAAGTTTTTTGAGAGGGACCATTTTTGTCGTTTCGAGTAACGTGCGGGGCTCGATATATCCAATCATTGCACACATGCTCTGCTGTGCTGGGTTGGAACGAAAAGCAGGAACCGCCTAAAACCTACAGCGGGATTAAAAGCAAGCTTTGCATAGCTAAACAGCTAGATCCTTTGAAGCTGACAGTTGTTAGAGACTGCCAGCTTCGCAAATCAATAGCGACATCAAATGTGACAGCTATAGATTTAGCAACTTCTCCCCATCTCAAAGAGAACGTTCACTTCAGTATCTCACTTAGTTTGTTCCAGTATGGAGCCTCCCAATAAGACACTATTCACTGTGACTACTAGTGTAAACTGGCATTTCAACTCTCTTCTAATTCCCCCTCGGCTGCTTTTTGAAATCATCAGCAGTTCTGACATGTGCCGCTCTTTCCCGGGATATACGACTCTTTGTTAAAATTATAAACACTTCATCTATTGGAGATCTCGCTCTCTCTCTCTTTCTCTCTCTAAACCTGAATCATCCCGTAATAAAGAAACAGAGTCCAGGGAGAGGACACTGGAGCTGCTTGTGGAATTTTAAAGATACATTATCTCAAACTGGCCTGATTTAATAAGCACTGGGGATATGGCAGTATTAAATCTATCCTTTCTCTAATGAGAATCCACCTAAATGATGACGTTTCCAACGGAAATACTTCCCCTGCTTCCTCAGGTGCAGATTGAACAGCAAGGAGTAAATCAGTGCAGGAATTTCTAGAAATGAGGAAAATTACCCAGGTTTTTTGCTGACGCAGCGTAGTTTGTGCACAGATCGTTTTGAAAAGATGTGTTTTTCATGTCATGAAAATTAACGAATTCACCATCCCATGGCCTCGTTTGACTAACTTAAATGAATTACCACATTAATAAATTGCATCCTTTGTCATTTTGCCAAAATGTGTAAATCACCTGCAAGACAAGTTCCACTTTATATCTGAGCAATAGCCACAGGTCTACAACCCTTGTGTAGGTTGGCATTTCCCTGAATCTAAGGCTATAGTTTGATAAACAGCAGCAGTTTGTTAAATGTACCTATTGATATTTGCTAATGAAATGGTTCAGAAAATGCTTTTTTGTGCTAAAATAACTATTTTCTGTCAGCCACCTACTTTGACATAATACAAAGGACCAACCAAGGTGCATGTTTTCTTCAATGGCCACATTTCCCTGTGGTGTAACTTCCTCTGTCTAATCCATCAAGCAATATTTAAATCACACACTGTTACTGAATTAGTGAAGGGAATATGCAACAATTTCAATTTTAAAGAAAAGGAAAAGTTAGATTTTCTGTACCCCTTGGCCTAATTTACATGCATCACTCAGAAGTCTTGTAATTCCTGATTCTATTATAAACAAAAAACGATGTTTTAAGTGAGAAGTAGCCATTGGTCTGAAGCCAAAAAGGAAATGAAATTCACATGTGCACCACAATGCCTATTCGACACATGATCTACCAAGGTTTTTCAGCACACAGCTTTGACCTACTACAGTAGCTACGTTGGTATTGTACTTCAAACTACTGTATGTGTGGGCAGGCTGCTTAGGATTCAAACCTTCTCAAACAGCCTAGTTCATACTCTTAGAGGAAGTGCTTACACAATAATGTGATTTTTACCGGATACAAGGTAAAGTATTGGATTCTTCACACACCACAGTAAGACATTAACCCATTACTCTGCCTTGCTTTTATACTTACAAGACCATCGGGCTTGATTGAGCTGTTTTGTCTTGTAGTAATGCGGCGCATTACTATATTTCCTTAAACCTTTATTTTAGCAATATATGTCATTACATTTTTTTTTTTGTCATAAAAACATCATTTTTTGGTCAGTAGGTGCCCAACATAACAACAGGTGGTGGTGTGTTGGACACAATAGCTCAGATAGATAGAGGCTGTCTGCATTCCTGATTTCTGTAACTGTTAGCTTACCTGTGCATTATTGACACAAGCTCAGAACCACTTGTGTTTTGAACATGGTCCTGTTTAATCAATTGCTGTGCTGATCAATGAACAGCTCATTACCTATAATATGTAGCTTAAAGTTATGTTTGTACTTGTATTTCTTTTTGCAATAAAGTTAGTGACGCAACAATAATACACATTTACAATATAATAATACACATTTACTATATCTAAAAATACATACAGCAAAATTATATATATATATATTCAGTGCCAGTCAAACCTTTGGACACCTACTCATTCAAGTTTCTTTATTTTTTACTATTTTCTACATCGCGAAATAATAGCGAAGACATCAGAACTATGAAATAACACATATGGAATCATGTAGTAACCAAAAAAGTGTTAAACAAATCACAATACATTTTATATTTGAGATTCTTCAAAGTAGCCACCCTTTGCCTTGATACTATAGTAGGTCAAAGCTGTGTGCTGGAAAACCATGGTAGAGCATGGATGGAATACGCATTGTGATGCTCATGTGAATTCCCTTTATTTTTCGGCTTCAGACCAATGCCTAGTTATCGCTTAAAACATAGTTGTTTTTAATTGCCATGGTTTTTACACCGGAAGGTGATTATGCAACATTAATACATAACATTATAATATTTATATGTATTTATTTAACTTTTATTTAACTAGGCAAGTCAGCATAATACAGCATAACACAACAATAAAAGTTAAGTAAAAGTAAACAATAATGACAAATGGCAACATAAATAATGTAGTTGTTAGCATTTATTTAATATTAACAGTTGATTTTCCAGAGGAAGGCAAAAAAACAAGAACCCATTTCAGCCAATATGGAGTAAACTGGAAAGAAAATCCCAGATTTCTCTTAAGACAATCGAGCAAGAGCCTGGAAAATACACAAATAATCAACATGTACCCATGAACTATTTACATGAAAATGTACCTTAAAGTTTACTGAAGGCTTTGTACTACAATCAAAAGTGAGTTTTCACTAAAAAATAAATGTACAACATTCATCAGAACTTTGTAAATACAATTCAGGAATGACCATAACTGCTCTTGACAAGCTACAGGTGTATGCAGGCTTTTTTGTTCAAGCTATCATCCAGAAGGCGAGGTCAGTACAGGTGCATCAAAGCAGGGACCGAGAGACTGAAAAGCAGCTTCTATCTCAAGGCCATCAGACTGTTAAACAGCCACCACTAACATTTAGTGGCCGCTGCCAACATACTGACTCAACTCCAGCCACTTTAATAATGGGAATTGATGGAAATTATGTAAAAATGTATCACTAGCCACTTTAAACAATGCCACTTAATATAATGCCACTTAATATAATGTTCCGGCGCCGACCGGGATGGCCGCCCGGTCGGCGGCCATCCCGCCTATACTCTTCCGGCGCCGACCGAGATGGCCGCCTCGCTTCGCGTTCCTAGGAAACTATGCAGTATTTTGTTGTGTTATGTGTTATTCCTTACATTGGTACCCCAGGTAATCTTAGGTTTCATTACATACAGTCGGGAGGAACTACTGAATATAAGAGCAACGTCAACTCACCATCGTTACAACCAGGAATACGACTCTCCCGAAGCGGATCCTGTGTTTTGCCTTCCTCCCAATACAATGGATCTGATCCCAGCCGGTGACCCTAAACAACGTTGCCGTAAAAGGGGCAAACGAGGCGGTCTCCTGGTCAGGCTTCGGAGACGGGCACATCGCGCTCCACTCCCTAGCATACTACTCGCCAATGTCCAGTCTTTTGACAATAAGGTTGATGAAATCCGAGCACGGGTAACATTCCAGAGAGACATCAGGGATTGTAACGTTCTCTGCTTCACGGAAACATGGCTCACTCGAGAGACGCTAACGGAGTCGGTGCAGCCAGCTGGTTTCTTCACGCATCGCGCCGACAGAAACAAACATCTTTCTGGTAAGAAGAGGGGCGGGGGTGTATGCCTTATGATCAACGAGACGTGGTGTGATCATAACAACATACAGGAACTCAAGTCATTCTGTTCACCAGATTTAGAATTCCTCACAATCAAATGTCGACCGCATTATCTACCAAGGGAATTCTCTTCGATTATAATCACAGCCGTATATATTCCCCCCCAAGCAGACACATCGATGGCCCTGAACAAACTTTATCTGACTCTTTGTAAACTGGAAACCACACACCCTGAGGCTGCATTCATCGTAGCTGGGGATTTTAACAAGGCTAATCTGAAAACAAAACTCCCTAAATTCTATCAGCATATCGATTGTGCTACCAGGGCTGGTAAAACCTTGGATCATTGTTATACTAACTTCCGCGACGCATATAAGGCCCTCCCCCGCCGTCCTTTCGGAAAAGCTGACCACGACTCCATTTTGTTGCTTCCAGCCTACAAACAGAAACTAAAACAGTAAGCTCCCGCGCTCAGGTCTGTTCAACGCTGGTCCGACCAATCTGATTCCACGCTTCAAGACTGCTTTGATGGCGTGGATTGGGATATTTTCCGCATTGCGTCCAACAACAACATTGACGAATATGCTGATTCGGTGAGCGAGTTCATTAGAAAGTGCATTGACGATGTCGTACCCACAGCAACGATTAAAACATTCCCAAACCAGAAACCGTGGATTGATGGCAGCATTCGCGTGAAACTGAAAGCGCGAACTACTGCTTTTAACCAGGGCAAGGTGACCGGAAACATGACTGAATACAAACAGTGTAGCTATTCCCTCCGCAAGGCAATCAAACAAGCTAAGTCCCAGTATAGAGACAAAGTAGAGTCGCAATTCAACAGCTCAGACACAAGAGGTATGTGGCAGGGTCTACAGTCAATCACGGATTACAAAAAGAAAACCAGCCCCGTCGCGGACCAGGATGTCTTGCTCCCAGACAGACTAAATAACTTTTTTGCTCGCTTTGAGGACAATACAGTGCCACTGACACGGCCCGCTACCAAAACCTGCGGGCTCTCCTTCACTGCAGCCGAGGTGAGTAAAACATTTAAACGTGTTAACCCTCGCAAGGCTGCAGGCCCAGACGGCATTCCCAGCCGCGTCCTCAGAGTATGCGCAGACCAGCTGGCTGGTGTGTTTACGGACATATTCAATCAATCCTTATCCCAGTCTGCTGTTCCCACATGCTTCAAGAGGGCCACCATTGTTCCTGTTCCCAAGAAAGCTAAGGTAACTGAGCTAAACGACTACCGCCCCGTAGCACTCACTTCCGTCATCATGAAGTGCTTTGAGAGACTAGTCAAGGACCATATCACCTCCACCCTACCTGACACCCTAGACCCACTCCAATTTGCTTACCGACCCAATAGGTCCACAGACGACGCAATCGCAACCACACTGCACACTGCCCTAACCCATCTGGACAAGAGGAATACCTATGTGAGAATGCTGTTCATCGACTACAGCTCAGCATTTAACACCATAGTACCCTCCAAACTCGTCATCAAGCTCGAGACCCTGGACTCCCTGACGGGCCGCCCCCAGGTGGTGAGGGTAGGTAACAACATCTCCACCCCGCTGATCCTCAACACTGGGGCCCCACAAGGGTGCGCTCTGAGCCCTCTCCTGTACTCCCTGTTCACCCACGACTGCGCGGCCATGCACGCCTCCAACTCAATCATCAAGTTTGCGGACGACACTACAGTGGTAGGCTTGATTACCAACAACGACGAGACGGCCTACAGGGAGGAGGTGAGGGCCCTCGGAGTGTGGTGTCAGGAAAATAACCTCACACTCAACGTCAACAAAACAAAGGAGATGATTGTGGACTTCAGGAAACAGCAGAGGGAGCACCCCCCTATCCACATCGACGGGACAGTAGTGGAGAAGGTGGAAAGTTTTAAGTTCCTCGGTGTACACATCACGGACAAACTGAATTGGTCCACCCACACAGACAGCGTTGTGAAGAAGGCGCAGCAGCGCCTCTTCAACCTCAGGAGGCTGAAGAAATTCGGCTTGTCACCAAAAGCACTCACAAACTTCTACAGATGCACAATCGAGAGCATCCTGTCGGGCTGTATCACCGCCTGGTACGGCAACTGCTCCGCCCACAACCGTAAGGCTCTCCAGAGGGTAGTGAGGTCTGCACAACGCATCACCGGGGGCAAACTACCTGCCCTCCAGGACACCTACACCACCCGATGTCACAGGAAGGCCATAAAGATCATCAAGGACAACAACCACCCGAGCCACTGCTTGTTCACCCCGCTATCATCCAGAAGGCGAGGTCAGTACAGGTGCATCAAAGCAGGGACCGAGAGACTGAAAAACAGCTTCTATCTCAAGGCCATCAGACTGTTAAACAGCCACCACTAACATTTAGTGGCCGCTGCCAACATACTGACTCAACTCCAGCCACTTTAATAATGGGAATTGATGGAAATTATGTAAAAATGTATCACTAGCCACTTTAAACAATGCCACTTAATATAATGTTTACATACCCTACATTACTCATCTCATATGTATATGTATATACTGTACTCTATATCATCTACTGCATCTTGCCATCTTTATGTAATACATGTATCACTAGCCACTTTAAACTATGCCACTTTATGTTTACATACCCTACATTACTCATCTCATATGTATAGACTGTACACTATACCATCTACTGCATCTTGCCTATGCCGTTCTGTACCATCACTCATTCATATATCTTTATGTACATATTCTTTATCCCTTTACACTTGTGTGTATAAGGTAGTAGTTGTGGAATTGTTAGGTTAGATTACTTGTTGGTTATTACTGCATTGTCGGAACTAGAAGCACAAGCATTTCGCTACACTCGCATTAACATCTGCTAACCATGTGTATGTGACAAATAAAATTTGATTTGATTTGAAGCCCAGTTCTGCCACACCTGATTCTACTATTCATGGTCTCAATGAACAGCTGAAGCCTTGATGAACAGTTGAAAAGTGGAATCAGGTGTGGTAGCACTGGGCTTGAATTTAAAAAACCATATATAACCCTGTGGATGGTCAAGAGCAATTTTGGTAACTTCTGATACAGACACTGCTGAGAAACACCTATAAAAATACAAAGTCATTAGACAAGTACAAAACACAATTTGATACATATTTACAAATCTGACATTGGATTGGTGCTCTAAATTATATTTTAAATAAATACAAAACAACTACAAATGTTCTTAGTAATTCTGTACACAGCTGTCTAACTCCAGTAAAACAGAATACATTCCCACATTTATAAATGGCAGTATAAATATGAAAACAGATGGGAGTACTCACAGATTTGGAACAGAACATACAGTTTAAATATTGATAGTGTGTGAAGTACCATTTGTGTAGGGCAGCCCAGCACCCGAATGACTCTTCTTATCAACTGCATGCAAGAATTTCCTTCTGTACTATATGTGTTGTCTTAGAAATGCATCATTCTCTGTGTTGATCTTGGAAACCCCCACTGTCTCACCTCCGAGAAGCAGAGATTATATCCTATAGGTCAAACATCTGATTGTAAGTTAACTCAACAGCTATGCTATTGAATCCAAACAAATCAGATGCTTATAAGATTAGATTCATTGTGCTTTCTCTTATGTTCCTGACCTGCTGTGGTGAGATACTCTGTCCCTCTTTCTTTCTCCCTCTCCCATGAGCTATGGGCCATGCCACAGGCCAGTGTGTCTTTGTTCTCTCTCTTATCCTGTATCCTATCCATGGAGGAAGGTTGTATAATCAATTCTCATTTCCTAGGTTTTTAGGCCTCTGGCCTAATAGGCATCACTTTGTTCATGCTTTATCTTCTACTGTAAGTTAACCTTAAGATCTATATGCCTACTGTATAAGTATGCTTGGTAATGCTTGGTAATGCTTGTAACTGAAGTTGTATGCCTTGTATGTGAATCCATTCATTGTACAATGTTAATTAAATGTATGCCTTTGATATGGACAATTCTCAGACCAATTCCTGCTAGTCAACATCAGCTCATTGCTTAATGCTTGCTTGTATATTTGTATTTTCTTTATGGAGTCATATATAAACATTTTAATAGGCTAACTTGCTTAGTCTTATTACGAGTCGCATGTGATGTGTATATAATATACAATATATACACATTTCAAATACAACTGCCAACCAGTGGTGGAAAAAGTACCCAATTGTCATTCTTGAGTAAAAGTATAGATACCTTAATAGAAAGTTACTCAAGTAAAAGTGAAAGTCAACCAGTAAAATATTACTTAAGTCTAAAAGTATTTGGTTTTAAGTATCAAAAGCAATTGTAATTGCTAAAATATCCTTAAGTATCAAAAGTTAAATTAAAAGCATAAATCATTGAAAATTCCTTATATTAAGCAAAGCAGATGGCACCATTTTCTTGTTTTTAAAATGTATGGATAGCCAGGGGCACACTCCAACAGTCAGACATTATTTACAAAAGGTGCATTTGTGTCCAGCGGCAGTAGGGATGACCAAGCGTTCTCATAATAAGTGCTAGACTTTGACAATTTTCCTGTCCTGCTAAGCATTCAAAATATAACGAGTACTTTTGGTTGTCAGGAAACAACCTCTTCCTTGAGAGTCTGAGAACTGGTCTCTCCTCTGTTCTAACAAGATGCACGCAGTAGTACACACCACCACACTTGCCCGCCACTCCATGAACCCAAAGCTCTTTTAAGAGCCACCTAATAAATTAAAATAAGTGTGTATGTGTGTCGGGAGGGGGCTGTCAAAACTATAAATAAAATAATAGTACAAATGTATCCTCTGGGAGGCGAACTCACAATCTTCAAATCCACATGCTGTAACTCTAAACATTACACTACAAACCCTGTTCTTAAAACATTGATTTCAACAGAACATTTACATGGAGAGTCTAGAAGCGTTCATTACAAAATGATTTTGTTCATTTACTCTGTACTAATTGAACATTTATTTTATCTTGCTTGGTTAAAATACAATATTCTAAAACGGTTGATTTGTTGAAAACAGACTCATTTAACCTAGTTAGCAAGCATGTCATTTACTTTTGACTGCACAGCACGGTGCACAACTTAAGCAACCAGAGAGGGGGTTCGATTAATCTGGCCCAGGGTACACCGGGCAATGGCCCATTACGTCATCGGGCGGAAGCTGGGAGAGAAGGCAGATAAAGCATTTGAATTAAAATGACTTTCGCATGTGAAAACACAAATCTTACTCATTACTACACCTGCTTAATTACGTCACTTGTTTTGAGCCGACTTCGCGGTCGGACAGAGTGGGATATCTGGCTCGGCGCAGGAGGCAGCCGGGTTCCAAATCGAATGCAATCAACTTTCAGCCGGTGCAAAACACGCCTACACGTCCGTCTGGGCAAGATTAATCGAGCCCCCTCAATGATTATGATGTCTTACCTGGCTAGTTTTGCAATGCCCATTGTAAGGTAGCTTGCTAGCAGTGTGACAGTTTCCCAAAGTTTGACATTGGCTTTGATCCTGCTATGAACCTATTTAGCTAGCTAGCTACTGTATGTTTTGTGGAGAATGTATGATATATTATGGTGCATGAACTGGTCATACACGTTAGCTAATGTTACAGTCTTATGTTGGCTAACGTTACTTAGCTATCATAGCAGCCAAGAACGTTCGCTAGCTCATTTGTGCATTTTTTTTAACATTATTTTATTTGTACCACCCCTGCCCTGATTCCAAGAACACAGGAT
This sequence comes from Salvelinus alpinus, assembly GCF_045679555.1. Classification (NCBI taxonomy): domain Eukaryota; kingdom Metazoa; phylum Chordata; class Actinopteri; order Salmoniformes; family Salmonidae; genus Salvelinus; species Salvelinus alpinus. Next base: position 7,437,967 of record NC_092118.1, on the reverse strand, counting down.
GAGATGTTATTATCCTTTGTGCAAGCACTTCCAAGAGTTCATGAACAGTGAGACTGGTGAAATTTGGGGAGCGCATCGTCAGTAGTGTACCTTTGGTTCCTAGGGTGTTTCGGCCTTTCACACTATACACCCTCCCCAAAGGCGGCCAGCGACAGGGTGATCAATCCTACGCTTGCGTCCCATTCCCAATTAGTCATAGGAGTTGCCTTGTTGTTGATAGCCAACGTCCCATGGGACTATGCATGGCAGGGGCGTCTTCCTCCCTGAGTCAAGCATTGTTGACCGCATACCTCCTGGCCCTCTCACTTCGGGGCCCAGCTGGGGTCTTTCCTCTTCATCCAGAGCCATTGACTGCTGCCTTCTGCCGCCTCTGATACAGCTTTGATTGCCGAACGCTGGCTCTGGCCCTTAATTCCCAGGTCTCTAAGCAGTCTGGTTGTAGATGTTGCCACAAAACCTCTGCAGCCCACCTCCACTGGTCGGACTTCTGTGTTCCAGCCATGATGCCGTGCTTCGGCAGCTAGATCGGCATAGCGCAGATGTTTTCGCTCATAAGCCTCATCTACTGAGTCCTCCCAGGGTACTGTGAGCTCAATGATGAAGACCTTCTTGAGCGAATGGGACCAGAGCACCATGTCAGGTCTTAGGGTGGTGGTTGCGATCTCCGGAGGAAACACAAGTTGCCGGCCAATGTCAGCTAGCATTTTCCAGTCGCGGGCCAAGCGCAGCTGGTCTCGCTCTAATGGTGTAGAGCCGCTCTTCGGTGGTTTAGCCCCTTCGCGGACAAAGGTAAGGGGTGTGATGCTGCTGGGGGTGGTAGGGAGTTGGTGGCAGCTCGCTTGTCCTCCAGGGCGGACGCAAGGTTTTTAAGGACTTGGTTGTGACGCCAAGTGTAGCGTCCTTGGGTGAGGCTTGTTTTACACCCTGTGAGAATGTGCCTGAGGTTGGCTGGCATGGAACAGAGGGCACAGTCCGGAGTTAATTGGAGTTAACTAATGGACAACAACACTTAGGCTTCTACTTCCAGCTTATACATACTATATACATTTTACGGACACTTTATATTTACAATAGTTATCTTTTGTTTGTTTTTAGTCCCATTCTTCAGCTACCCTCAACCCCTCACATCTATCTCTGAAGTCCATCCAGTTGTGATTTCTAATTGTCATATATTTTTCAGCTGTGCTGTTTCACAAAACGTCTGAACCGATATACATTTTACAGAAACAGTATATATTACATTAGTTATCGTGTTAAAAATAGTTATTTATTAGTTACCTAAGTATTCAGACCCTTTGCTATGAGACTCGAAATTGAGCTCAGGTGCATCCTGTTTCCATTGATCATCCTTGAGATGTTTCTACAAATTGATTAGAGTCCACCTGTGGTAAATTCAATTAATTGGACATGATTTGGAAAGGCACATGCCTGTCTATATAAGGTCCTACAGTTGACAGTGCATGTCAGAGCAAAAACCAAGCCATGAGGTTGAAGGAATTGTCCATAGAGCTCTGAGACAGGATTTTGTCAAGGCACAGCTCTGGGGAAGGGAAGCAAAACATTTCCTGCTCATTGAAGGTTGCCAAGAACACAGTGGCCTCTATCATTCTTAAATGGAAGAAGTTTGAAACCATCAGGACGCCTCCTAGAGCTGGCCACCTGGCCAAACTAAGCAATATATGGCAAATAGAAATCAAAACAGGATGGTGTTCAGAGATAGATGGGATAGGAGGAGCTGAAGGGTGGGACTAAAAATAATACATTTGCAAACATTTCTTAAAAACCTGTTTTCACTTTGTCATTATGGGGCATTGTGTGTAGATTGATGAGGATCATTTTATTTAAATCCATTTTAGAATAAGGCTGTAACGTAACAAAATGTGGAAAAGGGAAGGGGTCCGAACACTTTCCGAATGCAATATAACTGTACTGTTAGTCCCTCTATTTTCTTTGTTAATATGAACTCTTTGACCTAAATTGCTTTTGTTTTATAGATGAGTATTGAATTGCATGGCCTCTAAAGGCACATTTAAAAGTGTCCCATAAAATAAGGGGATCTGCTGTATGTATGTTATGACAGAAAAAATCTGTTGTAAATTCTTCTGTCCTGGTTAAAAAACAAGTTGTCATCCAATAGGCTTTGATAAAATGTACAATATCCTCGCCCACGTGGAAATTCGGTAAGAGTAATGTATATGCCAATTATTTGATGTTCCGACAGCATTCTGGCCTCTATCAACACTTTTTAAACTTTTAGTTCAAGTACTCAAGACGATTAGCTTGATTGAGCCTCCGTCATGTATATCGCACTAGGTCAGGATAGTTAAGCCTCCATATATCCACTAGTTCCAATATATCCATGATATTTGTGATTTCCTTAAGTGCATGAGGTTGATCGTTTGTATGGTGATTTCCTTTACGGTCCATTAAGGTATTTAAAACCGTATTATAATCTCCCACCAGCCTTGTATTGCTTGTAGGCTTGATAAATTATTATATTGTATATATTTTCAAAGACGCGTCACTCATCATTATTTGGACCTCATAGATTAATGAGCCAAATCTGTTTATGGTCAAATAACATATTTAAAATAATCCATATACCTTGCGGATCTGTTTAGACAATTCGCACATTCGGATCAAAATTATTGTTCATTAATCTCTTCACCCCTTTTGAGTTTCTTTGCCCCCCCCCCCCAGTCCTTTTTCCACACAACTTCATCTAAAATTGTTGAATGAGTTTCCTGTAAACAATAGATATTAAATTACACTTTTAGCCAGGTAAATACTGATCCTCTTTTCTTATTATCTGCTAAGCCATTGCAATTATGACTGGCCATACTTATTTCACCATTTAACATAATGAGATATGTTTCAATTGTATTTATCATAATATATGTTTGTAAACTTACCATTAATAAGTACTCTAATAATTGAGTGTCCATATAGCTGTACCATGATATTTGCACTGCTACCGACTAAAATCTCCCCCCATCCCAAGTTGGGCTGTCGTTTCTCTTTGCTTATTTGAGCTGTTGTTGCCATAATATGGACGGTCTTTTACCAAGTCCATGGTAAAAGACTACCTTATCACAGCACAAGTGATTGGCTCAAACACATTAAGAAAGAAAGAGCTGTCATCAAGGCAAAGGGTGGCTATTTGAAGAATTTCAAATATAAAATATTTAGATTTGTTTAACACTTTTTTGGTTACTACATGATTCCATATGTGTTATTTCATAGTTTTGATGTCTTCCCTACTATTCTACAATGTAGAAAATATAAAAAATAAAGAAAAAACCTTGAATGAATAGGTGTTCTACCTTTGACCGGTAGTGTATATATATAAACAAGTCTTGCATATCTGAATTTATGTCCACAATTAACAAAATAATATACGTAATAATGTAGGCAGTTCATACGAAGGATTGTTACCTATAACCAGAATTGGCATTACAAAAAATTGGCATTACATTTTTAGCAAGTAATTATTATTTTGGCAAACAATTATTGTGATTCATCCTATATTGTCCCCAATATTACTGCCCCATAGCAACAGATGTGGAATACATACACACACACACACACACACACACACACACACACACACACTCATACACAGTCCCCACACTTCCCCCACAAACAACCACAAGTATAGATGTTCAACAGTTGTTCCAACCCCGAGCCCAACTCAAGAGAAGACTTGATGTGCGAATGCATATACTGTACAATTGTAGCTGTTTGAAAAGGTATGCAAAATTTAGTAAGAATTGGGAGATTTGATTAACCAATATCAAGTCCTAGCTGATACAACTCAGATACACCCCTTTCCCCCAATACACACACATGCTGTCCCCCATTGGGACCATTTTCCCAAGCATCTTTTTGCAGTCAGACCTTTTGATTATTTTGTGCCACAATAATTTACACCCCCTCCTCATGGGTTACTGCAGCTAGTGTTGCCAGCACTGCCACTACCTGGGTGGGGGCACCCCACCGGAATTTCCACCGGCTAGGTACAAGGTCGCCAAGGTTCTCATTAGCAGCTTTGAGAAGTCTTGTATGTTACGCTATCCAGAGGCGTTGGCTTTGTTGTACCTACCCTGCCAGGTAGGCTCAAACTCTTGAGGGGGCGGTGCTGCTTTAGTGGGTCTCTGACCGCATTTATTTTTCTTTCTTGGCTGCGTATACAGTAGGCTACTTGCAGTAGGCCCATAAAACAGATAAGGACTTATTCTTAGTGTGTGGGTCCATCAGGTGGGTGTCTAGGGTATAGGGTTGGGGACCGTTCCATCATGATAGGACAATAAATAAATCAACTATGTTTACAATTTATTTTAAAATGTATATCCCATATCTGCACAAAATTGAAAGCTCCTTCTGTCACAGCTCTATTTTTTATTGATCTAGTCACTGGTGCTTCCTGCTCGCAGACACATGGGCTCTGGCATTTGCAACCATTTACCTTTTTCACCCATTTAACTCAACGCTTTTCCAAACACAAAGACACACCCCACCTTCCATCACAACACACCCGTACATACCCTCATACTGTGCCTTCTATGTCCTCTGTTTGCTGTGTTTTTATCCCTACCATGTTGATTCCTACCTAATTTTGAGTACTTTTGTGTTCCAGTTCCTTATATTTGAAGATTTATTTCAATAATTATCTTTAATTTATATTTTTTATAAATACTTTAAATAAAAAGTTAAATACTGATTATTTTACAACATTCCCTATCTTGAATCGTACATTGCTGTTGTATTTTATTGTTTTCCAGTTGTTTTTTTATTACAATCACCACCATGGATAGTATTGGGTCTTTCGTTATTCGACTCCTCTATGGGAACTTTGTATTATTTAGAATAGCCATGGTTGGTGTCTTGGTGTCTCGGAACAGTTGGGTATCAATGTACGGCTTACCGACTACGAGAGCTACAGATTTCCCTTTTAGTCTATTCACCTTGAAGAACGGGTACCGAACTTTGCATCATTCTGCAATTTCCTTCGGGAACTGATCATTCATGGCTATTTTTGTGCAAGCGAGTCTTTTGACCAAGCTTAAGAAAAAACCTGATCACACAGTCGTCCGGAACAGCTGGTGCTCTCATGCATGTTTCAGTGTTATTTGCCTCAAAGCGAGCATATAAGTAGTTTAGCTCGTCTGGTAGGCTTGTGTCACTGGGCAGCTCTTGGCTGTGCTTCCCTTTGTAGTATGTAATGGTTTGCAAACCCTGCCACATCCGACGAGCGTTGAAGCCAGTGTAGTATGATTCGATCTTAGTCCTGTATTGACGCTTTGCCTATTTGATGGTTCGTCAGAGGGCATAGCGGGATTTCCTATAAGCTTCTGGGTTAGAGTCCCGCTCCTTGAAAGTGGCAGCTCTAGCCTTTAGCTCAGTGCGGATGTTGCCTGTAATCCATGGCTTCTTGTTGGGGTATGTACGTAGGGTCACGGTGGGGACGACGTCATCGATGCACTTATTGATGAAGCCAATGACTGATGTGGTGTACTCCTCAATGCCATCGGAAGAATCCTGGAACATATTCCAGTCTGTGCTAGCCAAAACAGTCCTGTAGCTTAGCATCTGCTTCATCTGACCACTTTTTTATTGACCGAGTCACTGGTGCTTCTTGCTTTAACTTTTGCTTGTAAGCAGGAATCAGGAGGATAGAATTATGGTCAGGGCGAGGGAGAGCTTTTTACATGTATCTGTGTGTGGGGTAAAGGTGGTCTAGAGTTTTTTCCCCTCTGGTTGCACATTTAACATGCTGATAAAAATTTGGTAAAACGGATTTAAATTTCCCTACATTCCCCCTGCGTCTCTGGATGAGCGTTTGCCTTTTTGTTTATGACGGAATACAGCTTATTGAGTGCGGTCTTAGTCCCAGCATCGGTCTATGATGGTATGTAGACAGCTATGAAAAATACAGATGAAAACTCTCTAGGTAGACAGTGTGGTCTACAGCTTATCATGAGATACTCTACCTCAGACGAGCAAAACCTCAAGACTTCCTTTGATATCGATCACCAGCTGTTGTTTACAAATATACATAGTCCGCCCCCCCTTGTCTTACCAGACACCGCTGTTCTATCCTGCCAATACAGCGTATAACCAGCCAGCTGTATGTTGATAATGTCATCGTTAAGCCACAACTCCGTGAAGCATAAGATATTACAGTTTATAAAATCCCGTTGGTAGTTGAATCTTCCTCGTAGGTTGTCAATTTTATTTTCCAATGATTGCATGTTAGCACGTAGAACAGAAGGCAGTGGGGGTTTATTCGATCGCCTACAAATTCTCAGAAGGCAGCCCGACCTCCGTCCTCTTTTTCTCCTCGTCTTCTCTTCATGCAAATGACGGGGATTTGGGCCTTTTCCGGGAAAGCAGTATGTCCTTCACGCCGGACTCGTTAACCTCTCTGGGATATGTGGGACGGTAGCGTCCCACCTCGCCAACAGCCAGTGAAATTGCAGGGCGCCAAATTCAAAACAACAGAAATCCCATAATTAAAATTCCTCAAACATACAAGTATTTTACACCATTTTAAAGATAAACTTGTTGTAAATCCAGCCACAGTGTCCGATTTCAAAAGGCTTTACGACGAAAGCACACCAAACAATTATGTTAGATCAGCACCTAGTCACAGAAAAACACAGCCATTTTTCCAGCCAAAGAGAGGAGTCACAAAAAGCAGAAATAGAGATAAAATTAAATCACTAACCTTTGATGATCTTCATCAGATGACACTCATAGGACTTCATGTTACACAATACATTTATGTTTTGTTCGATAAAGTTCATATTTATATCCAAAAATCTCAGTTTACATTGGCGCGTTATGTTCAGTAGTTCCAAAACATCCGGTGATTTTGCAGAGAGCCACATAAATTTACAGAAATATTCATAATAAACATTGCTAAAAGATACAATTGTTATGCATGGAATTTTAGATCCACTTCTCCTTAACCTCTCTTGAGTAGGGGGCAGTATTTTCACGTCCGGATGAAAAGTGTGCCCAGAGTAAACTGCCTGCTACTCAGGCCCAGATCCTAGGATATGCACAATATTAGTGGATTTGGATAGAAAACACTCTGAAGTTTCTAAAACAGTTTGAATGATGTCTGTGAGTATAACAAAACCCATATGGCAGGCAAAAACCTGAGAAAAAATCCAACCAATATATGCATATTCTAGCTTTTAGGCCTGAGTAGCAGGCAGTTTACTCTGGGCACCTTTTTATCCAAGCTACTCAATACTGCCCCCCAGTCCCAAATAAGTTAAAGGGGAAAAAAGCTTCTGCCAGTTCGTGGTGAGTAATCGCTGTTCTGATGCCCAGAATTTTTTTTTTTCCGGTTATAAGAGACGAAAGCAGCAACATTATGTACAGAATAAGTTAAAAAAAAATAAGTTGCAAAAAACTAGCAGAAAAACAGTTGGTTAGGAGCACGTAAAACGTCAGCCATCTTCTCCGGTGCCATGATACATAAATGGTCACTAACTTGCCACCACTTGCCGAGTTCATCCTGTGTCCTTTCCTCTCTCTCATTGACAGTACAGTAGACTGCTTTCCACATGGCTAAAGTGTCACGATCGTGTGGAGGAGAGACGGACCAAAACGCAGCATGTGGAAAATAAGCCATCTTCTTTTATTATAACGACGAAGATGAACATGAAACGAAACACTTATACAAACTATACAAAAACAACAGTGAAGCTACCAACGCAAGTGCACACACAAACTACTTACGTTCAACATAGACAATTCCCCACAAACAGCTAAAGCCTATGGTTGCCTTAAATATGGCTCCCAATCAGAGACAACAATAACCAGCTGTCTCTAATTGAGACCCAATTCAGGCAACCATAGACTTTCCTAGATACCTACACTCAACCATAGACACAGCTAGACTACTATACTAAACATAAACCCAACTACTCTAATAAACCCCCTAAACCTTACAACCACCCTAGACACTACAAAAAACACATACATTCCCCATGTCACACCCTGACCTAACTAAAATAATTAAGAAAACAAAGAATACTAAGGCCAGGGCGTGACATAACCCCCCCCTTAAGGTGCGAACTCCGGGCGCACCAGCACATAGTCTAGGGGAGGGTCTGGGTGGGCGTCCGTCCACGGCGGCGGCTCCGGCACTGGTCGTGGTCCCCACCCCACCATAGTCACTACCCGCTTTCTTAACCCCACTGGAATAAGGGGCAGCACCGGACTAAGAGGCAGCACCGGACTAAGGGGCAGTACCGGACTAAGGGGCAGCACCGGACTAAGGGGCAGTACCGGACTAAGGGGCAGCACCAGGATAAGGGACAGCACCAGGATAAGGGGCAGTACCAGGATAAGGGGCAGCACCAGGATAAGGGGCAGCACCAGGATAAGGGGCAGCTCCGGACTGAGGTACGGCAGCTCCGGACTGAGGTACGGCAGCTCCGGACTAAGGGGCAGCACCGGACTAAGGGGCAGTACCGGACTAAGGGGCAGTACCGGACTAAGGGGCAGCACCAGGATAAGGGGCAGCACCAGGATAAGGGGCAGCACCAGGATAAGGGGCAGCCCCAGGATAAGGGGCAGCCCCAGGATAAGGGGCAGCCCCAGGATAAGGGGCAGCCCCAGGATAAGGGGCAGCCCCAGGATAAGGGGCAGCTCCGGACTGAGGTACGGCAGCTCCGGACTGAAGGGCAGCACCGGACTGAAGGGCAGCACCGGACTGAATGGCGGATCCTGGCTGGCTGGCTCTGGCGGATCCTGGCTGGCCGGCTCTGGCGGATCCTGGCTGGCCGGCTCTGGCGGATCCTGGCTGGACGGCTCTGGCGGATCCTGGCTGGACGGCTCTGGCGGATCCTGGCTGGACGGCTCTGGCGGATCCTGGCTGGACGGCTCATGGCTGGCTGACGGATCTGGCTGCTCATGGCTGGCTGACGGATCTGGCTGCTCATGGCTGGCTGACGGATCTGGCTGCTCATGGCTGGCTGACGGATCTGGCTGCTCATGGCTGGCTGACGGCTCTGGCAGATCCTGTCTGGTTGGCGGCTCTGGCAGATCCTGTCTGGTTGGCGGCTCTGGCAGATCCTGTCTGGTTGGCGGCTCTGGCAGATCCTGTCTGGTTGGCGGCTCTGGCAGATCCTGTCTGGTTGGCGGCTCTGGCAGATCCTGTCTGGTTGGCGGCTCTGGCAGATCCTGTCTGGTTGGCGGCTCTGGCAGATCCTGTCTGACGAATGGCTCTAGCGGCTCCTGACTGACTAACGGCTCTGACGGCTCGGGACAGACGGGCGGCTCTAATGGCTCGGGACAGACGGATGGCTCAGACGGCACTGGGCAGACGGATGGCTCAGATGGCGCTGGGGAGACGGACGGCTCAGATGGCGCTGGGGAGACGGACGGCTCAGATGGCGCTGGGGAGACGGATGGCTCAGATGGCGCTGGGGAGACGGATGGCTCAGATGGCGCTGGGGAGACGGATGGCTCAGATGGCGCTGGGGAGACGGATGGCTCAGATGGCGCTGGGGAGACGGATGGCTCTGGCCGGATGAGGCGCACTGTAGGCCTGGTGCGTGGTGCCGGAACTGGAGGCACCGGGCTAAGGACACGCACCTTCAGGCTAGTGCGGGGAGAAGGAACAGGGCATACTGGACCCTGGGGACGCACATTAGGCCTAGTGCGTGGTGCCGGAACTGGTGGTACCGGGCTGGGGACACGCATCTCAGGGCTAGTGCGGGGAGCAGCAACAGGACGCACAGGACTCTGGGAACACACAGGAAGCTTGGTGCGTGGTACCGGACTGGAGACACGCACCATAGGGCTAGTACGTGGAGGAGGAACAGGGCACACTGGACTCTCGAGGCGCACTATAGGCCTGGTGCGTGGTACCGGTACTGGTGGTACCAGGCTGAGGGCACGCACCTCAGGAAGAGTGCGGGAAGAAGGAACTGGGCTCAGGAGACGCACAGGAGGCTTCCCAACCTTACCTGGTTGTATGCTCCCCCATATCAACATCTCTCTCTTCGCTCTCCTCCAATAACACCAACAACTCCTCAAATGTCTCATAATCTCCCATCCTTTCACTTTCCTCCAATCTGTCCAATAACTCCTCCACATTCTCCGACTCATACCTTCGTTTAGCCAACTGCTCCTGATGGTAAGCACGGGGAACTGGCTCAATTCTCCCACTTGACCCAGCCACACTCCCCGTGTGCCCTCCCCCAAGAAATTTTTGGGGTAGCCTCTCGGGCTTCCAGCCACTCTGCCTTGATTTACGCTGCTTGGTCCCATGTTGGTGGGGAATTCTGTCACGATCGTGTGGAGGAGAGACGGACCAAAACGCAGCATGTGGAAAATAAGCCATCTTCTTTTATTATAACGACGAAGATGAACATGAAACGAAACACTTATACAAACTATACAAAAACAACAAACGACCGTGACGCTACCAACGCAAGTGCACACACAAACTACTTACGTTCAACATAGACAATTCCCCACAAACAGCTAAAGCCTATGGTTGCCTTAAATATGGCTCCCAATCAGAGACAACAATAACCAGCTGTCTCTAATTGAGACCCAATTCAGGCAACCATAGACTTTCCTAGATACCTACACTCAACCATAGACACAGCTAGACTACTATACTAAACATAAACCCAACTACTCTAATAAACCCCCTAAACCTTACAACCACCCTAGACACTACAAAAAACACATACATTCCCCATGTCACACCCTGACCTAACTAAAATAATTAAGAAAACAAAGAATACTAAGGCCAGGGCGTGACATAAAGACTGATTTGTCATTAATAATAAGATGGTGGACTCCTTGACAAAAGCGCTGGAATTAAGAACTATAACTGCAAAGTGGAAGGGATGCATCTATGACATCCAATCTACAACCTTCCAAGGGAATACACAGCATCTTTAACCCACAATCCAGGTCACATTAATTTTGGGGGCTGGTTCTGAGTTCAAATCAAATTTTGAACTTTTGAACTTTTGAACTTGGTTAGCAGATGTTATTGTGAGTGTAGCGAAATGCTTGTGCTTCCAATTACGACATTGCAGCAATATCTAACAAGTAATCGAACAATTCCACAACAACTATCTAATACACACAAATCTAAGTAAAGGAATGGAATAAGAATATATATATATGGATGAGCAATGACAGAGCGGCATAGCCAAGATGCAATAGATGGTATAAAATACAGTATGGGCCTCCTGAGTGGCGCTGTGGTCTAAACCACTAGCTGTGCCACTAGAGATCCTGGTTCGAGTCCAGGCTCTGTTGCAGCCAGCCGCGACTGGGAGACCCATGGGTCGGTGCACAATTGGCCCAGCGTCGTCCGGGTTAGGCGCCAGGGATGTTCTTGTCCCATCGCGCACTAGCGACTACTGTGGCAAGCTGGGTGCAATGGACGCTGACACGGTCGCCAGGTGTACAGTGTCAAAGGGTGGCTATTGGAAGAATCTCAAATATAAAATATATTTTAATTTGTTTAACACTTTTTTGTTACTATATGATTCCATATATGTTAATTCATAGTTTTGATGTCTTCAGTATTATTCTACAATGTAGAAAATAGTAAAAATAAAGAAAAACCCTTGAATGAGTAAGTGTTCTAAAACATTTGACTGGATGTGTACATATGAGATGAGTAATGCAAGATATGTAAACATTATTAAAGTGGCATTATTAAAGTGACTAGTGGTCCATTTATTAAAGTGGCCAATGATTTCAAGTCTGTATGTACAGTAGGCAGCAGCCTCTCTCAGTCTCTCGGTCCCAGCTTTGATGCACCTGTACTGACCTCGCCTTCTGGATGGTAGCGGGGAGAACAGGCAGTGGTGGCTCGGGTGGTGGTTGTCCTGATGATCTTCCTGTGACATTGGGTGCTACAGGTGTCCTGGAGGGCAGGTAGTTTGCCCCCGGTGATGCGTTGTGCAGACCACATCACCCGCTGTTGCGCCTTCTTCACCACACTGTCTGTGTGGGTGGACCATTTCAGTTTGTCCGTGATGTTTGCACCGAGGAACTTGAAACGTTCTAGCTTTTCCACTGCTGTCCCGTCGATGTGGATAGGTGGGTGCTCCCTCTGCTGTTTCCTGAAGTCCACAATAATCTCCTTTGTTTTGTTGACTTTGAGGGAGAGGTTGTTATCCTGACACCACACTCCGAGAGCCCTTACCTCCTCCCTGTAGGCTGTCTCATCGTTGTTGGTATTCAAGCCTACTACTGTTGTGTCTTCTGCAAAGTTGATGATTTAAGTTGGACTCCTGGTCGTAGTGCTGGTAAGTTGACGTCGCTCTGATATCCAATATTTCTTCCCGGCTGTATGTAATAACACTTAAGATTTTCTAGGCTAACAAAAAACGAAATACTGAAAAGTTTCCTAAGGACTAGAGGCAAGGTGCCATCTTGATCAAGAGTTCCATACTTGTATTGAGAGTTCATCCTCTGAATTTGAAAGGGTTAACTTCTTCCCAGTAATTTCGAGTCGTTCTCGTGAGAAAACACAACGCAACAATGAACCAGGAGAGTCCACCACGCTGCCCCCTCCCGCAAAAGGCCCCCTGGATAGGCCTGTCTTCCAAACTACACAAGCTAGCAGACCACAATGCAACCAGCCAGCAGCATACTAATGTGACTCGATGTGAAATAGGGCTTCCACAAAGCAGGACACTTCATCTCCCAGGCCCAGGTACTTCACAACATTACTCTGGTACCTTCGTGACCTCACTTCACAATGCATCACAACAACTTGGTTCCTCGACTTTAAGGGAATAAAACAATAAAGAGTGACTCTTCACAATAGCAATCTTACATTTTCTTTGATTCATGCAAAAGAGAATACAAGATAACTGACCCTTCAATTCCGACAGGCATCTCCTGGAGAGTAAAAATATGTCTGTTATTCATCATTGAGAACAAAAACATTACCATGTAATGCTGCTGTTAATTGCTCTAAACTCTATGGCTGCAAGGCCAAGTTTTAGTTTTTATTGTTCACCTGTCTTGAGGAAGTATTATTTTTAACTTCACAATGTATCCACTGAGTTTATTGAATGTACTTGGTGGTGAGGTGTTGGGTTTGCGCCAGCCATAGCGTTTTCCTTGATGGCCAATAAGCTCAATTTTAGTCTCATCTGACCAGAGTACCTTCTTCCATATGTTTGGGAAGTCTCCCTCATACTTTTTGGCGAACACCAAACATGTTGCTTATTTTTTTCTGGACACTCTTCTGTAAAGCCCAGCTCTGTGGAGTTTACGGCTTAAAGTGGTCCTATGGACAGATACTCCAATCTCCGCTGTGGAGCTTTGCAGCTCCTTCAGGGTTGCCTCTCTGATTAATGCCCTCATTGCCTGGTCCGTGAGTTTTGGTGGGCGGCCCTCTCTTGGCAGGTTTGTTGTGGTGCCATATTCTTTAAATGTTTAATAATGGATTTAATGGTGCTCCGTGGGATGTTCAATGTTTCTGATATTTTTTTATAACCAAACCCTGATCTGTACTTCTCCACAACTTTGTCCCTGACCTGTTTGGAGAGCTCCTTGGTCTTCATAGTGCTGTTTGCTTGGTGGTGGTGCTGCTTGCTTGGTGGTGCCCCTTGCTTAGTGGTGTTGCAGACTCTGGGGCCTTTCAGAACAGGTGTATATATACTGAGATCATGTGACAGATCATGTGACACTTAGATTGCACACAGGCGGACTTTATTTAACTAATTATGTGACTTCTGAAGGTAATTGGTTGCACCAGGTCTTATTTAGGGGCTTCATAGGAAAGGGGGGGAATACATATGCACGCACTACTTTTCATTTTCTTTATTTATTTTTAGCATTTTTTGAAACAAGTTATGTTTTTCATTTCACTTCACCAATTTGGACTATTTTGTGTATGTCCATTACATGTAATCCAAATAAAAATCCATTTAAATTACTGGTTGTAATGCAACAAAATAGGTAAAACACCAAGGGGGTGAATACTTTTGCAAGGCACTGTACATTTACTATATCATATGGAGACAGAAACATAAACCTTTTACCTTATCATAAGTAGACATAATTGCAAATGATTAAATCCTTCCAATAGAAGTAAAAATAAACTATTTAGTTACGAATTGAACTTTAATTTAACGAGTTGACTCTTCACATGGGATAATTTCACTGAACAACCAGTGAAAGGGAATATTGAAAGATCCCCAATGATCCATCTCATCGCCCAAAAACGTTTTCAACATACATCTGTAAAATGCAAGTCTAGAAACTAAAGCTTTGGTTGTCTTCCTCTCAGGCTTCCAATGCTTCTCCCTGGACCTCCTCAACGTCCAACTCTTGAACATCAGACTCTGAGACCTCATCTTCACTGTCACTTTCCAACATTGTTGAGGATGGCTCATTGCCAGTCTCAAAAAGCATCAAATTTGCTAAGATGGCCACCAATTTTTCAACCTTTGTATCGGTCAGCCTGTTGCATGCTATGGTGTGTGTGTTCCCAAACAAGGACCAGTTGCGCTCTAAGCGGCTGATGTTGATGGGATTTGGAGGATGATGGAGGAAACAGGGGAAAGAGCCTCAGATCCATAAAGTCCCTTCCACCAGGTGGCTGATGAGATATGTTGGCACGACTGCCATATTGCATCTCCATCTCAAAGCCCTTGCTTGAAAGTGTACTTCTCCAGACTGCCAAGAACCTTGACCTCATCCAGGCCAAGGTGGCGAGACACGGTAGTGATGACACCATAGGCTTTGTTGATCTCTGCACCAGACAGGATGCTCTTGCCAGCATACTTGGGGTCCAACAAGAACTTGCACAATTGGTGGCTGACTAAATACTTTTTTGCCCCACTGTATATGCTGGGCGAAGAACATTCAGAAATCTCTTCCAATACACATTGCCTTTGAGCATCAGTGGTGAACCAGTTGCATACACAGGTCGAGCAAGACATTCATCAGCATTTCTCTGACTATGTTCCTCCATTGAGTCAAAAAAAAAAAATCTGATTCCAGGAGGACCATGAGCTGTTGCTATCGATAAAGTGTCTGATTCATAATTTTCACCTCGAATAGAAGTAGAGGGACTTTTGTCAGAGGTTGCTTGTTGTGAGCGCTGAGGGAATTTTATGCACTAGGCCAGATGATTCTGCATCTTTGTTCCATTCTTCACATATGTACAAAGCTTTTCCTTCTACATTAGCTGCAGTGAAATGTCTCTACACATCAGATAGTGCCCGGGGCACTTTCCTGTAAAGATTAGAAAAAAATATAGATAAATAGTTAAGCAGTTAGATTAAACAACTCCTTTGTAAGATAAATGTCTTAAAATGAAACATGTAAGGAAACAGGTGAATTAACACTCCTCAGTTAGCAGGCTCAAGCTGCTAAAACCCACATGGTAGCAAAAACTAACTAGCAGAAATTGTTAACAAGTTAGAAATGATTTAAACACACTTTGCTGTAGGCTACTATTTACTAGTTAACAAACAATCGTGTATGTCGTATAAAATATATTCACCCCACCCAGTATTGTAATCAAAACTTACCAGAAAGCATGTAGTCCTTGGCTCAAGCAGAAATCACCTTTAAAGCAATTACAGTGAACAGGTTCTTTATCTGTGTTTGTTTCAATCCTGGTGGGCAATCTTTCTATGGAATCTTATTTAAATAATTAATTCATAATCAGAATACCTGCTTTCAGTGTAGAACCATATTGCAACATTTAACAGTAACATGAAATAGTTACATGCATTATGGAGATTTTATCATGGCTGTGCTGGTCAACGTAATTATTTTAGCTTCATCCTGTGCCTTTGACTGCATCACAACCGTGCTTAAGTCCACCACAACGCACACCTTCTCGTTTCCCATTACTAAAGCCCTTTTCAAGGAGAGTCGTTGCAAAATTTTGAGCGAGACGGTTCTCTGTGTCCATGGCCATCACAACATGGAAGGAGGAGAGCCATTCATTACTTTCATTACTCTGCGCCATGGAGAGGCTTTTGGAAAGGCTTTTGGTTGACTACTGTGGTGGTTTTCATCTGAAGGTATGTAATCCCTGCAGCTCCCAGACTTTTCCCTTGAGTATAGTACATCTATTGAATGAATGATGGCTCCCTGCACCCCTGATCAAAACCTCCCCTACTTGCCACTCACTCTGAAAACTCCACTACTGACTACATACGCTGCTGTGATGTTATTAAGTTAAGGAATAGATGAATGGAAAAACACCTAGCGGTCGGTTTCCCGAACCAAGATTGAGCCTGCTCATGAATAGCCAGCATACACAATGGATAATCTCCACTGAAACTGCTTTATCTAGGTCTGGGAAACTGAATTTCAGGGTAAATTAGCTTTAGTGTTGGGCACAAATGCGTAACCACACCTGAATGCCCTGCTGTGTTGTAGGATACAGGCTTGCACTAAAAATATGGAAGTGCTGAGGCTAGAATTCTGCTACTGCGGATACGCTCCCTTTGTATTGGCTGGGCAATGAATTATGACTTGAATGCAGGCTAATTATATAATCAAATTTTTTCCCAGAATCAGTTTATACGCTGCTCTAGGGAATATTGCTGATCTATTACAGCAGGTTTTGCAAGTGATCAATAAAGGCTTGTTTTGTTACACACTGCCGTTTGAATGCTAGATGAATTCACGATTGATGCATCTGTAAAAGCACTATCAACATGCCTAGATAGTCATATTATGCCGGCTCCAGGGTTGAATCTAGACATATGCTTTTTGCTACTGAAGCATTGAGGCTGATTAAAGGTAATTGGACTACAGAGGGGGAAGGAAATTAGGAACATAAAGAGAAGTTGCTGTCTCTTCCACCCTATGGACTATTTGTGAGGTGAGAACATAATTGACATGTCACTACTGCATGTCTTTAATTTTAGCACTTATTATAAGGTATTGAAATGCATTATGTTCTACCTGGTCTCATGTCATTTGTAGTCAGTCATATATTGACCTCACATTCATACTATTTTCAAGATAATTACTTTTTGGTAAAATATCACAAAGGCGAATTTCTGACGAAACACAAGTAAATAATACATTATTATTGTGTGATTACAATTTTACTTTGTAAGTTCTAACCAAATACATGGACTATCGTTGAAGCGATGCATCCCTAGCATCCACTGTACATTTTGCTTCCTTAGAAACACAGCGCAATGGACGTTTCCTTCCATTGTCACCGCCCAAAACTTTGTCATGCACTGGCTGACTGGTGTCATCAGGGGTGACAGTAGATGTAATTGCTTAGCGGTACCGGACCCCCAAGTGCGCACACACATTTGTTTTTAATACTACAAAAATGACAGGGTAGCCTACTCTGCTGACACTGGCAAACAGATCAATAAAAACGACGTTGTCTGATCCATATAATCGGCCTACGAAAAGGGGAAAGGCAAATACAATCACACGTCCATCTAACCTGGAGGAGGAAATGATTGTCCAAAAACAAAACAAAAGTGGCACTGACCCAATGATAAAGACAGTGAATAGCACACTGGGGATATGGCAGATGTTCCCCGCTGGTGCCAATAGGATAGGCTACCGTTCAAAGAATTTTGATAGGCTAGCTAAAAGCCAGACTGGAGTCTTTTCAATGTCATCTCTTTACAGCAATAGCCATTATCTTTCCAAACAGTTTTTCCGTGATTGTACTGTATTGTTTAATATTGCGATATGCTTGTGTGTTGGACAGGCCAACAATTTCACACTCAAGCCTTTCTCTGTTTTTCACTGACAATTGCAACCCAACAATCATTTATTTGTTTTTTTAAAGAAGCCAATGATCCTCTGTGGACAAATCATGCATTCTGGTGCAGTAGCCTGTATAGACAGGAGTAAGCTAATTAAGCTATATAATTTCGACAATTTAATTCAATTTACTTTAGGGAAAGCTTATCCTAGCCTTATGGACACGTCATCTATGCCTTTCAATGTGGTATAAACACAACCAGTTATGATGTTTTCATCTGATTGTCAAACAATCACTTAAGCTACCCGTGCACATTCGTTCAGTCATGAAACAAATTCTGCATCCAAACCCCAGCAGTGCCCTGTGCGCCCACAATTTGATGAATGGAAAGAGATATCAGTTACAAAACACGTGTATTGTAATGTCATTCTGTGTTTGTCATTAGGCCTACACTTGTAGCCTGAATTGATGCATCCTTTGTTGTACATGCACGCCTCTGTCTCGCCCCCACTCATCTCCGCCTTGTCCCGTGAGTGTCTTGGCGGTTCATCTATGCCTTGACAAAATTAGTGTTCTCCTCAAACAACAATGCAATTTCGAGCGTATACCACCCGGTTTACGGTTAATTACCTCATTTTTAATGCGGCTGACATGCAGCGATGTTAAATGATGGTGTAATAGCCTATAGTTTTTTGAACATGTTGTATTAATTGTGATAAGCTCACGTTTTACAGTTATGGCGTAGCCCCACTATTTATTTTGCCAGGACGCTGTACCAGACCTCACCGCCTTACTTTTACCCCTGGGTGTTATCATTCATTGACAACTGATGGGCCTAAATAATGGCATTACTATAAAATTAGCACAATTACACTAAGATGCAAGAAGATTTATCTTTAGTGTTAGTAGGCAAATAGGGCCCATCTTATCATGGATGCTGTTTCAGCGTTCACATCTCTCTCTTTCTCCTCTCTCTGTGGCTGTCATTAAACATGCTCTTTCTCAGTCATCTTTTCTTCTCCATGTTCACTGTCAAGCAGACATGACATTGTCTTGTGCAACGCCTTTTAAATATGCATCTTCATCTGCATCAGAGGTTCAAAAAAACGTTTGTGGCCCGAAAGGCCTACGAAAGGGAATGAGGGGTTGAAAGGGTCTTGTCGATGTGAGTAACCAAGAACTGCCCGTTCCCTCCCCTCACTAATAATTCCATGTCTCTGCTTTCCTGAAGGATTTGGGTAGTACGCCTACTTAATCTTGTTCTGGGATCAACAACTTCTCTGACTTCTTCCCTGAGCTTTGTATTTTTGATCAGAGGGCAGGTTTTTCAAGATGTCTCGGCGTAATCTATGGCACCTCAATAGTTAGGAATAGCAATGAGGCAGGTTTCGTGGTCATGTCTGATGGCACGTTGACTCAGCTCGTCTTTGACATCCATTCAGCCCTATAAGTTTGACATTTAATAATCCAGGTCTTAAATTAAAAGCCTGTTAATGCCACTTAATCAGCCTTCTCTCCATTCTCTCACAGTCATCTCTCTCCTTCCACAGGGGATTTACCCAAGTCAGTGCGTGTCCGTCTTACTAAAGGTATTCACCCGAAAACTATTTAATTGATGGCCAGCCATTTATGTTGTCTGGCCTTACCTTGAACAGTAGTCTGGCTTCAGTGCAGCCACATGTTTTCAAGACGTGCCGGGCCAGAATCGTTTTGTACAGAAGTGTTTTCTACTGTGGGTAGTTTGTCTCAAGACAAAGTGTCAAATACATCAGAGGATGATAATACATTGTGAAAGATCCTATTTGTCAATGTGCCGCAAACTGTACACCAACTTCAAAAGCTGTGCTTCTGCACAATGTTTCGAGATATGATTCAAATAAAACAAAGTAGATCATGCGTGGGGAATAAAAATGTATCCTGTTTTTAATTATGTATACCTGTCAGAAATTGACAGGTATACCAGGCCCAGTTTAGTGAGTAGAAGATTAAAAACAGTTATGACCCAATTGTGATTGCATATGACGAAACCTGATGTAGAAGCATATGAAGAGGTATTGTGGCAGAGAACAAATGCGTGGTCAAATGTAGTTTTTATTGTGGACATAGTTTATTGAGTGAATGATCTGGGTGCAATCTTTATATCAGAATCTTTGATTAAATACTATTCCCAAAACCTGCTCTAGCTGGGTCCATGATCTAATTCTTCATTCCTGAGATCTTCCTGAACCCCACAGTAAAACACACCATCCATGATGTCTTTTAGAAAATGAATGGCTGGCCAAATATGCTCTGCAATCGAAAGCTAGCTTAGCCCCTGGAGATTCTTCTTGATAAGAACACTGGATTAAAGGCACTGGGTGAAAAGGGTCCATATCATGGGATATCTTTTCATGACACGTTTTTGATATTTATTAAATATATTAAGCTATATTGATTCCAGATGTGCTTCTCTTGGCTGAGGTCCATATCCGGATCTTGATATGCTTTTTGATATGCTGAAAATAAGGACGATTTCCGTTGAGTTTTCAGCACATGCTCAATAATTTGACAATTATGAAGTCCATATTTTTCTTTCATGCTCAAATCCTTTTTGGATTCCCTCCAGATATCACACATGGTATGGCCGGATATTGACTCATTAGATATACTGAGATAGGCCTATGTGGAAATCTTATTTTCTCTATATGATGACAAATACTGATAGTACGCCTACATAGTATATTTTCTCAGCACATACAATGCATATGCTCTTGACTGAGTTCCATATCAGGATCTTGATATGCTTTTAGATATGCTAAATCCGCTTAGTTGAGTTTTGAGGACATGTTCAATCATTTGACAAGTATTAAATCCATATAATGATTTCAGACACTAGCTATAATTGTTGTATTCCATCTGTAAAAAGGCACTCGCAAATCGCAAACTAAAAGCACTAACTGGTAGCCTAGCAACAGTATCACAATTTTATGCTATGGAGTTCCAACTTTCAGTTTTTAATTTGGGCGCCACAAATGAGTGTGTAAGTGGTGTGTGCTCGAACTGAGAACTGGAGAAACAAAGAAGTGAGAAGCTGCTCAAAATACCTCAAAGAAGTTAACGCTAAAGTGAGTAGCTAACTAATTTTAGATGTTTTATTTATCTTAGTAACTAGAATCAAGAACGGTAGCTAATTTGGCTAGCAACCTGTAGGGCTAGCTAGCTAGCAAGGCTGGATGGGGTAAACGCTGGGGGTGTGCCGTAATGGCCATACTCGTATTTGTAATTGTATCTGTAAATTGACAATTGGTAGTCGAATCGGAGGATTCTCGTGATCGGAAAAAAACGGAAGTGTTTTAATATGCCTAAATATAAAATACTTCCCTGCATATTCGCACTGCAAAAAAGCTGCGGACTACGAGCAGCACGCAGAGGGCTGGGTGTGTCTGTGTGTGTGTGTCTGTTAGTCCTCAATTTGCAGTGGGCAACCAAGTGTGCTGTCACTCACTCAGAATGCGCATCCGCGTTAAATATTTTTATCCTTGCCCCACTTGTTAGATATTATGCCCATTGATAGCTTGATAGCAAACATCTTCGCCATGTGATTTATCATAGTAGCAGGCAGCAGCAATCTAAATGATCAGACCGTAAACATGCAAGGAACAGTGATTGGGTGAAATTATGAAGCGAGTGGATGGAGAAATACAGCTTCACTCTATCCAATCAGAGCAGCAGGATCAACGTACAGCCCGCCCTTCTGTTTATAGACAAGTAAACTAACCAGTTGATTTATTTAGACCATGTAGAACCTAGCACATGACTGACTGAAAGACAGTACAGTAAGGTTTAGAAACTCTGTGACTTATTGACATGAGAAAGAGGGTTGCTGGCACTCCAAAATAACTTTAGTTCCGATCACAGATAATTACAAAAAATACTTGGATCCTGATCGTATACAGAAAATTGACCATATCCATTACAATACTTGTTTTGTCCAACTACTCGGCACACCCCTAGTAAACGCTAACAGGTAACGTTAGCCTAGCTATCTAACAAACAACACTTTTTTTTACCCTCTATCAATCCACAAGGTGACAGTTAACATTTAAAACATTTAGGCATATTTTGTATTACTGGTTAATATAAGATAGCTAGCTACAGTAACTAACTTAGCTAGCTAGCTAACTAGCAACTTGGCTAGCTAGCTAGCTTGTTCCAGATAGTTTTGTCATTATTCATGAAACAGGTAGAGTAGCTACCTTGAGGTATGGTTATGTGAAATGACAATACCACCACATTGGGTCTGTACTGCGAGGGACCGCCGCTGATGACCCAATTTGCACCCATCTCAACCATCGCCCATAACAAACAGGGCAGGCAAGGGTATTGAGGGCGTGCAACTTTTATTTTCTATTAACAGTAGCGGTGCGTGGGTAAAATCACTGGGGAACCCATGCCATATTACAACCTATGTGTTGTGATAATTGCATTGTTTGCTCTATAACCTGTTAGTTCATTTGCATTACATCTTCAAACTAAGGGCAACCATGGCATCCATGACAGAGAAGGAAAAGCGTCCATCCATGTATAGGGGTAAGATAGTCTAGCTAGCTACATTTTCAGACATTAAACGTTTCTAATTTGGTCAGAAAGTCGTTTTCATTTCAAGTTAAAGTGTACTGTTAGCTGGCTGGCTAACGTCAGCTGGCTGGCTCACTAGCTAACGTTACATGTATGATCTGTGTAGTAATATTATTCGTATCGCAGAGCCATTTGCATTGGTAGTTATAGCCTAATGTTAGCTAGCTAACATTGAAACTGGTTAGTTAGCTACCTGCAGATTCATGCTGGGTAATAATGTTATGAGTTGGGATTATGGTTCATTGTTTAGCTAGCTACATGTCTAAACAAAAGACTCTACTATGCAAGTAACCATTTCAATAGAATGTTCATGATGTCACTGAGACAACTGTCGATAGACGTAGCTGGTAAATTCACTCTGGCTATCTACTCCTATTTCAGAGCACTCTCATCTGAGTGTGCCAGAGCGCAGAATAACTGATGAATTTACAAATGCTCAACGCCCGTTGAATATAGCGGTAAACGTCGGTACATCGGTAAAAAAACGTAATTAAATTGGTGCCAGCAGCACAGTTACAGTCAACAACGCTCTAGGTAACATAGAACCAGCTCTGCTAGGGCGAGTAAAATGGTCAGAGTGAGCTGTTCTCTCATTTGTGTCTGGAACTAGCTACCAAGCTAGCCAACGTTAGCCAGTTAGCTTGGGTGCTTGACTACTGTTGTTAGGTCAGAATGCTCGGATTAACACTACTCCTCGACCAGCGCGTCCAGTTTGCGCTCTGAATGCTCCGAGAGAAAAATGCTCTGAATTTACGAACGGACAATCTGACAAAGGTCTGAGTTTATGAACGCCCAGAGCACACTTTGGCACTCCAGATTAAATTTACGAACACACCCGTAGTATAAACCAGCTTCTAGTCTTGAAATCTTTGATTGTTTTGTACATGGCCTCACATGTGGATCTTCAAAGAGGTGGCTGGGGCTAAAGCTTAAGAAGGTGTGAACGATGCTGAATGGGTGTAGACAAAGAAGAGCTCTCCAGTAGGTGTACCAAAACATTCAAGGAGCATTTTCTCAAAAGTGAGGTTACAAGTTTATCAACTTTCAAAGCAGAATTACTTTCACATTGATAATGTTGTAGAATTACAACATTATGTTAATCACATTACTTTTATATTACAATGTATTCCTATATTAGTATATTCACATGGTCTGTTTTTCTTAGAGGCAACAGAATAGGGTTCAGAGAACTTTCATGTGTCTGAGGTTTTAATGCTGACAGTCGATTTACGATGGCTTGGTAATAAGACAACATTCCATTCCATGATTAGTGTCTGTGTGTCTGTCTGCCGGTGCCAGGGAGACCCAATCTCCAGTTTATTTATCCCATATGGCAGATGAATACTGGACTCCATCATTCTGAGGGAAGGGCTTAGTATCCTATGTTGCATTAGTATTTTTGTATAAACAAGCAGGAAATTAACTAGAGACAGATATTTGTCGCCATGTAAATCTTGATGTCTGTTGCATGAGCGCATAATGTACCTTTGTATAATTTCACATATCTGTTCTTCGTCACAACGACTCAGGAGGGCTATAAAGAGTTGTAAACGAATCCTGTTTATTTGGGCTTTAATTCTACACCATTGGGTGACCGTTAACACTCCATTACTGCAGTAATTAATAAGTTAAATTGTTTTGAAGAAATCTAAAAGTCTCTCTTTTGATTTGAATAATTACCACAACAATCCTCAACTGTAGTGTTGAGTCTGAGTCTCTACTTTTATCCAATGTAAAAAACAAAATTTCTAATTTTGCCACATAAGACCGAATATATATCTCCCTGGACTCATAGGGTAACAGGGAGATTGCTGAGGTCCGGTTTGGATGCATGTAGAAACGTATATGAAATGAAGGACATGTGTATCTGGAGCATGTCTACTCCTTATATCTAAAAAAAAAAAAGTCAGATATCCAGAAATATGTAAATAAAGATATCCCCTGATATTGATCATTTTCACCCAGTGAGGTTTGCTCTCGAAACACCGTCTGTGTGTGTGTGGGGGGGGGGGGGGGGGGGGGGGGGGTTGACCCACCTTGTGTACTCTTTGAAGCTCTGTGTGGATTGAGTGCACTTACCTGTGGGGTTTGAGGTGTATGAAAAATATTTTCTCAGCCAACTCATCTCTCATCCCATGCTGCAACGCTAAGAGCGTAGTCGACGGCATGGAAACAGCTCTATCAGTTTAATTACGCCCCTTCGAGGCTATGGCGCTTCTTGACTGCCACCCCCACTCATGAATTAATGATACGCGTCTTGACTTGTTATTTAGTCGGGGAAAAGCTGGTCGATGTCAATTTAAAACTCGGACTCTTAAACTTGCGGTTGTTGTTTGTGTCCTCGGCTGAAAAAGATGCTCAACTGTTGTATATTGGCACATCTAAAATGACTGGCTAGTCTCTCCCGGAAAGAAGTGGAGGGTGCTCAACCAACGTGAGTCGAAGTGTAACCAACAAAATAGATCATAATTGAAAATGAAAAAGCGCATCGCTCGCTCAGCATAAAAAATTTATTGTTTTATTTAAGGAAAGTTAAAAGCTTAACGTTTCGGCTTTCAATGGCTTTCATCCGAGTCTATCTCATCTCTCCCACTCAGAATTTCTCAAGATGGCTTGGTTGTTTTGTTGTGGATGCTTACTGGCCCGAAAGGGTGACACTACTTAGGTAGGGACCTTGACTAAAGGCCCCTTTATACCTGGTGCTAACATGCGTCCTTTGTCTTGATATTGTTCATATTCTGATGGTGCCCAAATGTTTAGACAGTTGTGGATGATTAAAAGACACATTGTGATCAGATTATGATCAGATCTTCCAGAGATAATCAGACACGCATTGTGTCTGGATATGTCTGGATATGTTAGAGATCAGGAAATCATAATTATCGCACCCTCTTAAATCACTGACAGGTGACACCATGGCATAAATATGTGTCTTCAAATAAATAAATAATCATAATATCTTAAATAATATCTGTCAAATAACTTGCAAACAGGGAGGGACCAGGAAATATGGTCACAAGGCTGACACAGTAGACAGATAGAAACACATTTTAATACCATGTGTGGACAGACGCATGTCTGAAAATATGGGAACAATCAGAATGTGGACAAGATCAAGACAAATTATGTATTTTATCACTAGGTATAAACAGGGCATAAGACGGGGTTAAGAAAGACGGTGATGCCTGACTTGGGAAAGGGTGAGGTACAGTGCATTCGGAAAGTTTTCAGACCCCTTCCCCTTTTCCACATTTTGTTACGTTACAGTCCTATTCTAAAACTGATTAAATTTTAAAAATGTCCTCATCAATCTACACACAACACCCCATAATGATAAAGATTTATAACAGAAATACCTCATTTACATGAGTATTGATCATCCTGTTTCCTTGATCACAACTTGATTGGAGTCCACCTGTGGTAAATTCCATTGATTGTACATGATTTGGAAAGGCACACACCTGTCTATATAAGGTCTCACAGTTGACAGTGCATGTCAGGGCAAAAACCAAGCCATGAGGTCGAAGGAATTGACCATAGAGCTCCGAGACAGGATTGTGTCGAGGCAGAGATCTGGGGAAGTGTATCAAAACATTTCTGCAGCATTGAAGGTCCCCAAGAACACAGTGGCCTCCATCATTCTTAAATGGAAGAAGTTTGGAACCACCAAGAGTCTTCCTAGAGCTGGCCACCTGGCCAAACTAAGCAATCGGGGGAGAAGGGCCTTGGTCAGGGAGGTGACCAAGAACCTGATGGTCACTCAGAGAGCTCCAGAGTTCCTCTGCGGAGATAACCTTCCAGAAGGACAACCATCTCTGCAGCACACCACCAATCAAGCCTTTATGGGAGAGTGGTGTGGTGGAAATTACAGCATTATGCTATTCACATTACTTTATATTAGAATGTATTCTTATATTAGTACTTTCACACGCTGTCTGTTCTTCTGAGAGGAGCCTCTGAGGCTTAACGCTGATAGTTGATTTACGATGCCTTTGTGATTAAACCTAAAGACTAAATTCCATTTCTTAATAAGTGTCTGTGAAATGTCTGTCAGGGTCAGGTGAACCCTCCCTCCAGTTTCTCTCCCACATGCAGATGAACACTGGACTTCAAAAATTGCGATGAGGACCCAGTGTCCCATGTTGCATTAGTGTCTGTGTGTTAAGGAGTGTGAAACTGAGAAAATAACCCAGTATAAACAAGCAGTAAATGACCTAGAGACAGAAACCTGGCACAATGTAAATCTTGCTGTCTGTTGCTTGATATCACAATGTACCTTTGTATAATTCTACATATCTGTTGTTTGTCATGAACATTCGGGAGGATGTACTTTGCTATAAAGATCAGAAACGCAAATCTGCTCGTTGGGCTCTCAGCGATCTCTTAAAGGTGGTCGTTGACCAGCTCCATTATTGCAATAATTACTAATAAAGTTTGATTGTTTGGAAGAAATCTAAAAGTCTCTCTCCTTTCAATCAGAAATATTATGGGTGACTAACTCCCTTTGTTGGTGACAGATCCCGGGGAAAGCCTGGAGGGAGTTTCGGCGGATGGATACGTCATTTCGAACAAATAGATTAAGCCTTTTTGAAATCTGACACGTTGGCTGGATTCACAACAAGTGTAGATTTAATTTGGTGAATTGCATGTGTGATTTCATGAAAGTTACATTTTTATAGTAATTTATTTGAATTTGGCACTCTGCATTTTCACTGGATGTTGGCCATGCGGGACGCTAGCGTCCCACATATCCCAGAGAGGTTAATGCAGCTGGTGGCCACACCAGATACTGACTGGTACTTTTGATTTTGACCCCACTTTGTTCAGGGACATGTTATTCCATTTCTGTTAGTCACATGTCTGTGGAACTTGTTCAGTTTATGTCTCAGTTGTTGAATCTTGTTATGTTCACACAAATATTTACACACGTTAAGTTTGCTGAAAATAAACGCAGTTGACAGTGAGTGGACGTTTATTTTTTTGCTGAGTTTATTTAATGTATACTGTATCCTTCACTATCTATTCTTTACCATCTATTGCATCTTAGCCGCTCTGTCACTGCTTGTCCATATATGTTATACTTATATATTCTTATCCCATTCCTTTACCTGATTGTGTGTATTAGGTTTTGTTGTGGAATTTGTTAGATATTAGGTTTGTTGTGGAATTGTTAGATATTGCCTGTTAGATAATGCTGCACTGTCGGATCTAGAAGGATAAGCATTTCGTTACACTCGCAATAACATCTGCTAACCATGTGAATGTGACCAATACTTTAAATGTGTTTTACAGCATTAATGCTGTAGATTGCTCTGCATTGTGGGTAAAACTCTGAAAAATACTGTTATTAACTGTAATTGTAAGCCTCCTGTAAAATTCATGCTATGAGGGAGTGAGGCATATGTAATAAAAGGGACAGAAATAACAAAAATACATAAAAGTACAAAAATATACAAATGTTTCTGTGAATTGTTTGTTTGTACTATTGTACTAGTATGGAGTGCAGCACATAGCCTAACAGTTTTTTTCTTTGTATTTTTTTAAAGAAAAATGAAGAATAGATAGGATCTGTAACAATGAATAGGACACTTGTCCTCCTCCAAGCATCGGTGACCTCCAGGAACAGTGGCCTTTCCTTTTCACTAATTTATGGCTCTGCGACCACTTCAATACCCTCACAGGCATCGTGATTGACGGTCACCTGACTCAAGCTCTCCTGAACAAGGGTAAGAGAATTGTCAACTTTTTTAAAAGCCAAAAGACCAAGTTGAGGAGAGATCCAGTGCCTGCTGAATGAAATTGACAGTTACATCAGAGGCATTGACGATCTAACACCCATTCTTTTGTTGATGACCCACTTCAAAGAGAAGGACAAATCTCTGTTCCTCTTGGCAGATGTAAAGAATAGTGCTTTTATACTTATAAAGTTTATATGATTAATGGTGTTTATACTGTACTTTTACACATGATTTGAATATTTTTAATATTTATGTCTTGTGATTTTAAGTCACTGCAACTCGGGTTTATGTCGAGTGCGCAAATTCCTTTGCCAGACACACCAATGCTGATCATGCTTGGTAATACATTTATGTGATTTAAGGTGGAACAGAAATATATAGTATTGTGGTACCTATCTAGAGATGTCTAGTAAGTATAAACTAACACCCTTACTTTTGTGTATTTCAGGAAATACTCTATTGGGTTCCTCAATGGATGATGTCGATCGAGGGGAGAGTGGTCTGTGTTTTGGACAGTGAGTCCAACTTTTTAACATAGAATACCAGGAATCGGCCTCTGCAACCTTGGAGTTGATACAGAGCATTGAACATTCATTGTTCCAACGATTACATTTAGCATTTGTTAGTTACATTGCAATGATATTTCTTATTGTTTCAATGCCTCAACTGATTTCATATATTCTATGTTGGGTTGTGCAGGTTCCTGGTTCGAATAAACCCTGAAGGAACCAAATGCACAGTGAAAGCAGGAGTGAGCCACAAGACGGGAAAGGTCATTCAGAAGAAGCCATTGCCAATTAACCCACATGTTACACGCTTTCTCGCAGTTCTGAAGGAGTTTGAGTGGAAAAACTCCAACATGCAAGTGCACAAACACACACACCTGATGAACACAAACTTTGTCAGTTGTCATCTGCCTTTTTACCCAGTGAATAATAGCAATCTCTCTCTATGTCCATGTTTGTCCTAGTTGACGTATCATTTACAGAGAAAAGTTTTACAGTGTATATCATATTGTCCAAACTTCAGAATAAAAC
This sequence comes from Salvelinus alpinus, assembly GCF_045679555.1. Lineage (NCBI taxonomy): Eukaryota > Metazoa > Chordata > Actinopteri > Salmoniformes > Salmonidae > Salvelinus > Salvelinus alpinus. The sequence continues at coordinate 7,408,856 of NC_092118.1, read as the reverse complement.
TTATTTCCACATTCACACTTAATCAATATTTGTATAACCTGCAGGAAGATTTTTTTCTTTCAATAAGGAAAAGGAAAAGAAAATGTTTATTTTACATGCATCTACTACTCACTAGGTTATACCGTGTCACTGCATAGAACACCTATTCTCCTTATTCCTAGGGCTCATAATAAGATACCAATTGATCTTTTCCAAACCTACACCACGTCTCTCAGGAATTATTTAAAGACAATTGACACCCTTTTCACCTAACTGCCCACTTCTTACCTAGGTAAAAGAGACCAAATTCTCTTCTCCAACCTACTCCACAACCTAGGATTTTTTTTACAAGGGTAACATTTCGTTCAAGAAAAAAATATATATAATTAACTACGTGAATTTTTTTCTTGCCCACTCAACATTTTCACCTAAACTGCCCACTCAACATGAACAATGTTCAATTAAAACCTCTTGAAGCTAGGGGGCAGAATTTGTATGTTTGGAAAAATAACGTTCCCATTGTAAGCTGCCTATTTCTCAGGTCCAGATGCTAGAATATGCATATAATTGACAGAGTAGGATAGAAAACACTCTAAAGTTTCCAAAACTGTCAAAATATTGTCTGTGAGTATAACAGAACTGATTTTGCAGGCGAAAACCTGAGGAAATCTAACCCGGAAGTGACTCTTATTTTGAAAAATCACTGTTCCATTGCCTGCCTTTCGTCCATTTAAAGGGATATCAACCAGATTCCTTTTCCTGTGACTTCCTCAGGGTGTGAACAGTCTTTAGACATAGTTTCAAGCTTTTATTCTGAAAAATTAGCGAGATTTATCAAAACGCGTCAGTGGATAGACGGATGTCCCTCCATTAGTTGATGCTCGCGACACTGGTTGCTCGACATTTTCTTTCTCTCAAGTATTGAATAGTTTACAGTCCGGTTGAAATATTATCGATTATTGATGTTAAAAACAACCTGAGGATTGATTATTAAAAACGTTTGACATGTTTCTACGAACTTTACGGACACTATTTGGAATTTCCGTCAAGCCTTGATGACCTACCTAAGGCTGTGGAATACTGAACATAACGCGCCAAACAAATTGAAGTTTTTTTATATAAAAATAATCTTTATCGAACAAAAGGAACATTTATTGTGTAACTGGGAGTCTCGTGAGTGCAAACATCCGAAGATCATCAAAGGTAAGTGATTCATTTTATTGCTTTTCTGGCTTTCGTGACCAATCTACATTGCTGCTAGGTGTTCTTAATGTTTTGTCTAGTGATCGATAAACTCACACAAACGCTTGGATTGCTTTCGCTGTAAAGCATATTTTAAAAATCTGACAAGACAGGTGGATTAACAACAAGCTAAGCTGTGTTTTGCTATATTGCACTTGTGATTTCATGATTATAAATAGTTTTAGCAATTTTTTTGAATTTGGCGCTCTGCAATTCAGCGGTTGTTTACGAAAATGATCCCGCTGAAGGGATCCGTGCGTCAAGAAGTTCAATTAATACTATTAATTCTGTGCACTTTCAAGTTAAATTATTGAAAGAAATCTATCTCACCCTTAACAACCTCAGACCCTTTTTTTCTATTTTTGCCTAAAATGACATACCAAATCTAACTGCCTGTAGCTCAGGGCCTGAAGCAAGGCTATATGCATATTCTTGATACCATTTGAAAGGAAACACTTTGAAGTTTGAGAAAATCCATGTAGGAGAATAACACATTCGATCTGGTAAAAGATAATACAAACAAAAAAACATGCGTTTTCTGTTTTTTCATCATCTTTGAAACGCAAGAGAAAGGCCACAATCAGAAAGGAGTTTAGGCGCAATTTAGATTTTGGCCACCAGATGGCAGCAGTGTGTGTGCAACGTTTCAGACTGATCCAGTGAAGCATTGCAAAATTGCACAATATTTTATATCAAGTCTGCCCAAATGTGCCAAATTGGTCAATTGATACATTCGACTACATAACTATAGAGAACATACAAAAATGATATGGTAATACGTTTACACACTCCCAGTAAGTTTACACACTCCCAGGAATGTCATACATGATGGATAATTAGCTTCCCTAGAGAAAAAACACTAACATCTAGATGGGTGGGGGTGTGGGGCCAGAGACAGCAGGGGTTCAAACTGTAGAACCCAGTTCCTACATTTGAATGTAAAAATTGATTTTACCAAACAAAACTATGCTACGTTTTATCTCTGGGACCCCCAGGATGACAAATCAGAGCAAGATTACAAATTGAAGTTTTTTGTTATAAAAGTAATATTTATCGAACAAAAATAACATTTGTTGTGTAACTGGGAGTCTCGTGAGTGCAAACATCCGAAGATTATCAAAGGTAAGCGATTAATTTTATTGCTTTTCTGACTTTCGTGACCATGCTAATTTGGGGCTAGCTGTTGTAGCATTGATTGATACACTCACAAAAGCTTGGATTGCTTTCGCTGCAAAGCATATTTTCAAAATCTGACTGATTAACAACAAGCTAAGCTGTGTTTTGCTATATTGCACTTGTGATTGCATGATTATAAATATTTTTAGTAATATTTTGCGCCCTGCAATTCAGCGGTTGTTTAGAAAAATGATCCCGCTAAAGGGATCCGTAGCGCAGAGAAGTTAACGACGAAAGCACACCAAACGATTATGTTAGGTCAGTACAAAGCCACAGAAAAACACAGCCATTTTTCCAGCCAAAGAGAGGAGTCACAAAAAGCAGAAATAGAGATAAAATGAATCACTAACCTTTGATGATCTTCATCAGATGACACTCATATGACTTCATGTTACACAATATATGTATGTTTTGTTCGATAAAGTTAATATTTATATCCAAAAATCTCAGTTTACATTGGCGCGTTACGTTCAGTAATGTTTTGTTTCCAAAACATCCGGTGATTTTGCAGAGAGCCACATCAATTTACAGAAATACTCATCATAAATGTGGATGAAAATACATGTGTTATGCATGGAACTTTAGATAAACTTCTCCTTAATGCAACCGCTGTGTCAGATTTCAAAAAAGCTTTACTGAAAAAGCCCACCATGCAATATTCTGAGTACAGCGCTCAGAGCCCAAACAAGCCAAAAAGATATCCGCCATGTTGTGGAGTCAACAAAGTCAGAAATAGCATTATAATTATTCACTTACGTACCTTTGATGATCTTCATCAGAATGCACTCCCAGGAATCCCAGTTCCCCAATAAATGTTTGATTTGTTCGATAAAGTCCATCATTTATGTCCAAATACCTCCTTTTGTTCTCGCGTTTAGTACACAATCCAAACTGACAACGCGCTGGCAGGTCCAGGCGAAAGTTCAGACGAAAAGTCATATTACAGTTCGTAGAAACATGTCAAACTAAGTATAGAATCAATCTTTAGGATGTTTTTATCATAAATCTTCAATAATGTTCCAACCGGAGAATTCCTTTGTCTTCAGTAATGCAATGGAACGCAAGCTACCTCTCATGTGAATGCGCGTGACCAGCTCGTGGCACTCTGCCAGACCTCTGACTCAATCCCCTCTCATTCCCCCCTCCTTTATAGTAGAAGCATCAAACAAGGTTCTAAAGACTGTTGACATCTAGTGGAAGCCTTAGGAAGTGCAATATGACCCCATTTCTACTGTATCTTGGATAGGCAAAGAGTTGAAAAACTACAAACCTCAGATTTCCCACTTCCTGGTTGGATTTTTTCTCAGGTGTTTGTTCTGTTATACTCACAGACATCATTCAAACAGTTTTAGAAACTTCGGAGTGTTTTCTATCCAAATCTACTAATTATATGAATATTCTAGCTTTTAGGACAGAGTAGCAGGCAGTTTACTCTGGGCACCTTTTTTATCCAAGCTACTCAATACTGCCCCCCTGTCCCAAAGAAGTTAAGTACTGCAGTGCATCTCCTCCTCATGGACTGCACCAGATTTGCCAGTTCTTGCTGTGAGATGTTACCCCACTCTTCCACCAAGGCACCTGCAAGTTCCCGGACCTTTCTGGGGGGAATGGCCCTAGCTCTCACCCTCCGATCCAACAGGTCCCAGACGTGCTCAATGAGATTGAGATCCGGGCTCTTCGCTGGCCATGGCAGAACACTGACATTCCTGTCTTGCAGGAAATCACGCACAGAACGAGCAGTATGGCTGATGGCATTGTCATGCTGGAGGGTCATGTCAGGATGAGCCTGCAGGAAGGGTACCACATTAGGGAGGAGGATGTCTTCCCTGTAATGCACAGCGTTGAGATTGCCTGCAATGACAACAAGCTCAGTCCGATGATGCTGTGACACACTGCACCAGACCATGACGGACCCTCCACCTCCAAATTGATCCCGCTCCAGAGTACAGGCCTCGGTGTAACGCTCATTCCTTCGACGATAAACGCAAATCTGACCATCCACCCTGGTGAGACAAAACTGTGACTCCTCAGTGAAGAGCACTTTTTGCCAGTCCTGTCTGGTCCAGCGACGGTGGGTTTGTGCCCGTAGGCGACGTCGTTGCCGGTGATGTCTGGTGAGGACATGCCTTACAACAGGCCTACAAGCCCTCAGTCCAGCCTCTATCAGCCTATTGCAGACAGTCTGAGCACTGATGGAGGGATTGTGCATTCCTGGTGTAACTCGGGCAATTGTTGTTGCCAGATGTTGTTGCTGTACCTGTCCCGCAGGTGTGATGTTCGGATGTACCGATCCTGTGCAGGTGTTGTTACACGTGGTCTGCCACTGCGAGGACGAGCAGCTGTCCGTCCTGTCTCCCTGTAGCGCTGTCTTAGGCGTCTCACTTCTAGATGGAAGTGGGTTGAACAGGCAGTGGCTTGGGTGGTTATTGTCCTTGATGATCTTTTTTGCGTTCCTGTGACAACGGGTGTTGTAAGTGTCCTGGAGGGCAGGTAGTTTGCCCCCGGTGGTGCGTTGTGCAGACCGCACCACCCTCTGGAGAGCCTTGTGGTTGTGGGCTGTGCAGTTGCCGTACCAGGGGGTGATACAGCCCGACAGGATGCTCTCAATTGTGCACCTGTAAAGGTTAGTGATGGTTTTTGGTGACAAGCTCAATTTTTTCAGCCTCCTGAGGTTGTGCCTTCTTCACCACACTGTCTGTGTGCATGGTCCATTTAAGTTTGTCAGTGATATGTACACAGAGGAACTTAAAACTTTCCACCTTCTCCACTACTGTCCCGTCGATGTGGATGGGGGGTTCTCCCTTTGCTGTTTCCTGAAGTCCACGATCATCTCATTTGTTTTGCTGACATTGAGGGAGAGGTTTCCTGACACCACACTCCTTACCTCCTCCCTGTAGGCTGTCTCATCGTTGTTGGTAATCAAGCCTACCACTGTTGTGCCGTCTGCAAACTTGATGATTGAGTTAGAAGCGTGCATGGCCACACAGTCGTGGGTGAACAGGGAGTACAAAAGGGGGCTGAGAACGCACCCTTGTGGGGTCCCAGTGTTGAGGATTAGCGGAGTGGAGATTTTGTTTCCTACATTCACCACCTGGGGGAGGCCCGTCAGGAAGTCCAGGACCCAGTTGCATAGTGCGGGGTCGAGACCCAGGGTCTCAAGCTTAATGATGAGTTTGGAGGGTAGTATGGTGTTGAATGCTGAGCTGTAGTCAATTGACCTCGACAATTTATTTTTAAAACGAGAGGCTGCCTGAATCTTTAATTTGAAGACCCTTGCTCCCTTCGGTCTCAATGCAGACTTTGATCTGAAACCATTCTTGTGATTTTGCTATTGTAAATGTTTGTTTGGCTTATGTATCCGAATTGCATCTATGATCGTACGCTATCCATTTATGTTTTTTGTATGTTATTTTAATATATGAGAATTAACCAACGATATCAGGCCACACCCGGCCATGATTACAGACACCTGTGTGTATCTTTTGACGCCATATAAATGAGTCACCCCACAGTGTTTGTCATTATACCCTGATGAAGACAGCTTGTCTGTCAAAATGTTGGACATCAAATTTTAGCATCTGAGCTCCTAAAGTGTGCGGCCCTCCGTTATTTTTTTGAGCTGTAGTCAATTAACAGCATTCTTACATAGGTATTCCTCTTGTCCAGATGGAATAGGGCAGTGTGATTGAGATTGCATCGTCTGTGGACCTATTGGGGCGGTAAACAAATTGAAGTGGGTCTAGGGTGACAGGTAGGGTGGAGGTGATATGATCCTTGACTAGTCTCTCAAAGCACTTCATGATGACAGAAGTGAGTGCTACTGGGCGATAGTCATTTAGTTCAGTTACCTTAGCTTTCTTGGGAACAGGAACAATGGTGACCATCTTGAAGCATGTGGGGACAGCAGACTGGGATAGGGATTGATTGAATATGTCCGTAAACACACCAGCCAGCTGGTCTGCGGATGCTCTGAGGACGCGGCTAGGGATGCCGTCTGGGCCGGCAGCCTTGCGAGGGTTAACACTTTTAAATGTTTTTTTCACGTTGGCCACAGAGAAGGACAGCCCACAGTCCTTGGTAGCGGGCCACGTCATTGGCACTGTATTGTCCTCAAGGTGCGCAAAGAAGTTGTTTAATTTGTCTGGAAGCAAGACGTCGATGTCCGCGACAGGGCTTGTTTTCTTTTTGTAATCCGTGATTGGAATTTCATTATGTCACAAGGGAAAAGACGATCCGCTTTTATTAAACTTGCCAGATCTGTTTCCAAAATCAATGCATGTCGATTTAACTCGTTTACTGCTAAATCCCCTTTGCGCATGTGAGATCTTTGCAAAGAAACACTTGAACAAACTTTACGGCTATTTTCTGGTAATTGTATCGTTAATATGTGTCCGATGTTAACGCTGCAAACCATTATCATTGGGTTATTTGCGGGATTCCCTTGTCATTTCAATAGCATTGGGTCTATGTTACTGACTCATATCTGTGTGTCTGGTTGTAAATCAACTATTGCCATGGTTTGCTTAGCTAGATACAGCAGCCAGTGTTCGTTTTAAGATGTTAACTGAACGATTTAGCAGCTTGCTTAGTTAAAATTGAAAGGCTAATTTATTCAACATGACTAGCGGGGCAATTTTGAGGTAATAACTTTTTGTGTTGCCTAATGGTCTGCTGGAGTAGCCTACTGAGAATGGGGATGTAATTTAAATCACTGAATCAAATATTAATAATATGGATATGAACAGTATATATTTGTCAGCAACAGAAAGTGTTTGTTCTATTACCTTTAGTCTAATCACAAGGGACAGTTTCCTGAATCTAATGCATTCTAATAACAGTTGATTGGCAATTGCACTAGATTTGTGACCATGATCATAATTGATAACTAAACAAGGGTATTAATTAATGCATGATACAAGGCTACAACAGCAATGAATTGAAGTTGTGGGCAGAAAGAGGCTCTAGTATTATGAACTATTTTAGCTCCCAACGAAACGTGTCTTTTCCCTTGGGAATTGGCTTATGTATTTTGTGGATTTGTCGCATTACATGTTAATCTTAAAATAATAGCATTTAATAAGTGTGAAGCAGAAAGAGAATATCCAACAGAGGTTAGTAATAAAATATGGAGTGACATTGTTGGGGTGGACTACAGTGAAAACATTTCTTCGAGTAAGGAGAGAATAATCATGTTTGGTTTGTTTTGATTTCTAAACGTTATGATGGGTGACAGTGATGAAGACATTGTTAACTTCTTATGGCTGCAGGAGCAGTATTGAGTAGCTTGGATGAGAGGTGCACAGAGGTGCCCAGAGTAAACAGTCATAGTTGCTAATATATGCATATTATTATTAGTATTGGATAGAAAACACTCAGAAGTTTCTAAAACTGTTTGAATTATGTCTGTGAGTATAACAGAACTCATATGGCAGGCAAAAACCTGAAGAAATCTAACCAGGAAGTGAGAAATCTGATGTTGGTCGATTTTCAACTCATCGCCTATTGAAAACACCGTAAGATATGGATCTATTTGCACTTCCTACGGCTTCCACTAGATGTCAACAGTCGGTAGAACCTTGAATGAAGCTTCTACTGTGATGTGGGGCTGAATGAGAGGGGAATGAGTCAGTGGTCTGGTAGAGAGCCAGGTCCTGGTCATGCGCATTTCACATGATATCGACTTGCGTTCCATTACTTCTATGGACACAAAGGAATTCTCCGGTTGGAACGTTATTGAATATTTATGATAACAACATCCTAAAGATTGATTCTATACTTAGTTTGACAAGTTTCTTCGACCTGTAATATAACTTTTTTGAAGTTTTTGTCCGACGTTCGGCTAGACCTGCACGAGCGTTTGGATTTGTGTACTAAACGCGCTAACAAAAGTAGCTACTTGGACATAAATGATGGACATTACCGAACAAAACAAACATTTCTTGTGGAAGTGGGAGTCCTGGGAGCAAAGGTAAGTGTTGTAGGGAGCAAAGGTAAGTGAAGATTTATAATGCTTTTTTTGAGTTTTGTTGACTGCACAATTTGGCGGGTAACTGTATGGCTTCCTTTTGTGGCTGAACGCTGTTCTCAGATTATTGAATATTGTGCTTTTGCCGTATAGATTTTTGAAATGTGACACAGCGGTTGCATTAAGAACAAGTGTATTTTTAATTCTATGTAAAACATGTATCTTTCATCAAAGTTTATGATGAGTATTTATGTTATTTGACATGGCTCTGCAATTTCTCTGGATGTTTTGGAGGCATTTCTGAACATGGCGCCAATGTAAACTGAGGTTTTTGGATATAAATATGAACTTAATCGAACAAAACATATATGTATTGCATAACATGAAGTCCTATGAGCGTCATCTGATGAAGATCATCAAAGGTTAGTGATTAATTTGATCTCTATTTCTGCTTTTTGTGACTCCTGTCTTTGGCTGGAAAAATAGCTGTGTTTTTCTGTGATTTTGCTGTGACCTAACATAATCGTTTGTGGTGCTTTCGCTGTAAAGCCTATTTGAAATCGGACACGTTGGTGGGATTAACAACAAGATTACCTTTAAAATGGTATAAGATACATGTATGTTTGAGGAATTTTAATCATGAGATTTCTGTTTGAATTTGGCGCCCTGCACTTTCACTGGCTGTCATCCCGTTAACGGGATTGCAGCCATAAGAGGGTTGATATAAACTTGGTGAGTGTTGACAGTAGGTGAATGGTAATGTGTTGGTGGTGTTTTCTTGGATGGCACTCTAAGAATGCCATGTTTTAGTAAGTTAAAGAGGCTTCAATGCCGGGTTGGATGATGAGTAGAGGGATTGAGCCTTGAGATTGAAAAATAGATTAGCTGTTGATGAAAGCGAGCGGGCTGTAAGGGACGCTATGGGACTGTGGTGTGGTCCAATGCTGCAAGGAAAGACCTAGTTAAGTTGCAGTTGGCCCAGAACAGAGCGGCACGTTTTGCTCTTAATTGTAATCAGAGGGCTGATATAAATACTATGCATGCCAGTCTCTCTTGGCTAAGAGTTGAGGAGAGACTGACTGCATCACTTCTTCTTTTTATAAGAAACATTAATGTGTTGAAAATTCCAAATAGTTTGTATAGTCAACATACACACAGCTCTGACACACACACTTATCCCATCATACATGCCACCAGTGGTATTTTCATAGTCCCCAAATCGAGAACAAATTCAAGAAAATCTACAGTATTATATAGAGCCCTTATTGAATAGAACTTCCTTCCATCTCATATTTGCTCAAATAAACAGCAAACCTGGTTTAAAAAAACAGATAAAGCAACACCTCGTGGCACAACGCTTCTTCCCCAAAGATCGTGCATGCGGCGATGAACGTGGAGACATCAGGAACCATGGTAGGCCACCTAAAGCATTGTCAAATAAAGGCTAGGGTCCGACAAGAGCCCGGGTGGCAGGCAAGCCTGGAGGAGTAGGCCCACTCCAGGACTGAGGACTGGACGCGTCAGGAAAAAAGATCCAGTTCTCTGGGCCCCCCCGGGGTTCAGCTGGGAATGCTGCGCCTCACGAACATGCTTCCCTATTCCCCAGCTGAGTGCCGTCGCCCGGCACGAGGTGGGAAGGATGGTCTCGGGTTCCGGGGTTGTAGTTGTGGGGCTATAGCGGCATGACAGTGCAGCCGGCTTGACATTCTTGGATCCCGGGTGGTATGAGAGGGAGAAGTTGAACCGGTGAAAAGCATGGCCCACCTAGCTTGCCTGGAATTGAGACACTTGGTGGTGCGGAGATATTCCAGGTTCTTGTGGTCGGTCTACACAATGAATGGATGTTCGCCCCCTCCAGCCAGTGTTTCTACTCCTCCAACGCCATCTTCCCCGTGAGAAGCTCACGATTCCTCACGTTGTAGTTCCTCTCCATGGCGTTGGGGCGATGGGAGAAGAAGGAGCAGGGATGTAACTTGAGGTCCAGGAGAGAACGCTGGGACAGGTCAGCCCTCACTGTGACATTCAAAGCATCGGCCTCCACAACATACTGGCGTGACGGATCAGGATAAACCAAGATGGGAGCTGTGGTGAAACGGTGTTTGAGATCCCGGAACGCCCGGTCAGCAGCTGGGGACCACGTGAACGCAACCTTGGGAGAGGTGAGTGCAGACAGGGGGGAAGCCAGGGTGCTGTAACCTCGGATAAAGCGGCGATAAAGTTGCCGTATCCCAGGAAATGTTGCAGCTTCATCCTGGACGTAGGCTGCGGCCAATCCACCACCGCTCTCACCTTCCTGGGATACATCTGTACACTCCCTGAAGCGATGATGTAACCCAGGAAGGGGATGGTTGAGCGATGGAATTCACACTTCTCTGCTTTCACAAAAAGGAGGCATAGGAGAACCTGTCGGACGTGGAGCACATGTTCTTGGGTGGAGCGTGAGAAGACGAGGATGTCATCGAAGTAGACAAAGACAAACCGGTTCAACACTTCGCGGAGAACATTATTAACCAGAGCCTGGAACACAGTTGGGGCGTTTGTAAGGCCAAATGGCATGATCAGATACTCGTAGTGACCGTTGGTCTTCCACTCGTCCCCTTCCCGTATCTGCACCAGATGGTAGGCGTTCCGTAGGTCCAGCTTGGAGAACACAGTGTGATGTTGTTGACGCTTTGGTAGTCTGTATCACATCCAGGCTGTATCACATGTATCACATTTGGCCAGGGTAGGCCGTCATTATAAATAAGAATTTGTTCTTAACTGACTTGCCTAGTTAAATAAAGGTTAAATACATTTAAGTCGATGCATGTGCGCAGGGTTTTGTCCTTCTTCTCTACAAAGAAGAAACATGCGCCGGCCGGGGAGGCAGAAGGACGGATACACCCTGCAGCTAGGGAGTCTTCGATGTAGGTCTCCATAGCCTTGGTCTCCGGACCCGACAGAGAGTACAGTCATCCCGGGACGGTGTGGTGCCTAGGAGAAGGTTGATCCTGCAGTCTTAGGGTCACTGAAAACCCCCTGGAGGTCCTGGTACTCCGCGGGAATGGTGGAGAGGTCCGGGGCCACTTCCAAGCCCACAGGAAGACGTCCCGGGGCAGGCTAAGCTGCCTTTAGACAATGGGCGTGGCAAAACGGGCTTCAGCCCATGATGGCACCAGCAGTCCAGTCTATGAGGGGATTGTGTCGCTGGAGCCAAGAGAATCCCAATACCATGGGAACCTGAGGAGACTTAATTATCATAAATTGGATTGCCTCACTGTGGTTCCCTGACACTCGTAGGTTGATGGGAGTGGTATTGTGGGTGACCCGCCTATAGAGCACCCGTCCAGCACTCTAACATCCATGGGAAGGAAGAGGGGCTGAGTGGGGATGCCCAGCTCGGAGGCCAGGGTGGCCTCCAAAAAACTCTCATCAGTCCCAGAGTCGATGAGTACCCAGAGAGATTTCGACTGGTTACCCCGCATCAGGATGGTATTCAAAGGGGTGCGAGTAAGGGGAGAGGAAAAGTTTGCCGTATGGCCCACCAGAGTACTTGCCCCTACCTTTGAGCCTGGTCTTTTAGTGGACAGGATGACACAAAATGACCAGTAGTACCACAATGCAGAAAACTCTTTGTGTGAGCCGGTGTAGACCTACGGCTGGGCACAGCCTAGCTCTGCCTAGTTGTATTGGCTCGGGAAGAGGTGAATCGGCAGACTTCGGAGACACTCGGTGGAACTCGGGTAGCCTCAGGTCCTCTCGGCAACAGAGACGTTGGGGACTGCTGGGATGCCTCCTTCCTCCGATAATACTTGCAGGAACGTGTCGAACAGTGATTCCGGGTTCCAGACACTCTCAGCTGCCAACGTGTGGAAATCCACCGCATAGTATGCCACACTGTGGGAGTGTTGGAGTGTCTTGCCCAAGCTGGAGTAACTTCCGGGCAGCCTCTCTCCCGGACAATGGAGAATCATAAACCTTCTTCACCTCTGACAAGAACTCCTCCAGACTGAAGCATACGGCCGACTGTTGTTCCCACACGACCGTAGCCCAGGCGAGAGCCCTCCCGGACATCAGTGTGATGAGGTTCACGTCACCCCGCTCCTCCGCTCTCTCCACTGGCTTCCAGTTGAAGCTCGCATCCGCTACAAGACCATGGTGCTTGCCTACGGAGCTGTGAGGGGAACGGCACCTCCGTACCTTCAGGCTCTGATCAGGCCCTACACCCAAACAAGGGCACTGCGTTCATCCACCTCTGGCCTGCTCGCCTCCCTACCTCTGAGGAAGTACAGTTCCCGCTCAGCCCAGTCAAAACTGTTCGCTGCTCTGGCACCCCAATGGTGGAACAAACTCCCTCACGACGCCAGGTCAGCGGAGTCAATCACCACCTTCCGGAGACACCTGAAACCCCACCTCTTTAAGGAATACCTAGGATAGGATAAAGTAATCCTTCTAACCCCCCCCCTTAAAAGAGTTAGATGCACTATTGTAAAGTGGTTGTTCCACTGGATATCATAAGGTGAATGCACCAATTTGTAAGTCGCTCTGGATAAGAGCGTCTGCTAAATGACTTAAATGTAAATGTAAAATGAGGTACGCTATCTTCGAGTGGTCCGAGGGGAAGGAGGAGAGCTGCAGCTTGATAGTGAGAGAACACTGCGTGTGAAACGCCCAACAGGTTCCCGACTCTGCAGCGAAGCGTTCCGGGGGAGGTAAACAGGGTTCTTGGGAAACTGGGTTGGCCGGGGAGGCCGTGCTGCTAACAGCCGGGTTACTGAGGGGCTGGGAGGTTACCATCATGGTAGGCTGCCTGACAGACAACCCGCAGAATTGCTCCACCAATGTATTCAACGCGCGGTCCTGGCGTTTGGTCAAGGTCTGGAACCCTTCCATAAGACCACGAAGCAACTCCTCGTGCCTTCCGATGGTGGCTCCTTGGGAGGAGACGGCATTGCGGAGCTGGTCCGAGTCTGCTGGGTCCGTCAGGGCCAGTTCGTACTATCAAGCCTCAGGAGAAGACCCAGATGCAGACAGTTTCAAAGTAACAAAAGTTTATTACAGAAACAGAGGGGCAGGCAAAGGACAGGTCAAGGGCAGGCAGAGGTCAGTAGTCCAGAGCAGAGTCCGAAAGGTACAGAATAGCAGGCTCAGGGTCCGGGCAGGCAGAGGTCAGTAATCCAGGGGTGTGTGACAAGGTACAGAATGGCAGGCAGGCTCAGGGTCAGGGCGGGCAGAATGATCAAAACCGGGAAAGCTAGAAAACAGGAAGTAGAGAAAGACAGGAGCATGGGGAAAACGCTGGTAGGCTTCACAAAACAAAACAAACTGACAACAGACAAACAGAGAACACAGGTATAAGTACACTGGGTATAATGGGGAAGATGGGCAACACCTGAAGGGGGGTGGAGATAAGCACAAAGACAGGTGAAACAGATCAGGGTGTGACATTATGTAATGTATTGTCATAAAGAGTTTAATTTTACACTGGGAAATATGCAAATAAGGTAGACTAAATTATGACTTTGAATTGTATCTTCATTCAACCAAAAATTCAAAGTTGAGTGAACATACAATTAAACTTGAAAAGGTATGTTGGTTCAGCTATATACCCAAATGTTGAGCAAACTCAAAATCCTATTGCAGCTGGTTGCCTTACAATTGTACATTGAATCAACTTTCATGCTATTTTGTTGAGCAAACACACAGTCCTATTGCAGCTGATTGCCTTACAATTGTACATTGAATCAAAAATTATAATTTTTACAGTGTTTTACAAACATGACCGCCTTCCTTGACAACGTGTGAACCGATTGAGCTATACAAAAGGTACCAATTGGATAGCTCCATCGGCAACATTTCAAGCTAGCTGTGGAGTGAGCTTAACTCTGTTACACCAAGCCAATGTAGAGTAATTACACATTGGTGGGGAAAATGTCAGCCTGCTCATCTCCTTAAAAATCAAATCAAATCAAGTTTATTTTATATAGCCCTTCGTACATCAGTGCTGTACAGAAACCCAGCCTAAAACCCCAAACAGCAAGCAATGCAGGTGTAGAAGCACGGTGGCTAGGAATAACTCCCTAGAAAGGCCAAAACCTAGGAAGAAACCTAGAGAGGAACCAGGCTATGAGGGGTGGCCAGTCCTCTTCTGGCTGTGCCGGGTGGAGATTATAACAGAACTATGCCAAGATGTTCAAAATATTCATAAGTGACAAGCATGGTCAAATAATAATCATGAATAATTTTCAGTTGTCTTTTCATAGCCGATCATTAAGAGTTGAAAATAGCAGGTCTGGGACAGGTGGCGGTTCCATAACCGCAGGCAGAACAGTTGAAACTGGAATAGCAGCAAGGCCAGGTGGACTGGGGACAGCAAGGAGTCATCATGCCTGGTAGTCCTGACGTATGGTCCTAGGGCTCAGGTCCTCCGAGAGAGAGAAAGAAAGAGAGAACGAGAGAATTAGAGAGAGCCAAGATTTTCAAAATGTTCATAAATGACAAGCATGGTCAAATAATAATCAGGAATAAATATCAGTTGGCTTTTCATAGCCGATCATTAACTTCTCACGAGTCACCAACCCTGATCCGGTAGCACCCCCCACCCCCCCACCCCCCACTGAGTAGCATAGCTAGCATAGCGTCACAAGTAACTTGTAGCATCTAAATATCATTAAATCACAAGTCCAAGACACCAGATGAAAGATACAGGTCTTGTGAATAAAGCCACCATTTCAGATTTTTAAAATGTTTTACAGGGAAGACACAATATGTAAATCTATTAGCTAACCACGTTAGCAAAGGACACGATTTTTTTACTCCCAATAGTTTTTTCCTGCGTCAGTAGCTATCACTAATTCGACTAAATAAAAATATATATAGCCACTAACCAAGAAACAACTTCATAAGATGACAGTCTGATAACATATTTATGGTATAGCATAGTTTTTTTTGGGAAAAATGTGCATTTTTCAGGTATAAATCACAGTTCTACATTGCAGCTGCAATCTGAAATAGTGCTGACCCAGCCAGAACAATTACAGAGACCAACGTCATATAACGAATTACTCATCTTAAAACATTTCAGAAAAATACACAGCGTACAGATATTGAAAGCCCAACATCTGGTGAATCCAAACAATATTTCAGATTTATTAAATGTTTTATAACGAAAACAAAATGTAGCGCTAAATTAGCATAGCTATACCAGGCAGATTCGGCTAGGCGCCCACGGCCAGTTCACATGCACAACAGATATGATATAACATCGTAAATTGGGTCTTACTATGGCTGATCTTTCATCAGAATGTTGATCAAAGTGTCCTTTGTCAAGATGAGTCGTTGGTTCCGTTCAGAATTGTTCCTTTCCCACTCCATTTAGCACAGGTACTGGTCGAGTGGCACGGATCTCTCAAACGTAAATAAAATCAGACAACGGAACACCACAAAACTCCCGAAAAAATTCAAATAATCTGATTAAACTATATTGAAAAAACATACATTACGATGATATGGTCACATGTATCAAACAAAATTCGACACAGAGATAGTTTTCATCCATAACGCCAGCAAAACAGTACACAATCGCAGCTCCAACTCGTGCGAATCAGAAAACCGGAAGTTGTCGGTCACGCCAAAGAAATAGGTCTTATTTCACGTCAGTACCAGATAAACAAAGAATTTCTCCTCTGACGTCCTCTTGACACCCAGAGGAAGGCGAATGAAGTGTGTTTCTGGTCATAGGGGTCATGACCATATATAGGCAGAGCGTTGAAGCGAGCATAGACTTCTTGCATTCTACTTCTTGGTCAGGGAAAGTGCTGTCAAATGACTTGTGTATCACTCAGAGACAAAATTGAAACGGTTTTAGAAACTAGAGATTGTTTTCTTTCCAATGGTATTATTTATATGCATATAGTAAGAGCAATAATTGAATAAGAGGCAGTTTAATCTGTAGAGCAAATTATGCTAATGGGAAAATAGCACCCCCTGTATTCTCAAGAAGTTAAGAGTTGAAAACAGCAGGTCTGGGACAGGTAGGGGTTCCATAACCGCAGGCAGAACAGCTGAAACTGGAATAGCAGCAAGGCCAGGCGGACTGGGGACAGCAAGGAGTCATCATGCCCGGTTTGCCGTGACGTATGGTCCTAGGGCTCAGGTTCTCCGAGAGAGAGAAAGAAAGAGAGAACGAGAGAATTAGAGAGCATACTTAAATTCACACAGGACACTGGATAAGATAGGAGAAGTACTCCAGGTATAACCAACTGACCCTAGCCCCCCGACACATAAACTACTGCAGCATAAATACTGGAGGCTGAGACAGGAGGGGTCAGGAGACACTGTGGCCTCATCAGAAGAAACCCCCGGACAGGGCCAAACAGGAAGGATATAACCCCACCCACTTTGCCAAAGCACAGCCCCCACACCACTAGAGGGATACCTTCAACCACCAACTTACAATCCTGAGACAAGGCCGAGTATAGCCCACAAAGATCTCCACCACAGCACAAACCAAGGGGGGGCGCCAACCCAGACAGGAAGATCACGTCAGTAACTCAACCCACTCAAGTGACGCACCCCTCCCAGGGACGGCATGAAAGAGCACCAGTAAGCCAGTGACTCAGCCGCTGTAATAGGGTTAGAGGCAGAGAATCCCAGTGGAGAGAGGGGAACCGGCCAGGCAGAGACAGCAAGGGCGGTTCGTTGCTCCAGAGCCTTTCTGTTCACCTTCACACTCCTGGGCCAGACTACACTCAATCATATGACCTACTGAAGAGATAAGTCTTCAGTAAAGACTTAAAGGTTGAGACCGAGTCTGCGTCTCTCACATGGGTAGGCAGACCGTTCCATAAAAATGGAGATCTATAGGAGAAAGCCCTGCCTCCCGCTGTTTGCTTAGAAATTCTAGGGACAATTAGGAGGCCTGCGTCTTGTGACCGTAGCGTACGTATAGGTATGTACGGCAGGACCAACTCGGAAAGATAGGTAGGAGCAAGCCCATGTAACGCTTTATAGGTTAACAGTAAAACCTTGAAATCAGCCCTTGCCTTAACAGGAAGCCAGTGTAGGGAAGCTAGCACTGGAGTAATATGATCAAATTTCTTGGTTCTAGTCAGGATTCTAGCAGCCGTATTTAGCACTAACTGAAGTTTATTTAGTGCTTTATCCGGGTAGCCGGAAAGTAGAGCATTGCAGTAGTCTAACCTAGAAGTAACAAATGCATGGATTAATTTTTCTGCATCATTTTTGGACAGAAAATTTCTGATTTTTGCAATGTTACGTAGATGGAAAAAAGCTGTCCTTGAAACAGTCTTGATATGTTCGTCAAAAGAGAGATCAGGGTCAAGAGTAACGCCGAGGTCCTTCACAGTTTTATTTGAGACGACTTTACAACCATCAAGATTAATTGTCAGATTTAACAGAAGATCTCTTTGTTTCTTGGGACTTGGAATGATATGATACTTGGAGGTATCATTCACCCTGTGTAGTAATTGTGCGAAAGCCCAAAGTGAACCTGGTGCTGAACCATTGAAGGAGATACGAGTAGGTTAGATGCTGTGCTATTTAGAATAAGCAGGTCGTTTATGGGAGACTCCATTTTCCACCAGGTACTAGATTACAGCTAGATCTATTTGGGTCGCAAACAAGATCAGGGAGGATGTTTGCGACACACACACTGGAGCAGGGGGATCTATTTGTTAAACCATCCGTCAGAGTGGAACTATCACACTGAGGATCCATTACCATGGAAGAAAGCGGGCCGTCTGGCATTCTCTAATTTGTCACTTGGCTTTTCGACGACGGAGGAGAGCAAACCGGTGCGCTACAGAGTCGGCGGGAAATAAATCTGACAGCGAAATGAAACGTCCCAGATATTACATTTTGGACTCATGAATAAGCAAAGGTATTCAGGACTTTTGGCATGGACCTCCCCATGTTTGGATGGCCTCATTCGAATAAGCCAAGCAGTGTCTCACCATGTCTGTCTTGAGAGTTTGGACTAAAAATAGTGACACACTAAAGAAAAAATTTCAACAAAGACCTGAAGAGTGTCCTCATACAAGGTCACAGGTATTCAGGATTGGTTCAGGTGTTCAGAACTTCAACAAACTGACCTCTCACACTGCAGAACTAGCAGGCCAATAATTTACTGGTTCCTTTTTCCCCGCCAACACATTCCAGGATCACAAGTGAAAGAATTGTGCTGGTATTGCAGCAGTTCATCAACAGTCCTGTAAAGAATAACGGCTTGGAAGAAGTTGGTCCACTGCAGCATATGCACAGCTGTAAATCAAAGCTGTTATGTTATGTGGGGAATTTTAACAATTGGGCAGTGGTACAATAGCCATAGTGGTGCCAATATTCATGATATTGAAATATATTTGTTATGCATGCATCCACTGGGGCCACACAGTTAGTGACAAATGCACCCAACTGTTGTTAGGTGGGAAGAAATTGTTAATTTAATGTTTGGCCCCTATTCAATTAAACATGGACTCCAATTTAACCACAAAACATCATTAATCTAGCACATGCAGCAGTAATAAATGTGTAGATACATGTAGACAAACAAAACAACATTAACAGTCATTAAGGGAAACCCAGCTGTGAGCTGCCCAGTGACACGAGCCTACCAGACAAGCTAAATCCCTTCTATGCTCGCTTCAAGGCAAGCAACACTGAACCATGCGTGGGAGCACCAGCTGTTCCAGATGACTGTGTGATCACGCTCTCTGTAGCTGATGTGAGTAAGATCTTTAAACAGGTTAACATTCACAAGGCCACAAAACCAGACAGATTACCAGGACGCGCACTCAGAGCATACATTGACCAGCTGGCAAGAGTTTTCACTGACATTTTCAACCTCTCCCTGACCAAGTCTATAATACCTACATGTTTCAAGCAGACAAGCATAGTCCCTGTGCCCAAGAACGGCAAAGTAACCTGCCTAAATGACTATCGCCCGTAGCATTCACATATGTAGCAATGAAATGCTTTGAAAGGCATGGCTCACATCAATACCATCAAGCCAGACACCCTGGACCCACTCCAATTCGCATACCGCCCCAAGAGATCCACAGATGACGCAATCTCTATTGCACTCCACACTGCCCTTTCCCACCTGGACAAAAGGAACACCTACGTGAGAATGCTGTTCATTGATTACAGCTCAGCATTCAACACCATAGTGCCCTCCAAGCTCATCATTAAGCTAAGGACCCTGGGACTGCACACCTCCCTTTGCAACTGGATCCTGGACTTTCTGACGGGTCGCCCCAGGTGGTGAGGGTAGGCAACAACACATCCGCCACGCTGACCCTCAACACGGGGGCCCCTCATGGGTGTGTACTTAGTCCCCTACTGTACTCCCTTTTCACCCATGACTGCGTGGCTGCGCACGACTCCAACACCATCATGAAGTTTGCCAATGACACGACGGTGGTAGGCCTGATCACTGACGACGATGAGACAGCCTATAGGGAGGAGGTCAGAGACTTGGCAGTGTGGTGCCAGGACAACAACCTCTCCCTCAACGTCAGCAAGACAAAGGAGTTGATCGTGGTCTACAGGAAATGGAGGGCCTAGCATGCTCCCATTCACATCGATGGGGCTGTAGTGGAGCAGGTCGACATCACTAAGGACCTATCATGGTCCAAACACACCAACACAGTCGTGAAGAGGGCACGACAAACCTCTTCCTCCTCAGAAGGCTGAAAAGATTTGGCATGGGCCCTCAGATCCTCAAAAAGTTATACAGCTGCACCATTGAGAGCATCTTGACTGGCTGCATCACCGCTTGGTATGGCAACTGCTTGGCATCCGACCGCAAGGCGCTTCAGAGGGTGATGCGTCTGACATCCAGGACCTCTATACCAGGCGGTGCCAGAGAGAAGACCCTAAGTCATAGACTGTTCTTTCCGCTACCGCACAGCAAGCGTTACCGGAGCGTCAAATCTGCGGCCAAAAGGCTCCAGAACAGCTTCTACCCCCAAGCCATAAGACTGCTGAACAGTTAATCAAATGGCTATCCTGACTATTTGCATTGATCCTCTTTTTATTTGTACTGACTCTCTCGCACCGGCTTTATGCACACTCAGTGAACTCTACCCACACATTCACTCACACACATACACACTCACACTACATACACTCACACACACAAAACACACACACACACATGCATATTGACGACACACACAAACACACACTCAATTATAGACACACATTCACACTCTTTCACACACTTCACATACACTGCTGCTACTCTGTTTATTATCTATCCTGATTTCCTAGTCACTTTTAACCCTAGCTACATGTACAAAATACCTAATTTACCTCAACTACCTCGCAGCCCTGCGCATTGACTCGGTACCGGTACTCCTTGTGTATAGTCTCATAATTGTTATTTTATTGTGTTACTATTTCCTTTTTTATTTTTTGCAAAACTTGCAAAAAATCGAAAAGGAAATTGTAACACAATAAAATGAAATGCTCACTTGATGCAAAATGTAATTGGTCTTCCTTTTTAACTCTGCATTGTTGGGAAAGGGCTCGTACCTAAGCATTTCATGGTAAAGTCTACACTTGTTGTATTGGGCGCATGTAACAAATACAAATGTATATGATTTGATCTACATATGGGCATATTGGCATTGTTCCAATGCTCTTTGAAACAGTAACTGTAGTAACTGTCTTTCCCTGTCTCGTCTCCTTAGATGTTTGATCTCCTGATGTTTGATCTTTTGATAGCAATATGGTGGAGACCAATCCATGAAGAAAAGGAGGCAAATTTTGCATCATTGATGTCCTGGCTCATGTACTGTCTATTGGTTGGAAATTGAGCGCCTTCAGGCCTTTATTAGTCTTTAACACAGTAAATGCCATTACAGACTTCCTGCCTGACTTCTCCATCGACGAAAGATGTACATGATCATAGGCCTTTTAGATTATCAGGTATATCTTAGACTTTGTGTTAATGTGTAGTATTGCTCAGTTTCGTAATGACATGCATAAAGCCAATGATCATATGGATCCCACTGTTGGCTATTTTATATGAATATGAAAGGGATCACATGCCTTTCTTTTCTCTCTCTTACATACAGTACAAGCACACGCAAGCACACACACACACCGCCATGGTACATCCTGCGTGCAATCACTTCTGTCATGGGGGCGCTCTGATCCACACACGCCTCTTGCCAAGAAAACTCAGAAACAACATAAACACAGGAAATGATACAATCTCACTGACACATTCACCGATAGCTGTTGAGATTGGAGAAGGCAGCCGCCTGTTTTCTTGCTCAACAGAACCACTCCTCGTCACCTTCTTCTCCCAGCTTGGGATGATGATGGCGCAAGCTATAAAGGCTGCTTTGAATAAAAAGGAATATGAAAAGGAATTGAATATGAGGCCCCGTGAAGAGAGGAGTGTGGAGCTGGAGAGCTCCCCGAAGCTGTCATATAATTAGATAAAGGTAGATGCTGCGATGCCGGTCCAGCCCCGTCGAGAATTCCCGTGACCCCACAGGTCAGCCTGGAGATAGCGCTGCGGGGAACTGTGCAGTGTTGCTTGATTTTTGTCAAGGTGACATCACCTCACAACAATTAGGGGGAAAGAAATAAGTGCCTTGAATATTCCCTTTGAGTAATCGACCGCTGTGTTCTACGATGAAAGAGACGTCAAGTCATCTATGCGGTATGGTTGTTAATACGTACACGTTCCTAGCTACTCTCTTCTCACCTTCCTGCTAGCAGCCGAGCTACATGTCCCAGTTTGCTTAAAGCCATGTTGGGAATAGCAGAGTATATGTTAACTAATTTGACGAGGAAGTGCATATGCTTTTATCTGGTACTTTTATTAATACCTTTGTTCCAGTGCTGTAGGTAGAGCTAACAAAGTGAATCAAATCATTTGTGCTTTTTATATGAAATAGCTACTAAATTAAGTGAGGAAATACCATGATATTTGTTTCTACTGTACAGTCTTAGAAAAAAAAGGGCTATCTAGAATCTTAAACGGTTCTTCGGCTGACCCCATAGGAAAACCCTTTTTGGTTCCAGGTAGAACCCTTTTGGGTTCCATAACCCTTACACAGAGGGTTCTACATGGGAACCAAAAAGGATTTACCTATGGGGACAGACGAAAAACCCTTTTGGAACCCTTTTTTCTAAGAGTTTAGAGTTTTAGTTGTTGGAATTGTTGTTTTGGACTTTCTTGTTGTATTTGGACATGAACGCTGGGATTCAATCCGAGCCCTGCTATAGCGCAGGTCACTATACAGCCGACAATGCAGTTTAAAGGCTTTTTCCCAGAGAGATTACATTTATGGTACATGCTGCATATAGTCAGGTAAAAACATTTTGGGGACCCTTGATAAAGTTGAGTAAAAAATACTATAAAATAAATCAAACAAATACTCAGCTGTAAAAACAAAATGGGGGAAATTATATTATTCTCTACTGATACAATTGCTCAGAGAAAGATATTTTGTAATAAATTAAGTAATTATCACACCCTGATCAGTTTCACCTGTCCTCGTTATTGTCTCCACCCCCTACAGGTGTCGCTTGTTTTCCCCAGTGTATTTATCCCTGTGTTTCCTGTCTCTCTGTGCCAGTTCGTCTTGTATGTTTCCAAGTTAACCAGCGGTTTCCCGTTCTCCTGCTTTTTGCATTCTCCTTTTTCTAGTCCTTCTGGTTTTGACCCTTGCCTATTTATGGACTTTGTACCCACCTGCCTGACCATTCTGCCTGCCTTGACCACGAGCCTGTCTGCCACTCTGTACCTCCTGGACTCTGATCTGGTTTTGACCTTTTTGCCTGTCCACAACCATTCTCTTGCCTACCCCTTTGGATAAATAAACATTGAAAGACTCCAACCATCTGCCTCCTGTGTCTGCATTTGGGTCTCGCCTTGCGCCCTGATAGTAATAATTATTTGCACCTCTTTTTTTCAATACCTCACCTTGTACGGATAACGGCATTGAGCATTTTTCAAAAATGTTTTCTGAGATTGGAGAACAAATTGGGAGGGATCTCAGACCATTCCTCCGTACAGAATCTTTCCAGATCCTTGATATCCGTCGTGTGCGCTTATGGACTGCCATCTTCAATTCAAATCACAGGTTTTCAATTGGGGTCAAGTCCGGAGACTGAGATGGCAATTGCAAAATGCTGATTCATTTTTTTTGGTCAATGAACCGTTTTTTTGTAGATTATGATTTTAAAAAGAATTGTAACCAGCTTTTTAATTCATTTCTATTTTTTCACAAGGGGGTTACCGGTATAACATTCAACATCATATTAATTCAGATATCTTCATACATACAGTTGTATTTCATACTTTCCTGTACCTGTGGACTGACACTCGAAGAGTTCCCCTCCCACCCATCCAGCCCCCGAGTCTCTCCTTACATTCCCCCCAATCCCCCCGCCCTCACCCACAACGAATAGAGAACTCTCCAAACCCTGCTGGCAAGAAGCATACCCATAACATGATGCCACCACAATACTTGAAAATACATAGGAATCAACAACATTGCATTCACTCCACATTACTGGTCTGTATGACAAAGTGAAAAGAAGGAAGCCTGTGTTAAAAAATCGACTCCAAATCATCCATTCTGTTTTCAACAAGGCCGTTAAGTAATACTGCAAGACAACACAGCAAAGACATTCACTTTTTGGGTCAATTAAAAACTACATTTTTGGGTCAAATCCAAAACAACAGTGTAACCCTCTGTATTTTCAAGTATTGTGGTGGCAGCATCATGTTATGTGTATGCTTGTCATCACCAGGGACTGGGGAGTTTGTCAGGCTCAAAAGAAATATGAAAGGAGCAAAACCAAGTTAAAAAGTTAAAGGAAAGCTCACCTCAGTCTTTTGAAAACCTAACCCTGGGATAGAGTTCTATTTTTCAGTGAGACAATTACACACACTTTTATGCCAAAGGAACACCAGAATGGCTTTCCATGAGGTGTTGAGTGTTCCTGAATGGTGGAGTATGAGTCCTGACTTATAGGTTTGAATATAGCTGTCCAACAATGATTCTCAACCAAATTCACTGAGCTTGAGTAATTTTGACAAAAACAATGGGCATGATGCCTAAGAGTTGCACAAAGTTGGTAATATTATTCCAAATGATTCACCGATATAATGGATGCCCGTTGCGGAGTTGCAGCGATGAGACAAGATTGAAATTGGGGGAGCAAAAAGGGGGTAAAGATGTTATATATTATTTCACTTTGAACATGTGGAGTAGGTTGTGTAGATCTGTAGGATATGTCATTTTAAGACAGCAAAATGTGAAGACTGTGAAAAGGGTATATAGACTTCCAATAAGCACTGTAACTCAAATAATTGAACACAATATTACATCTTGTTCTAAGGGCAGTTCTACCTCAAGGCCAGAAATGAATGCAATTGTTTAAGTAAGCAATTTCAGCACATCACAGGGGTGTGTGAAGGCACGAGGCCAAAGGCCACATATAAAATCTTCCGGATTGAAACATTTTATTTTTGTGAATTCCCTCTGAAAATATTTTTTGTGTGCAAAATAATCAAGTATTTTGGGGTCGCGAGAGTTCGGTTTAACTTCTGACAATTACGTATCCCCCACCACTCTCTGTTGCAGTGTCACTACGCCACAAAACAAGTTGTCCCATTATGCAGATGTAGACAGAACGGTAATATTAGCCTTAGTATTCTTTAGTTGCTAGTAATGGATAAGTGCTACATACCCACCTGGCTAGCCAGTCATTGGAGCAGGAACAATGTGTTGCAATTCCATGGCTTCGCCTTGTCCTCTCTGTGTTGGTTGCTATGAAAGCTGGCTGAAGTTCTTGTCACTTCACTTGCTAGTTAGTTAAGTTTCTTCAGCAGAGTCATGTCAGACTGTACAGCTGGAATGGAAACAAACTATGTTTGCCTAGTATTGCAATGACTGCTAAACCTACAGTACCAGTCAAAAGTTTACTCAGCTAC
This sequence comes from Salvelinus alpinus, assembly GCF_045679555.1. NCBI lineage: Eukaryota > Metazoa > Chordata > Actinopteri > Salmoniformes > Salmonidae > Salvelinus > Salvelinus alpinus. The sequence continues at coordinate 7,383,531 of NC_092118.1, read as the reverse complement.
TCATTCAAGGGTTTTTCTTTATTTTTACTATTTTCTATATTATAGAATAATAGTGAAGAAATCTGTAGTAACCCATTTTTTTTTTAACAAATCAAAATATATTAGATATTTGAGATTCTTCAAAGTAGCAACCCTTTGCCTTTGATGAAAGCTTTGCACACTTTTGGAATTCTCTCAACCAGCTTTATTCTACAATATAGAAAATGCAATGCATTTCAATTAACACATCTGCCTTGTTAAAAGTTAATTTGCAGAATTTCTTTCCTTCTTAATGCATTTGAGCCAATCAGTTGTGTTGTGACAAGGTAGGGTGGAAAACAGAAGATAGCTGTCACACCTGCCCCCGCCCTCCCTCTCTGGCGTTGGAGGGCACCAGGTTGCCCTTCATTACGTGCAGCTGCACAATATTGGACTCACCTGGACTCCATTACTTTGTTGATTACCCCCTCTATATTTGTCTGCTCCTCAGTTTGTTCCCTGTGTCAGCATTGATGTTGTTATTTTTCCCCTGTCCAGACGCTGTTCCTGTTCTGTTTCATGTCCGTTGTTTATTAAATGTTCTCCCTGTACCTGCTTCCAGCGTCGCTCATCACAATAGCCCTATTTGGTAAAAGACCAAGTCCATATTATGGCAAGAACAGCTCAAATAAGCAAAGAGAAATGACAGTCTATCATTACTTTAAGACATCTAGGTCAGTCAATCCGGAACATTTCAAGAACTTTGAAAGTTTCTTCAAGTGCAGTCGCAAAAACCATCCAGCGCTATGATGAAACTGGCTCTCGTGAGGACCGCCACAGGAAATGAAGACCCAGAGTTACCTCTGCTGCAGAGGATAAGTTCATTAGAGTTGCCAGCCTCAGAAATTGCAGCCCAAATAAATGCTTCACAGAGTTCAAGTAACAAACACATCTAGCCATCAACTGTTCAGAGGAGACTACTAAAGGACACCAATATTAGGAAGAGGCTTGCTTGGGCCAAGAAACACGAGCAATGGACATTAGACTGGTGGAAATCTGTCCTTTGGTCTGATGAATCCAAATTTGAGATTTTTGTTTCCAACCGCCGTCTCTTTGTGAGATGCAGAGTGGGTGATCCCCGCATGTGTGGTTCCCACCATGAAGCATGGAGGAGGAGGTGTGATGGTGTGGGCGCGCTTAGTTAGAAATCCTGTCTGTGATTTATTTAGAATTCAAGGCACACTTAACCAGCATGGCTACCACAACATTCTGCAGTGGTACGCCATCCCATCTGCTTTGCACTTAGTGGGACGATAATTTGTTTTTCAACAGCACAATGACCCAACACACCTCCAGGCTGTGTAAGGGCTATTTGACCAAGAAGGAGAGTGATGGAGTGCTGCATCAGATGACCTGGCCTCCACAGTCACCCGACCTCAACCCAATTGAGATGGTTTGGGATGAGTTGGACCGCAGAGTGATGGAAAAGCAGCCAACAAGTGCTCAGCATATGTGGGAACTCCTTCAAGACTGTTGGAAAAGCATTCCAGGTGAAGCTGGTTGAGAGAATGCCAAGAGTGTGCAAATATGTCATCAAGGCAAAGGGTGGCTACTTTGAAGATTCTCAAATATGAAATATATTTTTCTTTAACACTTTTTTGGTTACTACAAGATTCCATATGTGTTATTTCATAGTTTTCACTATTATTCTACAGTACAATGTAGAAAATAGTTTAAAAAAAGAAAAACCCTTGAACGAGTAGGTGTGTCCAAATTTTGACTGGTACGGTATGTGGCTAGCCAGCCACAGTAGTGGGGCAAATTGTCTGCAATTTGTGTAATCCAGTGCTTGTTGGGCTGATCACGCATTCACAATTAGTTAGTTGGCCTGGCCATTGAGCCAGCATCCTTCTAAATGCAGTGGCCAGTGGGTAAAGTAGCTATGAGTTGAACATACAGTATTTATATGAACTAGTCGGCAGTTGTTGCTTCCCATGGTGTATAAACATATATAATCAGCTGGCTGTAGCCCATGTATCCAACAGCAGCATAAACTCAAAGTCCATTTGAATTAGCTTGCTAGCGTTGCGAAATAACCAGCAATAATCCACTGCACCATGCAGACCTTACTTGCTACGAAGTTACAGAAAACTAAACCAACAATCAAACAAACCAAAATTGGATACATTCTAAATGCAGGACCATCAAGGGAAAATGTAGCTAGCTAGCTAGCATTCCTTTGTTTATGCAGAGACATCTTTGTTGCATAATCTTATGGTGAGTGATAAACAATAATTTCTTCTGTCTGTTATAAAATGTGTTTCATGACGGCAGGGTAACCTAGTGGTTAGAGCTTTGGACTAGTAACCGAAAGGTTGCAAGTTCAAATCCCCGAGCTGACAAGGTACAAATCTGTCATTCTGCCATTGAACAAGGCAGTTAACCAACTGTTCTGTTCCTAGGCCGTCATTAAAAATAAGAATTTGTTCTTAACTGACTTGCCTAGTTAAATAAAGGAAAAAATAAAAACACAAGTGGAGCTAGTGCTGTCAAATACTCCTAAGTTTCTCATTTGACCACCTGTTTCCAACAACATATCAATCCTCATAAAGTAGGTGGTCAGTGGATAAAGTATCCATAACAGGAACATATTTGTCTGAAAATGAACTAGTCACGAGTTGTTGTTGTTGTCCATGTGAAATCATAGCTAACCAGTTGGTAATGTAGCTATAAGCACCTGCAGCTAGCTAGCATTGTCGTGAACTAGAACTTCACATAGACACATTCTGTTTTATTAGAAAACGTCTGAGATTACTCAAATCCCGTATCTAGCTAGCAAGTCTAGCTCGGTGACAGTGTTATTGGGGTGTGGGAATGTTAGATGAGTCTTTAAGTTTGTGGTTACTACTGGTTATGGATCCAAGACAAGATACATTTTCCGCCATGTTTTTTTGTCTTGTTCAGGGCTCTGAGTTGGAATATTGATATTTTGAAAACGGTCACTACTTCCATAGTGCGGATAACATGGAACAATCAATGGCTTGGAACCCCATTTCATTCAATCAGAGTGCAGATTTTCTACTTTAGGCAAGTTATTCCAATCAGTTAAATTTAGGGTAAGTAGTTGGGTTAAATTGACTTGCAACCAGACTTTCCGATAACTAGATAACTATTTTATTTAATTGAATCCCAAAGAAACAAAAAACACCTTTTATTTCATGATACTGTATATACAATTTTTGTATGTCATTTCAAAAATAAATATGACATTGGCACTTTAAAAATGCCATCCTGAAAATTATGTTTGATGTCGCAATCATGTGTTGTGTGTAGACAATGCAGCATTCTGGAACCTTGTTACAAGGACAGGTTTTGTCTGTTGAGGGGTTACAGCACTTTGTGGGGAGGCTAGAACTGTGGGTTCCTGTTTCCATGGCAACCATGTGAGGGAGAGAGAGAGTATGTGTGTGTGTGTGTGTGTGTGTGTGTGTGTGTGTGTGTGTGTGTGTGTGTGTGTGTGTGTGTGTGTGTGTGTGTGTGTGTGTGTGTGTGTGTGTGTGTGTGTGTGTGTGTGTGTGTGTGTGTGTGTGTGTGTGTGTGTGTCGTTCAGCGGATGCCTGAGGTGAGTTCAGGATGTAGAATCATTTGAACCATGCAAGATTTTCCATTAAATAATCTGCACTGTTTATGCCATTTTAGTAGTGTGCAAAATCCCTCTATGATATCTTATTCAGAAAATCATGGCTTGAGTTTGACCCACTCTCTGAACTGTTCGCTTACCACTAAGTACAGTAAATGTGAAGGCTTTGGCTGAATGGATGGATACAGTGATGATGGCAAATGTACTTTTTTGGTATATCCTTATTTTGCCCAGCAGGCCATAAAAATACCCTCAAATAAAAGTTGACATTCTGTACTGTCACCTCATACGAAATATTTGATCTAAAATACAAAATGCTCGAGTGTAGAGAAAAGTTTAAAAAGATGTGCTTTAGTGTCCGAATACATATGGAGGGGAGTGTAACCTATGAACACAGATAGAAACTGTGTGACTGTGGTAACTAGTATTTAAATATTCATGGTGAATTGAACGAATAATATATGTAACACTAAATCTCCACCCAGTGAAGGAACAAATGTCAGTTTTAATTGTGTGTGCATAATAAGATTTGTTTTAGTAATTTACATTCCCACCTCAATCACGTTTTATTGGGTAATTGGTTAGCAGTGGCAGTGCCTTTTAACCTTTGGCTAGTGTTACTCTGTAACCATGTGGTTTCAAGTCTGGTTCCACCATTGTTTTTGTTCATGCATACAGCAAACAGTCCTCACAACAAAACACCACTGAATAGAAAAGACGAGGAGGTCACAGGCTCTCGCAGGCTTGAGGGAACATGCGGAAAGACATGGCAACCACAGTCTCGCCTCCAGCTAAGTACTTGTGCTTTTCTATTATTGACACCTCATGTTCTCGACAAAAAGTGATCTCCCGAAATGAACCACAAAAGCCATTTAATGGATTTTCCTTCTCTGGTGACCATTATAACCTACAAATGCCTTTTGGCTAGTGGTGGTAAAACAAATATTGTCCCTCTGGCATTTCCTCTACCACTACTCCTTCTTGGCCTCGTTATAGGCAGATCTCAACTGCATGGTTTCGGAGGTAATAACACTGCATGTCCGACAGGACTGAGGTTGGGAAGATGCTCAAGGCATGTTTTGAATATTCCATACCTGTCCAAGGCCTCTATTAAAACAAAACCTGATAATTGCAATGTGAACAAACAATAGTTTTCAATTTAATGGTTGTTTGCATGTGAAGTGTTCCAAGGTCTCTTCTCACGGATCGATTTGATTTAGGCAGTGGTCGCCCACCAAATATGAACTTGACATAGGCCTGTGTCTAGTTTACATACTTTGATTTCCTAAATAAAGACATATGGGGAACAATGTTAATTATTCATTTCTCATTCTCAGAATTCTTAATAGAAGATGAGGAAGATCAAAAGTGTTCCTGGGTAAGCAATTCAACTAATGGCACTTCCTTCTCTTAAAATGGCCCACTTTTATTTTCACTGGTTCACCAATTAAAATGTTTCTACGCAAGTCTACCTTTCGTCACATATCTGTAATTTGGGAGGGGGGGGGGGGGGGGGGGGGACAGAGATTCTCCCAGTATCTCAGTTTTGAACACACATCTAAGATGAAACATTCCTTGGGCACGAATAGTGTCAGTAGTTGGAGTTGCAAACACAAGGTTCAGTTTTCTTCCATCAATTAGCAGTTCTTCTGCGCATTATCTTCCCCTCTGAGGCTGTATTGTCATGTGGCTTAGTTGACAGGCAACGTTTTCTTCCCCACACAAGTAATGCCTTTTCAATTGCTACTGGCAAGTTGATCCTCAAAAAACAAAATGGTTCATGTTTATTATTTTGTTTTTGCATATCACTCATTTCTATTTTTGCATATCACTCATTTCTGTCTTCCTCAGATTCAGGGGCATAAGGGTAAGGATAGATGTTTATTTTATGTGCTGGTGTGGTCCATAAACAAGAAATGATCAGCTCTTGATAAAACCTAATGGTCATATTGTAATCCCAAAATATCCAATATACTAAAAGTGCCAATATACTAAAAGAGGCAAGACACTTTTGGTGTATTTGAATGTGTAGTAGTAACATAAGGCAACTGGATGCTAATGGTAGAAGAGACATATAGTCTGACAATTCCAATAAGACACATACTAGAGAAATATGCCTAAGACAATTGGACACATTAATGAAAGGGGGAGACACATGGTCTGCTGACCTGACACACTAATGATAAAAAGGACCCATAGTCAGCTCCTTCTAAAAAGAAGGCGTATAGTACAGAATCTGCTGATTCCAATAAAGGCAAACTGAACAAAGAGTACATTGACACATTATGCTGACACACTAAAGATAGAGGGATCCATAGTCAGCTGCTTCTAAACAGAGGTTTATAAGACAGAATCTGCTGATTCCAATAAAGGCAAACAAAACAAAGAGTACATTGACACATTATGCTGACACACTAGGATGGAGGGTCCGGCCACCATTGTAGTCTAGCTGAGAGCAGATGTGGGCGTTATTGGGCGTGAACAAGCGGGAAGCTTGAACTAGAGGATAGTGGTGGCGAATGACTTGAGAAGGGAGACTTCATTTGCATAAGGGATGGACATAGTGCTATGTGTGTATAAATATAGGAGCTAAGGCTCTGGGAGGGGGGGTTCCGCGGTGGGTGTTCCGCGGTGTGTGTGCCGCGGGGTGTGTTCCGCGGACATTCCAGATTGTGATACAATTTGTATTAAAAATCTTATTTGAGTTCACAAAGTTCTTGTAAGAGTTATATTTGAAGTGATTTTCTACG